>NC_069798.1:23575968-24217635 GCF_027406575.1 Nycticebus coucang | reverse complement strand
TTTCAGCACTTGCCCTTCATGCACTACCTTTTCAAAATCATGATTTCATGTTTAACAGTGTGACAGTTTACAGGCCCACATGATACATTTTTGTAAAGTGTTAATTAAGGAAATACAGAATAACCAAGTTTATCAGGTGGTTAAACCAATGAGATTTGCCAGTATAATAAATTGAGATTTTGCTAATTTAATATTCCCTTAATTACAAATATTAAGATGTTTTCTATCTATACTTTTAAGAGATTTATTTGTAGCATATTGTTTCGTTGATTTTTAATAAATTTTTCATTTCACAGGTAACAATGGCATCTATTTTGGGAAAGTAATTTCTATATGTGGGAGTTGGTACTTAATATACAGAATTCTCAGATATCTTACAATATTTTTTGGTTCTTAGCTAGCTGATGGGAAACCACGGTGCTATGGATAATTATTTCTAATTATTTAATAAATGATTTAGGCCTATAAGCCATTTGAGAATTATTTAGAGAGATTGCTACAGTTGGAGAAAGTACTTTAATTTTGTATATCTTGTCCTGGTAAACTTAATAGACATCTCTTTTATGGAGAAGTTATGTGAACTATGAAAAATTAAATTATGCCAACATTTAAAATGTGTGTAAGCTCAATTTTATGGATTTCCAAAGCACAGAGGTTTAAAATAAAACCTATTCTATTTTGTACCTGCTGCATATGATCCAGTTACCTAATGTAATTCAAAATCATGTGTGAAATTTTAGTTCTGAAATGATCTTGAAAAACATATAGTCTGACTGTAGTTCTACAGGTAAAACTCAGATAGATAACTAAGTGAGAATGGACAGTTTAATTACATGTTAGGAAATTTGGAATAAATGTGATAAATTCTATGAAATATATTAGCCCTGGTGGCGCCTGTTGTTCAGTGGCGCCGGTTACACACACCGAGGCTGGCGGGTTCAAACCCAGTCTGGTTCTACTAAACAACGACAACTGCAATAACAACAACAAAAATAGCCGGGCGTTGTGGCAGGCACCTGTAGTCTCAGCTACTCGGGAGGTTGAGGCAAGAGAATCGCTTAAACCCAAGAGTTTGAGGTTGCTGTGAGCTGCGATGTATGTCACGGCACTCTATCCAGGGTGACAGCTTGAGACCCTGTTTCAAAAAAGAAGTATATTAGTCCTCAGATGGAATTCTTTGTAAAGCCAGCAATTGTGTGTTTCTATGAATTTGTTATAATTGATGCACAGTAATAACATGATTAACCTAAGAAATAAAATATCAGTAAATAATTTTCTTAAAATTATTATTTCTTAAAAAATATACATATTTTTAATATCCTCATTTGAGTTGGCAAATTACGTATTTACAAGGAATGAAAGGGGGAATTTTCTTGAGTATTAATTTCTAAGTGGGCTTTGTGTGACTTTCTAGTCTGATATTGATGTTGCCTCCTTTTCATTTCTCTTATGATAATGTCTTCTCTTAAGATAAGCTAAGTTAATCTTATGTTAATGTAAGATAAACTAAGTTATACATAGTTTTAATTATCAGGTTTTGGTTCATTCAGAATTGATGGAACTTCTTGAGACAAATACTAGACAAACACTAAGTGACGTATTGCTAATCATAGGCAAAACCCTGGTTCTCTGTCTTTTGTTCTCATTGAGCAGCATAATGACTTGACAAGATTGCAATTCATAAACTCAAATCATTGTGAATTTTATGTTTAATCCTACTAGCACTGCTCTGTGGTAAATGCATCCTTTTGATAATTTTTAGAGCATTCCCTTGTGGCTTTTTATAGAAGTTTCAAAACAAGTTAAACTAGGCAAATTAAAATCTAGTTTGAATACAGAGATTTTTAAATCTCTATTTTAAGAAATAATTACAGATTCCAAAAGTAGTTTTCAAATTAGCAAGGAGGCCTCCACCGATGTTTTATTCCCATCTTAGAAGTCCTCAACACATTCTGTAAAATTTCAAGAGTCAGTTTCCAGAGCTAGAAAAGTACCTGACTTCTAAAAACTACCAAACATCCAGAACCTGGCTTCCCTGAAATTAACTCATGACAGTGACGAATCGGATTGTGATATTAAGCTGTGGAATGGGTAATGAAGTCTTCGAACAAATGAGATGCTTACCTAACATAAAACGATAGACAGGGTTGTCTAGTAAACCACACACACATTATTGTACCGTTTTGGATACTATTGTCGTCTCTCAGTGGCTGGGAACTGTCTTATAAATGCTGTTATACTTTTTCCTCCACTTATAAATTGGATAAAATACATAAATGTTTTGTTAGTTGGCATTCGTTTGATCTTTCTGTGATTTTGAGTTAAAGTTTAAGTCATTATTTGTTTTGTGCTTTTTTTCTTTTTTTTAAGACATGGTCTCACTCTGTCAGCCAGGCTGGAGTGCAGTGGTGTTGTCATAGCTCAGCAACCTCAGATTCCTGGGCTCAAGCAGTTCTCCTGCCTCAGCCTCCCAGGTAGCTGGGACCATACGTGGGTGCCACCACATCTGCCTAATTTTTCTTTTTTCTTCTTCCTCCTTCCTCCTACTTCCTCCTCCCCCCTCTTCCTTCTTCTTTGGTAAGAGATGAAGTCTTGCTTACTCTGGACTCTTAACTCTTGGCCTCAAGCAACCCTTGTTTGTGCCTCAGTCTCAGTATTAGGATCACAGATTTGAGCCACCATGCCTGACCTGTTTTATGCATCCTTTTCTCTTACCATTCTTTTTATTTTATTTTATTTTTTGACTTTAGAATGTTGCAGGGGTACAGTTACATAAATAGCTTGTATAAAGCTTGAGTCAGGGCTATCCCCATGCCCATCACCTGAATAGTGTTCATTGTGCCCAATAGATAGGTTTTTACGTCTCCCCTCCTCCCTTCCCCTACATGATTTCCAATGCCTTTTAGTTCCTTCTGTGCTCTTGTGTGCCCATTGGTTAGTTCCAACTTAGAGAGTACATGTGGTGGTTGTTTTTCCATTCTTGAAATACTTAGGATAATAGTCTCTGTTCCGTCCAAATTGCTGCAAAAGACATTAATTCATTTCTTTTTATGGCTGAGCAGTACTCCATAGTATACATATGCCACAATTTGTTAATCTACTCGTGAATTGATGAACACTTGGGTTGATTCCACATCTTTGCAATTGTTGTTCTGTGCATCTTAAGGCATTTGCTAGGAAGAAAGATTCTGTTTTTTCCTTAAGAAGTCTTTCTTAATTGGCCCAACTTACTGCCTATTATCCAAATTTAGTATAGTTTCCTAAGTTCACCTTTGAAAAGATTGTTTTTCTAAATTTGGTTCCACTTGCTATTTCTCTCATCTCCTTATGTCGATGAGCTCCAGTTGGCTCCCTTTGTTCCTGAGCAGTTAATGAGAGTGCTGGAAGGTCCTTGCCCAACAAGAATATAAGGTTTATTTCCTTTGCTGCAGAGCAGTGCTTCCCATAGACCAAAGTTGCACTGTTTTAATTTTTTTATGGTCTCATTACTGAGCCCTTAATCTTCTCTCAACTATTTCTTTTTTTATCCTTAACTATCTTAAAAGTTGCTTTCTTTTTCATTGTTGTATGTACACAGCTATCAGATGAGGGCACCACGTGTATGTATTTCTATAAATGAAAGGCCTCAAAACTGGCTCGCTCAGAGGAGGTTTATATTCAGACTTCTCCTAATTCTATTTCCAAATTGAAATGTGATATGAACAAAGCAGAGCCTCAAGAATGAATTGCATTGAGATAGTGCTTAGGTGGCGTCTCCTCCTTCTGTAGCTCTCGTAACTGGTCTTCTTCCCTTTCGTAGAAAGTTCTTTTCATATCTTTAGCCATCTGCAAGACCTTTTCCCCTGTGTAGTTCGCCTCAGCTTTATAAACATTTTTTTTAAGTGTAAAGTTTGGTTTTGGAACCTAATTAAAAGTTTTAAAATCAATTAAGTTCTCCGAAGTCAATTGATTCTTCATCCCTTCACTTTTCAATGTCTGACACAACCACGAGTAGTAAGTGGATAGTCTTTGAGGTACCCATGATATTAACGCATGAAAAAAATAAGCAAAACAATAAAACATTTGTTCTCCTAAACGAGAACCCAAATCCTTTGGTTGCATTGGAATTTTATTTTTATGTCTGGTCTGAGACAAAAGAACTATCAAATCAGGACTGGGGCACTGCTTTTCATGTGGCAATTTAGCTATAATAATGTCTATCACTTTATAAGAAGATTTGCTTTATGTTGATAAAACATTTGCAAAATACTAAAAGAAATTCCCATGAAAGAATGATCCAAATGTATCGGTAGCTTATGTTGGTCAATGTACTAGGTAGGTAAAGTCAATAATTGTATATGAGGGTATCCTGAAATGTTTACATTTAATCATTACACTTAAAATTCTAAATTTGCTTGATTTTTGCCTCTTTTTCACTTATATTCACTGTGAAGCAATATGCTGACATTGATATTATTGTCAACTTTTGCTAAATATGACAGTTCACTTGGGAACTCCCAGATTTTAACTCAAATCAGAGTTCAGTCAGCGCAGAGGGTGGTATAAAATAGATGTAATCTTGGCAGAAAGCTCATTCAGTGTTTAGACCACTGCGATGATGAACTGCTGTACACTGGTGATCTGCTTTACACGGGCTGGACCCTTTTTCTGCCTACCTGTGTCAGCTGTGCCCTTATCACTGGATTCTCAGACCCAGGTCAGGTTGCCCCCAGTGTCATCTTCATAAGCTTGGGAATGTGAATCCCAGCTAGAAATTCATCCATCACTTTTGATCCTTTGAGTCAAGTAAGCATGTACTAGTTCGGGCGGATTTAACCAGAAACTGGCATTGCCTATGCTCATTTAACCAAATTATCTTTGCCTTATCAGGTTGTAGAGAATAAAACTTGTAAGAAATTCCCATGAATTTCCAATTGTATCAGTAGCTTATATTGGTCAATCTAAGGTAGGTAAGGTCTTAAAAGACCTTAAAAGTTTTCCTGTTGTTTAGTCTACTTCAAGGACTCTGTGCTTATTCAGATGGAGCTAATTTGTCCTGTTGTCATCTTCATATCATAATTTTTTTTCTACTACTTTGTAACTGAGTGCTATTTCTTCAATTTTAATTTTTTTCCAAATTTTAGTTTGCATTTAGGTTTCAAGATTTTAATTAGATAAAATAAGATCAGTGGAGAAGACTTCCTGTACTGTGGTGGTTTTGCTGGAATCCTAACAACCGTCTTAGAATACATGGACATTTTACTGATTTGTTGTTACTTTAACTTTTTCCTAAATTAAATCTTCATGGTTAATTTGTCCCTGGATAATTGAGAGTTAACTGTACTCTGCATATATTTGATTTGCACAGACCCTTTACTTGTCTGGTTTATTTATACACTATTGACTATTTTTGGTTTTTGGAGACCATTCATTAGCTTTGTGGCCTGTTACTCCATTATTACAAATTTTATATAAATATATGCATGTGTTTATCATTTGTCAGTGTTTTGTTTTAAAAATGATTTTTGTACTAGAAATCTTTATGCTTAATTTTTTACCCATATAATTTCATTTCCAAAATGTTATTCAGTAATTAGGCATTTCTAGATATAGCAAATTGCTATTTACTCGGCATAGTGAGCAGTTACTTTTTTCCCATTTAGCATAATTGGGCATAATTATTGATAATTTCTGTGATTATCTTCTATTTTGTACCTTAAATATCTGAACACCAGTGCATCATCTTGGGCTTGTTTGCATGCCCCAGTTGTCCACACTGGTTCTGCAGAAGGCTGGTGTGTGAACAGTGCCAAGCCTCAGAGGGGATGAAGTTATTGATCAGCATTAGCCCCAATTTTGAGAAACTTTGAAAGCTGCTAAATTTTAGGGAAGAGGCCAGTGGTGCAGGACCACATTTCAGCAGGACTGCAGCCTCTTCAGCCAAGTTCAGTTGAATGTGTGCGTCCAAAAAGAGATGAGAGCCAAAGGAAACAGCCTGACAGTAGGGACTGGGGTCAGAGGAGGCAGCTAAATTCTGTGAATATGGTGCAAAAGTGTTATTAATCCCAGCTACCAAGGCTAGCATTTCTCAGACTTTCTCCAGGGCAGGATATGAAGAGACCAGAGCAGTGTGCACACAGGGCCCTGGAGATCTAAACAAGAGCAAAGCGGGGGATCATCTAAAGACTGTCAGTGTACCCAGGAACCAGACAAGAGAAGCTTGGGGTGAAGGGGGACCAGGTAGCAGCCTGTTGGGATTGGGGGAAAAAACATTTTTTTAAATTTATGAGTTGTATAGCAGAAATTTCAACAATAAACTTCAAATTTTGGTTTGAGCAATTTGAGGATATAGTAGTTGATAAGATAGATTAGCAACGTTCTTACGAAGTGGGATGACTTTCAGAGATACAGGACTTGACACTCTACTGTGTTCTCACCATTTTGATGCTTTGAACAAATATTTACCCTGGTTTGAGCTCAAGTTTTTGCATATACAAATCAGGAATGATAATTTCTACCAAATAGCTTACTAAGAAGGAGGCATGGATAAATACACAGTCGATTGCACAGAGGGCAGAGACACTACAGCTGGAGTGAGCTGGTGGGCATTGATGATAAAAGGTGGACCTCTCCCTTTCTTTGCCACAAAGTCTCCTGAACTTGTATTCATGCAGCACCTCCTTTGTTTATCCAACAGACATTTTGAAATGTCTAGTATTCGATTATGTATTCTTCCTTTCAGTTAGCATGTACAGGGGAATTGGGGATTCAAGACAGAGACTGCCCTTGAGCTTCTATCTGTTGAACAGACAGTTGTGTGATTCTGCTAGAGGGACTGATACAGGGGAATAGGGATGTTGAGTCTGCCGTGAGCTGAGATGTTTAGGAAGCACAGGAGTAGGTGAAGGAGGCAGGGGGTCAGGTGTCACAGGTGCAGGAGCACTGCTTTTCCTAGGAATCCCACTTGTCTGAGGATGGTCACGGGGCAGGTTGGCAGGAACCTGGAATGATGTATGTGATGAGGTGAGCAGCATCTGGCAGCAGGATAGAGGATAGGACTCTCCTGGAGCCAGGAGAGGGATCGTTTCAGGCTAGTAAAACAACCCAGGAGAAGTATGGATGAGAAATGTGCATGAGGGCTCTGATTCTCCACAGCTGCAAGATTGCAAGCAAGTTGCTTAACCTCTAAAGCCCTGTTTTCTTCATTTTTAAACAGAAGATGATAGTTTAATAGTATAAACTTCAAAAGGGGTTTGGGATTAGGAAGAAAAAAATTCTTATGCAATGCCTAGTAAATAGTAGGTTTTCAGTAAATAGTGATAGGAATTATAATGCCAGAGTTCAAAGATCCTTTAAACCCAACTTATCCAAAACACCATTTTTCTCCCAGCCTCCAAAATCAGCATTCTTCATCTCACTCTGTCATCCACCCAAATGCACAGCCAGCAGCACAGTCCTAGACAAGACCCTCTCACTCCTGTTACATGGACTGGTAATTTTTATCTTCTGCATAAATATGGAATCCATTTACTGTTCTCCAACTCCACTGCAGCCGTGTTAGCCCAGAGGACTGCAGTTGGCTCTGGCAGGTAACTGAGCACTTCTCCTCTTTCTGCTCTTCTCACTCCCTTCTCCCAGCTCCTACCCCATTCTCCACATGAGAGCCACAGTGTGGTGATCTTTTAAAGCACATATTTGATCACATCATGCCATGTTTAAAAAAAACAAACAAAAAAACCCCCACTAACTCTGGAGTAGTGAGTGGAATGATCAGTGGAAACTCAGAAGGGTGATGGGGAGGGAGAGTCGGTGATGAAAAATCATATGATGTGTAGAGTGTCCATTATTCAGGTGATGACACGTTAAAAGCCCTGATTTGACTGCTGTGCATGTAACAAAATCGCACTTACATGCCGTAAATTTATACAAATTAAAAAAATTAAGCTTCACTAACTTCCAACTGCTCTTAAGTTAATTATCAAAATTTCTCTTATGTCAGAAAAAACTCCAATATTTGTCGATTCTCTTTGGCCAGTTCTTATGTTTTTGAGCACAAAGAAATGGATTCAATCCTACCCTGATGTAACACACCTTACATCAGTTCCTACAGGGTAGGATTGAAGGTGGTAGTCTTAGCAAGGCAGCTAAGAGCTGGACTCCAGGACCAGACTGCTGGGTCCATATCCAGTTCTCACTGGCTGACTTTACAGTCTTGAGCAATTGTTACATTTAACCTCCTTGTACCTGTATATAGATAATAACAGCACGAAAACACTTAGAAAGTCCCTAGCATCTGCTAAGAATGATGTACATGTTTGCTGCTATTGTTTCTTTTCCTCTCTATTGTTGAGTTGTGGCAATAAACCTGTTTTTCTTTTACAATGCATTTAAAAATGTATAGGAAAATTGTAAAGAGAGAACAAAGAGGTCCAAGGATGTCTGGGTGAAAATCTCATAACTGCCTGCAAGTCTCTGTAAGACAGGCCCAGCCTCCCTGTCAACGTCGTCTTCCCCTTGCTTTCTGGACTGGGTCATACTAGTCTTCTCTCAGTTCCTGCTCATCCTTCAGGTCTCAGGAGCCTTTTTCTGGGCCCCATAGACCAAAAATGTGTCTCATGATCTCACATGATGTCATAGTACTTTTTCTTTAGAGCTTTGATCCCAGTTGTACTTACATGCGTATTTCTTGGAGTGATTGTTTAATAACTGACACCCATCACCTAATGAGAGCCTCTAAGGGAGTGGTTCTCAACCTTCCTAATGCCATGATGTATTTTCATTGTTACAAAGGGGTCACGACCCACGAGTTGAGAACTGCTGCTCTAAGGGTCCAAGACTGTTTCCCTCACCATGGTAACCTGAGTGCCTAGTGCAGAGTTTGCTATGTGAGAAGGAAAAGGGTGTCCCACCAAACCCACTCAGGAGTGGGCCCTCAGGAGGGATAAGCATCGGCTCCAGGAGGACCTGGCAGACATACGACTGGAGAGGAGGGAGTCGCTGTGTTCTGAAGGGTATTGGCATCTCTGCCATGGATTTTGAACTGTACCCAGACACTCTGAGGAGCTGGTGATGGATTTTAGCCAGGGCCATGATCATAAGATTAGGTTTTAAAGTGGTCAGTTCAGCACCATTGTGGTGGATAGGGGACTCCTGGGCCAGAGTTTACATAGCAGGCATGGAGCAGTGGTAACAGCTTCGAGAATTATGGATGGGGAACTAATACTACCATGTGACGGAGGAGACGCTGAGTGATGCTGCAGTGATGAAGATGACTTCCAGGTTCACGGTTTGTATTACTTTATGGATTATGACTTTCATTTGGGAAGTTAAGAAACAGAGAGTGAAGATCAGACTTAGGGAGAAAAACTCTGAAATGAGATTTGTGTACACTAAACACCTGTGAAAAATCCTAGAGAAATTAGGCTAGAGGGAGATATAGGAGATACAGTCCTGCACAAGGTGGACCTGAGGGTGAAGTGGTCCACATAGGAAATTCCAATCCATCGGGATTCCAGTTCTTTTACTTGTCATACTGTGTACCGTAGAAAATACTAACTTGAGGCTCGGCGCCTGTGGCACAGTGGTTACCGCGCCAGCCACATACACTGAGGCTGGCGGGTTCAAATCCAGCCCCAGGCCAGCTAAAAACAACAAGGACAGTTGCAACAAAAAATAGCCAGGCATTGTGGCAGGCGCCTGTAGTCCCAGCTACTTGGGAGGCTGAGGCAAGAGAATCACTCAAGCCCAAGATTTGGAGATCGCTGTGAGCTGTGACGGCACAGCACTCTACCAAGGGTGACATAGTGAGATTCTGTCTCAAAAAAAAAAAAAAGAAAATACTAACTTGAGGTATAGATACATTGTAAGTTTTATTTGTCCCAAAAGGTAGTATAAGTACTTTTTTATTTTGAGAAGTTTTTCTTACAGGCCCACAGAGAAGCTCTTATAAATGGAAATGTCTACACTCAGGATGTCCCTGCAGAAGCAGGACAGTGATTTCACAGAGTAGGTTTGCAGGAATCATGATAGGTGCACACTTTAGCCACTCATCAGTGAGCCACCGGACTCGCAGTCCCATCAGCAGTGGGAGTGGTCAGTATGAAGGAAGTTTTTATGGTTTAGTGCTATAAAACAATTAAGAAGGTTGAAACCCAGTATATCAGTGAGGTCTCTCTAAAGCAGTGGGGTTTTTTTGGGTTTTTTTGTTTTTGTTGTTGTTTAAGGTTTTTTTTTGCAGTTTTTCTTTGGCCGGGGCTGGGTTTGAACCCACCACCTCTGGTATAGGGGGCCAGCACCCTACTCCTTGAGCCACAGGTGCCGCCCTCTAAAGCAGTGATTTTCAACTCACAACATCCAAAATTGCAAGACCTTGAACAGCTAAAGACCTTTGTTACTTACAGGAGCTTTACTGTTGCCTCAGAGATGTTTAATGCATCCTGGATCCTTTTACAGTTTGCAGGACCACTCAAGCCATGCACGCTCACACAGAAATCAGCATTTCATGGTTCTTGTCCATCTTATAGACGAGAAAACTGAGACTGGGCAGCATTAGGTTCTATGCCAAGTTGATGGCCATTGAGTAGCTGGTTTGAACCTATCACTTTAAATCAAACCTTTTTCCTCCCTCCCTTCCATCCTGCAAACACTTGATCTGTAAAAGAGAAGGAAGGGAGACAGACAGGCAGAGCATGAGAATGAATATTTTGAGAACTCTCACCTGAATTCAGGGTAGGAGACATTAAAAAAAGTATCAGATTATATGCTTTACTTGATCTTTCTGGCGGTGTGGGTATTTCAAGCTACTTGGAAGCTAGAGGAATTTAAGTCCACTCCTTCCTAGGTCTGCATTTTTGATGACTATATTTGTGGATGAATAAGTATTGAAAGTTGAAAGAAACCACCTCCTTGATTCACTCAGGGTCACCCTCCCCACCGCACCATAGCCTTTAAGAGAGTGTTTTCACAGTCATGGAGTCTGCCAGGTTTGCATCTTGTGGTATGCCTCCTTCCAGTTTGTTTGGTTAGTTAGCTAATGTGTTTTGCATTCAACCAAAGAAGTTCAAAATACTGTCTCTGAGAGAGCCGGCTAGGGCAGGAATGCTGTCCAAGTTACGAGTGGCAGACTGGCTGCTTTCTCTGGGTGATGAGTGAGCTAACCACCCACTAATTTTAGGCTGGAAGAACTGGGAACACAAATTGAGTTTTCAACAGAAAACAATGTCCTGTTACGACATTTGATAGCCATTGGAAGTATCTTCTGGCTCTGTAACTCCTGGCCACTGTGATGGTCTGTGCTCCTAGTCATTATCATATTAAGTGCGGTTAAGATTTTAGTTTGGGGAATTTACGTTCTACCTTAGATCATTTAGATCTCAAAGGTCATGGCAGCATAGCCTATTCTTTTTCCTATGACTAATGGAAATGGGAAGCAGTAAGCCTCCAGCAGCCACCTCTAAGCCAGTATCCACCCCTAAGTGGATACTCTGGGTAGTAGCGCAGAGGCCTATGGAATCTTCCTGAGTTACCACTTCCACGCTTGTGTGCCAGATACTGAATTGTAGTGTTTCCAAATGTGTATTAACTGACCCCACTTACATGCACATTGTAACTTTTCAAAAAGTGTCTATTGTGCATCAGATAGCCTTGTCTGCTTTGGTTCGCATGGACGAAGTTTAAATTTAGAGCCAAAGCTCCATTTGGTCTTTTACGAGGCAATTGCATATGGCTTTGTAAGTCCTAATTCTGGCACTTTTTCAAACTTTGTAGAGCTGTAACTACTCATTAATAAGTAAACATATATTTTCTAGGAATTGATCTCCCAACATATTTTTGGCTTGAACATAGAGGTGCCCATATGTGATACTTTATAATGGTACACTTCTCCGCAGATTCTCTCTTTGGGTTTTTATAAGAAACCTGTGCAGTAGATGAAGAGCTGACGTCATTACTGTTTAATTAAATAAATAAAAAAACAGAGGAATGGCATTCACCTAAGGACTGCATATTTTTTAGCAATTATTACCATTTTCGGTCACCTACTTTGAGTCAGAAATGATGCTAGCTGCTTTACATAAAGCTGCTAGTATATATTATTTAATCCTCATAACAACCTATGAATTCGAGGGTAGGGATCTTATTGTATAGATGAAGAAAGTAAGTTTCAGGGAAGTTAAATAATCTATCCATGGACGGCACCTGTGGCTCAAAGGAGTAAGGCGCCAGCCCCATATGCTGGAGGTGGTGGGTTCAAACTCAGCCCCGGCCAAAAACTGCAAAAAAATAAAATAAATAATAATAATAATCTATCCAAGGTCTTGCTGCTTGTAAGTGGAGCCCACCTGGCTTTACTGAAGCCCAGACCAGCTTTACTAGTCTGTGTCACACTGAACCTCATTACAGTGTGCTGACTGATATCATTAAGTCCTGTGGCTATTTAAAATCCGTATTTCATTTTGAGTTCACCAGAGGACTTGAGAGGGGAATAGGTCAGAACAGATGCAGATTTGGTTTGTTGGAGCCCATCCTCACTGTATGCTGACTTCATTAATGAAATGGTAAAAGTCCCTGCATCGGCATTTTCATGGCAATTGAGATGTTGCCATCAAGAAGAAAATATAACATGAGAGAATTAAGAAATTTTAAGTTGAACAAGTATTTATAGAGCGTCAATATTTGCTGGGCATTGTGATCAGTGCTTTCATGTATCCTATGTCGTGATTTTAAACATCCCTGTAGGCCTTAATTATTGCTTGTTTACAGATACTGAAACTGATCCTCAAAAAAGAATAAATGACTTGGGGAAGGGAACACAGCTGATTGGCGGAGCAGGATACAAACTGGGGTCTTTTAAGCTCAGGTCCATCTCTCCTGCTGGCAGCGTCAGTGCTCACTGCTTCCTGCTCGCTCTGTGTTCCTGGGGCCACTGCTGTTCCTCAGCCCAACACATTGCCTGCTGTTTGCATATCCTCTCTTGTGAATTTCAGATAATTTAAGCATCAAACCAGAAAGCATTTCCTGAATTGTAACTAGAATTGTCTACAGGATATCATGCGTCTAAAGAAGGTATTATATTATGCAGTCATTAGCATCTTGTTTAGAAACCTCTGCTTTGCAGAATTAATTTCACAGAATGCAATGGTGTTATCTATCAAGCATTTCTGAGAAATAAATACAAAAGATGGATACATGTAGTTCAAATCAGGATAACTCATTACATCTGCAATGGGTCTTTAAGCCGTCCTGAGGTAATTGAACATAATAATTGTGTTGCTGTGTCTGAAGGGTTTCACTGACACTTGTTCTGTTTGTGTTTTGCCTGAGCCTATAATTGCAGAAATATTCTCCCATGGTGATTAGTTCCTGGTTGAAAATAGACTATTTCATTAAAGGTAGCTATAATGAGACCAGTGAGGACCCAAGCTGTGTGCTTTAACAATAGTAATTCCCTCTTCATTTACGGCTTGCCCATGTGCACACTGAATGGTGTGAGTCAAAGCCTTCTACTTAAGGCCTGTTTGAATTGTGAGAAAAGAGGAGGTCGAATTACATTGCCTGTAAGGTCCGTTCCAGGCTTAGCATTCTGTGATTCTTTGGAATATTCACCAAATGGAAGTTCAAAAATTGATTCGGCTTTCACACTGAGAGGGAAGAATGTTCATAGTTGAATAAAAGATGAGAAGCTGTGGAGAGGAAGTCGTTGTCTTGAGTGAGTTCTTTTATTGGAAATCAGCCTTGGACTACTGGACAGGAAATTAAGTTCTTGCCTGGGTCATTAATCATTGTACTGATTTGAAAATTGGCAGTGGGGGGAAGTGGCTATATTTGAGGAGGAAGGAAGGGGTGGGCGGAAAGAGCTCTCTTGAAAGCTACCCAGTCTGAGTGGGCATTAGCCAGCAAAGATAGGGCGATGGCAGCTACCCTCTTCGGGCGGGAGGTGTCTAGATGTTTTTGTCAACTCTGCTAATGTTTCCCACACATCTCCTGCCCAAACCTGCTTCCCACTTCTACCACAGGATAGAAGGAAGGAGAACAGAAGGAAGCACGGGATTTTCACTGACCAAGAGCACAGAAGTAACAGCCTAATGGAGGTTATGGTTCCCTGTTTAGCTCAAGAGAGGAAGACAAGATCAAGATATTCTTTATTTCTGTCAAAGTTAATGTCAATAAAAAGCAAAAAAAAAAAAAGGTAGAAACATGCACAATCGGTTATGTCAGGACAGCCTGTGCCCCTCAGCACTGTCCCATCGTCAGTCAGCTCCTGTTTCTCCACCTCTTGCCAAGTGGAACCCTTCTCAGGGGAAAATATCTTCTGCCTTCTAAAGTTGAGGCTTTTTTCTACATCTTCATTGGGCTATACAAATATAAGGACCATTTTGGCTTTCATTCCCTCCCCCAATATGTGACTATTTTATAGTACTTACACTTTTCTGTTTGTTTTTTTCTGTGAGAAGATTTGTAAATAAAAACCTGGCAGATTTTACTTCCACAAAAATAACAATTTGACATCTCAGGGTGTCATTTTTCCCAAAGCCCCGGTCCCTGTAGAATACAAATATACCTCTGGGCTTTCTCTTCGCTCATCAGAAATGCCTGAAAAATTTTGCCCCCCCTCCCCAAGGGTATAGACTGACTAAGTCTTCTGTGTAGTTCCTTCTTTTCTTATAGGTTTTTCTGATGGGAATGTGGCAAAATTAGGCTGGGAAGTGAAGTATTTGGCTCAGTTACAGTTTGTGTGGGTTTTTGCTCTTTTCTCCCTCTCTAAAGACACCTGCTTCTTTCTGCCTGTAATTTCACAATGTTCCTGACTACTCAGAGC
This sequence comes from Nycticebus coucang, assembly GCF_027406575.1. NCBI lineage: Eukaryota > Metazoa > Chordata > Mammalia > Primates > Lorisidae > Nycticebus > Nycticebus coucang. The sequence goes on along the minus strand of NC_069798.1, from coordinate 24,202,841 downwards.
ACAATATGGTCCTCAGCATCCCTCAGGCGTCCTGCCCTGAGTCATCCTCCCTGGCAGTCCAGCAATGGCCTGTGCGGTTAGGGCTTTCATGCTTACGTAGAATAGAAACAGACTTTGCTCCCCTGTCTCCAGATCACATGCCAGCCTGTATGGAGATCTGCGTCTTCTCACCCTGAAAGTCACAGCTGCTCCCGCCCCCGTTATTTACACCAGTGATAAGCCCCTAGAGATAATCTCCAAAACTGGGGAGGAAAAAAAATATCAAATGTAGGCCAGGGGCATGCCTGTAATCCTAGCACTCAGGGAGGCCAAAGCGGGTAGATTGCTTAAGTTCAGAAGTTTGAGACCAGCCTAACTAAGAGTGAGACCCCATCTTTACTTTAAAAAATAGAAATTTTAGCTGGGTGTTGTGATGGGCACCTGTAGGCCTAGCTACTCGGGAGGCTGAGGCAAGAGGATCACTTGAGCCCAAGAGCCAAAGGTTGCTGTGAGCTGTGACACACAGCACTTTACCTAGGGTGACAGAGCAAGACTCTGTCTCAAAAAAAAAAAAAAAAGAAAGAAAAAAGGAATCAAAAGCAACCAGGTTAGATGTCACTGTGGGCTAAGGAAGAGCAGCTAAAGATGGGGAGAGCATGAGATCTACTTCTGTGAGCCACCTATTCTGACAGGCCCCTTTGAATTAGAAAAGAGTAGGTCACTACTCTTTCTAGTGGTTTCTCCTTTATTGCAGTTGTACACCTGGGCCAGGAAGTGACACAGATTGCTCCAGATCTCTTGAAGTCCTGACTTAGTGCAGGACCACAGCAGTGCCTGCAGAGCCTTGGCTTCCTGTGGCACTCGGCCTGGGAACCTGGCTTCCGACATCATAACAACTTATCCTCAGGCCCACCCTCTGCAGCACTGGCCGCTGGGGAACTGTCCGTGGAACTCTTCTTTTACGAATACCCTGACATGCGTCCTGTTCACCCCGGTTTCTTCCGTCTTCTCTGCTCATTCCCTCTCCTTTTTGGTTCATCTTTGCTAAGGTTCATCTTATGTTGAGTCAGTGCCTGTTCATTTGCTCTCTCTCTCCCTGCCTCCCCTCTTACTGTTTCCCTCTCGCCTCTTCTCCATCTCTCCATCGCCCCGGGAAACCCTCACACCTTCCCTGTCACCTCCTGCAGGGTTGATTCTAAGTCCTGACTTTTCCCGGTTAGAAGTTCAGCAGCCTACAGAGCACACATCCACTTTCTTATTTTATTACCATCTCACAAACTTTTCTGCCCTCACCTGCTGTGTCTGTCTTTTGTCGTGTCATCTCAACCTATGTTGGTCACTGATGCTCCTTCTCCCTTGTGCCAGTGCTGTCAGGGAAGAGCCCAAGCAGGCCCCTAGGGCACCGGCAGGAGGGGCCAGCACAAGAGCTTGGCCATGTCAGGACATACTCAGTGCCAGCTCTGCGCTGAACACTTTTCTGGACTCATCTCATTTCGTCCTCACAGCATCCTATCCGGTGGTGCATAGAATCGTGCTCTACCCAGGATATGGGAACAGGCATCATTCTTTCCTCCTCCTCCTCTCTAGACATCTCAGGGCTTTCTTTTTTAGCACAGGAAGGGTGACCAGAGTCTGGTGTGGGCAACTTATTTGGGAAATTTATGTTTGGGGACTTGAGCATCCTTCCTCTTTTATTCTCCCTTTTTGGAGTGCTAAGACTTTCTTTTTTTTTTTTTTTTTTGTAGAGACAAGAGTCTCACTTTAAGGCCCTCAGTAGAGTGCCGTGGCCTCACACAGCTCACAGCAACCTCCAACTCCTGGGCTTAAGCGATTCTCTTGCCTCAGCCTCCCGAGTAGCTGGGACTACAGGCGCCCGCCACAACGCCCGGCTATTTTTTTGTTGCAGTTTGGCCGGGGCCGGGTTTGAATCCGCCACCCTCGGCATATGGGGCTGGCGCCCTGCTCACTGAGCCACAGGCGCCGCCCAGTGCTAAGACTTTCTGATACACCTTTGGCTCTGCCCAAAGGAATGAAAAATGCCTGGCTTAGCAGAGGCTTTACCTCCAGGTTTTCAGAGACAGCCCCAGAGGGAGCCAGGCAGAATCTGCTGTGCTCTGACCACTGGGGTCTGAAGCCCTGCAGGCTGGTGCCTGTTCCTTCAGCAGATGCAGGATTCATTGTACAGCCGTGATACTCTAGAGACACAGCCTAGCCCCGCTTTCACATATGACTTGGAAACACGTACTTTATGCAAGTTCTACAGTTAAGATTTAATCGAAGTGGTGATACGTGCTATGAGAGTGTGGCGGCAGAAGCCCTCCTAAGTAGGGATTTAGCTGTGCTGTCTCCAGCCTCCTGTCTGAGGAATTGTAAATGCAGAGCGGCAGCTGGACACGGTGCATGTCAAGGTATTCTCACCCACTTCTATTGTTTCTCCTCACTGTTCCACCTGGACCTCCTTTAATAGTCCAAAGCCTAGCTCACCTCCAGGCCCTCCCTAACATCCCAGTGTTTCTTCTCTGTCCTAACAAGCCATTGTGATCTGTCTCTCCTCTGATTGTTTATGCAGGAAGTTCTCAAAGGGGAGGGAGACCTTGTCACCTGGGAACTTGTCAGAAATGCAGAGTCTCAGTCTCACCCCACACCTCAGTCAGACTCAGGTGGGGCCCAGCAAGCCATGTTTTTGGGAGCCTTTCAGGTGATTTTGATGCATACTAACATTTGGGAACCACTACTTTGCATAGCTCCTTTAGAATTTTACTATATGTTGCCTTTTCTTTTTTTGTGTGTTTCCACTGTTTGCCCACATTCATGTTTTTAGGAGTGTTAACCATTTAGCAGTTTAATATGCGTCTGGATAAATCACTTGAAGATGCTCCTGTCGATTTTAACCTCCTTCTGCATGACTAATAATTTCACCTTGGTTTGCGTAGGAATTCATGGTATATGTAGAAAAGTGTTAAATTCTTAGCCACCTCTGAAAACAGTTGAGATTTTCCCATCTGTAAGGAGCATAGTATAAAACAGGAAGGAATATGTATAATTCTAAAACAATTCTTTTCTGGTTTTTTTAAGTATGAAAGTAAATTCTTGAAATTTTAGAATATGATGATAGAATTAAAGAGGGAGGGGAATTACCGAATTATCTGTAACGGCATCTGTTTGATGGAAATGTGAAGTAGAAGGAGAAACAGATTTTCTGTGAGCTGCATTGTTTGGTTAGATTTTGATGGTAGGGTTTAGTTATGTCAAAGTATATCTCTGTGGAAGCCTCTATGGAATTTTGAAGAGAGTGCTAGAAAAGCAGTTGTTTCAAGAAAGAATATTTTAATATGTTTATCAAACTCAATGCCTGGCCTGTAAGACACTTAAATGTCCTCTCTTTCTTCTTTCCTTTTCGCCTCCTTCCCTCTTTCTCTCCTGATATATTAAATACGTGTTTAAAATACTGACAAATAAAAGTATGGGGTAAATTATATTCTATTCTATTTCACCCTGATAGCACATTCCTTCCCCACTCTTCCATATGCAGCCACGTGAATGTATTTATTGTACCCTTGTTCTTTGGATGCTTTTCTCTAATAAAAGTGCAGTGGTTTATGTGGCAAATATTTTAAATTAACATGAATTGTATTGTGTTTTAGATCTGATATTTCTTTTTTATCATTCAGCATTATTTAAAGATCTACTTTCTTTTAATATGCAGACTTGTTGCCATGTGTCTGTAAGGATGTACAGCAAAAGTGGTAACTGTGGTAAACATCCTCTGGTATTCCCCTTATTATCTGGTGTGAACATTTGTTTGGAACCTATCACAGGCGTGGAATTGCTGGGTGTCAGAAATGCAGAGAATTAATTTGGCTAGTGTCAGTTAATCCTTCACAGTGGCCGTTCCAGCCACACTCTCACCACAGTCCAACAGGATTCCTTACCCACGTCAGGAGTTTATAATTTTGCAATCTTAATAGGTGTGAAGTCGTAGCTCTTAACTTGCATTTGTTTGACTACTTGAGCTTCTCCTGGCTTGCTTGGTCTTCAGGACCACCTCCTTAGAAAACTGCCTGTTCTTTGCTGTGGCACTGCATTGCTGGTGGTATCTTTCTTGATTTTCAGGACTTCACTGATATTTCCAATATCAGCCTCTTTTCAGTTTTAGGCTTTCTGAACATCTTCTGTTCGGTCATCTGTCTGCTTTTCCCATAGTTTCTTTAACTGAACAAAATTCTTAAAGTAATGATTGTTTGCCTTATGCATTCTGCTTCTGAAGTCTTTCCATGTCATCGCTGTAGGGTTTCTCCATGTCGTGAGCCATGTCACCAGCACCAAAGACTGAGCAGTGTTTTCCACCTGACTTGTGGTGACATCTTTATCCTGTACGTCTTTCATTTCACACAATGCTTGTTTTAAGTTGAAATGACTCAGAAGGTTAAAAGAATAAACTGCCTCCCAATGAATGACTAGTAGGAATTACTATGGTGAAAGTAATGTCACCGTGCTCTTTACCCAGCCTTGGAAAGTTTCAGCTTGATTATAGGTGGAAATACAGTGTCAGTGCTCAAAGAAGCTATGACTGGTTGCATTGTTTATTCTGCCTACACAGTGTCAGCCATCAGTCAGCATGAATTTAGGTCCCATCCCGCTGTCTCCTATAGTGATGCTGTTTATTTGCCGTGTAAGCACTTTGTATTTAGGAGTATTTAGGAATTTGTATTTAGGAATTTATTTGTATTTAGGAATTTATTTATGGAGTATACAGAATAAACACGCTACCCTGAATTATTCACATCTTAAAAACTGCATAGATGTTGGAAAAAATTCAAACCTGTGTGTAAATGAAAGACAAAGAAATAACATATATTACTAAGAATATTTTTGCCCAGAATCTCTGAGTGCTCGGAAATATCCTTTGCACTTTATAAACTGCCTTGAACAGAGTAATATGTAGATAAATAAATACCTTTGGAATTGTAATATTTTGACTAAGAGTTAATATAGGGAGGGAAAAATTAATTTGGCCCACATTTTAAATTCTCTGATTGAATTCTGATAATAAAAGATGGATGAATGTCATTAATTATGTATCACTGTTACTCAGAAGCGTACTCCTCTTCTCCAAGCATCATACATACATGATCTCATTTAATCCCTGCAGCAGTCCCATGTAGTAGGTACAATCGTCCTCAGTTTACATGTGAGGGAAGTGAAGCCCACGGAAATGTCCTCCTCCCAAGGTCCCATATCTACTAAGGGGCAAGACTGAGATGCAAACCCAGGTGCCTGCTCCAGAGGTAGGTGCTCATCTCCTACTCACACTGGCTCCTGTTGAGTGTAAATTAAACGTACGTTATGTCTGACCAAATGAGGACGTGTTAATATCCATGTAAAAGTATTCCATTGCCACATTGTACAATACCCAGGCTCAGACATTCACCATTTGGTCTCATTATGTGTTTTATGGCAAAACTGTTTAAAAAGAAAAAAGACCTAGCTCTGTAGCTTTCTGGTCATTCTTTTTTTGCCATGCATATGTAGTACTTCCTTCGTCCAGTGTAAGGGATGGCAGCCTCAGTTTTAGTCATACCTGTTCCCTTCATTATAAGCTATCTTCACCTTAGTATAATGAATTTTCTATGCATGCTCTTTTGTTTTCAAGGCTAAATACTTGGTTTCATCACTTGTCCTGTGTACCAGGTGTTAATGAAGACAGTGCTGTCTCTGTGTCAGCAGGAGACCTCAACATGATGTTAGTATAGCCATCTACTAATTATTTGATGATTATTTGCCTTATTTGATGGATGAAATATTGGCTATAATTCCCATTCAGTGTCTGTGTAGGTTCAAAATGTTACGAATTCGGAAGGTAGCCTTCTAATATCCCTGGCACTTGAATGTTTTTGATTTTAAAGAAATGAAATTTCCTTTTAAAAGAATGTAATTTTAAACTAATTTATAGCTTTCATATGAAAGCTATAACCCAATTATAGACCAAGAATATGGAGAAAGGGGAAAGGAAGGGGAGGGGAGGGGGAAGGATGGGTGTAGGGACGGTAATTGGCGGGACCACACCTAGAGTGCATCTTTCAAGGGTACATGTGAAACTTACTAAATGTAGAATATAAATGTCTTAACACAGTAACTAAGAAAATGCCAGGAAGGCTATTAAAATAGTTTGATGAAAATATTTCAAATTATATATAAAACCAGCACATCGTACCCCATCTCTGCATTAATGTACACAGCGATGATTTAATTAAAATTAAAAATTAAAAAAACAAAACACAAAATGAGAAAGTTATTGGTCTTTGTACAGTACTAGAAATCGTAGTCACTGACTCAGTCAACTATCACTATTCTTTTTACATTTCTCCCAGTGATTCCTTATTTACAGAAAGCCCCATCTTACATTAGAAACAAGAGTATTTTTACTTGGACTGTGTCTCTGTTTCCTGACAGAGTCAGTCCTCTCTAGAAGTACTTTTTCTCTCCAGCCTTGTTTATCCCATCAGACATTCCTGCCAGAAGCAGCCTGTTTACATAACTGCCCCTGTTGGATAGACTATTTTACGGAGCACCATCTTCCCTTGCACCACAGCCTGTTTAACATGGAATAGGGTCAAAACCTGAAAGGCTCTGGAGAGTGCTCACTAAGCTGGCTCTGTGCTGAATAGAGCGAAGGCATTTGGATGAAAATGAAGTATTGGAAGAGGGGAGCAGGGGCCGTCTGTCAGCAAAGAGGAAAGAAAACAAAAGAAGAGAGGGTGGTTCTTTTGTGAGGGGGTGGAAGGGAGAGCCCTTGGCTGGGTTGGGGTAGACAGAGGTACATATTGACTCTTTGAAAGCATTCTCTTTCATTAAACACTTGAACAAAAATGGATTTTGCAGTCAACAGGACAACAACATGGCTATTTGCTCCTTCATATTTTAATTAAAAGCAGAAGATTTAGCAAGAATCAGGGCTCTCTGTGATGTAGCAGCTTTGAATTTTACTGGACCTTCCATGTTTACTGCAGTTTTGGCAAATTCCTAACAAGTGCGGGACCTTAAGCCACTGTTACTATGGTCACAAATACATTATTGGAGGAATTATATTTTAAGCATGAGCCATTTTAATTGAAATTGCTCTTCAACTGAGCAGAGGGTCAGAAAAGATCACATTTGTTATTTCCGAATCTCTATCTTTTCCAACCAGGTAGCAGTAAGCCACTCCGAAGACCTTCTGTGTTTTTGTCTGCTCTCTTCTTCCTTCTACCCAGCTACCAGCTATTTCTTAGTGCATGCCAAATTTAGAATACTTTTGATGTCTTATTAATATATTCTGGAGGTTTTCCAGGATTACTCTAAGAAGGAGCTAACACCTTTCTCCCATACAGTAAGAAAATCAGAATAATAGCACGATTATACTCCTTTTCACTGGTGACAAGTGTATTTCATCCCAAACTTTGAATTTTCTCTGGTATACAGACAGTCCCCACATTACAAACATGCGACTTCCATATGACTAACACTTACACACAGAGGCTATTACAGGTAATAGGTAATGGGCCTGTTCCAACTTGCATACAGAGTCAACAAACCTACAGAACCTATCTCCTTTGTAACCCGGGACTGCCTATGTATGTTCATTGAGCTCTTATCACATGCCACTAACTGTGTGAACCCCTTTCTGAGTGTTAAGTCATCCTAATAAGTGTGATGATGTTATTACTGCCCTGCGTTACAGAACCGGAGGTAGACGGAGGTGTAGCAGGTTATGATTGTAAGCAGAGTCGCATGGGAAGAGGGAAAGCCAAGGTTTAAACTCCAGAGGTTAATGTACTAACTGCTGTGCAAAGATCTGGAGGCAAAATGATAATCAATAAGTGTGCGTTGAATTGGAATGCTGAGCCCTGAGAACAGACCACGCCTGCCTCCAGGGGTGTCTTCCTCAGCCTTATATCAAATACAAGACTTTGAGCTTTGAGGCATTGCCTTGCTTTTTTCTTTCTTTTCTTTTTTTAAGACTTTATTTTTTTAGAGCAGGTTTAGGTGTCCTACCAAAATTGAGAAGAAGGACAGAGATTGCCCATGTACTTCTTGCGGGCCTCTACCATGAGTGCCCTAAACCAGAGCAACCTGCACTGACCCATCATTATCAGGAAAGTCCATTGTTTACATTAGAGTTCACTGTTGCTGTTGTATTTGGGTAGCTATGAAAGTTTTGAAACAATGTCATGTTTCATTATTTCACTTGTGAGAAACAGTCACTTGCAGTCAACAGCATAGTTTCTGATTCACCTATACACGTTTCAAGTTGCTCAGCTTATTGGTGTTGCTGGGAGGGCTTCATTTGTTTCTGTCAATGAAGATTGTACATTTCCTGATTTTTGTGTATCTCAAAACTTTTGTAATGACCCACGTACATTCCATGGGCTTGGACACATGTATAATGAATGATAGATATCTACCACTGAAGTAACACACAGAGTATTTTCACTAAAAAAGCCTCTGTGTTCGCCTATCATGCCTCCCTCCCCTCTCGCCCCTGTTCACCCCTGGCAACCATTGATCATTTGATTGTCCCCGTACCTTTGCCTTTTCTGGGAATGTCATTCACAGTAGCACCTCCCTGCATCGACCACCTCTGTCAGCTGACACGCACGTAACAGTACAGCAGGCCCAGTTCCTTATGTTGACCATCTCTGTATGTTGACCAGTTTGTTACCATCCCTTGGGTGGTCAGCTGTAATTGGAATCATTCATTGGTGTAACTTTTTCAGATTGGTGTCTTTCATTTAGCAACGTGCCTTTAAGGTCCCCCCGTGTCTTTACACAGCTTGTTGCCTTGCTATTTGTAGCTAAGAATTTGGTGAAAATATACCCCTAACCTTTACAGAAATACAGTGCAAGGACCTGTATTCTGCGTCTCTCCTGTCTTTCCCATCTCCAAGTCAGTGCACTACACCCCGCAGGTGTTAGAAATTGTGGTCCTTCCACGCTCCTTTGCTAATGCTGCGTGTGCTCTACCGCACACTTGTAAGAAACCCTTCGTGTTTCTGTTCATGGAGTTTGAGTCCCTCAGTTTTGGCACGAAGGTTAAAAACTAAATCTCTTATAATCAAGGCACTTTTTCTCCTAATGAAAACCACAGCTTGAGCAGCTGCTCGCATTATTGTCTCTCCTCTGTGGTCCCACTGGTGTGTGGGAGTTTACTGTTGGGCTGTGGAAAAGGGAGCAAGTAAGAAGCCAAGAATGGGGTCATGTTTCAATAGAGAAGTAATGGTGGAATGCTAAGATTCTTGAGTGTTTTCCTCACCCTCCTCACACTTTGGACAGGCAGTTTGGCTTTGTATTTTCCTTTTCAAATGCTTCCGTAAGGCACAGAAGAGAAGCTTAAGAACCATAGGGTTGGAAACTCTTAGACCTCAACTGTGATTGTGTACAGGCTGCAGTCCAACAGAGCTTTCAAGTGTGTGTTGTGGGCATCCATCTTTGTCCATCTCTGCTGGGGTGGTCTTTTTTGTTGTTGTTCTGGGTTGAACTTGTTCTCATCTATATAGATGACTTTTTCTTGGGTTGTTTTCTATGTCTTGTTTTCTTTTTTTAATCTATTGCCGTATCTCCCTCCCTCTGCATTTTCTCTTCACTGCTTTCTGTTTACTTTTCCTCTTCATTTTTCATACTAAATGACTTAAAATTCTACAAATAAAAATTAAAGTTTAATTTTTGCCCTTAGTTTCTTACGTAGCTAAATCATTTGCTATTACTCAAAAAGAATTCTATCTCAGATAAAAATTGCTTTTTATGGTTCAGAACCTTCACTTTTTTCTTAATGTGGTTCTTTGATCCTTAAAGAAGCAGCCGCTGGTAACCCAAGCCACCAGTTACATTGTCATATGTTTACAAAAGGGTGGCTGGGTTCTGACTCCACAGGATGAGGTGAATTCTCAATGACACCATGGAAATTCACGCTGTTATATTTATGAAGATATGTTTTGTCATTTAAACAACTGCCAAGGTCGTGTAGGAAGTTAAATTAAGCAATCTGAATAACCCTCCAAACTCAAAGAAGAGTTTGTTGCATATGTAAATGACCCGTCTGCCCACCAACTTTTTTGATTTTTTTTTTTTTAAATAATAGAGAAGGCCTATCCAGCTCCTCATTTCTGTTCTTATCATCCCAAGGAGGTGTTGATGGTTTTGGGAAGCTGCATAATAAAGGTGGATTTGGGGTCAAGTTACTATCCTGGATTTGCTTCTGTCTTGCTCTGACCAAAGACAAATCCTTTAATATCGCTGGTCTGAATATCGCTGGAAATGAACGAAGATCACTGTGGGCCAAAGTTGTTAGGGAAAGCTTCACAGGTGATGTTGGACTTCAGCTGATGTGTAAAATTCCTTCCGTCCTGCAGCCTTTGTTTATTAGGTACCTACTGTATGTTGTGTCCAGTATTGGGCACTGGGCATGAAAAGGTTATTGTCACACTACCTGCTTTCTTTAGCAAGTTTACTGTTTAATTTACAAAGATGAAAAGTACATGAAGACAAATACTATACATGCTTGAATAAAAATGCATAGATAAAATAGTGAGATCATCAAGGAGAAAGTGGTCAATTATATATGTGGGATAAAAAATTTTTTATAGAGTAGTTGATAAGTGAATTAATTTTGGAAAATAGATTGGGTGAAACTAGGAATAGAGGAAAGGTATTTTAGACATCTCAGCATGAGAGGAGGCAGAATTCGTTGTGGGTGGTGTAGGCAGGTCTTACCATGATAAAAGGAGAGTGAAAGCCAGGTCTTGGAGGGCCAGTGCACCCATCTCCCATGTGCCACTCGTCCCCCGAATACACTCTCTACCACTCCCACCCTACTCTGCCTCAGAGGCTAACCTGTAGGGCTAACTTGGCAGACTCTCAGGCCCTTTGGTTTCTATTAGGTTCATCCACTGGATAGCTACGCCCAGCCACAGATGGGTGGGAAGAAAATGAAATCAGGTCTTTATTCCCTATTGGCTTTTTCCCATGAAAGATCACCTGGGGCCAGCTGCATCTCCACTTTTCAAAGCCGTAGTATTTATCTACTTTTTCCTTTCAATAACTAGTTTCTCCCCTTGTCCCTTCAGGCCAGTGGTGGGACATCTTCTCCTCTGATACCTCCCCAGGTTTTCACTGTGGTTCCTTTGCAAATCACCCACACCCTTACCAATAGTTCCATTGAATCCAATGCAAATTATCCTGTATTGAAATATGGTTCCATGTTATTTATTTTATTTATTCATTTATTTATTTTGAGACAGAGTCTCACTGTGTCGCCTTCAGTAGAGTGCTGTGGTGTCACAGCTCACAGCAACCTCAAACTCTTGGACTTAGTGATTCTCTTGCCTCAGCCTCCCAAGTAGCTGGGACTACAGGTGCCCACCTCAACACCCAGCTATCTTTTGTTGCCATTGTCATTGTTGGTTAGCTGACCTGGACCGGGTTCAAACCCACCAACTTCAGTGTATGTGGCTGGCGCCATAACCACTGTGCTATGGATGCCAAGCTGATTTGATTTTAATTTTGAGCAATGATTTCAACTTCAGAGGATGGTTTCCTAGAGTGGAAGTCTAGAGGCAAGGCAGCTGGCCAGAATGAGAAATGCTGAGGTTGGGAATATGCAGTAGCAGTGGAGATGAAAGAAATTGACGGAGGGGGAGAAGGAACTGGGCTGAAATTGACACCAGCTGGATGTGCAAGATTAGGAAAAGAAGAGAGTCAAGATGACCACACAGGCTTCTGACTTGGGTGTTTGCTTGATTCAAAAAGTAAAAAGATGAGTGCAGCTTTGCATATGTCAAATTTGAGGCCTTTGTGGGAGAGCCGTCAGAGATGTGCACAGGTATTGGGTAGAACATTGTGGAATTCAGGGGGGCTCTGGCTGAAGTAGAAGGTTGGTATGTTGTCAGCTTATGTAGTCCTTGAAGCCACGATGATGAGGGAGGTCCCCCGGGAGAGATCAGAGAGTGAGAAAAGAAGTAGAGGAAGAGGAAGGCGGTCCTGAACAGAACTTGGAATGTAACGGAGAGGATCCCTGGTTTTGCACAGACTGAGAAAAGAACATGAGCAAAGGCAAAAGGGAAAGAATGAGTGTTAGGTGTGCAGATGGTAGGGAGGAGTTTGCTTATACCAAGGGGAGCCAGATCCTGCAGGGACTTGAAAGTCCAGGCAGAGGAGCCTGAGCTTGGTGGTCATAGATTAAAAGACAGTTATTCTACAAGTGTTTGTGGAATATTGAGGCTCTTAAATTAGGTGGGTTTGTTTTAGGATGTGTTTTAAGATGAACCATGTAATGATGGAAGGGCAGAGATAGAAATGGACTTAGGATCTGAAGCAATAATACCGTTACAAAGTGATGAGAATTGAAACCAGAGAGGGCAAAGAGATTTCAAGGAAAGAAAAGACAAGATTTGGGGTTGGAGGGGATGAGTATGGGAAAAGGAAAATGAAGATAACGCTGAGATTTCCATCATAACATGTTAGCAACCATGCTCAGTCCATGACCTTTTAAGGTTCTATTATGTTTACTGTAAATTTACCCCAGAAAATTTCTGATCATTCTAAGAAGCAACTGACCAATGAGATGTAATGAAAAGTGCCGTTTTCCCATTTTCAAGAAATAGGGCCTTGGTGTGGGCCACACCTTTTGGGGGCAAGACATGATTGCAAGAGGGACTTTACCTAACAAATGCAATCAGTGTAACCTGGCTTATTGTACCCTCAATGAATCCCCAACAATAAAAAAAAAAAAAAGGAATTAGGGGTCTGAAGGGTGAAGGCTGGGATACTGTGTCCCAGGACCTGTGGGGCTTAACAGGTGGGGCTAACCCAGATGTATGGCCAGGGACATAAAATTCTGTCTACTTGGGGTTTTAATAGAAAAAAAAAAAAGAAAGAAATAGGGAAGCCACTTGCATGGTGTGAAATAGGTTAACTGCTTGCACCATGGATCCCAGAACTATTCAGTGTTGAGACTAGATCTAGTTAAGTTCACAAATGGAATCTCAGAATGGAAAGTAATGGTCTCTACTTGTTTTATACAATCTCAGGCAGAGAGATAAGTAGAAATACTCGTAGATTATTTATGATGAAATTCATTATTTTTTGATTGATGCTTTTTTTGTTTTAATTCCTGTTTTCTTTGATTTATGCGTTTTGAGCCTTTGTGCTGAGATTTATTTTTCCTTAACTCACTTTTCCCTCAACTACTCTTCCACTCCCATCCCCCCAAATCATAATTTTAGACTCTAACTAGATTTGATTTTGGATAAGTGCTGTGACACAGTATTTCAAGTTCACATTTGTATGTTTATTTTTAAAAGGGATTAAGATTAGCAGAAAATTCAAAGATTGACAATAAGAAAATGAACAAAAATTGCATAGAATATGAAATATAAGTTACTTATGAAGATAATTGCACCTTCTTTTATAATAAGAAAAATTCACTTAAAATATTAATGAAACACTGTATTTTCACCCATCAGATTGGCAGTGATAAAAAAATGTTTGGCAGTAAGCTATTAGTAAAGGCATAAGTAAAGACATCATAGATGGACGTGTAAGTAGACACAAACTTATACTTAGCTTGGCCATCCTTATCAAGAATAAAGACTCACCCTATGGTTCAGCAGTTCTTCATTTAAGCATTTTTCCCATCAGTGTACCTGAATTAAGTAAGTACTCAAAGACCATAATGCAAGAATATTAACTTTAGTGTCACTGTGGCTACAAAAGATTGGAATAAATATAAATTTCCACCCATAGGGGACTGGTTAAATTAGTTATGGTGCATGCATGGAGTGAAATTCAGTGTGTAGCTCTTAAAAAGAACTAGACAGATTTTTACACAATGAGGAGATAAACACACAGAATGCTACCATTTGTTTTGAAAAGGGTGGCATTATATGTGTAGACTATATTAGACACCGTCTCTGGACAGATGCACCAGGGACCAGGGACTAACAGCTGCTTCAACAAGAAGATCTGAGGATAAGATTGGGAAAGAGACTCACTTTTCACCCTACCCTCTCTAGTCCTATTTGAATGTTTTAGCACTTACACATATTAAGTAATCTGTTTGGTTCTTCTGTTTTTTGTTTTTGTTTTTGCCAGAGTCTCACTCTGTCTCCCTGGGTAGAGACTGTCAACAACAACCTCAAATTCAAATTCCTGGGCTTAAGAGAACCTCTTGCCTCAGCCTCCCAATTAGCTGAGACCACAGACGCCCACGAAAACACCTGGCTCGTTTTTCTGTTTTTAGTAAAGATGGGGTCTTGCTCTTGCTTAGGCTAGTCTTGAACTCCTGAGCTCAAGGAATCCTCCCTTCTTAGCCTCCTAGAGTGGTGGAATTACAGGCGTAAGCCATCATGCCCGGCCATGAGAGTATTTTTGAACTTAGATATTGTCTAAAAACTGGCCATTCCTGCCTGGGTTTATTTTTTTATTTACTGGAAAATGCAACTGGTTCATTGTTTCTGTTACTTGAGAATTGTTCATGTCTTCACATTCGGAAATGGCCCAGTGGTTTTAAGGTTCAGTTATTTGAGCCGTTTAAAATGCATTTATTCACACAACTGACCTGAAACCATTTAACTTTATGTCCATGGCCTGTCTCTGAAAGAGAAGAAAAGTTTGTTTATTTGTCCATTCGTGCACACCCTCCTTAGTAAGCATCTACTTTCCGCCCTGTGTGGTCTGTTGCTGGAGGTGCCACACAGATCCAGGGCCTCCTTTGCTGCGTTCTCAGCATCCCAGCGTTCCCTTTCTTAACTTTTTTACTCGTGGAAGCCATTCTTTCTGGTGTTCTGGTGCCGTGTTGTGGCTCTTGCTTTCTTCCCTATTTTATCATTTTCGGCTACTTTCTGCAATGTTTCTCTGCTCCCAGTAACAGGGGAGACATCAGTAGAATGTTGTTGTTCACTTGAGTTATGAGCCCACAGGTGGCTACTGCAGGCCTCAGCTCTCATTCCGTTTCTTTTTATTTTCACACATAAAGTAGAGCAGGGTGCTGCTGGGAGAGCAGACAGTAAAACCATTGCTGTAAAAGAGGATTTACCATAGGCCGTGCTCGTTGCCGGTGGTGATGGGGACAGTGAAGCACAAATCATGGGGAGCCCAGTCTGTGCTGGGCATGGGCCGGACTCCCTGCTGACCACTGACCGTAACTCCCCAGCCAGCAGCAAACTGAGCAGAGCAGACCTGGATTCGGCCACCTGCGAGGCTCCCTGCCATTTCTACACATCTTAGCATTGTTCCTCTGGCTTGTTAATTAACAAAATTTGTTTCCATTTTTCATTTCTGACAAGTGGCCTTTCTAAGTGAGGGAGAGCATGTTTGTAGCCTCAGCATCATACACAGGATTGAAACTGAGATGCCAAAGTGGGGATTTGGAGGCTCTTCGCTGTGGGTAACACATTGTTCATTGTGAGGTAAATCTCGGAGATTATCTTGAAGGACACACACACGTAGATGATGGTGTTTTTGTAATAGTAATTATGAAACAGAACTTCAGAAATACATCATAAAATATAACATCCATCTTTGCTTTTTAAATGTTATGTTAAATTTATTTAAACCGTAAAGGGTGAGCATGTCATTGGTGTTGAATTTGTTCCTGGGAGTTTCGTGGGCCCACAGATGGAACTGTTCTCACATGGAGATGTTTTATGAAATCATCAAAGCTATTAGAAGACAATGCAGCTTCCTCCCTCTCCAAGAACAGAGTTTGACAGTAACATCTCAGAACAGATGTTTCGACAGTCTCCAAATTTTTTTTTTATTTGGTGGCACAAAGACTCCGTTATTCATGAAATGGTCTGTTAAAAAATTAGTTCCTCCTTGTGGGAATTGTGGGAATATGTGTCATGTAAATTGATTTCACTTTTGGCAGGGAACTAACTGGCCCTTAACTCTTAAGACTGTCTCCAAGGTTTGACTCCGGTTTCCAGGGCACAGCAATCCCAAAGAAGGCAGTAGTAACGAGGAACAGCTCAGCATCTTTCCCCGCTGCGGAAAGGTGATTAATCCGAGAATGTCACATCCTTTTATTGATTTTTTTTTTTAAAAAGGAACTAAGTAAAAGCTGTAGAAATTTGATCTTATAAAACACAGTGATGTTTGCTGGTTATTTGATTATTCTCCTAATACAAGTCCACTTCTGCAGCTTTAATCACGTTGATTATAGATTTTACTTCAAGGGGAAACTACCACTCTAAGATAACTGCCTAAGACACAGGCATTTCAACACATTTCAACTGCCTGTGTCTTAGGCAGTTGTCTTAGAGTGGTAGTTTCCCCTTTAAGTAAAAGGGGTACCTGACAGGAGACCTTGCTGTCACTGTTGAGTAGTGTGGAGTAAAAGGACTGAGCGTTTTCACTTCTCCCGTCAGGTCTTGCCATTGTCCTGATCTATCCTTTCCCTCCAACAGGACAGAGGTCAGCACCCTGTGGCCTGTTTTTGTAAATATTAAGATTTTTGGAACCTAGCTGCTGTCACTGGTTTGCGTAATGTCTGTGGCTGTTTTTGCACTGTGTCACCAGAGATGAGTAGCTGTGAAGAGGGACCATTTAGCCCACAAAGCCTGAAATGTTAACAGAACAAGTTTGCCAGCCCCTCCAATAGGAAGTCATATACGTACTATGACCCAGTGTTTAAACCTTAGAGTAAGAATATATTTGATAGGTTTTAGCTATTTAAATATTTATTTATTTATTTATTTATTTTTTGCGAGCCAGAATCTCACTCTGTGCCCTGGGTAGAGTGCCATGGTGTCATAGCTCACAGCAATCTCAAATTCCTTGTCTCGGGTGATCCCCTTGCCTCACGCTCCCGAGTAGCTGGGACTACAGGCACCTGCCACAATGCCCAGCTAATTTCTATGTTTTTAGTTGAGTTGGGGTCTTGCTCTTGCTCAGGCTAGTCTCAAACTCCTGAGTTCAAGCAATCCACCCACCTCAGCCTCCCAGAGTGCTAAGGATTACAGGTGTGAGCCACCATGCCTGGTCAGCTATTTAAATTTTAAAGGCATTTATAGGGTATAATAAATGTAGGTAGTATTTGGCTTTCGATAATTTAACGTATCAGAGGAAAGAATTTAAAATATATTAATACATGTACACAGGTAAAGACATAAACTAAAATCTTTCAGGACATTCTGAAAAAATGATGGAAAAGAGAATATAGAAGTTAGTTAACTGACTGTTGTGCATTCACAAAAACAGTTAAAAGAAGGAAGGAAGGCACTCTTTATCTGATGTACAGTATGCCTAAATGTTACAGGTTATAACACTTGGTCGTATTTAATTGTTACTCTCTCATCTGCGTATATTAGTCATTCTCGGCATACTTTTCTGTACGTGCTCCCTGTGTGTGATTCTGAAGCACTCCTGTCCAACACGGTGGCAAACACAGGTGACTACTGACGCCATGGCCTTGCCGAATTTGAGTATTTGTTTGGTTCACATGTTTGAAGCTGCTAATAGTTCAAGATCATAGATATAACAGAAAAATAGCTAAGAATGCTTAAAAAAGAAGAACTCAAATTTAGGAAAAAAAGGGGTAAAGGTAGTTAAATGAAGAAACCCAGATATCAAAATATCAGCAACCAAAACCCAGAAACCAAAATATCAGCAATCATGGCAAACAGAGCAAAAAAGAAAATATGAATTCTAAAGCTCTTATTTCATAAGAAGAAACATTCTACCATGTCAGGAGGCATAATTTTTTCCTAAGATGACTGTCACATAATCTTCTTTTAAGCGGTAGTTCCCAGCCTTTTTGGCACCAGAGACTGGTTTCTTAGAAGACAGTTTTTCCACAGACGGGGTGACAGGTGGAGGGTGGGGTAGGAGGCAAGACTCAGGTGGTGATTCTGTGTGACCCAGTTCCTAACAGGCCACAGGGTTGGAGACCAAAACCTTCAAGGACTTGGGCGGTACCTGCAGTCACAGGCTGAAGATGATGCAGAAATACTCACGACCGGCACTGTCTCATAGGTAATTACTAGCCACACGTGGCTGCTGAACACTTACAAGAGGCTAGTCTGAACCTATACGTAAGTGTAAAACCCTCACCAGTTTAGAAGACAGTGCAAAAGAAGAATCTAAAACGCCCTATTAATGGTGTCTATATGGTCCTTATCCACTACCCCTTAACTCCTGAAACACCCTCCCACCATCCCCCACTGTGGTCTATCACGAGCAGAACCCCTATATCCTTAAACCCTCCTCTGTCGTGACTTGTTAAACCCAAACATGGGTGTGCTATCAGAGTATTGCTTCCCCTCAAGCCCTCAGGTGGCAGCTTTGGGTTTTGCCCTGCACTTGAGGGCTTGAGTGCTCTCTTTTTTCTTCATTGACACCTTTACCATTCCATTTCTCTTTCCCCTCAAAAGTTTCAGCTCAAAGCCTCCTGTGATCAGTTGGTATCACCTACTGCCCTGTTGTTAGCTGCTGACCATGCCTCGGATTCCTGCCTCATTGCTCTGTAACTGTAGTGCCTGGCTCACTATTATTCTCTCCAGCATTGCACCTTTCCTCATCTGTGGGCATTTGCCTTGGAGATACAATCCTTCTAACACCCCTGGCTTCTCAGTTCCTCAGCCACTCACCACCTCAGCCTTCAACCAACAGCTGTGTCCCTCAGTTGTCTCAGCTGAGTGCCCTGACCTCCCTCCCCTGCCTGGCTTGGAGCTCGCTCCCTCTGGGCTCCAGAAATCAACCCATAGGACACTGAACCCACTGCTTTTTTCACCGTCTCTCTTCTCCCTTGGGTCCATCTTTGTCCAGTCAAGATCTGTGCACAGGTGGCCCCCTCCCTCCCTGCCTGTACACCAACTCTATTCAGCTTCAGCCTTTCTGAATCCAGATCCTGCCTACTTTGTTCCAGCCCCTGGTGGTGTGACCTTGGCTGGACAAAAGCATAACTATTTTCTCTGGATTCACATTTTTTTTTTAATTTTTAATTTTTAGCTATTATGAGTAAATAATGATTGTTTATCTTTATAGGATACAGGTGATGTTTTGCTGTAACTATACAATGTAAATCAATCAGGGTAACTGGGGTATCCATTACTGCAGATTTTTAACATTTCTTTGTGTTAGGAACATCCTGATTCCACTCTTTTAGTTATTTTAGAGTGTACTCTAACTTACTGTTGATTATAGATACTTTGTTGTGCTATCAAATATTGTTCATTCTATCTAATTAACCATATTTTTGTTCCCATTAGCCATCCCCTCCCTCCCAACCTCTCTCCCCAGCCTCTGGTAACAATCACTGTATTCTCAGTCTCTGTGAGAGCAATTCTTTTTAATACTTAGCTCCCACATATGAGTGAAAACATGTAAGATTTGTCTTTCTGTACTTGGCTGTATTTCACCTAATTTAATATTTTCTGGTTCCATCATGTGGTTTCTGTACTTGGCTGTATTTCACCTAATTTAATATTTTCTGGTTCCATCATGTGGTTTCTCTTTTAATTCATGACCATGAACCTCAAGTGGGAACTTGATGCTGCCCAATAGTCACTCATATTGGACTTTTTTTTTTTTTTTTTAATAATTTTTGCCTCTTTCCTAAACCCTCCAACCCTTCCCCTTTCAACCTTATTTTCTCAACTGATGCCTTCTGACTTTGGCTGGGAAAGCTGGAGCAATAAATGAGAGTTTTCACCAGCTCCTGCTGCAGCATCTCCTATTTATTTATTTATTTATTTTTGAGACAGAGTCTCAGGCTGTTGCTCAGGTGAAGGTGCTGTGGCCTCAGCCCTTTCACAGCAACCTGTCACTACTGGGTTTAAGCGGTTCTCCTGCCTCAGCCTCCCTCAGCTGGGAGTCACTGGTACTACAGGCACCTGCCATAACACCCGGCTAATCTTTCTATGTTTAGTAAATATGAGGTCTTGCTCTTGCTCAGGCTGGTCTAGAACTTCTGAGCTCAAGCAATCCTCCTGCCTCAGCCTCCCAGAGTGCTAGGATAGCCTGCGTGAGCCAAACACACCTGGCCAGCTACAGCATCTCTTATGGCTGAGATGTACAGTCCATGCTCCAGCCATTCCTCCCATCATTAGCTTGTTCCTCTCTGCTTGACATCCCTTTTGGCACCTAAGTCTGCGCCATTACGTCTCCCAGCACAGTAAGGGAAATAGCCACACTCCCTAGATCGCACTTCCACTGCCTCCCTGTAGTCCCTGTTGAGTATCCCTTCTCCTCTCTTTTATAGCAAAAGTCCCCAAACGGTACCTGGTGTCCATTCTTGTTATTTCTATTTTCTCCCTTCTCCATCTTTCCTGAACCCAGATCATTCAGGTTCTTGGCCAGCTCAGAATCCCCACTCAGTCCGAGTTGCTCAATTTCAAGTTTTCAGTCCTCTTTTCACTCTCCTGTCCTCCTCCTGGGAGGAGTCCAATCCCTTGGCTTCTGGGATACACCTGCTCTCAAACTCTTGGGCTCAAGCGATTCCCTTGCCTCAGCCTCCCAAGTAGCTGGGACTACAGGTGCCCACCACAATGCCCGGCTATTTTTAGAGGTGAGGTCTCCCTCTGGCTCAGGTTGGTCTCCAACCAGTGAGCTCAGGGCAATCCACCTGCCTGGGCCTCCCAAGCGCTGGGATTACAGGCGTGAGTCACCACTCCTGGCCTCAGCTGCTCTTTGTTTCCCTCTCATTCTCTGCCGTTCCTTCTCAGCCTACTGAGGCTCAAACTAGACCTGTTCTCTGTGCACACTCAAGCCTGTGGTCATCACACTCAAAGTGTCATGGCTGTAAATGGCATGTATGTGCCTGTGACTCTCGGGTTTATTATTTCCAGCCAGACTTCTCTCCTGGTCTGCACACTTAGGCATCCACTTAAGAACTTTTTCAGTAGCTCTGTTTGTATATCCAGGGGACATCTCAGACTTAACTGTCCATCTGTCCAGCCTGAACTTCTGTTCCTCTCTCCACCACTCCATATCTGCCCCATCTCTGCCCAGGGCAGCTCTGTCCCTCTGCCTGTTGCTCAGGTAGGACTCTTCACATTTTCTCATCACTTCCCAACCCCTCCTACTTGGTGTCTCTGCCTCTGTACCTGGCCCTCTTTAGTTTTTCACAGCACAGTAGTCAGAGGGATCCTTCTGTGGCATTGGTTACATGAGCTCTTGTCTTCTTTTATCCATTCCACTCAGGGGAAGAGCTGTAGTTCTGTAAATGCCATACACAGTCTGACCACTTGTCACCACTCTGTCTCTTCCATCTTTCCCTTTACGCCATGCCGGCCACACCAGCAGCGTGCCAGGCAGGCATCGACCCCCCTGAGGGTGTTTGCACAGGATATTGCCTCCCATATAAGTTCTGAGACCTCCACCCCAGCTACCAGGGTCCCTCCCGCACCTGCACAGAAGGTTACCTTCTCGGCAACACTGACTCTGGTCCCTGCACTCTGCATCCCCCCCCACCCTTGCTAGTTTTTGTTGTTGTTGTTGTTGTTTGTTTGTTTTGCTTTGCTCTTTGATACAGAGTCTCACTCCGTCACCCAGGGGCCCTTACCTATTTTTAATGGCACTTCTAACCTTGTGACATAATATACACTTGCTCATTTATTGCATTATCCATCTCTGCCTGGAAAGTGAGCTTTGTGAGGACAGAGATTTTTGTCCATTCTGTTTGGTGATGGGTCTTCAGCATTTAGAGTAGTGCCTCTACCTAGGAGATGCTTTAAAAAATTATGTTACAAATGTGAATGAAAGTTTTCCTCTTTCTGCCTGAAAGGTCTGCCTCAGTTTTTAATTTTTTAATTCTTTAAGTTTCTGAAGTATTATCCTATAAGCAGGAATCAGAAGGTAATTACTGAAAAGCACTGTGTCCTTGATTTGATTGGTCTTTTATTCTAAAATGAGAACAACTATAGAAAGTAGCCACAGCCTCACAGTTACTGAAAATGTATACACAGCATGCCAGACCTTTGACATTTTTAGGAATATGTTTGAAATTCTTCACACGTCCCGCAAATCGTGGGTGCCATGATAATGTAATCTATTTGCAAGAAAGTCATATGCAACGATAAAAGGTGGAAAGAAGCGATGTGGACTCCAGATGCAGAGGGCCTGGCGGGGCTCAGCGTCACACAGTACAGCAGCTTGTGGGCTCGTGACCTGGCCACATTCTACATCATCACAGCTCCTGAGCCCTCGACACTGCCCATGTATTGCTGCCCATGTATTGCTTTCACTCTGTTCTGTGAAAGCCAGGGGTCCACTGTATTATTTTGTCCTACTTGCAAGAATTTTAAATACCACATTTTTAAAATAATTTTCCCAGGCTCCCAAACCTTGGTTTTAGAATGTAATATATGTAGGTGTTATAACCAAATGATGCGTTAACTTAGTGTTAAAAACAAAATGAGCAACCATTTATAACAGAGTGAGTTTTTACTTGAAGTGACAAGCATTCATTCAGTTTGACTTTGGACCACTGATAATAAACTTTGAATGTGAACAAAAAAGAAAACAAGTGCATGTTTGTTTTCACTCTTAAGCTTATTTTAAAATATACACAGAGGGTGCCAAAAAATGTATGTACCTTTTAAGAAAGGGAAAGAACTGTATTAAAATTCTGTCACTCAATAGATGCTGGTAATGTTTGTTATCTTGTATATTGTTTCTTATATCTTTTGTAATTGCAGCAGTAAAAGGTGACTTGAGCATTACAGTTTGAATACAGCTCTTAAACTTTTGAGTATCCATTTTTAGGCACCCTCTGTATGTGTGGGTATGTTCTAGTTTAATGAAACCTGCCATGATAACTTTTTAATTTTGAATGGTGATGAGCAGGAATCTTTGACCAAAAAAGGTTAAAGAAAAAAGATGGTATTGCCATGGTGACAAGTGTCCAGCATAAACATCTCACATCTCTTCCATTCATCATGTGTTTTAGGGCAATTCAAGCTGCTGGAACAAGACCGAGATATAAAGGAACCAGTGCAATATTTCAACAGCGTGGAGGAGGTGGCCAAGGCATTTCCTGAACGTGTGTACGTCATGGAGGAAATAACATTCAATGTGAAGGTAGCTCTGAAAGAAACTAAATATTTACCCTCACGAAAATAATTTTACTTTCAAGTCTCATGTACACAATAAGTGTTCATCTGTGCCTCCAACGAGAGTTTCATCTTCCTAATAGGTTAGTAGCAGAGACCAAAACTGCACATATTGTAGAGACTGGACCCCCGACAGTATGTTACATTTTTTAGTGCTACCTTTGGTAAAACTGAGTTCAAAACTATAACGGTTAAGACATAAAAAAGATTTTTTTTTTTTATTTGGATTTCATTCCCTAATATGTAATAGTTGTTTGGCCAGATCTGTGATGCTTCACTTTTAAGAGCAAAAGTGATACGATCAAACCTATACCAATCACTTGTTAAAAAAAAAAAAAAATAGAAGAAGAAGAGAAAGAAAGAAAAAAACGCTGCCAGAGTATATCTGAAATTAACATATATTCATTCTTTGTACACTATCTATTTCCATTTACGTTCAGAAAACTGATAAATAGAATGTTGCCCACAGGAAAGCTAAATGGGTTCCTGGGCTTCATTTGTTCTGCGTTCTTAAAGAGACAGTGCCGTCCCCATCTGCATGTTGAGCAAGCTCCTGTGACTGACTTGCTGTTGAAGAGGGACTGGCTAGAGAAGCAAGCCACCAGCTAGGTCCACTCTTACTGCCTGCAGATCCACTGCATTTCAGCAACACTCCTAAAACATTTTAGAAAGTGTTCATGTTGAAAGAATTTTCTTTTTAACTTCATTTCAATCCAGAGTCCCGCTAAGTCATGTTCTCTGAACATTTCAAGATTTAGGGGTTCGCGAAAGAGTCCTGTTTCTTAGAAATCATTCTATGTGAAAAACAAACTGCATGGTCTCTTGGCCTGAGAATTGCAACAGTGCTGTTGTGAGTGAGTCATTCCACCCACGCTCTTCAGGAAAGATGACAAATTACCAAGACAGCCTCCTTATTGGAGAAATGGTTCTGCCCATTTTATTGGCTAAGCCAAATCATTTCCCTTTCCAAGTCTTAAATACAGCTGCTATGGTCTCACTTTCTTTTGTTTTATTAGTAAGATGAGTGAGGTTTTATATTTTGTAAAATCTTTGCTAAGTGAATCATGCTCAGCATAAGCAAAAATACGTATAATTTTTAACTCTTTCACCATCCCCAGTATCTAAATCGTTAAGATGATGTGCATTCCTTTACATTGAAAATTTGTGAGAACATGTTCTTCATTTTGAAACTTAGCAAAATTCATTGGTCAGAAATTAATCAAATCCTATTCCATTGGTGTCTTGATATGATTTAAATCTATTCTTAAAACTTAGTATAGTTAGAATTAGTTTAATAAAGCAAAGTTATTTAGAAAGGAAAGTTAATACTTCTGAACTGTTTTCTAAAAATATTAATTTGCTAATAAATGATAAGACATCAGGAATAAACTTTTTTATGATTTTTAAAAATTTTAGCCAGTATTAAAATTTAACATTCCATCTTTTGTCACACATTGTTTATGTACAATATTTTTAAAAGATGTCTCTAGCAACTTTTTTGGTGAGTTTGTTTTAAATCAGGAATGCTTAAAAGGGTAGTACTCAAACTCACACATTTTTGATAGAGTTCTTTGTTTTTTAAGTAGAATATCATCACTGAGGATATTCATTAAAGTGTGTTTGAAAAGATATCATGTAAGAATTCAAAGGCACTGGCTCTCCACCTGTAGCTCAGTAGCTAGGGTCTAGCCACATACACCGATGCTGGTGGGTTCAAATCCAGCCCAGGCCTGCCAAACAACAACAACTACAACCAAAAAATAGCCACGCGTTACGGTGGATGCCTGTAGTCCCAGCTACTTGGGAGGCTGAGGCAAGAGAATCGCTTAAGCCCAAGAGTTGAAGGTTGCTGTGAGCTGTGATGCCACAGCACTCTATCGAGGGTAAACAGCTTGAGACTGTGTCTCAAAAAAAAAAAAAAAAAATCAAAGGCAGAGATAAGTGTGTTAGATGTGAGCTTAGCATCCACAGAGCTAATTGGATTTAGGTTGAGTTTTGTGCTGTGTAAACATGAATATTTAAAATTTCTAGTCTATTACTTATAAACTTTTAAGTTGCTATCATTTCCAGCTTTCATGAATCATTAAGAATTTCATGAATCATATTATTCAGTTTTCTTCAAAGAAGAGTCGTTATAGGAACCTCAGAAAATTTAAATAAAGAAATATACAAAAGTTATCGTGCTTAGTGAATAAACACCCAAGGAAATAAATAAACTGAGGAGAGTTATGGAAAAGTTGTCTGGATACTACCTGGGCCAAAAATAAATGTTGGAAGTCATGGTCTTCTTTAATTAAAAGTAGACTGGATTATATTGTCCATGTAAGAACTAAGAGGGGTGAAGAAATGGGATATTTAGTTACTACTTCTCATGGAAAAAGAGAATAAAAATGAAAAACAGAACTATGTACTCATAAATGTAGCTGTTATCCAGGAAGTAGTTTTTTAAAAAATAGCAGACCGTCCATAGAAAATTTTGCCCTCTACTTCAAATATAGCATAAATTAGACCAAAAGGATAAGCCATAGAAGAGCTATTGGCAGTTAAGGATTGATAGCTATCTGGCGTGATGATAGTTAAAAGACATAATTATTGTTTACAATAAATATATATCTGTATATATTTGTGTGTATATTACAAGTCCAAATTGAAATTAATCCTATTGAGAATATGGAGCGGAGCAGAAGTGTTGAAAGAATATTACTGGTTCTAGTTTCCTTCCCAAACTGCAGTAAAATTCTAACTAAATAAATTTAATGGAGCAATATTAATACTATTTACTCATTTGTTTCAAAATGAAGCATTCTTTTTAACTTGAAATTAAAGTTTGTCTTTAAAAGATGCCTCCATCTGTTTAAAGTTATCCGACTGCCCTGTCATAGATTAAGTGCGTGAAATGAGCTCACTGTCACTTAGATGCAGTAAGAGTTTTTACCCAGCACATAGACTCTGAGTGCCTCCTGTATACCAAGCTCTGCTCTAGACACTGGGGGTGAGTAGTAAATACCAAGTCCCTGGCTGCATGCAGATGATAGTCTAGTAGGAAAGGCAGATAGTCAAATACACACTATCTCCAGTACCTCAGTGCTTGTCTCCAAGTAGAGGGAATAAGAAGACAGTTGGATACACAGGTCTGGAGCTTGGAGAGAGAAGGCTTGGAGTATACATTTGAGGCTCATTATCTTCTGGAAGACATTTAAAGCCTTGGGTCTGATTGAGTTTATGTATAGCAGTGGTTTTCAACCAGGAGTGATTTTGTCCCTCAGAAAACACTGGCAATGTCATGACTGTGGGGTGGAGAATGTCACTGTCATCTAGCGAGTAGAGGCCAGCAGTGCTGCTGAAAATGCTACAATACACAGGATAGGCCCCCAGGACAAAGAATGTCCCCAAAATGTCCCTAGTGCCAAAGTTGAGAATCCCTAACCTAGAGGGTTTAGGGTTTTTTACCTATAGGAAAGAGAAGAGACCTAAAGGTTGAGCCCTGGGAAGCCCTAGCATTTAGGGATCTAGAAGAGGAGAAAGACGACCTTAGGAGTGAGGTAGAAGGGCAACCAGGAGCACGTAGTGTCCCAGGACGGAGCAGCTGTGTTAAATGCTACTTAGTAATGGAGTTATGTCAACTGGGAACCAACCATAAAATGTAGCAAGATGGGGGGTGGAGGGTACTGGTAGCCTTAACAGAAAGGGAAAATAATCGGCTCAGAGTCCTTGAAAGTAAGCTAACCAAGACAGTGCAGTGGGTGGGCCTTTGTCCAGGTTAAGTTTCAAGTGAAATCCTAATCACCATCCTTTGTTCTCCCACCCACCCTCAGCTGCCTGGATGCAGATGTGAAGTGGACAGAGAACTGGGTTTATTCAGAGGGGCAGCGTCCAGCTGACAGAGATGAGCAAAGGTGTTGATGGGCCGTGCCCTGGTGTGGCAGGCAGCCCAGAGTCCTGGCTCCTCTCTGAAGAAGTGAGAATACAAGAGTGTAACCCCAGTGAACACTGGATTCCTGATGGGGCTGAGGAACTTTTGAAGTAGATAGGGTTGAGTGACGAAGAGGTGGCAGCAGGGTGTGGGAAATGCTTGAAATTGAACTTTAGGCAGTAATCTGGAAAATAACAGAAGCAGCTCTGTTCTCAGATCCGTGTATGTCCATTCCAGTGAGCAGCTGAATGAGGTGGTAGGAATAGAAAATGGGGGATGAGAGAGTCAATAAAGTGAAAAGATGCAGAGGGTTACCTCTCACAGATCTTGTGTGAGAGTCCCTGCAAAGCTAAAGTTATTCCATGTGTTTGGAATACCAGGTGCCTGCCTCTTTCACACATTTTTCTTTTATCCATTTGATTTTAAGTTTCCATGGCAAGAATTTCATTTTTGTTTACTTCCTTGCCTGCAGATATATTTTTTTTAACTACTGGGTGCCCCAAAGGTCGCCGTACATAGGAAAAATTAACAAACTCATATTCTGTGTTATATTTCAATATTTTTTATATTTATATCTCAACATACAGAGAAATATTTTGTAATGAATTTTGTAAATAAAGATACATTTAGCTATAATTTCCCATTTTTCTTACATACGTATGTGTGGCTTTTTTCTCTCTTAATTATCTCTTTTAGTTTTGTCGACCATCTCTACTCTCATGTTCACATCCAGAGCTTTAGTAGTATCCTATTTTTGAGTTGGTCATCTCAAATAAAGGCCTATTCCTCTACCTTTTCATAATAAAAACAGCTGCACTAACAATTTTCAAGCCACATCCCTTTATCTAAGCCACCATGATCTAAAGTACAAATCTGACCCTGCGGTGGCTCCAAGCTCTGGGTTTGCAGCTGGATTTGGACCCCATCTCTGAGCATTGACTGTGACAATGAGCAGATAGAGCCCATGACCCTTTCAGCTCACTGTCTTCACCTGCCCAACGGGGGTGGTAGATTTGTTCTGAGAATTAAACAATGCACTGAAGTCCTTTGCAAATGTCTAGTGTGGAAAGTGGCAAACTATGGCCTGTGGACAAGTTGCCCATTTTTGTAAATAAGGTATTTTTGAAACCAAACTTCATCCATTTGCTTATGTTTTGTCTTGCAGCTTGCAATAGCGTAGTCTAGTAATTACAACAGAGTCAGTGTGCCCATAGACCCTAAAGTTATTCCTGCCTGGACCTATGAGAAAAAGTTTACCAGTTACTCATTCAGAACATAAAATCATACAAAATTAATATTGAAAACAAAAATTCCTACCACAGATGATTTCACATGTTCTTCATCTGATACTTTACACTCACTGTCTTATTATTAAGAACTCAGTGCATATTCAGTGCTGGGTTTTGTTGTTATTATTGTTTCAAAATACCCCTTCACTTCAAATACTTTTTTAGAGACTTTATTACAGCAGTGTCTAGTGAATTATTTTAAATGTCTTCCAAACCCAGCCCAGTAATGATGAGAAATTTTCTCACACGTGCACTTTATGCCATCAGAATAATGACTAACAAATGAAGTTTTAATTTAAGTACTGTCTTGACTGTGACAGTTGTGGAAGGAGAGGGAAGAGAGGGCAGCTTTGATGTGGAGTTGGGTCCAAGGCATCCTGTCTTCACTGCTGTAGCCCAGAACCTTTCCACATTAAAATCATTGCTCTCAAGTTTGAGGGAGCCAGATACCCTAATCTGGATGCTGTAATATTGCTGTTGCTATTTTCATTCCAGCTAGTGAGAGCCACACTTTCTGCTGTCCCGCATAGATTTCCCCAGAGGCAAAATAACAAGTTTGCATTGTCTCTGCTAGGGAAAGTGGCCCACTGAGGAATGTGAGATTGCAGTGAGACTGGAGTAGAGTCTCTGGCTCTGCCTACCCAGACCTCTTCAGAACTATTTCCATACCACATGGTCGGGGGCAGGAGCTGAGCTGACAGCCCTGTCACCTGCGTATCAGCTTCTGATCACTGGCTTTGACACCTGCCGTGGGCGAGTGTGTCAGCGCCTAGCTGCACAGCCACTAGAGTGTGGGGAGGAGGTTTTTTTTTTTTTTTTTAATTGACAGATTACAATAGTGTACATTTATGGGATATAAAGTGATGCTATGATATGGGAGGACAAGGTGGAATGACTGAGTCAGGCTAATTAACACATCTGTTAGCTCAAATATGTATTTTTCCCTCTCAATTTAACTGGAATTAAATTCCCTCTCAAATTAACTGGAATGGGTACCCTTTGACCAACGTCTCCTCATTCCCCTTTCTCCTAGCCTCTGGTAACCACCATTCTGCTATCTGCATCTATGAGTTAAATTTTTCAAACTTCCACATATAGACCATGCAGTATCTGTCTTTCCACACCAAGATTTTTTGACTTTGCATCATGGTCCCCATGTTCATCCAGGTTGCTGCAAATGACATAATTTTCCCCCTTTTGAAGTCTGGAATAATATTCCATTGTCTAAATACACCTAGAAGTGCCTTTTTAAAATGGGGGAAAAAAATCACGTAAGGTTCGGAGAACTTAAATAACAGCTGAGCTTCTCAATGCCAAGAAGTGTGACCAAGAGTAAAATAATAAAATTCTATATATAATCCAGCAGGACTAGGAAATTTACAGGTTTTGAGTTTTTATAATTATCAAATTTTACATGTGGGATGGCCCTTAGGCATCACCTAATCCTATTCCCTTTTTAAAACAAATACGAAGAACTAAGAAATTCTCTGTCAGATTAAAAGTGTTTCAGACTAACACAGCTGACTTCGTTGATTGACGAAACTACAGAGCAGCAAAACCTAGCGTAGAAACCAGGTCTCCTAGTTCAGTCCAGTCCCCTTCATCTTTCTGCTCTATCCCATCCTTTCTGGGGATCTGAGATAAGGCCCAAAACTGTGATCGGAATATATTTGCACTATGACACAATAGCTTACACATTTTAATTCATTGTCTTTCTTAAAATTTTAAATAAACATGTTTAATAATTAACTGTATGTTATATAATACATAACCAAGATCCTAAGTTACTTATATTTCCGAAACACTTTGATCGGACACAGAATTTGGCCAATTTTATGCTATATCTTATTCATACCAGAGTATGATGCCAGTATTTAAAAAATAAAATTCTGCCACTCATCTTGATGTTTTCTATCAGTTTCCATGTAGTATCTAATTTTCAAAAATACCTCTGTGAAGCATTAACTCAGAATTTCTAAAGAATTAATAGAGAAGTAAGACTAGAATTGGGTCCTTCCATCGTTGCTTGAAGCAGTGTTAAAGATACACCGAAGTGGCGAAAATGCATTGTTCAGTCAGTAAGCATGAATTCTAAGGTTTAAGATGGTTAATGCAACTTGACGCTGAACTTAGAATTTCTTCCAAGGCTTCCAGGTTACCGAAAATGAGCCAGTGTTTTCTCAAGTCATAAATTTGAGGCTATCTGTGTGTATTGAATCTTAACATACTAGTTTACCCTTTGTAAAGTTGCCATCTGAAGAAGTGCGGAGGAGGTGAAGATCTTCCCCCTCTGCTGACCAGTTAGACTGGGTCTTACTCTCATAGGTATGGTAGTTAACAAATAAAACACATCATGTTACTGTCTTTATTCGTTTTAACCAAACAAACCACAGGGCCTTGAAAGTACATTAATGGAGGGGTTTTTGGCTGCCTGTGATTCTACCGTTGTCATGATTGTTTATCCTCTGCTCTCTTCCTGATCCTGTATGTCTTTTTAAAATGCAGAAAACAGTTTATTAGTAGACTTTGTTCTGCCTGCATTGGCTGTCCCGTGATTGACCTGGAAAGTAACACAAATTAGCAGTACTGAAACATTTAGTGTTCTTTGTGGTTTTTTCTTGTTGTCTTGATATGTTTTGTTTTCAGAGTATAGTTCATTTGTAACCACCATTTCTGGATTAAATAGTTTCTGTCTCCATAATTCAGAAAAGGAATCTCCTCCTGTGTTTTAAGTTTATAATAACATCAAGGAGTTTTTTCCTGTGATTTTTCACAGTGACGAGGGATCATTTGCTGCAGCATTTCCTATCTCCTCTCGGGAGCCATTAGAGCTTGAGTGATCGTAGCTCACCAGTTTTGGGGGGTAGCTGTGAATTTTAACAAGATTCTATCCCAAATGACTATAATTTCTTTTCAGTGTCTTACAGTATACTTTTCTACCATCTCAAAGAGGTTACTTGAACAGAATGTAAATATCACCTCCTGTTCTATATTTTATTGAGGCACTCAGCACCTTTGCCTTTATATGGAGAGACCCTGAAACCTGAAGATTTGGTGTTTTGTAGTCTCATTTTTAATATTTTTGTTTGTTTCCTCTTGTGTTTATCAAAATATCTATCTTAACAGTTCCTATTTCTGGTTTTAATTTCCACTTCTCTTCTGCCATGGACTGGAAATTGGTAGCCACGTTTGATAGAGTTTTGATTAGATAGGCTTAAGTACATTAAATTAAGGACCTTACAGGCTTTTTCCATAATCCCTAACATGAGCGACATCCCATCTTTTTGGCCTTGTTCTTGGCCTTATTCCAGAAAGGTCAGAAATTGTTGGTTACTACGCAACCTGAATTTTGTCAGATATAAAAAGGAATTTTAAAAATGAAGATTGGATTTCAATGTAGCCAATTTTTATTTTCTGCTTTTTGAAAAGTGCCTGTTTTCCTTCAGGTGAGTCAGATGTCTTTTATTTTCAAGATTCATTCAGAATGATGAATTGGGTACAATGGTGAGGTTAATTATTTCAGTGTTTGAAGACAGCTCAGTGCTTTTTTTGTCATCTAAGGTTTTGAGACCTCCTCCAAAAAACTTTCAGTTGGCAAGCCCTCTGCTGCACTGTCACAGATTAAATCATTGCCATTGGACTTGTCATTCTTGCCCTATTTCCTGATTTGTTTACAAAAGAAAAAGAGAGAAGATACCACCACTCAGGGTTAACATTTGTCTTGACTTTTAATGTATTTTCTTTCTCATTTTCTGCCATTTTCCCAAAGGAGTTACAAAATTTGAATTGGGAGGATCAGAGTGGAGCATTAATCAAATATTGTTCAGTTGATCTAGATATCAATCAGATCAATCCTGATTTTTACTTAAGACTTAGAATTTCAGCCTCTGTTACATGTTTGATCTTTAGAACTACTGTTAGAGAATAGATATCCTGTTGCCAGAACCTTCAGAGTGACAGAACATGTGTGTGCATGTAAAAATTTATATCATTGTTTTAAAACGTTTCTCAGCACTCCAAATTAATACTCCTGCTATGTTGAACAGTAAAAAGTACAACCCTGATAGTTTCCTGGATTAGACCTATTAGCGTTGTTTAGATAACACACTTTGAATTACTTCCTTTCAGGAAGCATTGAAACTGGAAATATTAACCAGGCACACATTCCAAAGCACTTAGACAGATGCATTTAAAAAAAAAAGAGGGAAGAAATTATGCAAATAAATTACATCTGTAGAAACCTAAGGAGACTATTTGGCTCAACTGCACAAGGAAGAGCATTTATATCTGAGACTTTTCATCTGTCACTGACAGTGACCACAGAATGGGTCAGTGTTGTCATACCCTATGCAAGGCTAATTGTTAGTATTAATAATGACATCGGAGTTGGAAGCATGGAATTATAGACTCTACTCACATCTGTTAGGCACTT
This sequence comes from Nycticebus coucang, assembly GCF_027406575.1. Classification (NCBI taxonomy): domain Eukaryota; kingdom Metazoa; phylum Chordata; class Mammalia; order Primates; family Lorisidae; genus Nycticebus; species Nycticebus coucang. The sequence continues at coordinate 24,170,141 of NC_069798.1, read as the reverse complement.
TTATGTTTAGGAGTAGATGTAACTTAAGAAGTGCACACATACACAAAATGTAGACAGAACCGTTGTGAATGTGCCCAGATAGTGACAGGTAGTAAAGATAACTTTGATCTGTTTAATCTGGACACATCCTGTCTGATTTGTGTCTTATAAACTACTGGATGGTCTCTGTCAGTTCATTTGTTGTGCAGTACCTTACTAGATCTGTAGTTCATTCCGGAAGGTACATGTTTATAAAAGTAAGTTAGGAAACATGTTGTAAATATCAATTTAAAGAGATTAAAAAGAAACACATGCTTTGTTCCTTCACATTTGGGAAGCACCATTATCGACTCCCTGTATGTTAACTGGAGATTGTTTTCTGAGTGAACGTATATGTGTGTTTCTCACATCCCATGGGGACACTTTTCTCTCAACATCCCTTTCTCCATCCTTATCCAAATGTGTGAACCACCACGTTTTTTTTACTAAGTTCCAATAAAAAGGAAGCATAGCTGTGCAGCTGAATTTTGCAGACTATTCTAAAATGTTATTATTTTGAATCATTTCCATATGTCCGCTTCTTTTGGGATATAACTGTAATGATATTTCAGGCTTTATACTGACATTAAGTTTTATGTTGGTATAACATACTCAGTAAGAACGTGAACAAGTCTTTAACAGAGAGAAGGATAATCAGTAGAAGTAGTGGTTTGGGTTTGAAAACAGTAGTGGATGAAAACTTAGAAATTAACATGAAAATACAGAAATGTGAAACAGAATTATAAATAAATGGCTTTATTGTTAATAAAAATAATAGTAATAATGGCAACTATTTATTAAGAGCCTACCATAAGCCAAACACTGTGGGCAGTTATTTTTTTTTTTTTTCCGTAATTTTATTTTATTTTATTTTTTTTTTTTATTGTTGGGGATTCATTGAGGGTACAATAAGCCAGTTACACTGATTGCAATTGTTAGGTAAAGTCCCTCTTGCAATCATGTCTTGCCCCCATAAAGTGTGACACACACTAAGGCCCCACCCTCCTCCCTCCATCCCTCTTTCTGCTTCCCACCCATAACCTTAATTGTCATTAATTGTCCTCATATCAAGATTGAGTACATAGGATTCATGCTTCTCCATTCTTGTGATGCTTTACTAAGAATAATGTCTTCCACGTCCATCCAGGTTAATACGAAAGATGTAAAGTCTCCATTTTTTTTAATGGCTGAATAGTATTCCATGCTATACATATACCACAGCTTGTTAATCCATTCCTGGGTTGGTGGGCATTTAGGCTGTTTCCACATTTTGGCGACGGTAAATTGAGCTGCAATAAACAGTCTAGTACAAGTGTCCTTATGATAAAAGGATTTCTTTCCTTCTGGGTAGATGCCCAGTAATGGGATTGCAGGATCGAATGGGAGGTCTAGGTTGAGTGCTTTCAGGTTTCTCCATACTTCCTTCCAGAAAGGTTGTACTAGTTTGCAGTCCCACCAGCAGTGTAAAAGTGTTCCCTTCTCTCCACATCCACGCCAGCATCTGCAGTTTTGAGATTTTGTGATGTGGGCCATTCTCACTGGGGTTAGATGATATCTCAGGGTTGTTTTGATTTGCATTTCTCTAATATATAGAGATGATGAACATTTTTTCATATGTTTGTTAGCCATTCGTCTGTCGTCTTTAGAGAAAGTTCTATTCATGTCTCTTGCCCATTGATATAAGGGATTGTTGGCTTTTTTCATGTGGATTAATTTGAGTTCTGTATAGATCCTGGTTATCAAGCTTTTGTCTGACTGAAAATATGACTGAAAATATGCAAATATCCTTTCCCATTGTGTAGGTTGTCTCTTTGCTTTGGTTATTGTGTCCTTAGCTGTACAGAAGCTTTTCAGTTTAATGAAGTCCCATTTGTTTATTTTTGTTGTTGTTGCAATTGCCATGGCAGTCTTCTTCATGAAGTCTTCCCCCAGGCCAATATCTTCCAGTGTTTTTCCTATGCTTTCTTGGAGGATTTTTATTGTTTCATGCCTTAAGTTTAAGTCCTTTATCCATCTTGAATCAATTTTTGTGAGTGGGGAAAGGTGTGGGTCCAGTTTCAGTCTTTTACATGTAGAAATCCAGTTCTCCCAACACCATTTATTGAATAGGGAGTCTTTCCCCCAAGGTAAGTTCTTGTTTGGTTTATCAAAGAATAGCTGGTTGTAAGATGTTAGTTTCATTTCTTGGTGTTCAATTTGATTCCAAGTGTCTATGTCTCTGTTTTTGTGCCAGTACCATGCTGTCTTGACCACTATGGCTTTGTAGTACAGACTAAAATCTGGTATGCTGATGCCCCCTGCTTTATTTTTGTTACTAAGAACTGCCTTAGCTATACGGGGTTTTTTCCGGTTCCATACAAAACGCAGAATCATTTTTTCCAAATCTTGAAAGTACGATGTAGGTTTTTTGATAGGAATGGCATTGAATAGGTAGATTGCTTTGGGAAGTGTAGACATTTTAACAATGTTAATTCTTCCCATCCATGAGCATGGTATGTTCTTCCATTTGTTAATATCCTCTGCTATTTCCTTTCTGAGGATTTCATAGTTTTCTTTATAGAGGTCCTTCACCTCCTTCGTTAGGTATATTCCTAGGTATTTCATTTTCTTTGAAACTATGGTGAAGGGAGTTGTGTCCTTAATTAGCTTCTCATCTTAACTGTTATTGGTGTATACAAAGGCTACTGACTTGTGGACATTGATTTTATATCCTGAAACATTACTGTATTTTTTGATGACTTCTAGGAGTCTTGTGGTTGAGTCTCTGGGGTTCTCTAAGTATAAGATCATGTCGTCAGCAAAGAGGGAGAGTTTGACCTCCTCTGCTCCCATTTGGATTCCCTTTATTTCCTTGTCTTGCCTAATTGTATTGGCTAGAACTTCCAGCACTATGTTGAATAGTAAAGGTGACAGAGGACAACCTTGTCTGGTTCCAGTTCTAAGAGGAAAAGCTTTCAGTTTTACTCCATTCAGTAAAAAATTGGCTGTGGGTTTGTCGTAGATAGCTTCAATCAGTTTTAGAAAGGTGCCACCTATGCCTATACTCTTCAGTGTTCTAATTAGAAAAGGATGCTGGATTTTATCAAATGCTTTTTCTGCATCTATTGAGAGGATCATATGATTTTTATTTTTGCCTCTGTTAATATGGTGGATAACGTTTATGGACTTGCGTATGTTAAACCAGCCTTGCATCCCTGGGATGAAGCCTACTTGATCATGATGAATGACTTTTTTGATGATAAGCTGTAATCTATTGGCTAGGATTTTGTTGAGAATTTTTCCGTCTATATTCATGAGTGAGATTGGTCTGAAATTCTCCTTTTTGCTTGGGTCTTTTCCTGGTTTTGGTATCAGGGTGATGTTTGCTTCATAGAATGTGTTGGGGAAGATTCCTTCTTCCTTAGTTTTTTGGAATAATTTCTGCAGTACAGGAATAAGCTCTTCCTTGAAGGTTTGATAGAATTCTGGAGTGAAGCCGTCTGGACCAGGGCATTTTTTAGTTGGAAGCTTTTTTATTGTTTCTTTGATCTCAGTGCTTGAAATTCGTCTGTTCAGGAGGTCTATTTCTTCCTGGCTAAGTCTAGGGAGAGGGTGTGATTCCAAATATTGATCCATTTCCTTCACATTGTCAAATTTCTGGGCATAGAGTTTCTGGTAGTATTCAGAGATGATCTCTTGTATCTCTGTAGGATCAGTTGTTATTTCCCCTTTATCATTTCTGATTGAGGTTATTAGAGATTTTACTTTTCTATTTCTAGTTAGTCTGGCCAATGGTGTATCTATTTTGTTTATTTTTTCAAAAAACCAACTCCTTGTTTCATTAATTTTCTGAATGATTCTTTTGTTTTCAATTTCATTGATCTCTGATTTGATTTTGGATATTTCTTTTCTTCTACTGAGTTTAGGCTTAGATTGTTCTTCTTTTTCCAATTCCATAAGATCTCTTGTGAGATTGTTGATGTGCTCTCTTTCTGTTTTTCGAATGTAGGCATCTAAAGCGATGAATTTTCCTCTCAAAACTGCTTTTGCAGTATCCCACAGGTTTTGGTAGCTTGTGTCTTCATTGTTGTTATGCTCAAGGAAGTTAATGATTTCCTGTTTTATTTCTTCCTTCACCCATCTGTTATTCAACAGAAGATTGTTTAATTTCCATGCCTTTGGGTGGGGTTGAGCATTTTTGTTAGAGTTGAGTTCCATCTTTAGTGCCTTATGGTCTGAAAAGATACAAGGTAAAATTTCAATTCTTTTGATTCTGTTGATATTTGTTTTGTGTCCCAGGTTATGATCAATTTTGGAGAATGTTCCATGGGGTGATGAGAAGAATGTATATTCTTTATCTTTGGGGTGGAGTGTTCTATATACGTCTATCAAGCATAATTGTTCTAGGGTCTCATTTAAATCTCTTATATCTTTGTTTAATTTCTGTTTAGAGGATCTGTCCAGCTCTGTAAGAGGTGTGTTAAAGTCCCCTGTTATGATGGTATTATCAGATATCATATTGCTCAGACTAAGGTCTGCTTCAAGAATCTGGGAGCATTTAAATTGGGTGCATAAATATTTAGAATTGAAATGTCTTCTTGTTGTAGTTTTCCCTTGACCAATATAAAGTGACCATCTTTGTCTTTTTTGACTTTAGTTGCTTTAAATCCACATGTATCTGAAAATAAGATTGCAACTCCTCTTTTCTTCTGAATTCCATTTGCCTGAAAAATTGTCTTCCAACCCTTGACTCGGAGCTTTAATTTGTCTTTTGAAGCCAGGTGTGTTTCTTGCAGACAGCAAATGGATGGCTTGTGTTTTTTAATCCAGTCAGCCAATCTATGTCTCTTCAGTGGGGAATTCAAGCCATTAACATTTATTGAGATAATTGATAAGTGTGGTAGTATTCTATTCGTCTTATTTGGTGAGAGTCCATTGCTTAGTTTTATCTTTTGCATCAGTGTGGAGGTTAGGTTCTGTCCTTTGATTTCTGAGTTCTTACTTTGCTGCTGATCCATTGTGGTGGTCAGTGTGCAGAACAGGTTGAAGTATTTCCTGTAGAGCTGGTCTTGTTGTGGCAAATTTCCTCAATGTTTGTATATCCGTAAATGATTTGATTTCTCCGTCAATTTTGAAGCTTAGCTTAGCAGGGTACAGAATTCTGGGCTGAAAATTGTTCTGTTTAAGTAGATTCAAGGTAGATGACCATTGTCTTCTTGCTTGGAAAGTTTCATTAGAGAAGTCTGCGGTAACTCTGATGGATTTGCCCCTGTAGGTCAACTGGCGCTTACTCCTGGCAGCTTGCAGAATCTTTTCTTTTGTCTTGACTTTGGACAGGTTCATCACAATATGTCTTGGAGAAGCTCGGTTAGAGTTGAGGCGACCTGGGGTCCGATATCCCTCTGAAAGCAGTGTGTCAGAATCTTTGGTGATGTTTGGGAAATTTTCTTTTATAATATTCTCTAGTATGGCTTCCATTCCTCTGGGGCATTCTTCTTCCCCTTCTGGAATTCCTTTAACTCGTATGTTGGAACGCTTCATAAAGTCCCATAATTCTGACAGTGAACGTTCTGCTTTCTCTCTCTTCTTTTCTGCCTCTTTTACTGTCTGAGTTATCTCAAGAACTTTGTCTTCTACCTCTGAAATTCTTTCTTCTGCATGGTCTAACCTGTTGCTGATACTTTCCATTGCATCTTTAAGTTCCCTAATTGACTGTTTCAGTTCCTTCAGGTCTGCTATATCCTTTTTATATTCTTCATATCGTTCATCTCATATTTGATTCTGTTTTTGGATTTCCTTTTGGTTATTTTCCACTTTATTAGCAATTTCCTTCATTGTTTCCATCATTTCTTTCATTGTTTTCAACATGTGTATTCTAAATTCCCTTTCTGTCATTCCTAACATTTCTATACTGGTGGAATCATCTGCAGTAGCTACCTCATGGTCCCTTGGTGGGGTTGTTCTAGACTGGTTCTTCATGTTGCCTGGAGTTTTCTGCTGATTCTTCCTCATGAGTGATTTCTTTTATCTGTTTCCTTGCCCTAATTTTCCTTTCACTTCCTCTTGCTCTTTAAGTTCTTGTGCCTGTGGACTAAGGGTTACAGGACCAGAAGGGTGAGAAGGTTGAAGAGCAAAAAAAGGGGGATGAAAGAAAGGAGGACCAAGTGATAAGAAAAAAGGAAAGATAGAGAAAGGAGAGGGGGTGGGTATAAGGAATATTGACAAAAAGAAGAGAGGCACAGAAAGAGGGATACAGGGCAATATAGGTGTACAGTAGGGTACTTTGACACAACCTTAAAAAACCCCACCTTCTGGGGGTGCCCAGTTGCGTGGTTCCCTTGAGGTCAGCAGCTCTTTGCTAACCTGGTCAGACACAGTACCCCACCTCCACCAAGTAGAGAGGAAAGACAAAAATGCTATAAATCAAACCAAAACAAGCAAACAGAAAACTTTACAGGGATAAAATTGGGTGAAAAACCAAATTATATCGGTAGAAACACTAGCAAAAATGAAGTTGAAGTTATTAAAAAAGGCAGCAATGGGAAATTATAATTAAACTAGGAAAATTGAGAAAGAAAAAGGGATCTGTGTGGAAAAGATTGAAATTAAAAAAACAAAAGAACATCAGCAATGTCAAAATAAACAAACAAAAAAAACAACCAAACAAAAAAAAAAAAAAAGAAAAAAATACACAACCAAAAACAAAGCAGTATGTATATGTTGTTGAATATTGTCTGGGCAGCACGTGGTCTTCTGGGGTATGAGATGTTAGTCACAGTTCTGTTACGACTGGAGGCTGCTGATTTCTCAAACCCCAGCAGGTAGACACCCTAAATCTCTCTTCAGCCTACTTAAAAGGCACTTTGAACTTGTAAACTTGCTGAGCAGAAGCTTTCCCAGCTTTCTCGCTGGAATCGCTGCTGAAGTGGCTATCCACTTACCCAGTGTGCCAAAACTGGTCTCACTCTGCCCCTGAGGGTTAAGGCTGCAAGGCGGCTCAGACCCCACCCTTAGGCTACTTGGTTGCTGGGTTACCAGCTCCCACCCGTTTCTAGCTCTGTGACCCTGAGGGCGGAGCTTGCCGGGGCAGATCACTGACAATGGATCCGTGTGACCCACCGCCAAACACTATTAGCTCTGTCTGGCTCAGCGGCTCAGACTGGGGCCCTAGACAACGGCCAAAGTTCTCCGCACTCCCGCTCAGGCCTTCCCCAAGGCAGTTCAACTCAGTGCCAAGTCCAAGGACATCAAAACAGTTCACAGGTAAGGCCTTTCTGGTTTGCAGTCTCGCTGCTACTGAGCTTACAGTTGTGGGCGGGTTTAGACGGATTGAACACACGCGACCACTTGCCGGTTTTCCACGGTTTTAGTCCTCCTCTTGGGGTCCAGAAGTCTCTTGCTGACTCCCTGTATCCTCATAGGAGTGATGATAGGCAGTTCCCACCAGCCAGAGATGCCTGGAGTCCTATCTTCCCAGACTCACGGTGCCCAGATGCAAAGAAGCTGTTACTCGGCTGCCATCTTGCTCCGCCCCCTATGGGCAGTTATTAATGTACGTTCACTTAGCCTACAAAATAGATGGTGGTGTAACATTTTACAGGTGAGGAGCCTTAGGCTTGAAAATATAAAGCACTTTGTCTGAGGTCACTTACTGGTAAAAGCAGGATTCAAACTCAACTGGTAGGTTAGCAAATAATATTAATGAATGGGTGTGGCATTGTCCTCATAAAAAAATTATTTACAAAATCAGATGACAGGCCAGATTTGGACTATGGGCAGTAGTTTACTGACCTAATCTGTATTGTTGCAAATTTAACTAGATGCTAGTTGAAAGTAAAAGCCTTCAGGATAATGCAAAAGTTAAAATGAATAGCAAATGATTCTTGGTGACCAGTTAAGAAAATAAAAATAATTGAAACCTTGAAGTCACAGGTGCTATAGGAAAAGAAATCAGCCCCCATATGCGTTAAGTACCATCATGTATAAGTGATTTAAATCTTTTTTTTTTTTTTTGAGACAGAGTCAGACTTTGTCACCCTTGGTAGAGGGCCATGGCGTAAGCATGAGCAACCTCAAACTCTTGGGCTCAAGCAATCCTCTTGCCTCAGCCTCCCAAGTAACTGGGACTACAGGTGCCCGTCACAACGCCTGGCTATTTTTAGAGATTTTTTTTTTAAAAAGCCTAAGCTGTATTCTTCAAAGCTGTCAAGGTCATAAAAACAAGACCAAGAAACTCACAGCTCAGAGGACTAGATACAGTATAGTATCCTGGTTTGATCCTAAGACAGGAAAAGGAAATTAGACAGAGACAGGCTGGTGAAATCCAAATAAAGCTGATAGTTTATGTAATGGTATTGTGCCAGTGTTAATTAATTAGAACATTTTGAGAAATGTTCATGTCATGCGGATAGGAGAAGCTGAGTGAATGGATGTACACACAGGAGTGTCCAGCCTTTTTTCTTTTCTGCCACACATTAGAAGAGTAAAAGTTGTCTTGGGCTGCACATTAAATACATAAATACTAATGAAGGCTGATGAGCAAAAGAACCCGAAACCAGGTTGGACACCCCTGAATTACAGGAACTCTCAGTAATACCTTTGTAACTTTTCTGCAAGGCAGAAGTTGTTTCAAATAAAAAATTGCAAATTTATTTATTAATCTTGGTTTAAATTCCTAGGCTTACTCCAGTTTAGAAGCCTAGCATCTATGTTAGACTACTGAGTCCAAACGGAAACTCAAGCCAGCCATGGTAGGGTGTCTCTGTAGTTCCAGCTACTTGGGGAGCTGAGGTGGGAGAACCCCTTGAATTCAAGGCCAGCACGGGCAATATAGCATTGTTTCAAACAAAAAAGACGAAGAAGAAAGAGATAGATAATGCTAATAACATTTATGATAAAAGTAAACACACTTAAGTTGAGGTCTTCTTAAAAAATAACAACATATATCTTAATCATCTAAAATGAACTGTAAACCTTCACACCATGAATTGCCATTAAAACAATAATACACTGTCCATTATGTACTTACAAGGGCTCCTACAGATATTTTTACTTCACTGTGGAAATAGCAGAGCTTCTTGTTTTTTATAGTTGATTAACAAATTGCTTACCCCGGAGATTAAAATTATGCAGAGTTGACCTGGAATAGTGGATAAAAAATTATTTACAAAGATTGTTATTCTTAGTTTTCTAAATACATACTGAAAGTCACAACTCAGTACACAGAATATTGTCAGTCCCTTTACTCAGATATTTTTTTGCTAACATAAAAGAAAAAGTTTAATTTCAGGATTAGTATAAGCCTGATGCCAAAAACCTGATAAAGATATCATAGTAAACCTGTAGACCAATTTCTCCTTTGACTGAGATAGATAAATCACAGATCATATACTATCAGAGAATCAAGCAATATTGTCCTAAGTGTATCCTGATCGTATGTAAATGATCGTATGTAGATTATTTAAAGCATGTAGAGTTATTTAATATTTTGGAATCTACTACTATGTAAAATCAATACATCAAAAAATATTAAAAATAGACATATGACCACCTTATTGGATACAGAAACAACATTTGATTAAAATTCTTAAAATTTTTTTTGTAGAAACTTTTAGAAAATTAGAAAAGGAAAAACATACTATTTCTATGATAAAGAATATTTTATCTCAAGCCAAAAAATTTCTCACTATTTTATATTAAAACACAAATCTGAAACAACATAAAAATGCTCACTCTCACCAGCACCACTCTGTTATAGAAGAGAAGGGGTGAAAATTGAAAAGATGAAAATAGGTTTTTCATCATTTGTATGCAATGGACTCACATACTAATCTCAAGAGAATCAACTGAAAAAATGATTACGGCAAGAGACTTAACATACAGAATAGCAACAAGATATACTCAACAATGGCAAATCAGTAGCAATGTCCAAGGCAAGCTTAAGTGCTAATAAGGAAATAAAAGACCTGAATAAATGATGAGAATTATCATGTGCCTATTTGGAAAAGCCATCATAATGATGTCATTTTTTTGCCAAAACACATGTAGACTTAATGTACTTCAGATAAAATTGTCAGTATAAACCATGGACGAAAGGATTCCAAACTTCAACTGGCAAAAAGATCTGAAATTTTTTTTAACAATTTAATTTTCAGTGTTAAAGAAATGTTACAAGAATAATATAAAGATACCCTGAACACTGGAACACATTAGTCAGATTCAGCAACTTTTATCATTTTTGGCACATTTGTTTTATCCACCTCAACCTCCCACTCCAACACACACACACATATACAATATAACTTACCTATCTTTTTCTGAAACATTGAGAAACTACATTATGCTCTTTACCCACTTTCCTGAGAATGGGGGAATTTCCTTTAAACACAGGCCGTTCAGCAAAGTTAACAGTGATGATACTTCTGTTCAGTGTCCCTATTTTAGATTTTCCAGCTGTCCCAATAGTGTAATTGTATTTACTTTTAATTTTTATTTATTTCATTTTTATCTAGAACAGTTCTTTAGCCTTTCTTTGTCTTTTATGGTGTGGCCATTTTGCTAAGAATATACTTCAAGTATTTTATAAGCTATTTCTATTTCTCTCAGTTTGGGTTTATCTAGTATTTCTTGTAGTATTTTATCTAGTATTCTGATCAGATTTCAGAATGCGGTTTTAGCTGGAATGTTATGTAAGTGAGGTCACAAACTTCTCAAGGAATCACATTCGGTGGTGCACAATGTCAGTATAACTTTCTTGGATGATACTAAATGTGGTCACATAGTCCGGTGTTGTCCAACTTTCTTCACTATATAATTACTTTTATCCCCTCACAGTAAATAAGCATTCTGGGGGAAAACACTTTAAGACCATTTCTAAAACCTGTTCTTTTTTTTTTTTTTTGTAGAGACAGAGTCTCACTTTATTGCCCTCGGTAGAGTGCCGTGGCATCACACAGCTCACAGCAACCTCCAACTCCTTGGCTTAGGTGATTCTCCTGCCTCAGCCTCCCGAGTAGCTAGGACTACAGGCACCCGCCACGGCTATTTTTTTGTTGCAGTTTGGCCGGGGCTGGGTTTGAACCCGCCACCCTCGGCATATGGGGCCGGCGCCCTGCTCACTGAGCCACAGGCGCCGCCCGCAAAACCTGTTCTTAATCAAACTTCTATAAATTCAGCATCCATTAATTGTATAAACCAATCTTTAGTAGTAACGTTCTAATAGTATAAAGCATAATAGTAATACTATTACTAGTAAACAGTAATAAAGTTAAAAAGTGGTAAAGTAAATAATAAAGTTACAAGATTAATGATTCTCCAGCCCTGTACACATATTTCAGCTTTCCCATGCATTTTTTTCATTTATTCATCTTTTTGCTATCAGTATGACTTAGACATTCCTATTTTACTCAATAGATTGTAATAATTTCATTACAGTTGTTATTTATTTGGATTTTCATATTGTTCCAGATTTTGCCAGCAGGAGCCCATTGGTCTGGCTTACTTGTCTTTTTGGCTTGCACCCATCATCTTGGGAGTGTTTTGCTTTCTGTTCTAAGCTCATCTCGGACATTTTCTGTCTCTCCCCTGCAATCATTCATTTCTCCAGAAAGCTCTGATTCCTTTTAGTGAAAAATGGTTTGAGTATTAGAAGTCTAAGCTTCTAATTGATTGGAAAGGAGAACGCTAACGCGTGTTATGTGTGTATATGTGTAGCTTCTTAAAATTGGGAGTCAGTACTGATATCTCCAGTTCCAATCCAGCCCCCAAGGAGTTCTTTCTTGCCGTGCTTGCCTCTCTCCATTCATTATTTCTGTTTTCCTTCCATAATGAAAATTAGGATGTCCGTAACATCAACAAAGTTACCCATTCATTCAGTCTTACCATCCATGTAAATTTGACTCAGAATCATTCCCCTCATATCCCTATGAAAAGCAAATCTAAAAGAAGCACAATATTTATTGGCATTTTTCCCCCCGTGACTTTATATAGTCAGAGACCTTGTTCCAGTTACTTGGATTATTTTTCTATCCTCAGAGTCATTATTTTATTGATGTGACATACAGTTGGATCCATCTGTTTCCATTTGCATTCAGTTTTAAGTTTTTAAAACATTATTGTTGACTTAATAACTAATAGACTTAATAACTAATAATGAAAGATAACTAAAATAAAAGAAGAACAAATAAATTCGGGATGCATGCCTTACCTTTCATACCGGTTTACTTCAACATGGGCATAGGGAGGCAGATAATTTCATAAAGTAATAGACATAAAAATAAATGCAACATTGATGAAATCCAATGAGTAGTGCATATGAGACCCTTCAAATATATAAACAGCTTTTGTCTATGCATTTCTACTTTTCTGGTACCTTATTCTAAAGAAATAATCGAGCTGTGAACAAATTCATTGCACTACTATTTGTAATTACCAAACACTGGAAAACCCCATCTAACAGTTAGGAACTGGTCAAATAAATTAAGGCACATGTACACATAATGGTATCCATTAGGTCATTATCACAGCTGATGAAGTATATACCCTATATTATAGTGAGAAAGCCAGGTAACATAATTATGTGTGTATATATTTATGTGTCTCTGAGATGAATTGATCCCATTTTTTTTCTTTCTTTCTTTTCATATAAAATTACAGAGAGATTATCTTTAGTGGTAAAAGGGTATAGAATTTTTTCGTAATTGCGTTTGTATATTCTAGTATTTCTTCTAATAAACATGAATAGTTTTATAATAAAAAATGGATAAATAAAACACCTTTAAATTCTTTGTCTGAATTCCAAATTCTAAAAATTTAGTAAAATTTTAAGACGTAAAAAATTATTGGCTTGGCACCTGTAGCTCAGTGGCTAGGGCTCCAGCCACATAACACTGGAGCTGACAGGTTTGAATCCAGCCCAAGCCTGCCAAACAATAATGACAACTACAACCAAAAAATAGCCAGGTGTTGTGGTGGGTGCCTGTAGTCCCAGCTATTTGGGAGACTGAAGCAAGAGAATCGCTTAAGCCCAAGAGTTTGAGGTTGCTGTGAGCTGTGACACCATATCACTCTACCCAGGGCAACAGCTGGAGACTGTCTCAAAAAAAAATAGGAATAATTAAAAGTTTAAACTAAAAATAAACCCAGAATTTTCTACATTAGTGTTCATGAAAGCATTACTTACAACTGAAAAGGAAATAATGATAATATTAATGCCCTAAAACACTCATCTATATTTGAGATGTCCAACGTGCAGCCCATGGCTGCACCCTGATTTTGTGAGGACTTTTTTGCTTTTCTGTGGTGTCATAAGTCATGCACAGATCCTTTTTTTTTTTTGCTCATTATCTTTCATTAGTGTTTGTGTATTTAATGTATGGCCCAAGATAACTCTTAATTCTTCTATTATACAGCAGAGGAAAAAAAAAGGTTGGACACCTCTGATCTGTATGATAAACTACTCTGCATCTGTAGGGAAAAAAAGATGTTTCTAAAAGTCTAAACTAATATCATCTTAGACAAAAAGTAGTTATTGTTAACCACATGAATATTATGAAAGAAATAGAATACCTAAATTTAGTATTAAAACAAAGCATGGCATTTTCCTCCGGGTCTGTCTGTGTTTGTGACTTAATAGGAAGTTCTTTATGATTTTTGTGTGGACAGAAACTAAGCTAAAATTTGATGTGTTGTTTTTTAGGTTGCTTCAGGTGAGTGCCATGAGGACACCGAAGTTTATAACATTACCCTGTGTACCGGGGATGAACTCACTCTAATGGGGCAGGCGGAAATCCTTTATGCAAAGACTTTCAAAGAAAAGTCACGACTCAATACAATCTTCAAAAAGATTGGGAAGCTCAATTCCATCAGCAAGCTGGGAAAAGGCAAAATGCCGTGCCTCATCTGCATGAATCACCGGACCAATGAGAGCATCAGCCTTCCATTCCAGTGCAAGGGCAGATTCAGCACCCGGAGCCCCCTGGAGCTTCAGATGCAGGAAGGTGAACACACCATCCGCAACATTGTGGAGAAGACGAGGCTTCCTGTGAACGTGACTGTGCCCAGTCCTCCACCCAGAAACCCCTATGACCTCCACTTCATCCGTGAGGGGCACCGCTACAAGTTCGTGAACATCCAGACCAAGACGGTAGTGGTCTGCTGCGTGCTCCGCAACAACAAGATCCTCCCCATGCACTTTCCTTTGCACTTGACCGTCCCCAAGTTCAGCCTCCCAGAACACTTGGTGAAGGGGGAGGGATGGCCCGAAACCCTGGTCCATCACTGGCTGGGGATCTGCCAAGAACAGTTTGATATCGATGAGTATTCACGGGCTGTCCGGGACGTGAAAACCGACTGGAACGAGGACTGCAAGAGCCCCAAGAAGGGCCGGTGCTCTGGCCACAACCACGTGCCCAGCTCCCTCAGCTACGCCCGCGATGAGCTCACCCAGTCCTTCCACCGGCTCTCGGTGTGTGTGTATGGCAACAATCTCCACGGCAACAGCGAGGTGAACCTCCAAGGCTGCAGGGACCTGGGGGGAGAGTGGGCCCCTTTTCCTCATGACATCCTGCCCTGTCAGGACTCTGGCGATAGTGGGAGTGACTACCTTTTCCCCGAAGCCAGTGAAGAATCAGCAGGCACCCCAGGGAAGTCAGAACTTCCTTACGAAGAGCTGTGGCTGGAGGAAGGCCAGCCCAGCCACCAGCCTCTCAGTCGCTCCCTGAGTGAGAAGAACAGATGGGATCAGTTTAGAGGTTCTGTCCGGTCCAAATGTGCAACTTCTCCTCTTCCTGTCCCTGGGACTCTGGGAGCAGCAATGAAGTCTTCAGATACTGCCCTACCTCCACCTCCAGTGCCTCCCAAATCTGAAGCAGTAAGTCCTTTTCTCTCTTCTCTCTCTGCTCAGTCACCCATTAATCCATTTTCTTAAAGGAAAACTCCCCAGCTGACTATTATTAGGATGAGTCAGTTTGTTTAGTTTGGACTGAAATATACATGCCACCTAGGTTATTCTGACCAGTCAGGAGTTAGAGTTTTATTCTTCAACAGTTTTTAATAGGAGAGGTTTGAACATGACTTTTGCAGCCACCTGGGCAATGGATGACTGGGAGGAGAGAGTAGAAGCTGGGAGGCCAGAGAAGAGGCCATTACAGTAACTTAAGTGTAACAAAACACTGTGATGTCCTAGGCCACAGCCGCTGGTGGCGGTGGCTACAGGAAGAAATGCCTATTTCAGAATGTGTTTCAAAGGTACACCCAACGGTGTTCACTGATGTATGAGATGTAGGGGAGGAAAAGAGAATACTCAGGGAAATTGGCCAGATTTTTAGCCTGAGCAATTGAGTGTATGTGAGTGCCATTTGCAGCCCTGGGGAAGGCTGAAAGAAGAATAAATTTATTTCTGGGCAAGAGGGGAAGCAGAGGAGAATCAAGCAATAGCATCACTTGTCTCCCTGAAGTTACCCTGAGATCAGGTACACACAGACACAGACATGCACATGCCACAAAACCAGTGCCACGTGGTTCTGTTTGATTCCTTTAAATGTAACTCATTCAGAGCTTGATGGGGCTTCTGTTAAATGTTAAAGTTAAAATTTCAGTACAGAACAAAAGAAAGGGCTCTGTCTCAACCATCTTTTATTGATAGCCAGTTCAAACCTTTGCTAGTCATTTTGATCATTCAATTTCATTACATCTGAAGAGAGAAAGTGCTAGAGGCATTGGGTTTAATTCTATTCATTTATTTGACAGTATTCATTATAGTGGTTTCCTTTTTTCTATCTCTAGAAGAATGCTTTCTAAAAAATCCCTTACCTAGGCTTGGCACCCATAGCTCAGCGGCTAGGGTGCCTGCCACATACATGGAACTGGCGGGTTCAGATCCAGCCTGGGCCTGCCAAACAACAATGACAACTACAGCCAAAAAATAGCTGTGGCAGGTGCCTGTAGTCCCAGCTACTTGGGAGGCTGAGGCAAGAGAATCACTTAAGCCCAAGAGTTTGAGTTTGCATGGCACTCTACCCAGGGTGACATAGTGAGACTCTGTCTCAAAAAAAAAAAAAAAAAAAAAAATCCTACCTAAATCTCAGTATATAGAAAAGTTAAATCAAAACCCATCTGACTAAAACACAAACTGTGGGAAGGGAGTCTCTCCCATACCCCTGCTCACTCTCTGCCCCTGTCAAGTGGTCTCAGGACATGTCTCCAGAACCCTGGTGCTATGCAGAGCTCAGTGTCAAAACGATGGGGTTACTGGCTAGTTGCTAGAAATGCAGCCATCGATAAGACTGGGTCTCAGCCCGTTTTGTAAAGAAGGTAAAAGATGAAAAGAAATAACTTATCCAAGTTAAAAGGTGATGGAGGGAGAGAGAGAGATAATCATGTCTGTGGGAATCAGAACACAAAGGGAAACTTGTGGTTGGGGGGGGTGAATGAGAAGTTCTTCCGTGGACACTGTGACTTTTTATATGAGCTTGGAAAGTGTACATGAATAGGGCAGAGGTGAAAGAGGTGGGCATTCCAAATAGAACAGGGAGGGGTGGAAATGGGACAGCTCTAAGCACAAATGAGGAAAAACAAGTTTGTTGGGCCATTGAGGAGGGCTGGATAGGGTGCAAAAAGGGCAGTGGTAGCTGAAAGCCTGGAGCTGGGATGTGGACAGCCTTGAGTGTCAGGAGCAGTCTGTGGCAGGTAGTGTCCATAACAGCCCTGCCCTGCTATCTTTCTGAAGAGGGGATTCACATATGGTTCTTTGTTCTGGGACATAAGAACCCCCCAGAAGGTGCAGGTCTACACTGTCTCCTTCTCTTCACAGGATCATCCAGGGACCTCAGAGCACAAGCCAGAGATCCTTGTGTTCATTAGGAGCCTTATATTTGGGAAAGTCCAGCTCTTTCATCCTTGTTTTCTTCTCAGGGTTCCCTAACGATGTTCCCAAAAGCCAGGTAAAAAGTAAGGGGCATACCTCCAAGCCAGTACTCCAGGCACATTAGAGATGTCTTAACTCAGCTATATACTTGATGCGACTTGATAGTTAGGGCTGTGGTCTTCAGTAAGAGCCTGACCACATGAGCTTTTCCTATTGAGTATGGGTCCCACATGGTGTATACTAGGGACACGCGTTTGTTGACCGGCTGGCTGATGGACTCATCCAAGATGATCACACCAAGGTCATTTATGTAACCAAGTTTAGAGGTAGGAAACTAGTATCATGTGTTTTTTCTGTGGCTAATGAGGGCTAAATATTAATACATCCAGTCTTTTTTTTTTTTACTTTTTTTATTAATATTAAATCATAGTGTACATTAATGCGATCATGAGGCACCATTCATTGGTTTTATAAACAGTTTGACACATTTTCATTAGACTGGTTAACAGAGCCTTCCTGGCATTTTCTTAGTTATTGTGTTAAGACAATTATATTCTACATTTACTAAGTTTCACATGTACCCTTGTAAGATGCACCGCAGGTGTAATCCCACCTATCACCCTCCCTCTGCCCATCTTCCCCCCTTCTTCCCCTTCCAATAGGTCCATTCTTGACCTTGGTACTAAAAGAAAAATGCTAGAGTTAAATTTGAAACTAAAAGCAAATCTCATGGGAGATGAAAAGATTTTGACCTCCAGTCTAAGCTGTAATTTCTTATGATGTAAGAGAATCTTTTCAGAGCATGTCCAGTGTTTACAGAATGCTATAAACATAAATATTTTTTTATAAACACCTGAAAACATTTAATTTGCTTTTAAACAAAAATGAAGTCATATTTTTTTATTGGTTCCATGACCATGAGGCGAATTTTCCATTTTTAGGATGTGCGTGGGATCCAGAGAACGTCATGATTGTTAGATGTGGCTTCAGCTTGTAATTTTCAAAAGGGAACTTTAATGGGGCATAAGTTCAAGTGCTCCCACAGAATTAAATAAAAGTTCTTCTTTGGGTAGTTCCAGTGGAGCGAGTCTGGGGAGAGAGATGTGCTGTGTACCCGGCAGCCATCCCACCCGGTAATTAAAGAAGCTGGTGAGCTTTCAAGTGAGGCCAACTGGACATGATTACCTGGGAAGGCGACAACTCCCACCACCTCCTTAGGGACAAGAGTGCTGTGCAGCAGGGAAAGAGTGAAAGAAAGTCCCTGCAAAGGGGCACAGAGCTGGCAGGTGGCCACCGCGTGGCTGGGCTACATCCCACGCTGGCCACAGAACCTCAGAGGCATCGTGGCTGCAGGGCACCTTGGTCTGTTGTGCGCAGTCTTCCATTCCTCACTTAGGTCCAGTGTCCTAAGTTGTGACGTATATCTGTGTGCTCTTTCCCCATCAGATTTTGACAGTCTTGGTTTTTTTTTTTTTTTTTTTTTTGTGAAAGTGAGAATGAACCTCCCCCCTTTGAACCGTAACACACACTTCCTTTCTCGCATTGCGCGGCAGTGCGGGCATCATCCCGGTTCTCGACCCCCCTTTCCTACCTTCAGCGGGGATACTGGGTTGTGGGGCGCGCAGGAAATCATCTGCATGGGGTGAGAGGCTCATCCCGTCCATATTCCTGGTTAGTGTACCTTGGACTTGGTGCTCTGCTCATCTCTTTGTAAAGATTGTTTCATAGTCTTTTAAGCAGGACACTGCCACTGACCTCTCTGGAATAGGAGAGGCTGTTCCCTTCCTGACAGGACTGTCCCAGGGAAAAGTAAACAGTTGCCGATTTAAGGAGCAGACTGTGTGCAGCCATTTGTGTCCCATCGAACCGTTGTAGCTGAGCCCACACTGAGGGAGTGTGCCCACTGTGGCATTTTCACTTTTTAAAAATTTTGTAAGATGCCCCTAGGTCAGAATGATCTGACAGTCCCCGTTAAGCGGATTCTCCTCATTGATTCCTGTGTTTACTCTAAACACGTCCTCTATTCTACAACAGTGTGGGAGGCCTCTATTCATTTTAATTTTCTGGGTATTAGCTGATACATCTAAAATATTTACCCAGATACACTACAACTGATGATCTTCAAGAGCTGTCCTTCTTGTTGTTTTATTTTTTCCTCTTTAGAAAATGCCATTTTGGAGAGCAATGCCGGGAAGACTTTATATTGCACAGAATTCTATAAATAGAATATGTGACTCGCAGACTGCTCTGGTCTCTGCAGTGAATTATAAAGGGTTGTCAAAACTGCAGAGTCACAGATCTTCTAAAATCATTTGTGTGGCAGTGTCCTATGTGGAGACGCTAGGAACCAGGGACCACGGTTCCCATCTGTCTTCTTTCCCAAGACTCTGGTGAAAGGTTATCATAAAAGGAGCTCTTTTGTGAACAGTGGCTACCACCAGATTTCACTGCAATACTGATGAATTTGTTCACCCATAGGCAGGGATGCCCCCAGAGCTTATGAGAAACAGGGTGCAGGGGCTGAGTTGTAAAATGAGTTGGTAGCATGTATTCATTGTTGGGAGGCTGGAAGTCCATCATAAATAAAATTCCTTTACTGCAGCACTCTGTGCTGTTGGTGTTTGAGAAAAATAAGACTTCAAGGGTGAATTGAAAACCTTGATTGACTGGGCCTAAATCTAGTAGGTGCTTAGAAAAAAACTGATGTATCTATAGAAAAGTAAGTTGGAGTGACTGAATCTGCCTCAGGCAGGTGGAACCGTGAATAAGAAAATGGAAGCATGTGAGAGCCCCAAATTAGTCAGGGGGAAGTAGGAAAGGGAGGGGTGGGGGTGGGTAGACGGAGGGGGATCGGTGGGATCATACCTGTGGTGCATCTTACAGGGGTATTTGCGAAACTTGGTAAATGTAGAATGTAAATGTTTTGGCACAGTAACTGAGATAACGCCGGAAAGGCTATGTTAACCATTGTGATAAAAATGTGTCAGATGGTCTATGAAAAAAAAAAAAAAGAAAGAAAAAAATGAAAATGGAAGCAGACCCCAGCATCCCGGAAGTCTTCCTTTCCCCTCTGGGTGGTATTCAGGAGAGAAGTGATTTGCACACTATGTGATGGCATGGCGTCTGAGTACCAGCCACATTCGGATGTGAATCCTTGTAAGACCACTTAGTATCATCAGACCTAGGAGGTGATAAAAATATCATTCGGGGATTGATTATTTACTTTTCGGAATAACTGTTCTGTAAAAGGATTCACTCAGTATTCTAATTAATGAGGTCTAGAGTGTTTTCCTATGTAACATTCTGAGTCAGTTCCTGTGGAGATATTTTCTTCACTTGCATTATTGTACTACAGAAAGTACTTGGCACTTTTCTCTGGCACATTCCAATTAAATAGTAGCAATAATTTGATAAAGGACTGATTCCAATTTAGGGTTAGGTGGTGACTTTTTTAAAGTTTTTTTTTTTTTTTTTTCTTCCTTCTCTCTCTGTCCTTCCTTGACTAAGGGATGGAGGAAGGAAGTTCCAGGTCCATAAAGTCCCTCAAAGAAGCAAGAGGCAGAGGGGCATGGCCATGTCCTCCTTCGAAGCCAGAGGCCAGGGTCAGACACCATGGTGCTCACCTTCTAAGTGTGCACATAATCGTTCATTTTGCTAGGTCTCTGAGATAATTACAGAAACACAGTTGGTTTTAAAATAGCAAAATATTCTATTAATCTAACTTTTAAAATGTCCTCACCTGGTAAAATAGGTGTTAGGTTATAGTTACCTTGCTGTGGAATCATCATAAACTTTATAATCATCGTAAGTCCAAGAAAGAGCTCCAGAAATAGTTGGTATCCTATAGATCCTAGTAACATCTTGTAGTGGGAGACTTGGGGATTTTGAAGAACTACAGAGTACCTGGGAAAAAGCCATGTGTGATTTTAAGGCTGCAGACAAGTGTCAAGAATCTGATATTCCAAGGCAAACTTACATAGAGGTATTAAAGGTAAAAAGTTGCCCTGGATAACTAACCCCATTAGCTTAGCTAGATTGGTCATGGTGCTGCCAGATCTCATAACCATGGATGTGCCCACCCTCCAGAATGAGGGGCCTCATGTGACTACCCAGGTTTAAAAAGTGCTATGCAAATGAATTTTATAAACTGAGGAAAGCAACTGTAAGAATTGATTCTATTTTTATTTTATTTTTTCTTTGGGCTTTCCCCCTCTATCAAATATTAATATTAGAAAAGATGTTAAAAGACAGATGATCCTGAATAAATATGATGTATTCATATTCAAGTTTAGGTACTAAAAAGATTAGTCTGGAAATGATTATTTACTTTTCAAAATAAATGCTCTACAAAAAGATTCACTCAGGATTCCACTAATTAATGAGGTTTCCTAGAGCATTTGACATTTAATTAATTTTAATTACTACTTTTGAGGAATACTCTGTAGGCAAGCTGTACCTGTGTTCTCATTTGTTAATTGAAATAAGGACTACATTAGTGTTGTGTTTTGGTAATTCTGAAACTTAATTGCCTTCCGTTTCATGTTGATTATTTTGAAATGAAACCTTCCAGGCCCAGAATTTTTTTCTTCTTCTTCTGTCTTCATTGAAAAGCTCAATGATTTGAAGATTAATAAAGGTAATGATAATATTGTATGGGATAAGTTTTGTTTCAAATCTGCACTCTTGGGTACCATTTGCATAAAACCACATTAATTAGGAAGGTTATAGACTATTTAAGTATGTCCATACTATGTTATACTCTTGATAAGGAAAGGCCTTTATTCAGTGCTTTCAATGGCATATACGTTCTTCTGAGTCCATGGAAGCCCCTAGATTTTAAACAAATACTTCTTTTCAGACGCATTTGCCCTTCTTGCCACTAAAGGAGTGTCTGGCTGCCTGCCCCCTCCCCGGCCTCCCTCGCCTGAGGCTGGACTATTGGAGGCCATTTCTGAGAAAAGTCTGTGTTGGGTCTTCAGCATCCATGTATAAAAATGGAAAAAAGAGACTCAGGCAACTGAGAATCAGGATTTTTTACTATAAATCATATTTGCCCTCACGTAATTAATCAAATAGAGGTTCATTCATTGTACTTTGTCACTATAAAACTTTAATTTCTATTTGGCTGAAAATATTCACTTATAGTTATGTGACAGGGTTATGAACTCTTTGTATAAAAGCCTCTTTATAAATAAGATTTCTTAAGGCTCTAATGATTTTGTTATCTGAGAGAGGGTGTGTGGGAAGAAATGTAAAATGCAGGGCAGAGGCCATGGAGCAAAGGCAAAGTTACAAAGTTCACAGATACATGGTTACAAAACTCCTTTCTTTGGGTTGCTGACATTGTCCTGAGTTTGGCTTTTTAGAGAAGAAAACTCACAGTAAAGGTGAGTCCAAATTTTTATGAAGCTCACCTATAGTGTAGATACTCTCTAAATCATTGTCAGTCTGGAAACAGAATGATTTGTGCCAATCCCACAAGCAATGGATTCCAAGCTGAGACTGGAAATAGTCTCCCTCCCCCACCCCAGCATGTGACCCTAGATTTTAGAATATTAACTGAGGAAATGTATGGTTCTATCATCCAAGGTCTCCAGATCCGTTGCCTCGTATGTAAGAGTTGAGCAACCACTGCTCTGAAATTGATTTTTTTTCCCCAACAGGATATCTGACGACTGTTAAGCAAAGAATGTGTCATAGTTTAGAGTTCTGTTTACCTTGTTAAGCTGTCTCTTTGGTCCTGTTAGTGCAGGGACATAGAAGTGGCATTTTTTCCATGGACTGGGGAGCTCCAAGAAACAAAGGTTTTCCCAGTGGCATTGTCATACCACACAAGAGACCCCAGCACACTGTGCTGTTTCGTAAACACTTGGTGTATCTTTTACTTCTTGTATTTTTTTTAATCCCAAGATGGTGTCAGAGAAAGATATGTAACCGGAGAGAAAAATTAGCACACAGCTATGGAGAAAATACTCTAGTTGTATGTAGGTGTTTGAATTTTTGTCCTTTGAACATAGTTATAGTTATGTGACAGGGTTATGAACTCTTTGTATGAACCTATGCCTATTAACACATGGCTATTTAAGAGAGGGAATCTAGTTTTCCAGTTTTCACAAATCATTGGTCTTGTACCTGTGCTCAGGTCCAGCTAAGCAAGAGTTAGAGCTGTAGCAAGTGGGGAGGGGAAAGGGAAGTTAAATGCCATTCAAGTTCCATCCAAGTTAAAAAAAAAAAAAAAAAAGGGCATGGGTGAAAAACAAGGTTACCTGTAGATGTTCAAAGGACAAAAATTGAGTGCCCTTGAGAAGAGTGGTCTGCGCTAACCACGGCTCCCTACCCCCTTCCCTTGGGCCCACTGGAGTCTGTCTGTGTTCCTTCCCTAAGCCCGCACCTCATTTTCACCAGTGTGACCTTCTCACTGTCCCATTAGGGAAGCTCTTCTAGCCCCTGTCCGGGCATTCTGACCTCTCTCCAACTTTACGCTGCTGTCATCCCTGTGGTCAAGGTGTGGCTTCTCGACTACGTATGGGCATGTCTGTGCTATGGGCATTGAGACGTGCTTACCTATTTGTCTGCTCTTTTGTCTCCTTTGCTGCCCGCTCTTGGGGGCTCAGCCTTCTTCAGTTCTCATCTGGGGTCTGAGTGCTGTCATAACCTGCAGATTCCGCCTATCAGTAGAACATGGAGCCTCCAATGCAGTATTTTGAAAATGGAACTCCTTGGTTTCTCCCAATCCCTGTTCTTCTAAATTTCTGTCTGAAATGGCACCAGTGTTTGTTTCATCTTCCCAGCACCCCCAGACCAGAGCATCATTCTGATTGGTCTTTCATGCTTCTTCACCTTTTGGACACCCACAACCCTTCTTCTCCAAGACTTCCTTCATAAGGTTTCCTGTGAATTTGTTCCTTTTCTGCCGCCCCAAGTAAATTCAAGGAGCTCTCACAAACCCTTGCCCATGCTACTGTTACCCTTATTAGACTTGCCAATTTGTATCTTACTCGAGTGTTTTATCTCCCTCCCTCACAACTAATTCTATGAGTTATTATTGTATACTTAACACTAGCTCAATGAGCAGACCATAGGCACTCACATATATTTGGACAAATAAATAGTAAAATGCAATTAGTGGAGCCTATGGGAAAAGTGAAAGTGATAGCCACGTTCCTTATGCTCTTAGGGACAATGGAAGTAGATGGTGCCTGTGATCCTGACGGTTAATGCCTTAAACCCCCCACCTAGATTATTTCAGTGTGTTAACTGGCTGAAGATGCCTCCCTAGGAAGATACCTCATAGACTAAAGAGAAGTTACAGGTCAAAAAAAGACTGAACTCAACATTTCCACCTTTCACTAAATTACCTTTCTGTTTAGTGATCTGCTACGTGAATACTAGGGAGAGTTGTATTAACACCAGTGGTTTTATCAGTGTACCTAGTAAGCATTAAATCATTTTAGAAGAGAAAGACTTGACTGTGAAGGAGCAAGGATAGGAGATAGACTAGATGTGTAACGGCTGGAAAGAAAAGCTTTAGGCAGGGAATTGCCCAGGCAGCAAGGCTTCGTGTATGAATGGGAGTCGCCCTCCCTACCGCCACCTGCACTTGTATTGTGATGACCAACCCCATCATAAACGGCAGGACTTTGGTGCCTGGAGCTTCTCCATGTACACCCACATTACTCATGATGAGAAATTCCTTCAGACAGGCGTAGGTCACTGTAATCTACAGCAGATAGTGACACTTCAAAACAGAATGCCAACCTTCACTTGGCGCCAGCATTGGAAGCTCATTCCTAATAATGCAGGTTGTGTTGCCAGTTCAAGTCCAGTTTTAAATGCTGCTCATCCACTGGGCACACTAGTCTATCAAATCCTCACTTTGGAGAGATGATTGCTCTTTGAAGTGCTATATCAAAGCCACAGCATGTGCTAGTTCAGGAATACTGTCATTTTCACTCTGATACTGTGTCAAAAAGTGTGGTGATGGCAGAGTTGGTGCTGATCACACGTGCCAGATTGACTGGTGCCTTTCCCCTCTAGATGGACACTGATATAGGGGTCACCAGAAAACTAAAATCCAGCCCAGATGGCTTGTCGAAAGTAATTACCACATAAAAATGTAAAGAGCCTCCTCTGGTGTATGTTTAAAAATAACAGTGCCTTTTTGTTATATTTACTGTGACATCTGTCAACCTCCACCTGACATTCTGTGTGACATGCTCAGGCCAGGGGTGACAAGCCCTGAAATTCTGCCATCCCCAGGACAGTAAAACTGATGATGGTCTCTACATTTTAGCTCTCGGGCTAATTAAATATACAGGGAGAGTAAGTCAGTGTGAGCAGAGTGTTAGAGAGTGCAGAAGCAGCGGGTCGTTCTGGGCCCCCAGACAGCAGGTCATGACTGGGACTGGGCCATGGGGA
This sequence comes from Nycticebus coucang, assembly GCF_027406575.1. NCBI lineage: Eukaryota > Metazoa > Chordata > Mammalia > Primates > Lorisidae > Nycticebus > Nycticebus coucang. Next base: position 24,144,862 of record NC_069798.1, on the reverse strand, counting down.
CTTAGGGGCAGGGGATGGACCATGGGGACTGGTTTGGGGACAGAGGCAGTAGAAAGTGAAGTAGAGAAGGGGCAGGAAAGCACAGGGTCTGAAAGGGGACCCTGCATCCACCACTTTGGCTGGACCTGTGTTTCATGTAGAAGAGCAGCAGGAGAAATCACCAGAAATATGCTCAGAGCCCAACAGCAGGGGCTTCAAGGGGCAGGCCGGGGGGTGCGGGGCCTTACCCAGGAACCTAGGGAGCCGCTGGAGATGGCAAGCAACGTGATGAGAGCCACATGTCAAGGCTTTTAGAAGGAATGTGCTGAAAATGTAGCACTTAAAAGTGAAATTAAATATGAGAGAGAACTAGAAATAGGGTGATTGGCCAGTCGTATAAATTGCCTTTTATTGTCCAATAAACGTCATCTGAAGCACAACTGCCTTCCTGCTGGGTGTACATGTCCCATGTTGATTAAATTATGAAGCAGAGAATAGTTAGTGCTCTGAGGGTATAAGAGACAGGAAATAAGATGGCAAGATAAATCCTGTTTGTAACTTGTGTATCCTACCAGGGTGTTAAGGTTCTTCCTGTAAAAAGCAGTGAAATAAGGCTTCATTGGAGCAGCAGCAAGTTGAAACTCACAAAGCCACATGAAAGTGTGTTTGTGGGGTGCTCAGTTGTGTCCCAGCAGAGTGACACCTGAAAATCTAATCATGAGATCCCTTTCAAGACGTCTTTTTTAAAAAACCAACCATCTTTTTTCCAAAGTGCATTTCAAAAAAACCTAGTTCTTTTCACATTGAACTCACATAATTACCCCCCAAACTGCCCTCTCCTTACAACAGAAGAAAATTTTTCCTCTGGCCTTATATGCTTGTCTTTTCCCTGTCAACATCCCCAGCCTTAGAGTAAGAATCAGGATCTTTCTTCCCTCCCTCTCGCTGTCTCTCACACATGCGCACACACACTAGGAGTCATGTGGCCACTCCAGAAACTCTCTCTGTCTCAGATTCTGTCTTGAGAGTTAGCTGTAAACACCGGTTAGCCATGGTTTACCCTCCTCCCCACGCCCTGTAGCCTACAAATGCTTCTTTTCACTGTCCCCTCCCACCACCATGTGGGAACCTACTGGAAAGTTAGAGGCCCAGTGTGCAGCCAGTGTGGGTGGTGAGGGCCTAGTTGTGGAGGAGGGGGCGGAACGGGCTCTGCATGACCCTAGGTGCCGGGGCAGGAAGAGAGGACTACCTTAGCTCAAATTCAATGGCAAGTGGCTTCGTTTCTGAGTTCCAAGATCTAGGTCAGCCAGCTATTTTAAATTAAAATGCATGTTGTAATTGACACTGGAGCGTATTATAATTGGCATCTCCAGTAAGCAGTCCCTAATGAAATGTCATATTTAATAACTAATCCCAAAGTTTAGAAAATCCCAAACCGAATCCAGGCTTATGTCTTTCTCACGCTACACTCTAACCCTGAGTTGAGAAGTAACTGTTGACTAAAGTTAACGGATTGACTCCTTATCCTCGCACACTTCCCATGATTCCTACTACTGTAAGTGTAAATAGCACCACTCGCGTCTGTAACAAAAGGCTGCCCTAAATGCCACAGGCATCTCCTGAGGAAGAAAAGAAACACAGCCCATGACTGCACAGTTCACTAACAAGGCAGAAGGATGGTAAACCTTTCTGTGCCCCAGCCAGAGCGTCAGTGTCCTAGTTGGTTCTCAGCTATTAAGGAAGGAGGACCCCAGGGTGGTGCGGGAGCCTCTCCCTGGTCCAGCTGACCCATCCCCTCTCATCCTCATCCAAACCCCGTTTCCTCCTGGGTTTCCTTTCTGTGGTCATCTACTACCTTTTTAGAAGCTCGTCCAGGGAAAGCCTGCATCTGTTGGGGAAGAAATCTTCTCCAAATATTTTGTTTTAATCTAAAGAGCTTCCCCAGATGAAAACCTTTACTCTTAGCAACCCATAACCATGGCCGTGGGCTGTGCTCCCTGCCCCAGGAAGAAATGCAGCGGTGAGACTTTCTTTCATTCCACTCAGAATTGAGTTGTGCTGGGCCAACCATGGCCATGGGACTTTTATTAATGAGTTTTGTTTGTTGTTGTTGTTTTTTTTTTGACAAGTGAATCAGGCCTGGGATGTGAGCTAGAGGCCCAGTGTGTAGCCAGTGTGGGTGGTGAAGGCTGCAGTGTGATAATTGAACCCATTTCATTTCATCTTAAGCAAAGTCAATACCAAAGCTAATGGGATTTTGCTAGAGCCGTTTAGCCAGAAAGGAGTTGAAAGCAAAGGTGAAAACGTTGGGAGGGAATATGTCCTAAGAGCAGACCAGGAGGGCGTGTCAAAGCACAGCATTTTTGACCAAGTCAGAATTGGCTCTGTTTTTACCTCTGTAATTTAGGGTAGGCGAGCAGAACCAGGTATAAAGTGCCCCCTGCTGCCTGACACGGAGAAGTACATTTAAAATGCCCACTTGTTAATAAGAATTGTGTTCTGAGATGCCTGCAGAGAATGCGTTGCAAACTGGGGGAATGGCAGCAGACTCAGAAGCCATGAGCATCACAGGTCACCTAGATCCTCTTGCCAACACAGAGATGAAGGCTGAGGCAGTGGGAAGCAGCTCTTTATGAAAGTACTGTTTTAGAAAGGAAGAAGGGAAGGGAGGACAGAAAAAAAATAAAATAAAAGTACTATTTTGGGAGATTAGAGAGCTGCCTCGTTACTCCTGCAACCTTGTTTCTCAAGGTATGGCTCACACTTGTGGGCATTGGTGTCACCTGGGAGCTTGTGAGACATGCAGGCTTTCAGCCCTTTCCAAAGTCCAATGAATTAGAATCTGTATTTTACCAAGATCCTCAGGTGATTCACTTGCATGTTTACATTTGAGAAGCCCTAAACTTGATGTCAGAGGAACTTTAACTAACCTGGAGAAGGCCCACTATTCTTTTTTTTTTTAATCTCAATAAATGTTTTTTTTATTATTATTATTGTTAAATCATAGCTGTGTACATTAGTGCAATCGCCTGTACCCATTCTAAGAGGCCCACTATTCTTAAGGTTTGAATCAAATTAAATTCACTTTGAATAGTGAAAAAACACAACCCAGTAGGAGAGATTAATCCCATTAAGATCACACATGCCTTGTGTCTCTGTTTTCTTAAAACTTCTCTTTCATACATCCTCATGTCGCACGAGCTCTTTAACCAGAGTCACTTTAACTTGCTGTATTTCACATCACTTGCTATCCTTCAGCAGCAACTAGAATTTGCCAAGCAGTGGCAAATCTTTCAAAAGCAGTCTGTGCCGGTGAGTTCTGTGACAAGCGTCTGATTTGCTCTCTGGCAGCTGTGTGTTTACCGGCCTTCCTGTTTGTTCCAGTCTTCTCCCTACCTTGCTTATGCCCCGCTGCTGATATTTAAGAGTAGCAACTTGAGCCTGCAGAATTGAGCTGGCCCCCAGTGGCATTGTCAGCCTGTTGCTAACCTGGAGTGTTCTTTTCTGCGCCAGGTCAGGGAAGAATGCCGGCTCCTGAACGCCCCACCTGTTCCACCCCGAAGCGCAAAGCCTTTGTCTACCAGTCCCTCCGTCCCTCCTCGCACAGTCAAGCCAGCGCGGCAACAGACTCGCTCTCCCAGCCCCACCTTGTCCTACTATTCTTCAGGGCTGCACAACATGTAAGTCTTCTTGCCAGGTCCCCCTGCAACCTTCCCTTCTCATCTGCCAGGCCACAAGTTCTTGAGAACATTTTCAGGGTGTCTAGGCAGGAGGATGGGGAGAAGAAATGGTTTTTTTGTTTATTTCTGGAATAATTGTACTGAGAGAGCATGATGGGGGCCCCATTGATTTTGAGCTAGGATGGAAGAGCCAATGTCTTGCACAAAAAGATGCCACAAGAATCTGTGAGAAATTCAGTGGTAAAGGCCACCTAGATTCTCTTAGAAACACCCCATGCACTGCCATCCGTTGTCCCACTAGCATCTAGTTTTTTCCTGTTTGACTTTGACAGCAGTTAGCACCTTCAACAGACCAGGGATTGACAGGGTCCATTGGCTCTGTGTTCTGAATGTCCACCTAGAAAGGAGGCCTATCAGCATTGCCGCTGGTGGTCATTTCTCCCTGTCCAGTACAGTGTGCTCATTCTTTTACAGTGTAGGTCATTCCATTGTTGGCAAATGGCATGGCTTTTTTTTTTAAGAAATCCTTTCTAACATCGAGTTGGAGTCTATCTCTATGTAACTTTCAACTGTTTCTTATATCTAGAAAAACAAACAGATCCACCCCACTTCTCTTTGTCAACTCATGAAAATTCAGAATCAGCTATGTTGTAAGTCTTCTTCAGAAGAAGCAGCCTCATTTCTCTCTGCTCTCTCTCCTGACAGCTGCCAGATCCCTCATCAGCCTGGTCGCCCACCTTTGAGCGTACTCTAGTTTCACTGTAGCTCTTAAAATAGGGCCCCCAGAGCCAAATGCACCACACCCCGGGTGATCTTTGCAATTTAAAGTAGCTCTCTTTGCAGGTTTGTTTTTTTCGGGGGGGGGGGGGGGCGGTTTCTCTGAACATTTAAAATCTTATGCTAATGTTACTTGATTATACAGAAACTAAGGCAAGGATAAACTTGTATTTGAATAAATTTCTTCCTACTCAGACTTTTGAGTGGAAATAGAGTCATGGGTAGTAGGTGCTGCAGTCATGTCATTGTACCCAAGGATGGCAGGCATGGGGCACCATCACTTTTTCACTCCACCCTCGCCCACTGGAGAAATCAGCCATAACACCTGTTGGTGCAAAGCCCAAACATAACTGAAGACATTTTTCTCATCATAACGATCCAGGTACCTACTGATAATGATTTTTGTATTAGCTAAAATACTTTTTTTTTCATCTCCAATGTAGGCTTTTAAATCATTTACATAAAGCTAGGTATGGTGGCTCATGCCTATAATCCTAGCATTCTGGGAGGCTGAGGTAGGTAGATTATCTGAGCTTAGAAGTTCAAGACCAGCCTGAGCAAGAGCAAAACCCCTTCTCTAAAAATAGTCGGGCGTTGTGGCAGGTGCCTTAGTCCCACCTACTTAGAAGGCTGAGGCAAGAAGATGGCTGGAACCAGGAGTTTGAGGTTGCTGTGAGCAATAAGGTCAGGGCACTCTACCGAGGGCAACAAAGTGAGACCCTGTCTCAAAAAAAGAAATACAAATAAATAAATAAATCATTTACATATGTATCTGCAACCACCAACATATTTAATTAAAGATTCTTCTTTTAAAATTCAATGAGGTTAGCAGGTACTTTATGGAATTTATGTTAAGAATTAATGTATTTTTTTCCCTAGTTACCCTTTCCTACTCATCAGTAATACCTACAAATAATGAAAACCTTGGGATTTGGCTTTTTTTTTTTTCATAATACTGATTTTCTGTTCTGTGTTTGCTTTTAAGCAGCGTTACTAAAAGTGACACAAGTCCTTCTGAAAGTGCTCCTGTTTCCTGCTATCCGTGCACCCGAATGAAAACGGATTCTGTGGACCTGAAATCCCCATTTGGAAGTCCTTCTGCTGAAGCGCTGTCCTCTCGGCTCTCATGGCCCAACCATTACTCGGGAGCATCAGAGGGCCAGACCAGGAGTGACTTCCTGCTGGATCCAAGCAGGAGTTACAGTTATCCCAGACAAAAGACACCAGGCACACCAAAGAGAAATTGCCCAGCACCTTTTGATTTTGATGGCTGTGAGCTCGTGGCGAGCCCCCCCAGTGCAGTCACTGTAGAATTCAGTAGCAGCGTCTCTGGTTGTCCCAAGTCAGCCAGCTACTCTCTGGACAGCACAGATGTGAAAACTCTAGCAGCTGGCACCACAAAGCAGAGTATCTCATGCCCTGCCTTACCCCCCAGACCCCCAAAGCTAGCAGAAGAGAAAGCTGCCCCTGAAACATCTCCTTTGCCTCTGAAAATTGATGGTGCTGAGGAAGACCCCAAGGCTGGGTCACCAGATCTCTCTGAGGACCAGTATTTTGTTAAAAAGGGCATGCAGGACATTTTCTCTGTCTCCTCCCCTTTCCCATCTCCGCTCCGCCTCCAGCTGGCCCCCAGATCTTGTGGTGATGGTTCCCCATGGCAGCCACCTGCTGACCTATCTGGACTCTCTATAGAGGAAGTGTCCAAGTCGTTACGGTTCATCGGTTTGTCTGAAGACGTCATATCGTTCTTTGTTACCGAAAAGATTGATGGGAATTTGCTTGTTCAACTAACAGAAGAAATCCTCTCAGAGGATTTCAAATTGAGCAAACTGCAGGTGAAGAAAATAATGCAATTCATTAATGGCTGGAGGCCCAAAATATAGCCAAATGACCCCAGCTGGCATGGAGCAGGACTGGTAAATATGTGTTCTAGAAAAGGGTGGGCTGGGACACAAGTTCATGTTTTTGCACTAAAACCTTCTCTGTAAATAAGGATAAGAAAAACTCTTACTATGCAGATTACGTTTTTGAATGGTGAACAGGCTATTTTGTACATCAATAAAAATGCTGTACAGAACACTTGGAGATGTGCCTTGTACGTCACTCAACACTTAGCAGCTGCTAAAAGAAAAAAAAAAGGCATGTGCGGAGAAATCATTGTTACCCAAGTAGGTTTATCCAAGAAGGTATGATATTTATTACAAAATAGCCAAAGCCGTAGGACATCAGAATCTTAAAAAAACACTTTTGAACAACAGTTCCCTTCTTTCAGGGAGTTGACGTTAAACAATTAACTATATTCTGTACGCTGTCATCTGGATTGCTTAATGCTGTTTTTCTCTTGTGCCTGAAAATGTTAGCGGTATGAAATGTTACATGCTTGGTGAGGATCTTTTATCAAAAGGCATTTTCTAAAAGTCGTGTGTTCCTGACATCCTCAGAAATCATGACCATAATAATTTATCTGTAACTGCTGCTAATTTTACTGAGCAGAAAGGAAACAAAATATACATACATGTAGGTGTGTATGTGTATACACAATACACCAGTATGTTTTAAACATAATTTTGAGTCTGATATTTTAGATATCTGTTCACTTTAAAATATTCATTGAAGTTTAGGAAACTTTAGGTTGATGCTCTTAGGAATAGTGGACAGAATGATTCCAAAGATTCTCAGAACCTGTCACTCGAAGCTTGTTTTAATTTGGCTTCATCACTAAAAACTTGGAACAAATCGATAAAGAGTTGATTTTTAAGCCCACTGTAGGGCTTATTTTTGCATATAATACTCCATGATGATATCTGGGGAAATGACAGCTTTTGTTGAATAATTCTCGGGTTTGAGGGCCTTTTTCCTCTGGTCTCTGTCTGATAGTGAGAAGTCTGAAGAGCATTTCTCAGAGTGTGTTAAGTGTTCCTAGCTTGCTTCATGCTCTAGAAGAGCTCAGAAATCAGACACACAATCCTTTATTATTACATATGCCACGTCTGTTGAGTAATTTTTAAAATATCAAGAAGAGGACTTGTTTATTTCATAAACATCTTCCTGCCCCCTCCCCCCAAATTACATTATTACTATACTTTTATTCCAAGAATTCCTAGATTAGTCTGAGAATTTTTGCTAAATGTCATTAAATGTTCCAAAACATAATTGTTCTTGATTTTCTGAAAGAATATAAATCTTAGAGAAGTTTTAGTTCTTTAAGCAATGCACCATCCAGCAGCCCCACCACCACTCCAGTCTGTCCCCAGATTATAGATGTACCATTATGACTGAGGTGTACCTGTCGCCTCTGGGGTGGGGTAGTTCAGTCAACAAAGTGACGGTATGACTTGCAGGATTGGGTTATATTTTATCATCTCCTCTTCCAGCTCACCAGAATAAACAAATTTAAAGACCCACCAGTCTAGTTTTGTAGACCTGTGATAGATGTTTTTATTCCTTCGCATTAGGAAGATATTTTTAACCCTTCTCACGGTTTAGAATTGAGGTGAATTCATTGCTATTCTGATTTTCCACCTACACCTCCTTTATTTAAAATATATTTTTTTCTCCTAACATGTCTCCCAAAATGTAAATACTGTACCCTTCAGAAGTAACTGATAGATCTATGGAGGAGTGTCGGGTACCAACCACACTCCCAGAACCTGAAACCCAGGAGATTTTCATGGTTAGAAACCATCCTTCTGTGTGAGGGGAACTACCTCCCTCACTAAAATTAACCTTTCAAAACTCCTTTTTTAAAGCAGAAACAGACAAGATGCATTTGCCAAGCTGCACATTGTCATTGGCAGACCCTTGCTGAATCAGTTTTAGCACTTGGATAAAATTCTCAAATTCAAGAGGGGAGGAACAGGGATGGTTTGGGTTTAGATGAAGGTTGCCCCACCTGAACAACTGACTGTTGTTTCTTTTGCAAGAACTTTACACAAGATAGAATTGTTTTCCTTTTGTTCGTGTGTTTGTTCTAGCTCTTGGCATATTTGTATGAAATCTGTATTGATTGGCAGTAGGGAGACTCCCTGAGGGCAGGGACTGTGGCCTTGGAATCATGAATGCATTAGGCAGTCATTGGGCACGGTACTGGTATCTCTCGGATGCTGGGAAAAAGAGGGCCCCTGCCCTGTTGGAACTCACGTTGTTTATATTTAAAATCACGGTTGCTGAGACCATGTATGTGTATGTAAGGGTGATATGAAACCTGGGCAGCTGGGTGATTGAGAGTTACTGTGTCCTGTCTTTAAGGAATCCACCAATGGAAGAAATGACATCTGTATTTAAGGGCACGATTCACGAGCACCACGTGACCGTCACAACATGGAGTGTGTTGAAGGCACACTGTCTCTCATTGCCTAGTGGGGGAGGGGTCTGTAACTTTTTAAATTGTACTAAATACCTTCTAGCATTATACTAAAAGAAATGTCATGGCCAGGCCTGAGCCGCACACCTGTCTGAAGGACCTTGGCACCCTGACGAGGCATTCAGGACCTGGAGAGAATCACGGCAAGGAGCGCAGAGGAGGATGAGGAGGGGGCAGCCCTTCCCGCCCCCCGAGAGCTGTGATGTCTGCAGTGAGACGTGATGGAGAGATCCCAGCGCAGAGCCTTTCTGAACTGGCAGGTCAACACTGGGTACAGCGCCTTCTGGCAGGTTCTCAGTAACCGGAACAGTAACCATAATGTGTGGGAGGGACCGGGGAGTGTCTGTCTACACAAAACCTTTTGGAGGTCCTTAAATTCATGGCAGGAATCGTCATGGCACCCCTCAGAAAAGAAAATCAGCAATAAACCAAGCCAAACAGCTAAAAAGTTCAATGTGGACCTGACTCGTGTTGGGGAGAGAACACAAATACTCACAGATAAGTTCCTTCTCAGAAACTTGTAAACGCCTGCAAATTCTTTTTTAAAGTTGAGCTGCCTCAACTTTATGAACTGTGAAATTTACACTTAACATTCTTTAAATCCACAAATACCATTCAAGTTTACGAAATTGCGGGAAGCTGCCCATTCGGCTACATTGCTGTGTTTATTCTTGTCTCGTGTAGAAATACAACCTTCCAGGAAATATTGTGACAATCCCTTTCAACTGTTTTCAGACACACGCATAAACAGCCTCTGTTCACATTCCAGAGCCACCTGTGCGCCATCCATACAGCTCCCTGAGAAATTCAGGACTTGGGCGTAGATAAATACACGGCCCTTCATTTTCCACACATTTTGTGTAAGTTGCTACTCATTGTACCTGGTGAGTGTAAAATTGACATTTTGAATTACTGGAAAGTCCTCCAAAGAACCTAGTGAACTGTTCAAAGGAAATTTCCATTTCACTCTGCAAGGTTTAAAAATCTGCCATTGAACATAAGAGATTTTTAGAAACATGCCCATTATGTCAATTGCCACTATTTTTCAAGTAATATAAATGCACCGGACTGCCACAGCAAGAAGAATAAAAGGGCCAGAGTTTGAATGATGGGAAGTAGGACTTTTATGCGGTGGAGTTGTAATATTATGGTATCATTATGGCCACATCATGTTAAATCACATTGTTTCATCTTCCAGACTTGGTGTTTTAAAATTTGTCTCATTGTGATAGTGAGAGAAGGAGTAAACGTGATTTCATCTAAAACTATACAAATACTCTTCTGTAATTTTGCTGGTCTAATTTTTAGGCTATAAATTTTGTAATAGAGCTTACCAGATCGTGAATTTCCCTTGTTCACAGTCTATTGTAGTAGGGCTCAGATAAACTGTAAAGCTTTTCGCCCACTTTTATATTAAGTTCCATTTAAAATGTTGTGTAAGCTAAGCCTAAAAATGGAATTCAATTAAGAATTTGGGGGAGTTTTCCTTAAACAGAAATGTATTCTTTTCAAAGAATTTTGTAGCCATCTTTACAGTTTCTTTGCTTGGAAAACTTGTTAACCACTAGTTAATGGTTCATTACTTTCCAGAGCATTATCTAATGGGCCCAGTGTGTACCTCAAGATAAACACGGTATGTCATGTCTGAAAAAAATTCGTTGTCTGTTGATTTAAATGGTTCCAAAATGTCTATAAATAAAGACATTTTCAAAGTCACTTTTCTTGCGGTTTTTCCTCAGTGAATCAGACTTAGTTTTGTGGGTCTTCTCTTTCCCATCCTCAGTAAGGACCAGGAAAGCTGTCTGAACTGCTGTCCACACTCGGCAGGCTCATTCTGTGTTAATAAGAGAGGGAAGACAGTGGCTAGTGCCCATGGTCAGAAGATGCTGATGGCACTCAGAATCCAGTACCTGTGTGGTCAGGAGACAAAGCAAAAGATGAATACAGATGAATGATGAGCTTAACAAAAATTGCATGTATTGGGGAGAAAAAAAGAAATTACAAATTCACATCTCTTTGGCTTACATCCAGTTTAGGTAATTGCAACTAGCATTAACAGTGGGCAGAGATGGTTGGGGGTTCTGAAAGGGAACATCCTTATTATTATGAGCATTATTCATTGAGCATGCTGCAGCATCCATTGGTAAGTTTACAGATGGAGAGTTCCAAGGGGAAGTTTGTTGAGAAAGCTTTTATTTTACTTGGAATAATGTGAAATCCCTTCCCAACATTTATGCCCTGAATCTTCCTATCTTCTTTAATTAGACTAAAAGCATCCCCAAATCATCCGTTCCATATTATACTTAAGCCTTTACCCTCTCCTCCTATTTAAAGGAATAACACCTGTGACTAAACCCATACGTAGGTGGCTAATTTGCTGGATTTCAGGAATGTGCACCAGAAGAACCTAATCAGCTCAACGTGGGGATCTACCTGCAGCTCTTGATGGACGCTAGGATATTTGATTCCCCAAATTGATAATGCAAAGTAAATTCGAGGGTAGAAATAAGTTGGGTTAGAATCAAATGTCTTCCAATTCCTTACATAATTAAAGTTAGATAAAGCAGATGACTGAAAACAGTAAGTGCTGGATAAGTTTTTTCACTGAAAAGATTTTTGCCTTAAGATGTGCCTGGCCCCTCCTTTCTTAGAGAATTCTTGTACATCCTTCAGGACTTACCCAAGTATCAACCCCAAGGTGATTGGGTTTCACCTTTCCACACTGATACAGCTCCCTGTGCCTGTCTCTGCCCCTTGTGAGCTGCAAGCTCCTTGGTATCCAGGGCTCGTGTCTACACCTTCGGACCTCCAGAAGTCAGTGCTGCTCAAGGTTCGGTTGATCGACAACATGAATGCCACCACGTTCCTGAACCAGTCTTCCTGTCATCAGGACCAAGAGTCTGCAGACACAGGGCAACAAAACAAAGCAAGGTCAAACGGATGATCCCAGTGCAACTTGTGCTTGTGATAAAATATTTGAGTAGACTAAAAGAGAGCTAGATAGGAACTTGTTTACAGATCCCAGGTTGAGTTTGTGTTGCTTGCAAATGAGTACCTTTTTCTAACAATTTAGTTAAGTCACTGATCTCCATTTACTGATAAAAAAAAAAATGAACTCAAAAGACCTGTGTGTTTCATGGTTGACTCAAATATTAGCTCTAAAGACACGTGCAACTGAAAAGTAGTAGATAACGCTTGAAAGACCTACACTACGAGTGGTCTCAGGGCCGGACGCTGTGATGGGTGAAGATAAGAAACACAGGTTCTGTGTGCTTAAGCCAGGAGCTCAGCTGGCTGGGAAATGTGACGCAGAGCATAGACGTTTAGAGCCAAGGGCGGCCTTGGAAATGACATTATTCCTCCTCTTACCTTCTTAGGTATGAAACCCCTAGAGGATGGGCGATGTGCCACAGACCACTTATATGTTGTAATAGAACCAGGGCTGGAAATAAAATCTCCTGGTTCATTCCATCACAACACTGCCTCCCAATGTCCTCTACTTTTAAATTCCAAAAATAACTTTTAATGTTTTTTTTTGTTTGTTTGTTTGTTTTTCAGTGCAGGAGGCAAATTCTCAACTAATACTCCCCAGTCAGTGCTAGGTAGAAATTGAGAGAAACCTCTCCTGCTTATGCCATAGAGGCTCTGAGCACATATGCTCTTTGGTTTAAAAGAATGACTAACTCAGACAGGTGTCAAACAGAATGGCATAAAATAGATTCAGCACACACCCCTTGCATCCTGCTGTATCCAGGTAGCCTAGGAAGAGTTTGCAAACTGCTGCACCTAGGTAGAGAAGCAGCTGTAGTACTAAACATGGCCACAAGGTGCCAGGCTTTCCCCCCTCAGTGACCACCAGAGGATTCCGGTCAGCACAAATTGTCTGTTCTGCCATCTTGGAGGGCTCTACCTTCCCATCAGTCTCTTTTCAGCTTTCCTCAGTTAGCCAAAGGCAGTGGGATTCTGAAGTTATGGAGAGGGACAGAAGTGGCTCAGGGAAGGGAAGGAATTTGAAAGTGGGGTACTGTGTTTTGTCAAGTCAGCTGTCCACTGGGGAAGAGAGAGAGGGATTTTCAAAGTGCAGAATCCACCCAACCTATGCCTCGCTCCTTCTTGATTCTCAGTCTCTGGAATTTTGAAAATGAATAGGGCGAGTCAGAGCTCCTGATTAAAGAGAAGTTGTGCTTTTTTATTATAATTTCATTAATTGGTTTTGAGCACAAAAATCATCAACCTGAAACAAAAATCTATCAAGTATTACAATGAAGCTGACCTTCAAGTTTGGGTTGAGAGGCACATTTTTACCCTCCTGCTCCACCTTCAAAGTCAAACTATTAACTCCCCTAGAGGGAAGGACAAAGAAAAAATAAATCCTAAGAATTATTTGTAGAATAATCAAACTATAGGTTTTACATAAATATGTGTGTATTTCATTGTTTATGCTTTTTATTGTCAGTAGCACAATTATTGGCAAATAAAAGCAAATTTCTCTTTTATTTGTTTTTTTGAAACAGAGTCTCACTTTGTCACCCTTAGTAGAGAGCTGTGGCATCATAGCTCATAGCCACCTCAGATTCCTGGGTTCAAGTGATCCTTTTGCCTCAACCTCCTGAGCAGCTGGGACTACAGGTACCTGCCACAATGCCTAGTTAGTTTTTCTATATTTTTAGTAAAGATGGGGTCTCACTCTTGCTCAGGCTGGTCTCAAGTTCCTAAGCTCAAGTGATCCACCCTTCTTAGCCTCCCACAGCTAGAATAACAGGTGTGAGCCACCACGCCCAACCCAGATAACTGATTTTTATAAATGCAGCAAACTACCAACAATTTCATTTTTCATCATTTAAGTTGCCATTTTGAAGCAGTACAATTGCCAGTTAAAGTTTTCATATAGCTATATTTATCTGTTTTTATTGTACTTCAGTGATTCATGAACAAGGGTTGTGGAGAAATGTGCTCGCTCTGAGAGTGGACCACAGATGGCAGAAACTCAGTTCTCACCATAAAATGGTCTGTTCTGCTGGTTTTATGGGTTTGGGCTTTTTTATTTTCAATTGCTACAAACACAGACCCTTTACTTTTGGTTTCTTGTCTATATGAAGACCTCAGAATTATGACAGTTTTGCATACATACCCTATTGGCCCCCATCGAAAAGTGGAAAAGTTTAAAAATGTAAATTTTCATTTTACCATGGAAGCAAAAGTAATCTTGAGAGGTCGCATGACTGATCTCCTATCCTTTGAGGCAGGATCACTCATGAACCCACTACGTCTCAAAATCTGAACCCTGGATAGGCATTAGATCCTCTCGTCCTGTGATCATCTGGTCCTCCAGCGTGGGAGGTGCTATTCCTGCCTGAACAGTCCTTCCTTCTCTACCTCATTTTGCAACTTAAATTGTTTCCCTAATTTTATGGTACATGAGGTATATCTCAGGTTTACAGTTTCTAATGTTCACCTATTCCTTACTGGAGAGAAAATGCAAATCAAGTCCTTTTCAGTCATATTCTTTCTCAGACCTAAAGACTCCTAACTTTTCTTTCTAGTTTCCTTTTAGATGAAAATAGCCCTCGAGTTCTTGTCACGGTGATGCCACTCTGTGTCTACCCGTTACCTGGAGCATAAATACGGAGAAATCAGATTCCCTTACCCTGGTCCTGCTGGATGACAGGAAGATGTGGGGTCATTTGTTCTAGCAGAAGGAAAAGGCAATCTGTAGAGACGCCATGATTGTAGTTACTTATAAAGGACTATGATCCATGGATCAGTTAATCATTGCTAGTATGTTATTTGGAAGGCTGAGATAACTAACTTATCTCTCACAGATAACTCACTGTAAACAAGAACAGTTTGAAATGTGGAATGGAAAATGAAGTGCACATTCTCCTTATTCAGTTAGCTATTAGGTATGTCTCGCCAGTGTTAATGCTGGAGGAAATACACACTGTTGTTTACCCTTGCCAGCTTTTTTAAGAAGTGCACTATTTATGTCTTTGTCTTACTATGTTGCCAGTATCGACCAACTTCAGAGCATCCGCTGGCTTTGCCCCTCCCGACTGCTGCCCAGTGTCAGGGCATGATGTGTTTAGAAGGAGTATAAAGGAGAAGTCAGCAGCCGCTGCTAGAGAGGGGGGCTTCCTGTGTACACAGTGAGGCCTCGGAAGCCTTTGGGGATCCCTGCACCCCTTTCCTGCACTGGGATTATCCCACTGCCAGGCTCCTATCTCCTGATCCAGCTCAACTACTCTCTGAAAGGAAGGGTCCCATCTGCTCTGCCTTATTCTGTTCTGGGTTTCTTCTCACACCTCTTTTCCTGGGAGTTCTTAGATCTTTACTCAGACTTAGCCCAAATTTTGTGTTTCTCTGAATTCCTTGGTTGCTGTCTCATTCTATCTCTGGCTAGATCATGGTGATGCTTTAAATTATATTCCCTAACGCAATGTTCATAAACATGTTCTTATTCACAGCCAAAGAAATCCACCAGGTGAGCAGCATTAAAGGAATTCTGTGGATCTGAGAGGCAAATGGAAGGCTGTCCACGGGTGTGTGGTTTGTCCAGGTACATTCCTTGAAGCAATTTGGGGAATGTGCCTAACATCACTCTGAAACAGTACAAATTTACCTTCGCAATAAATAGTAGATGAAAATGAATATGAAAAGCAGGTTAGAAATTACTTCTATACCAATGAAATAGTCTATCAACCAATTCCCCCGCCTCCTGCAATGCCCCTTAGGGACATACCCCGAATGTGTAGGAAAAAGTGTATTTCACTTCTCCCAGGTTACCAACACAGTTCTTCTCGGATTCTCAGCCCTGGCCACAGCACCCACCCCTGCCATGACCGCAGGGTCACTTCCAGTCAGTCAGTACCACCGAGAGCTCCTGGGCACAGCCTGTTTAGACAGCTGCTCCCACACACAGGAGCAGCTGAGATGGGCATGTGGGCGCATCCTGTCTCCAGTGTGGCCACCTCTCCCGGCCCCACGGGGTGAGGTTCCGTGTGCAGCCCCATCAGGGAGTTACGGATGTGTTGTCTTCTGTCTCGGGTGTCCATCAGGTACAGAACGTAGACCCACACATATGCCATGAGTGAAAATTCCCACAGAGCCTCATAGTTGAAACCCATGAAGAGGAATAAGTAGGCCCAATAATAAGCCACAGACAGACCTCTTCCTATCTGTCCCCACCGACGCCCCGCAGGAGCTTTGCAGCACTCCCAGTGGAGGTGCAGTTGGCTTTCTACTCATGGCTCCATCCTTCTCATCAGGATGTGGCCTGAGGAGTATTTATTTCTTTAATAAAAATAATTTAGCACCCTTAGAGTCATCCCAATCCTGAATTTGAAGTGGAGCTCTACTCCTTACGTGTGTGTGACAATGGCTTATTCTTTTAATCCATAAGATGGGAATAACTCATGGTAATAACTGCCTCTTAGAGTTCCAAAAATTAAATACATTGATGTGTGTAAAGCTATTAATATGCCACTTAGTTCAAAGTGAGACTTGGTTCCATTTTAAAACAGAATTGAGCCTCTTTAGAAATGGGAGAGAAGATAGCAGGGGAATAACTTGTATGTTCCGTCTATTCACTCACTCAGCAAATCCTTACTGAGCATATAATAAGTTTTTAGCCCAGAGGTAGATGCTGAAGCTGGTCTAGTGCACAAGGCACAGTCTCGTCTGCATGCTGATGGTTTGCAGTGATAGCGATAGTAAATAATCATTTATTGAATATTCCCTGTATGTCATTCTTAAACATAGGAAATCACATGCATTATTCCATTTAATTTACACAGCAGCAATAGGAGGTAGCTACTGTTATTCCCATTTTTATAGATAGGAAAATTGCATCAAAGAAGGATAATTGATCCAAGATCACAGAGCAAGTGGCTGATCCTGCGTTCAAACTTGTCTTTCTGACCCAGCATCAAGCTCTTATGAGGGGACACGTACAAGGAGCTCTGGGAGTTCAAAGAGGGAGGACTTCACTGTGTCCTAGAGCTCAGAGGGGGAGGACTTCACTGGGTCCTAGAGCTCAGAGGGGTAGGAATTCACCGGGTCCTAGAGCTCAAAGGGGTAGGACTTCACCAGATCCTAGAGCTCAGAGGACTTCACCTGGTCCTAGAGCTCAGAGGTGGAGGACTTCAGTGGGTCCTAGAACTCAGAGGGAGTGGACTTCACTGGGTCCTAGAGCTCAGAGGGGGAGGACTTCAGTGGGTCCTAGAGCTCAGAAGGAGTGGACTTCACTGGGTCCTAGAGCTCAGAGGGGGAGGACTTCACCGGGTCCTAGAGCTCAGAGGGGGAGGACTTCACCGGGTCCTAGAGCTCAGAGGGGGAGGACTTCACCGGGTCCTAGAGCTCAGAGGGGGAGGACTTCACCGGGTCCTAGAGCTCAGAGGTGGAGGACTTCAGTGGGTCCTAGAACTCAGAGGGAGTGGACTTCACTGGGTCCTAGAGCTCAGAGGGGGAGGACTTCACTGGGTCCTAGAGCTCAGAGGGGGCTCCTGAAGGAAGTGGCATCTAAACAGGAACCTGGAGGATAAGCAGGAATTAGGAAGGTGAAGGGAAGGTGGGAGAGGGCGTTTTATACCCAAGGGAATAAAACAATACAGTCCTCCCTTAGTATCTGAGGGCACTGGTGCCAGTTACACAGAACTAAAACCCAACTACAGCAGCCCAGGCAGGAAGGCAGGAAGGCAGTTTAGGACTTATGCAGCTGCTCAAGGTCATATAGGAACCAGGGCCCTTCAGTTGTCTTGCAGCACTTCCCTCTCCAGGAGCTTTCATCCTCACTGTCACAGCTGCAGACAACTGTATTGGCTTCCAAGAGAACAAAAGGCTGGAAGGATAAATGGCTAAAGACACATGGCAACTGAGTCTGTCTCTTTTTAATCAGGAGCATATTTCCCAAAAACTCCACCTCATTGATACCTGTGGCCAAAACTAGATCATATGATCTGCTGCAAGAATCACAAAGGCAAGTATTTCTAACTCTGAAAAAATAGTGGCTCTGAGCAAGAAAGAAAAGGCATCACACATTGGACAGGCAACCAGCAGTGTTTGACAAGGTGTGTAGTAAATATTTGTAGGGCCAGGCATGGTGGCTCCAACCTGTAATCCCAGCACCATGGGACGCCAAGACTGGAGGCTGGCTTGAGAGCAGAACAGAAGGTCGAGACCAGTCTGAACAAGAGTGAGAACTCATCTCTACTAAAAATAGAAAAATTAGCTGGGCATGGTGGCACATGTAGTCCCAGCTACTCAGGAGGCTGAGGAGGAGGATTACTGGAGCCCAGGAGTTTGAGGTTGGTGTGAGCTGGGCTAACACCACTATATGCTAGGTGGGGCAACAGAGTGAGACTCTAAATAAATAAAGTTTTAAAATTTAAAACAAGTAAGTATTTGCATCCTCGATATTGACTATAGGAATGTAGACCATCTTGGTGGAGATATCTCTTTTTTTTTTTTTTTTTTTGAGACAGAATCTCACTCTATTGCCCAAGCTAGAGTGCGTTGGTGTCAGCTTAGCTCACAGCAACCTCAAACTCCTGGGCTCAAGCAATCCTCCTGCCTCAGCCTCCCAAGTAGTTGGGACTACAGGTGCCTACCATGATGCCCTGCTACTTTTTCTATTTTTAGTAGAGATGGGGTCTCACTCTTGCTCAGGCTAGTCTTGAACTCCTGAACTCAAGGGATCCTCCCACCTTGGCCTCCCAGTGTATGAGTATCTTAGGCACGTGCCTCCTTGGTGCCTAGCCTGGTGGAGATATTCTTGATACATGACTCAGAAGCTGAGGACAGAACTCATCTCTAGAATAAGTTAGATTATTCACTCTCTGGGGTCACATTCTTATTCTTGCCTGTATATTTAGTTGTCTCAAACCCATCAGCAATTTTTAAGAAATGCTGCCTATTATGTTGTACCTTCTAGAAATACATAATGCATGTTTATATATTAAAGGCTCTGGGAAATACTCAATAAAAACCTATTTGACTGTATTTTACCTAATATTTCTCCATCATTCCTCAGAGCATGCTTTAGGAAATGCTGGTCTAGGGCAGTTTCTTGAAATCATCTAGTCTAGTTCCCTTTAGCTGTGTGGTTTAATAAGAATTAAGCAGTTGGCAAGGTATAGGAAACCTGGGGTGTCCACTTAATGTTTAGTAAATGCAGGGCCAGTTTCCTGGCTAGTCACACAGGGCCTCATGCTTAGAAGTTTCCCACACAGAGGTTAATTCTCTGCTGTTGCCATCTGAAATTCTCAATTTTTGAACAAGGGACTCCTCATTTGCATTTTTCACTGAGTCCAGAAAACTATGTAGCTGGTCTGAGAGAAACAGAACAAATATTACAAATATGAGATATATTTTTAGCTTTTTCCTATTTCAGAAGAAGCAGTTGCCTGCTAGTTTAAATATTTGCCCTTCTCACTGAAATATATAAACATATATGAAAATGCTAGAACATAAAAGTGTCCTCTTATTCCACCCTTCCCCCGCTCTTTTTTTGAGAGAAGGCAGGGTGGTATGTCAAGTTTATATCAGACATAGTGAAAAAAGAAATTATCCTCTCTTTGTTGCCATAAATGGATATGAAGAAGAACTTAAACTTTTTTTAAATAGTAGAACAATTAAAGCTACTAGTCTTTGAGTGTCTTAGAGAAGGGAATTGTGTCTTACTTACGTAGGTATGTTTAGCATATGGCACTGAACACAGAATAGCATAGTGCCCCGTTGGCTGGTTGGTTGAATTATCAGTTGATGACTGGATGGATTTTTTGATGAGGCCTATGTAGAGATTAGAAAAACTCCCCAGATGGCCGGAGCTACCACTCAGGTACACACTGCGAATTCTGTGGCTGCTCAGGCCCTGTGTTTCTAGCACCCTTCCTTTCGGTCAAGTTTATTTGGGGACCTGGAATTTAAATGATACCAGTGAGTAGGAGATAGTCATCTGACCACAGTGAATCGCTCCCCCCCTTTCCCTACACAGGAACAGCAACCACAAATCTAATTCATCTTCCACATCGCAGGAAACACCTAAAAACAGGAACATACCTTTCACAGACGGAGGTAGGTTAAACAACCTCTCAATGAGGAATTTCTTTTGAAATCTCTGGAAGTGAACAAGAATGACGCAATGGGGAGGTGCCCGTAGCTCCGTGGGTAGGGCGCCGGACACACACACTGAGGCTGGCGGGTTCGAACTCAGCTGGGCCAGCTAAACAACAATGACAACTGCAACAAAAAATAGCCGGGTGTTGTGGCGGGCGCCTGTGGTCCCAGCTACTCGGGAGGCAAGAGAATCGCTTAAACCCAAGAGCTGGAGGTTGCTGTGAGCTGTGACTCCACGACATTTTACCAAGGGTGACATAGTGAGACTGTGTCTCAAAAAAAAAAAAAAAGATACAATGGTATTAACAGACTTATCCATACAACAAAAACAAACAAACAAAAATAATGAAGCTAATTTCTTCAGCCTTAGCTCCAGGCAAATACCATGCGGGGGTTTTTAATTTCTTTTTCTACTGTTCTACCATTTTCAGTCCAAAATGTATTCATGCTGTTGAGTCTAACCACCACAGCCTTCTTTAATGGAATGTAATAAGGTATTACAGACCTTGTGGGAAAAAAATATGGTGTATTCTGCAAAGAGTAGTTAATGAGTCAGTGTGCTTCTCTATCCAGGATAATACATGTCTGTCTTTGACTTTGAGAAGCTTAAACAGAGTCTTGGGAACAGTATTGAAGGACTAAAATTGCCTTCAGGAAGCAAGAGCCAGGCTTTCATTTCTTTGAAAGAGGAAAGTTAAGCCCAAAGGAAAAACAAAAAACATAAAAAGTGACAAGGCTTGTATATTAGCAGAAAGAGGGAAAGAGATTCTTTGTCATTATTTGTCATGTAAAGTGGCAAGATATTGACCCAACAGGGACTGACCTTTTCACTGGGAGGAAAGAGTTGGCATTTAGATTATTTTTCTGAGGTCAGGAACTTGGTCTTATCTTTCTACCTCCCCACGGCAGCCAATGCAGCAATTTATGTCAGCAGTGGATATTGGGTAGTATTGTTGTTTCCTTGGCAGGTGAGAGGCTGGGGGAGAGCATGGTTGGTTTGGTGGATTGAAATTTAGCAAATTTTTCTCTTTTCTTTTCCAAAGTTATAGCAACCTCTTTCTCCTGGTCACCATCCCATAATGCCTTATCCCATTGCTGCTGTCAACATGGTTGGCCCCAGCACACATGTCTTCTTACTGGTCCTGGAAAGCCATTCCCCTCCAGGAAGCTTCCCATCTTTTCCCTGGACCGTGTGCCCCTATGTCTTAATCATCTTAGTCCTGGCCTCCCAAGACTGTCCCACCTGCCCTTCAGCCTGTCCCCCAGAGGCTACATTCAATAAATATTTATGTCATTGAGTTTGAATTTAAGAAAATTGCATATTTGAATTCTGCTTTTGAAAGCAAATTCTTCTTTAAGTAATGTTTTTAAAAAGAAAGACAAATGTTTGTCAAAAGTATTAAATGTGTTGAGTTAGTTGCACTTGTTTAAGAAATCTTTTTTTGTGCTTAAAATTGAGGCCTATATTTAGTTGTCAAGTCAATGAAATAATCTGTCATCGCCTTTAAAAAAAAAGCACCCACAGTTGCTAGCTTTTTTAGTTTTTCTTTCTCTTTTCTTTTCAAAGTGATAAAAAAGTTTTCAACTTAATGAATATATAATTCTCTCTAAATTATAATGTGATTTACTTTTTACTGTCTGAAGCATTTGCCTCTGTTAGGTTCTTTCTCTCCCTGTGTGAACAACGAGGTGCATTGTGCTTGATTCGCCTTAAAGCAGAAAGAACATTAGCAATCATCTGAATCATCTTTAATTCCGACAGGCCATTTCACAGAGGATCTCTTTACCAGTTCTTTCTTTGAAAAGTTTTAAGAAAGCACAAGTCTAGAAACAATACACATAGAATGTTCTGTCTGAGATTCAGAGAAGACAGGCAAAGGTTAATAAAAATACAAAGGAAAGGGATTTAACTCATTCCATTTTATGGAAAGCAATTTCCAATTAGCTTCTCTGTTATGAAGATAACTTCATCCAAGCATTTATTTAATAGTTAATTAGCAGCATCTCTGAAAAGATTTCTGCAGCTAAGAAAACACCAGGCCATAATCCTAGCTAATAATATCAAACTGATGAGCAAAGCTGCATAGCACCTATGTTTTCAGCTGATGATGTGGCAAAGATCATGAAATTCTGCAAAACTCAATCTAAAGTGAGTTATAAATCGCACAGATACCAGCTAATGGATAATGAGATTCTATTCTAATGTTGATAATGTGCATTGTAAGTGCTTCCTGTTTCTTAAATAGGATATTTTTGACCATTTAAACAAGTCTTTAGCACCAAGCATCCACAGACATGAGTATATTAAAAAGCCCATTTTGTGTGTGTCGCTTGGAGGTAATGAGAAAGTGCTTCTCAATGGGACGCGATAAGAGGAGACATCGATGTCTTATTAATAGGTGAGAGCATGCTGAGTTAATAGTGCATTGATAACTTATTTTTATTGTCCCCTGCTCACCACGCTTGTGTGATTCGGTGATGTAATATTAGCAAGAAAACCAAAAGCCAAACCAGCACAATTACCATGTCATCATTTTTTGGTATAAAAATGTGTTTGCCTCTTATTGGAAATATTTTTTATCCTTGAGAACATCGTCTGACCTTTTCACAAATATCCTGTGTCTACCATATCAACCCTCTACCACTTGTCTCCTCATTCCCAACACTGTTATCCAGCTCTGAGCCCCAAATCTAGCTACTGAAAAATTCAACAAACACTCTAACCATTCTCTATTGTCTCAATTTCCCTCCAGTCTAGGCTATTTCCCTTTTATTCTTTGAGCAAGGGCTCAAAGGCCAAGCAGAACTCAAGTAAAGTCTTCCAGGTGCTTTTATCTGTCTAAGAACTTGCAATTGTCAAATCCGCAACCATCACCAACTCTTTCCCCCTTGATTCCAGACATTTGGGGGGACACAAAAATACATGTGACTCAGTATTCATCCCTGTCTAGTTGGGGAGAGTGGACATTGAACATGCACTTATTAAAAACCTATTCCATGAGAGGTACTGCCAGCCACTGACAAAACAAAAAATGGAAGACTCAGCTCGTCCTCAAGGGGCTTAGTGCAGAGAACAAAGGGATAAACATGGAAATAAATTAATACCGCAAAATGGTCTAAGCACGATGATAAGGATTTTGAGAGGAATACCAGAAAGGAGACAGTTACTGAGAGGCGGAAGATATCACACAGGTGGGGATGGTGGAGAAATTTCCAAGAGTAGGCTTTTAGCTTTCAACACCTCCCTTGACCAGTCATTTCAAGAATGCATTAAGACTACATTAAGAATATTTGGCTCGGCTCGGTGCCCATACCACAGTGGTTATGGTGCCAGCCACATACACAGAGGTGGCAGGTTCGAACCCAGCCCAGGCCAGCTAAACAACTGCAACAAAAAAATAGCCAGGTATTGTGGCAGACACCTGTAGTCCCAGCTACTTGGGAGGCTGAGGAAAGAGAATCGCTTAAGCCCAAGAGTTTGAGGTTGCTGTCAGCTGTGACGCCACAGCACTCTACTGAGGGCGACATAGTGAAACTCTGTCTCAAAAAAATATATATATATATATTTCTGTGGCCAGGCTCAGTGGCTCACACCTAGCCCTCCGGGTGACCTGGAGTGAGCGGATTGATTGAGGGCATTTGTTCAAGACCAGCCTGAGCAAAAGTGAGACCCCCGTCTTTACAAAAAATAGAAAAATTAGCCAGGTGTGATTTTGCCTATAGCTGATTTTGCCAGCTACTCAGAAGGCCGAGGCAGGAGAATTGCTTACGCCCAGGAGTTTGAGGCTGCTGTAAGCTATGATGATACCACTGCACTCTAGCTGGGGCAACAATGTGAGACTCTGTCTCAAACAAACAAACTATATATATGTGTGTGTGTGTGTGTGTGTATACATACATACATACATATATATATTTCTAAAGAATACCTATTTCCAGAGTATACTTCAGTGTTCCCCACATTCATGCTGCAATTTATTTGCATTTCCATTTAATTATCACCTTTAGGAAGTTTGATTGGACTTCCCAAAATAAAGTAGCCACAGAGTCACTCTCTTTCATATAACCATATAACCATCATTGCCTAACACTTGTCAAAATCTCCTGTTTTTCTTACAGTTTAGTTTTTTTCCTGTAAGTTGAAAAGAAGCTGGGACCTTATTTTCTGCCACATCCCCAGTGCCCAGAATGATGAGTGACATATAGAGTTGCTCAATAATATTTTTGAATGGATAAATGATAAATTCACAGCATTTTCTTAATCAGCTCTTTGTGGACAGGCCATTTTCCCTTTCTCAAATCTCCAGTTGTACCCATTTTCCCCCACCCTCATCACCCCTGATCAATATCCAGTATTATTCACAGGAATGTAAGTTTTACAACTGAGAATGCTGGTGACACACTCCCAGGTGCTTGGAGGCCTTTTCAGAGGTCGCAGTTATACTCAAAGCCTGTGACATACTCAAATTCAGGCTAAGTATGCACAAATATCAAATTATGATAGTCATTTTTAAATAATAAATAATGTAAGCTATATAAGAAAATAGATTCTGGATTGTAGAGAAGTATTGTCTTTTTGCCGTATGGTCTTTTAGTTCAAATTTCATGAGGTTTGGAATTGGGGCTGATGTGTTTTGCTTAATTCTCAATATTTTATGTCAAACAGAAGGACTGTCATTCTGAGAAGAGAGAAAATGGCACAATTATATTTGATAGGCAAGTGAAAAATGTCCCCTGAATATTATTTAGGCCTAACTAGCTAATAATTATAATAAAACAAATGAGGTATTGTCTCTGCTCTAAAGCCTCTTTCTAAAAAACAAAATGAGTTTTTAATTTTTTGTTTTAGCGTGCTTTTGATTGTCCAATCTATTGGATTCATTCCAGAAATATCTACTGAGTTCTCCCAGGTCTCTGGAGCAGCAGAGGTGGGGCAGAGATGCTGTTAAGGTATGTAAAGAGGAATAAAAGCCTCAAGAACCCTAAAACCTAACTTCTTACCACGGGTTCTAGAACATGTCCATACAAACATTTCCTATTTAAACCAAAAAAAAAACCCCCCAAAATCAAAAAAAGTTGGGCGGCGCCTGTGGCTCAAGGAGTAGGGCGCTGGTCCCATATGCCAGAGGTGGCGGGTTCAAACCCAGCCCCAGCCAAAAAACAAAAAAAAAAAACAAAAAACCAAACATTTCCTATTTAAATGTGCATGCCTCGCTTCACTTTGTTGCAATATTAAGAACGAAACGCAGTCAGGGACGGCCGTGCTGCAGTGGCAGGAACTCCCCCAACCTCCAACACTGTCATGGTTCTACTTTTCCTGGTTGCCTTCTCCAAGGGAAAATTGGCAGAGCATCTGTTGCACTGAGTTCAAAAACCAAAACGTCCTCTGCTGCTCTAGGAGATAACATCCACAGAGGGCCGAAAATCAAAATAAATGGAACAGAGGCCTGCGGATTGTTCATGTTTAAATTAGCCTGCAGGAAAGCCAGAGGAACCCGTCAGCCATCTAACCATTCAGTTAGTCTGTGGCTGCAGCCTATCTGAGAGGACAGATAACTGAATGACAAGTGGTAATAAATGCAGGGAAAGGTGCAAAGTAAACCACAGGGAAGCAAAGGGATGCAAAACAGATGGACAACTGGGTTTGAACAGAAGGAGAAAAATGGAATTTTTAGATTGAGTTTTTTTAAAGGATAGCAATAACCCACATGTCCACAGACATGCTCTTTTTCTTCCTGAAAGATTTCTTAAGTCCTTCTCTTTCCGTTTGCTGTCAAAAAAAGAAGGGACAGAGGCTACTGGTAAAATGATACGGATAAGGAACTGCTGGGTAAGAATGCTGGATGTTTTCCGTAAATCTCAGAAAACATTACATCACTTCCTATGTCGACTTACATACCTAGGCATGTTATAAGATTCTAAACCCAAATGAAAATTAGTCAACCAATTAGCCTACTTCTCCTGTGTTGAGATGCTAAAGAGCTATTCATTCACTGCAATATGGAAATGCATTAGTTAGGTGAAAAGTCTTGACACTTTAAGAACCAAAAGTTTTCAATTTGAAACCATTTGTTGAATGAATGTAGGAATGAAACTGTTGAATGAATGTCTGAGTGAATGAGATGACTCATGCAATTACATTCAGCAGCAGACAGAAAATAATGTCTTAGTGACACTTTAAGCTTCAGTTATAGGGCAGTACCATCACGCAAGGAACCCCTGGGGGCTCGGATGTGAGTTGGAATCAGTTTCTCTGAGGCAGTGTTCATCTGGGTAACTGGTGAGTCTAGAAGGTTGGTGAGATCAGCCAACCATAGGGCCACCGAGAAATCTGCAGAGAAAGCACTACTTGACAGGTGAGTGATCTGGCCCCACAATTGGTCAAAAAAAGAAAAAATCATCAGGTTTCTCAGAGGCAAGGGGAAGTTTTGAGTTTGGCATATCATTAGTGTGTCTGATATTTTTTCCTCTTGGCAGCTCTTCTGGACACATACCTAAGTCCTAGGGAAACAGTGAAATGCAAAGGAAAAACCAAAAAAATAATGCTTACGTACAATCTCTATGACACAGGTAACACTGCTTTGACCAAAGAGTTCTCTTTAATTTGCTACAAAATCCAGCAGCGTTTCTGAGAACGTGGGACAGCTCCAGCCTCCCAGTAGCACCAGATGTGACTGTTGGAGGAGGAAGGTGCCCTGGCTTCCGATGGCAGAAGCACCAGTGGAAGTGACCTTCCACTATAGGACACCGTTCTGACAGCCATGTCCCTGGTGTAGCACCATCCCAGTTTGCCCACTGTGACAACTTCACTGCCATATCTATATCCCCAGCAGCCAGAGGAGAGGATTAGGCTGATGTTAGCCCAAGGGCACCGTGTGTCAGACTCCTGGTGGAATACCGGTGACACAGTGACAAACGAGTGGCCTTTGTCCTCCCAGCACACTTGTTCTGGAAAGGGCTTGACAGGTATATTAGTTTCCTAGGGTTGCTATAACAAATATCACAAGCTTAAACAACAGAAAGTTGGCTTAAACAACAGAAAGTTCCTGTCTGTCCATTCTGGAGGCCCAAACGTCGAGATCAAGGCATCAGTGGGGTTGGTTTCCTGTGAGGGCTGTGCAGGAGAATGTGCTCCAGGCCTTTTGCCTAAGGCAGTGGGCCCCACCCTTCTTGGCACCAGGGACTGGTTTCATGGAAGACAATTCTTCCACGAGTGGGTGGTAGTGGGGTGGGGACAAGGACCTGACGAGAGGCAAGGGATGGGGAGCAGCCATAAGTATAGATGAAGCTTCTTGGTTCACTTTCCCACCACTCACCCCCTGCCGTGTGGCCTGGTTCCTAAAAGGCCCTGGACCCACCCACATGGTCAGGGATTTGCTGGCACATAGAAGCATCACTCTGACCTCTGCGTTCGTCTTCCCTCGACCTTCCCCTTGTATGCGTGTCTGTGCCCAAATTTCCCCTCTGACAAGGACACAAACTCTGTTAGATTAGGGGCCTTTCTACTCTAGCGTGACCTCCTCTTAACTAATTATACCTACAAGGACCCTATTTCCAAATAAGGTCACATCCCGAGGTGCTGGGGGTTAGATCTTCAGCAGATGAATTTTGGGAGAAAAGTATCCTTGTATCTTTCTGAGTTCTCAGCAGAGACCCCTGTAACAAAAGACAGATTAACAAAAGAAAAACAGGAGTTTGATAACGTGTGTATTTCATATGTACATGGGAGAAAACTGAGGGAAAGATTTGGTTGGTCTCCAGGAGGTGGCTCAGAGCCCAGCTTGCGTCCAGCACCTTCAACAAGACAAGGAGAAGGGCCTTGCGCTCTAAGGGCACAGACCGTGGGAAGGCAAGGATGGGCAACTCATGAGAAAGGCTAATTAGTAAAGTTTGTCATTAGGTTCCTCTGGGGACTGGTAGAGAGGGGAGGAGGGATACCTTGTGAATCTATGTCCTGCTTTTAAGCAAATGGGGGTGAGCAGAGAACTTCCCTCTATCTGTTGCTTCTCAACCACCTCCAGGTCAAAACAGACCTTATGCCAAAGTGGCATGTTTGGGGGTGTCATATTCTGCCCCATTCACAATGTGGCGGTAACAGCAAGAGAAACCAGTGGGAGCTGGAGCCTTAGAGGGGGGAGGGTGGATGCCACGTGTTGCTGAGAAGGTGTGTTTTTGAGCCCATGTGAGAAAACCCTGGAAATAACAACAGCTTCTGTGAAACCCTGTGAAGGGCAAAAAATCCTACAGAAGTAGATGGAGGCAAAGGGCAGAAAATACTATTTCTAATTATTAGCGAGACCTCAGCTTTACTACCCAGGCCAAGGAAGCACACGTGTCATGTTGTTCAGTTTTCTTCCCAGTTTTTCATATTCTTTTACTGTTTAGCCCTTCGAATGGTTTCAAATTCATTGCTGTGTATAGAGTAAGTATAAATCTAAATTAATTTTTCTCTTCCGGGAGGCTGGGCTGAGGGCTGGTCTGTTTCCTGGCCTCCTGGTGCCTCCCCAGGTCCCTCCTCTTTGCCAAAAAAAAAAAAAAGAAAAAGAAAGAAAAGATTTCTTCCTCTCTCCTGATACCCATTTACCCCAATTATGGTTTTATTTAGTAAGGACTTGGGAAGAATTTTCAGTGAGTTTTTATTCTATTGTACTTAAAGAAGCAACTCTGCCAGCCATACCCACCCAAGCCTTCCCTTCTGCATGAGACGTCCCAGAAATTTGCTAAAGGAAATAATAAGAAAATATGATTTTGCATAACCAGGGTAATCCTGCAATTAAGCTGGACTGGAGCAAGGAACCTGGGCCTCCAAGCTCTGCCTGCACCCAGATCCCAAGATAATACCATTCTCCAGCCAGATGCAAGATTTAGAAGCTCAGAACCTAGGATCTGCACCTGGAAGTGTGTGTAAAGAAGAGAGAGCTGGCGGGCCCTGACGGCACCCAGCGGCCAGGCGTAGGGACATAGCTCAGACCCAGAAGCGCCAGGCAGAAAAGCAAGTGGTGAGAATTGCCCGAGCCCACAGCCCCTCTCCCCAGTCGTGGTAACTAACACATGAAGAATGAAACATACTCCCCCAGTCACTTTTCTTCTTTTAATCAGATAGTTTTTGGTATTCATTATTTTCTAAAACGTGTCAAATATGGTAGAGCAATTTTACATAAACGTCTGCCTATTTATAAATTCCTGAGTCCTTTGGTCCTTCTAGTGACTTTCAAATCGTCAAATTCTATTTTCTATTCTGTTATAGCTTCACCTGATAATGCATCAATGACATAAAAACCTATGTACAATATTTAATTAAAAATTACTATCTTTATTTAAATTCTCATCTAGGAATAATATTTATCTGCCCATTTATTTTTGTCCTTTTATTTTTCATGTTAGAATTTTATGATTTTCTTAAATGTTCGGTGTCCTGAATTAATTCTCAGTATTTCAGTATTTTTACAGACAAAAAAAGGTGGGAATCTTTTTCTAACACTGTATGTTTTAGCATTGTGACATTCACACGTACAATTTTATTTCATATATATAATTATAAGAACTAGTTATCTCTGGTAATTTTTTTTTGAAAGGGGGTCTTGCTATTTTCCCCAGGCTGGGCTTGGACTCCTAAATAGCTGGGACTAAAGGTGAGTGCCAATGCCCTGGCTACCTCTGATAATTTTTGATAGATTCCTTTGAATTTTTCAGTGACAGACTCACAAAACCTATGAAAAGCAAAATATTTATTTCTTTTCTTTATTTGTAATTTTTTTTCTCAATTATCATTAGAATATTTGAATGACAACTGGGGCTTTTTCTGTCTAATGAGACTATCTCTAATGCTAAATTAAATAATTGTTCATTTCTACAAATTTTCACAAGTGCTGTTTTTGAGATCAAATGAGCCAGGTTTGCTCTGTAGCCCCAGCTACTCAGGAGGCTGAGGCAGGAGGATTATTTGGGCCCAGGAGTTTGAGGCCACAGTTGCCTCTGCTCACATCTATGAATAGCCACTGCACTCCAGCATGAGCAACATGGCAAGGCCTGTCTCTAAAAAAACAAAATGGAAGGAGTAATATGTGATTAAGCATAAGAAATTTAAATAGTATATAGGATCGTAGTCTTTCATTCATTTTTATGAATTAGGAAAACATTTTTCAAGAATGACTCTTTGGGGCATACCTTAGGAATCATGAGCTTTTGGGAGCCATTAGCTGTCTTCTCTTTCCCTGAAGTTTTCAAGAATGATGTTGCCTATTATTGAAGAATGGGGGTTAGGGATTAGGGGAGATTCTGATAGTCAGGGCTGATTGTGTCCATCAGAAGGCTATGTGACAGAAAGTCATCCTCCCAACTCACTCCCCAGTGCATGTGGGTTTCTCAAATAGAAAAGAGATAACTGAGGAGTCTAGTTCCATGGTCAGCTGGTTACATGATGGACTCTGGCCTCTAGCTACTTGAAAACACTGTCTTATCCTTTTTTTTTTTTCCTTTTCTTTTCTCTCTTTTTTCCTTTCCTTTCTTTAAACAAACAAACAAACAAACACAGGGTCTCACTCTGCTTCCTGGGCTAGAGTGCAGTGCCCTCATCATAGTTCACTGCAAGTTCTTAAGCCATTGTCCCATCTCAGCCTCCCGAGTGACTGGAACTACAGGTGAAGGCCACCCATCTGGCTAAGTTTTCTAATTTTCTTTTTTTTTTTTAAATAACAATAACAATGTTTAAGATAAGGACTAGAAACAAAAACCTTGTAAAGAACAAATGACAACAAATACATTCAGAAAGGAAATCAGACGATTAGTGCATTGAAATATTAAGCAATTATAATAATAATGCAAAGAAAGTAACATTCACATTGTCAGATAAGAGTATGTCTATTATAGAATGCTTTGACTCTGCTTTGACTCAGTATGGAGTCATCAGTTAACTTCTTATTTTTTTTGTTTTTTTTTGAAATTATTTTTTACTTTTTTTTATAAATATTAGTTTATTTTTTGAGGCTTTAAGTTTTCTAATTTTCATACATACAGGGTCTCACTTTGCCGTTCAGGCTGGTCTCCATCTCCTGGCCTCAGATGATCCTCCTGCCTCGGCTTTCCAAAGTACTAGGATTACAGGCGTTAGGAACCGTGCCTGGCCTCTTTTTAAAAATTCTAACATCAGTTATTTTTAGCAGACACAAAATAGAGGGGTCACTGCATCCTCAGTGATTTCCCAAGGGCCATATTTCCATTCCCCTCCTTGACCACAGGGGTGCGCACTAGAGCCAATCGTGATGTCACCCCTGGCCACGAGAAACTGGCAGATAAGCTCACCCAGGACCATCAAAATCCCTACAGTAAAGCAGGAGGCAGAAAGAACCTTGTCCTATCTGTGGCAGAGCTGTTGGGTCCTCCTCAGTATGGCACCACCAGCAGGCATATTCCCTGCCACAGAAAGGGAGCTGGTTTGATACAAGAGAGAGAGGGAGAGAGAGAGAGACAGGCAGAGATGGGAGGGCAGAGGACAGGAGGAAGTCCTGGAGGCCTGTATGTGTCTGATTCCTGTCCTGGAGGCGTCTGATTCCTGTCCTTCCTAGAGCCAGCTTGGGCCCCAGCCTCCCCAAGGTTTAGATTTGCAAATAAAGAAACTCCCCATTTGCTTAAGTCAACTCGTCAATTCTTTGCTTCTAACCCAAAAAATCCTGAACCTCTTCTAGATTTCTTTTTCCTCATTGCTCTGGATTCTGTCTGGATATCCATGACTAACTAGCAGGGATTGCACTGTCTTTAAAGGCAGCTATGAATTCTTTCTCATTCCTTAAGAACTATGCCAGTGGCAGTGGTTAAATGCCTATGCTCTTGAGTTATGAGTGTCCTTCTCCCTACCCAGAATTCTCTCCCCCACTCACCTCCCCACCTCAGTCCAATCCCAGCTTGATCACTTATTAGCTAGAAAACAAAAGCTCAGTGTGACACCTGAAGAAAGTGGTCCTTTTAATTGGATCTGATTTGATGGGAATTCCTTCTTTATTGTGGGTTGTTTGTAGGTTGGCTTGTCTCATAGCTGTGAACGTCACTAATCAGGGGTTCACAAACATCCTCATTCTGTCCCTTAGGACCATATTTCTTTAGCTTTCCCTTCCTCCCCTGTTCCTTCTGATACTGCATTGTCATTACAAATGATCCAAGAAGCAAAACCAAAAGAATAACGCAGAGTTATTATTCTTGTGGCAAAGAAGACACAAATTGGAGGGAGACTGAGCATGGAAAACGGGTGCTTCTTGGGACTGTTAGAGCTTCCAAGGAGAGAAATGTTTGTCCTTTTCTGTTATCAACTACCTTGTTTACGTTGACTCTCACATTGCCTTGCAAGTTTTCAAAGGAGATGATGACAATTAATTCACAAAGTACTGCCATACTGTGGAAACCAAGTAAATAATCCTCCATGAGTAGGAAGCTGCCCTGGCTACAGTTTACAGATATGCAAGTGTCTGTCATAGATTCCTGACAGCCCAGGAGCTGCCCAATTTGTTGACACAGCTGAACCATCCTGACAGCTCCACGTGTCTATAGCATGTGATAGTTTTACAAGACTCCATCTAAAATAAAATGTTGCACAATCCTCACTGCTTTGGAGTGAACCAAATCACTGTCGTTAAGGTTTAGGACAAATGAGTCATTTGCTAGGAACGGGACACCTTTGACCTGAAACTATTTATCCAGAAAAGATAAATTCTTAAGAACTTGGAATGATTTTTCTTTTGTTTGTTTTACATGGGTCAGTACAAAAGTTTTGAGATACACAAAAATCAAGAAACATAAAATCTGGCCAGGTGTAGGTGGCTCACGCTTGTAATCCTTCACTCTGGGAGGCCGAGGTGGGTGGACTGCTTGAACTCACAAGTTCAAGATCAGCCTGAGCAAAAGCAAGACCCCGTTTCTACTAAAAATAGAAAAATTAAGGGAAGAGGACCGTTTGAGTCCAAGAGTTGGAGGTTGTTGTGAGATACGATGCCACGGCACTCCATCCAGGGCAACAGCTTGAGACTCTGTCTCAAAAGAAAAATAAAAACATTTTTAAAATAAATAAATAAACACAAAATATGCTTAGACAGAAACAAATGAAACCCTCCCAGCAACAACCGTAAGCCAAGCAAGTTGAAACTCGCATGGGTGAATCCGAAAGGACACTGCGGTGTCAAAACTGTCATAGCGACCCACATATAATTATCAGAAAATTGCAAGAAATTGCATCCTTCCATTATGACTATTAGAGTCAGACTACAAGTAAACCCCCCCAAAGTATGTAATATTTGAAAATATTTGGAAAAGGAATATTAAAAAACCCAGATAGCCAACTTAACACATTAGTAGTCTAAGCCACATACACTTTTTGAAGAAGCTCCTTTTACAGATTAGATGTAGTAATTGTAGTTGTTGGAAAATATATAAAATTACAAATGTAAAAGGAAAATACTGTTCCTCCTTGTTTTTCCTTCTCCTGGCCATGAACATCTTTTCTAAGCCTGTGAGTGGAACAGAGCCGGAAGAGAACACTAAGATATCCTGTTTCTATGGCTGTCAACTCTGGGACGAGATGACTTACTGAATTTTAGAACCTGGAACCTTAAGTCTTAGGGAGCCCAAAAGCAGATAAAGCAGAGAGGAATCTTAGGTCCATGGACTAGTCTTTGGATTGTCAGGTCAAATAAGTCCCTTTGTACCACAGACTGCCAAGTTTGAGGAATGGCTTTGTAATTTTGGTCAAATTGCCAGTCAGATTTTTACATCCGTTCCCATACTTACCAGCATCATTTCCTTTCTGGGGATAGAGGTTTGATTTCGTTTGGCTTTGCTTGATAATTTACCACCTTAAAGATCTCCATGCAGGCTGTATGTAAGTTGTACTTAAAAGACAGACAAATTGTGCCCTTAGCCCTCCGGAGAGGGCCCTCCTTGGGCACGACTTGCCTGGGGGACTGTACGGTGGCAGACTAGAAGAGGCATGACTCGAAGGCCAGACCGACAAATTGTGCCCTCAGCCCTCTGGAGAGGGCCCTCCTTGGGCACGGCTTGCCTGGGGGACTACACGGTGGCAGACCAGAAGAGGCATGACTCGAAGGCCAGACTGACCTAATTCTAAACCTAGTATTTCCCCTCTACCAAATGAGAATTGATAATATTGCCTACCACAAAAAACCTGTCTGGGGGATTCAACACCATATGTAAAACACCTGACAGCTTAAACTTGAGGACAGGGCTCCCTCCCCTCAAAAACCATTAGTCCCCACTGAGCGATAAGTGCTGATCTCCAGGATCCCAAAAGTTCATGTTCTGGCCATCATGAGCGGTCTGTTTCCACCTTCCAGGCTTGTTTGAAATAAAACCTCATGGGTACTAAGGTGGTCAGGGATGAATCTTATCCTTTCAAAACAGCTCTTCCAAGCCAACTGAGAGTTCCAAACAAAAGTTCCTGTCATCAGTAGTTCTAAAGATGGCAAGCCCTCGTTTCTAATGTGACAGACATCTTCACGCTAGAGTTAATGTTACAGACACTGACGGTCTGATGGCTTTGGTGGTCGGACTTGACTTCAATGATGAAATCAGCTTTCTATTAAGATTCTGGATGCCACAGGACAACTGTTTGTCTTTCCTGTCATCTACATTCTTATTGAAATACAATTAGTGATAAGATTAGTAATACCAGAAATAATCTGAATGGAGCCCTTTTCTGCTCCACCAACTGGCAATACCAGTGGAAACGCCAAAATTTTAAGGTCCTTTTGAACCCATATATTAAATAATATTCCATGTCATCCTGAGATTTAAGAAAGAGACTGACCCATCAATATCCCCAGACACCAATAGGCCCACAAGAGGGAATAAAGAGCGTATGTGCTCCCCTAAGTATTTAACAACTAGAGAGCGTTTTTGCCTGTGAAATGTACTGCTAAATTCTATGCAAAATGTGAATTTTAAATTTGAAATAGCACTCTAGTAAATGTATTAATAAGGCTTTATGCACAAAATTTAAAACAATGTGTAATATCCCAAATTTAAAATTCTTCAAGAATCTCATAATTCTGAATCTAGTCTACATAAATTGAAAACTGTGATTACACTATGACCACAAAGCAGTGCCACTTTAACTGGTTTCCTGAAAAAACCCATTGACCCTTGTCAGTCAAAACTAGTACAAACCAATGCCACCACAAATTTGCAATTCAAGGCCTCACAAATATAACCTGATAGCTTGCTGTTGTGGTGAGCAGAGAACCACAGAAGGGTATCGTGTGGACAGGTTAATCAAGGCAAATCCCCTCATTCTACTTGGTTGAGACATTCCACTGAAGGAACCTATTCTCTCTGCCTTCAAAAGATGCTGAAAATTCTTGAACTCCACCCACTAGGAAGCGTTAATTACTACCTGAGGACACATATCTTAAATAATTACAAGGAACAGAGACTATCGAAAAACTAATCAAAGAAAAATCTCCTGGTGCTCCTATCATAGCAGGTACTGGGTTATGACAGGCTAAGATGGTTCTATTTCCCCACTCACTTTAAACATAACTGGGTGCGGGGTGGTAGTTCTTGCATAATTGAAAAAGAGGAAACATTTGCTACCAATCACCCATTGCTTAGTAAAGTGTTAAGTGCTCCAGCCATAATCCTTGGAAACGACTACAAAACAAAAATCCATACACTATTAAAAAGCATAATGTCTAAAACTAACAGGTAACTAAAATTTGGACCCAATATAGCTACATGATATTAATGAATATCATTTTACTAAAGTATACATATTTTACTTAAAATATATATACATACATATATATAATTATATATATATGTGTATACATATATAATAATATATTTTATATATAAATATATAACATTATATATATGTGTGTATATGCCTGCTCATTCCTTTTTTCTTATGTTATAGTTTTCTTTTTTTCTGAGACAGAGTCTCATATGTCACGCTCAGTAGGGTGCTGTGGCATCACAGCTTACAGTAACCTCAAACTCTTGGGCTGAAGCAATTCTCTTGCCTCAGCCTCCCAGGTAGCTGGGACTATAGGTGCCTGCCACAATGCCTGGCTATTTTTTGGTGCAGTTGTCATTGTTGTTTAACTGGCCTGGGCCATGTTCAAACCCTCCGCCCTCGGTATATGTGGCTGGCGCCATAACCACTGTGCTATGGGAGCCGAGCCTGATATATTCTTATAATACATATGAATAATATAATTATATTTCCATATAAGAAATTGGAAGCTTTTCTTGTATTGATCCTAGAATAATAAATGTAAAATTCATAGCTAAGTGCAGTGGCTGGTATCTGTAATCCCAGTATTTTGGGAGGCCAAAGCTGAAGGATCAATTGAGGCCAGGAGTTTAAGACTAGCCTGGGCAACATAATGAGATACGATCTCTACAAAAATTTTAAAAATTGGCCATATATAATGGCACATGCTTGTAAGTCCCAGCTACTTGGGAGACTGAGGTGGGAGGATTGCTGGAGCTCAGGAGTTCGGGGTTACAATGAACTATGATCATTCCACTGTACTTCACCCTGGGCAACAAAGTAAGACCCTGTCTCTTAAACAAAGAAAAAAGAAAAAAATACATAAATAATTCTCAAAAATTTATCTCAGTTTCAATTTGGGAATTTTTGATGATGGAGCGGTGACAACTCTAAGTAGGTAGTATTAATGATCTAAGAATCACACTACAGGAGACCAGTAAGGTTTGTGGCGCAAATGGTCATGATACTACATAGAAAACAACGCTGAGACCAGCCCTCAAAGGGCTGGATTTTTTTAACCAGGATTCTCATTGTAAATTATCACAAGCATGCATCATAAGCAAAGGTGCATATGCTGCTGTATTTGCCACTCAGACCCCTATTTAAAAACTTTTAACAAGTCTTTCCTATCCTCCGTCTTCACCTCTCCCCAGTTCACTGAGAGTAATCTGTTTTGTCCAAGGTCTTCCTCCTGCTTTTTTACCCTCCCTTTGATCATCCTTCCCACGTATTTCCTCCTCTAACAATAACAGTCCTTACTTACCTGTGCTTATGATATGCCAGGCACTGTTCCAAGTACTTTACACATATTATGTAATTTAATTACTGCAACAACATTACAAAATAAGTGCTTTTATTTCTCATTATAGTGATGAGGAAATTAAGGCATAGAGGAAAGATGCCGTTATAACAAATAGGACTAGAGCAACAGGACATCCATAAGCCAAAAAATGAAACTCAGCCTGAACCTCACCCTTCCTACAAATATTACCTCAAAATACATTACTGACTCAAATGTAAAACATAAAGCTATGAAACTTTAAAAAAATAAGAGAAAATATTAAAATTCTTTGCTTAAGCAAAGAGTTCTTAGACTTGACAACAAAAGGATCTTCCATTAAAAGGACAAATTGATAAATTGGACTTTAAAATTAAAAAGTTTTGCTCTACCAAATACCCTGTTAAGAGAAGAAGAAGACGAGCTACAAAGTGAGAAAATGTATTTCCAAATTTAAATATATTTCTACATATCTGACAAAGAGATAGTACTAGAACATGAAAAAAACTCTCAAAACGCAGTAGTATAAGAAGAAAAAAACCCTATTAGATCTTTAGCAAAATATTTGAAGAGATATTTCATTAAAGAGGGTACACAAATTACAAATGAGTACATGCAAGGATGTTCAATATCATTAGTCATTTGTAACTGCAAATTAAAACCATGAGATACCACCACACACTTATCAGAATGGCTAAAATTCAAAAAATGGTGACAATAAGCAAAATAAGTCAAAATAAAAAGACTATATACATGTGATCTTAATTACATGACATTCCAGAAAAGGTAAAACTATGAAGACAGTAAAGGAATGAATCAATGGTTGCCACGGGTTTAGGGGGAGAGAGGGGCTGAATGGGCAGAACACAGAATTTTTCGGGCAATGAAACTACTCTGTGTACTATAATAGTGGATACATGTCATTCTTTTTTTTTTTTTCATATTGTATAATAGTTTTATTTTTCTCATTTTACTATTTTTACATTTTATGCACAAATATTTTTTATCTGGGTAAAAATAGAAAACAGCTTTTATGTAAAATTACAAAAAAAATAAAAACCACAAAGAAATACATAATTGTTATTATGATAGTA
Source organism: Nycticebus coucang (assembly GCF_027406575.1). Classification (NCBI taxonomy): domain Eukaryota; kingdom Metazoa; phylum Chordata; class Mammalia; order Primates; family Lorisidae; genus Nycticebus; species Nycticebus coucang. Next base: position 24,106,803 of record NC_069798.1, on the reverse strand, counting down.
TAAGTGTCTTTATTTAAAGAGTAAAAATGTATGTAAAAATCCTCCTCCCTTTTACAAAAGATTGAGAATATTGTTTTCCTGGCAGCAAGTGAAATATTGAAGTATCAATATTTTTACAGCTTTTTTAGATCTGAAGACATTAAGTTAGTCACATGTTTATTTTGCAAATATGAATCTTTAAACATTTTTGTGCTATTTGAAAGATGCACTAGTTTTTTTTTTAAAGGCAGTAGCATAAAATAATGGATATGGAAAACAGCAGACCTTACCAAAAATATCTGTATTATCCTTTAAAGAAATACCATATTTGAGTATCACCATTAATCTTGGGAGAAAACAATTTTTTTCTAAATGACATAGGGTGATAGGAAAATAAGTATCAGCTGATTCACATAAAGACCAACCACACACAGCAATTCTTCCTAATCTGATTTTCCAATACCAAGCAAGAAACTTTTCAGAATTCAGGCTAGCAAGGTATATACAAAAGTTGGCTCAATAAAAACCTCTCATGAAAAAAAGTTTGAAAACAAAGTGAACATTGCATTACTTGTCCTTACATGGTACAAAAGATGACCAATACTCTTATAACTTTCTTTGAATATACTGTAAATTCTCCTATGAAAAATTCATTCTTAAATACAGAGCAAAGAACTACTAGCATGAATTACATTTGCTTTCACAATACTTTTTTTCTTTTTTTTGAGACAGTCTCGCTCTGTTGTCTGGGCTAGAGTATAATGGCATCATCACAGCTCATTGTAGCCTCCATCTCCTGAGTTCAAATGATCCTCCTATCTCAGCCTACAGCTCAGACTATAGGCATGTGCTACCATGCCTGGCTAATTTTTGAAATTTTCTGTAGAGATGGGGTCTTCCTATTGCCCAGGCTGGTCATGAACTCCTGGCCTCAAAGATCACCCATCTCGGACTTCCAAAGTGCTAGTATTATAGGCATAAGCCACCGCTCCTGGCCACAAGTTATCTTTTACTATAAGAAAAACTACCTGGTTTTCTGCTAACTATAACCTCAATAAGGACAACAGAATATTTTATATATAAGTTGAAACAAAGAAATGAAAGTTTCTTGAATTGGGGAAATTAGTTACATTATTTTACCTATGTTATGGTGTACAGAACGATGGTGAAAGAGAAGAAGGGAAAAAAAAGCCTGTGGTCACGTATGAGAACTGTGTCTGTTCAAATTAGAATGATGAATAAAATAAGAACTGCCAAAGGAAAAAAAAAGTGAATAAGATGTGATTATCTGCCCAAAAAAGCATCTGGGAAATACTTAAGAGGAGAAGAATAATATTTTTATGTTAAGGATCTAAAAGAAATATGTTTCTTGCCTTAAACACACACACATATATATACTGAAATATAAAGTCTGTGATCTTGGCTAAAATTTTAACATGTCTCCCCCAAAGTATTTTATATTTAAGTCAAGATTCTTAAGCTCTTGATAATTTGCCAGAAGAGATGCTTCATTATTTTTTTAAATTGTAAGAGACTTGTCAGTTCTCTAGGCTACACAAGGATGGTGCAAAACTTTCTAGCTGTTACCTGAAGCTAGACTTTCTGCATATATTTCACAATGTCATTTTACTCAGATATTCTTGCAGTCATAGCACCCAAATTGTATTATACTAATACATTGTTTGTATGTTCTCTATATGTTTATAAAAAAGTAAAAACGGACGTACTATTAATACTCTTTTTAGATATCTACTGCAGAATCTCTAAGGGGCTTAATAATACAAACGAACTGAGAGAACATTTTGTATTTTGATAGCACTGCTTTTACAATTACAGTATGTAGTTATCAGAAAAGGAGATTTGCGATCCCTCCTTGCTCTTCTGCCTTCCTTGTCCCTAAGATCTCTGCCTTCTATGATTCCTTCCAAACCACTATTTTTAGTATTGGTAGCACAACTGCTAACAATGCTACCTTGCCTGACCACACATTACCACCGCCCTTTTCTCCAGTTGTTCAAAAGCTTAACTAAGCTCTTACAAAGCTGTTCTGGGGCTTTGAAATGATGACAGAGAAGATGCATAAAGTAATATTTGAGAATCAACCTTCTGTCATAAGAGGATGATTAAAAGCTATTTGACAGTCTCTCATATCATGATTTGCATTTAATACCTTAAAACAAATAACAAAAATAAAAAAAAGTAAGGAGAAAAAAAGACAGACATTTCTAGTCACATCTGTTTAGTGTTAGCTTATGTTGAGGAATTTCATATATATAAGATTTAATTTGAATTTTTAAAATGAGCTATTCAATAATCTTCCTTCTGAATATCTTTATATATGTGTGTATATATGTATAAAATGATCAACTGGACATGTACATAGAGTTTTGTATATACATGTATAATATCCAAAAGGAAAAAAATAAAGTTTTATTTTAAAGAGAAGATTGCCTATAAAGTCAAATTTTCCTTTTAAGACTATTTGCAAGTAGTCTACTAATGTTTTGAAAAGGAAGTACTGGTGACTGATTTAAAGTCTTCATTTTTTCAGAAACATAGGAATATATAAGCTGCTTTGAATAATAAACCGGCACTATAGGTTAATTAAAAAAAAAATAGAAAAAAAAAAAAAAAGGAAGCCATACCAAACTAGACCAAACTTTTATTTCCTGGCTGAGGTATACCTTTTCATTTTTTTAAATCTCTGATAGGAAAAACAGAGATCATTTTAGAATATTTGTAATAGCTGGTTTATTAGAACTAAATGCCTCTCTCAAAATAATTTAATTCTTGGTCTGACATTATGGATAATCTATACAGAAAACCCTTAAAACTGGCTTGAGTTAAGCCAGATTTAAACCTGGATCTCCTTCTTCAGCACTCCTCTTTTGCTCGTCAACTTTTATCATTCTTTGCTTGCAAATATATAAATTACTTTAATAACCTGATACTCTTAGTTTAGTAATTTATTAATATTATTATAATTTTATTAGATATGGACATTTTAACTCTGCTTGATTAGATGAAAACAGGCACACATGCTTTAGCTGAGAAATTTTCTGCCTCTATGTATGTAAAGCAACATCTAAAGCAGCAGAGGGGAAACAGTTATATTTTAACAAATAGTTAAACCAGACTGTTTCCTGGAGATACTTCACTTTTCATTTTCAGATGCTACTGGCTATTTTTGGTAGGGCTAGACATTAATACTGACCAGTTTAGCTTTCCTGACTGTTAACAAACTATTCCACAATGAACCTGCCTTCAAGCTGCAGACATTGTGGTGGATCCTTTAACATACACGTATTCTAAAATATATGCTCAAAGTAAAAAGATCCAAATTCACAAGAGTATGAAATATTTATAAAAAAATCATGCATCAGATTGTACAGTCTAGAAATAAAAGAAGATTTAAATTTAGTAATAAAGGTAAGAGCCATAATTGCTCTAAATATTTAAGAAAGACCTTGAAGTCCCAGAAGGTCCTGGGGCTCAATTATCCTTTTCTGTTTGCAGAGAAGCAGCAGCCAGGGCTACTGCTGTGACTGGTTGGGCAATCCCATGGAGTTGCATCTTTGCCAGTTTCTTCTGTTCACATTCTGCGACCAATCAGTTCAACTCTGCTGCACTGTATCCAATAAGAGTCTTCAAGTCACAGACAAACTTGTACACAAATCTCTTGCCTTGAGCTTTACAAATCATGTCCCCATTATAATAATACCTTAATGCACGACTGAGTTTCTCATAGTTCATTGTAGGCTTATTTTTACGTTGTCCCCATTTTTGTGCAACCAGTTCAGGCTGATTTAACTTAAACTCGCCTTCATCACCAACCCAAGAAATACAGTCTCGAGCATCCTTGTCGGTAAGAAGTTCTAGCAAAAACTGCCATAGTTGGATTGGCCATTGTTTCCTGTCCTGTTCCCTGGTGAGCTTCTGTCTTCTCCTGAGATCCTTGGAGCTCTTTGTACTTTAGCTGCCTTTGCACTACTATTTATAACTTTAATGGTACTTGGTGTAGCAGACTGTACTGATGCTGGAATAATTTGCACAGGTTGATCAATTGTAACTATTTCATTCATCTGTTGTTCCTGGCTTGCCAATACATATTTTTGAAGCAGCTCCAGATGACTCCAGAGAATTTCTCCTCGAGGGACCCGCTGAAAAAAATCTTCTTGGCTGAGACTGCATAATTCTCTTCCAGAAATGTTGAGTGTGGTGAGGTCTATATCAGTCATGCTGAATTCCTTCATTACCCAAACAACCCAATGCAGGACTTGGTCTGTGGACCACTGTATGGGATCATAGGGTATCCCAAGGCGCTCTTGTTCTTTCCTATAACCTTCCAATGCAGCAGCCCATCTTGTCACTTGTTCTGAGGTTTCATCTGAAATGGTTGTGATGTGTTTTGTCCCATCAAGAGTTATGACTTGAGCTTCCTCAACAAGATGTGCTTCTGATTCAGCATGGTGAGCATCTGGATCAATAACTACTTCAACAGTGTCCGCAGGTTTAACAATTTCAAGGATGTTTAGCTTTGGCTCTATTCCTTGATAGGAAATTACCTGTACACTAAGTTGTACAGTTCCATCTGTCTTTACTCCCTGGTCAAATAAACTTCATTCTGGATCCAGCTGGATATCCTGCAGGCAAATTTCATGAGCATCCAAAGAACACTGTAGTCTTGGTTCTAGTAGTTTCTTTAAATTGCCTATTGGTTCATTGATGTCTATGGCCTGGCTGACACATTCAGCTGGGGTGTAGGTTTGTTCTACAATGCTTTCTTCTGTGCACTCTGGTTTCTCTGTTCCATCAATCTCAATTTCTATAAGCTCTTCTGCTTCTCTTTTAGTCATGGTTGAAGTATTTTAGGAGATCAGTCCCTCCACTTCCTCCTCCTCTTTGGCCTCTGTCTCGGATACATGTCATTCTATGTGGGAGGTAGATAGACTGAATTCCTCACAGCCTTCCAATTCAGGATAGTCACACAATTCCTCACAGCCTTCCAATTCAGGATAGTCACGCAATTCTTGCATGGGGAAATCAGCATTGTAGCTGAGCTGAGACCGTCAATTAGTAGCTTAGATGAGAGGAGCTGAGATGTCTGCCTGAGGAGATGAGACTTGCTCTCCCCTCTCTCTCCTGCTTTCAGGGGTTATCTGGCCACTTCAGATGTTCCATTACCCTATGTCCCTGTTTACCCTTTACTCAACCTTCCTGGGGCTGTAATCTCCCCTCTCTCATTCTTAACTCCTTGAATGCTGACTACTGACTGCTATGCATTCTTGCAAGTATACTCTGTTATTGTACCCAATAAAAAGACTCCTGAGAAGCAGAACAGGTTGCTGCATTGTTTTCAGGCTGCTACTTGGCACATGAAATAAGGTATGCCCCTCCAGGATTCCAGGCTTTATGCTGTAAGATTGGTGTTAAGTCTCTTCATTGCCCCAGTGCCGTCTCCCTTGCTGACCCCTGTCCCAGGTTGGAGTCCACAGGAACCCCAACATTTGTCAAAACCTGTAGAATGGGGTGGGTGCAGTGGCTCACACTTGTCATTCTAACTTTTTGGGAGGCCAAGGTGGGAGAATTGCTTGAGCTCAGAAGTTCAAGACCAGCCTAAGAAATGTAAGATCTGATCTCTACTAAAAATAGAAAAATTCACCAGCATTGTGATGGGCCCCTGTATTCTCAGCTACTTGGGAGGCTGAAGCCAGAGGATTGCTTCACTCTAGGAGTTTGGGCTTGCTGGGAGCTAGGCTGATGCCACAGCACTCTTTCTTGAGCTATAGAGTGACGCTTTGATTCAAAAAAAGCAAAAAAAAAAAAAACACGAGAAAACCCCTGTAGAATGTACAGCACCGAGAGTGAACCTAATGTAAATGATGGACTCTGGGTGTCCATCACATGTCATTGTAGGTTCACTGATTGTAACAAATGTACTCCTGTGATGCAGGATGTTGATAGTGGAGGAGGCTGTATATATGTGAGGATAAAGATATATGTATCTTCCTCTCAATTTTGTTGTGAATCTAAAACTGCTCTAAAAAATACAATCTATTAAAAAAAAATAGTGACAATACCAAAAGTTAGCAAGGATGCAGAGAAACTGGATCACACATATATTGCTGGTGGGAAGATAAAATAGTAGTCACTCTGCACATCATTTTGGCAGTTTTTAAAAAAGCATAACATGCAATATCCCAGAGAAATGAACACTTACATCCACACATTTTTTTTACTCAAACATTTATATCAGTTTTATTTGTAATAACCAAAAAATTAGTAGTAACCCAAATATCCTCCAACAAATGAATGATTAACCAAACTTTGGTACATCCAAGTAGTCTATGGTATGGACTACTATTCACCAATAAAAAAGGACAAAATACTGAATACAAGAGCCTGGATGAATCTACAAATAATTATGCTAAGGAGTGGGAGAAGCAGATCTCAAAATGTCTCATACTATAGCGTTCTATTAGAACATTTTTTTTAACTGACAAAATTATAGAAATAGAGAACATATTAATCATTGTCAGCAGATAAACGGGATGTGGGGAAAGGGGGAAATGGATGTAGCTATACACATATAAGACAACTTGAGGGATTCTTGTTGTGATGGAAATCTTCAGTATATTGACAGTATCAATATCAACATCAACATCCTGATTGTGCTATTGTGCCATTCATAGTTTTGCAAGATGTTACCATTGGAAGAAACTGAGTAGAGGGAACACAGCCTCTGTCAGTATTATTTCTTATAACTGCATGTGAATCTATAATTATATCAAAATAAAATATGAATTAAAAAATTTAATGGTCTATTGCAATGAGGAAGACAGTATTTGTGGTCAATAACAACATTTAAGCTTTCAAGTAACAAAATTTGAGAAGATTTCTTTTTTTTTTAATTAAATCACAGCTGTGTACACCAATGCGATCATGGGGCACCATACACTAGTTTCATAGACCGTTTGACACACTTTCATCACACTGGTCAACATAGCCTTCTTGGCACTCTCCTAGTCACTGTGCTAAGACACCCACATTCCACATCCACTAAGTTTCACATATACCCTTGTAAGATGCACCGCAGGTGTAATCCCACCAATCCCCCCCTCTGCCCACCTCCCTCTTTCCTCCCCTCCCTCTTCCCCCTCCCCCTATACTTAGGCTGCAACTGGGTTATAGCCTTCATGTGAAAGCCATAAATTAGTTTCATAGTAGGGCTGAGTACATTGGATACTTTTTCTTCCATTCTTGGGATACTTTACTAAGAAGAATATGCTCCAGCTCCATCCATGTAAACATGAAAAAGGTAAAGTCTCCATCTTTCCTTAAGGCTGCATAATATTCCATGGTGTATATATACCACCATTTATTAATCCATTCATGGATCGATGGGCACTTGGGCTTTTTCCATGACTTAGAATTATGAATAGGGCTGCAATAAACATTCTGGTACAAATATCTTTGTTGTGATGTGATTTTTGTCTTCTGGGTATATGCCTAGTAGAGGAATTATAGGATTGAATGGCAGATCTATTTTTAGATCTCTAAGTGTTCTCCATACATCTTTCCAAAAGGAATGTATTAATTTGCATTCCCACCAGCAGTGTAGAAGTGTTCCTTTTTCTTCACATCCACACCAACATATCTGGTCTTGGGATTTTGTGATATAGGCTAGTCTTACTGGAGTTAGATGATATCTCAAAGTAGTTTTTATTTGCATTTCTCTGATGATTAAAGATGATGAGCATTTTTTCATATGTCTGAAGGCCATGCGCCTGTCTTCTTCAGAAAAGTTTCTCTTCAAATCCCTTGCCCAGCCTGCGATGGGATCACTTGTTCTTTCCTTGCTTATATGTTTGAGTTCTCTGTGGATTCTGGTTATTAAACCTTTGTAGGAGACATAACCTGCAAATATCTTCTCCCATTCTGAGGGCTGTTTGCTTGCTTTACTTACTGTGTTCTTGGTTGTGCAGAAGCTTTCTAGTTTGATCAGGTCCCAGGAGTGTATTTTTGAAGCTGCTTCAATTGTCCTGGGGGGTCCTCCTCATAAAATACTTGCCCAGGCCGATTTCTTCAAGGGTTTTCCCTGCACTCTCTTCTAGTATTTTTATACTTAAATATAGTTTTATACTTAAATAAAGTTTAAATCTTTAATCCAGTGAGAGTCGATCTTAGTTAATGATGAAAGGTGTGGGTCCAGTTTCAGTCTTCTGCAGCCAGTTCACCCAGCACCATTTGTTAAATAGGGAATCTTTTCCCCACTGAATATTTTTTAATTGGGTTGTCAAAGATTAAATAACGGTAAGTAGCTGGATTCATCTCTTGGTTCTCTATTCTGTTCCAGACATCTACTTCTCTGTTTTTTGTGCCAGTACCATGCTGTTTTGATCACTATCGATTTGTAGTATAGTCTGAGGACTGGTAGCATGATTCCTCCTGCTTTGTTTTTATTTCTGAGTAATGTCTTGGCTATTTGAGGTTTTTTCTGATTCCATATAAAACAAAGTGTTGTTTTTTCAAGATCTTTAAAGTATGACAGTGGAGCTTTAATAGGGATTGCGTTAAAATTATGTATTGCTTTGGGTAGTACGGACATTTTAATGATGTTGATTCTTCCCAGCCATGAGCATGTTTTTCCATTTGTTAACATTTTCAGCTATTTCTTTTCTTAGAGTTTCATAGTTCTCTTTATAGAGATCTTTCATGTCCTTTGTTAGATAAACCCCCAAATATTTCATCTTCTTTGGCACTACTGTGAATGGGATAGAGTCCTTAACTGTTTTTTCAACTTGACTATTGTTGGTATATATAAAGGCTACTGATTTATGAATTTTGATTTTGTAACCTGAGACGCTGCTGTATTCCTGGATCACTTCTAAGAGTTTTTGAGTAGAATCCCTAGTGTTTCCAGATACACAATCATATCATCTGCGAAGAGTGAAAGTTTGATTTCTTCTGACCCTATATGGATACCCTTAATAGCCTTTTCTTCCCTAATTGCAATGGCTAAAACTTCCATTACAATGTTAAAGAGCAGTGGAGACAATGGGCAGCCTTGTCTGGTTCCTGATCTGAGTAGAAATGATCTCAATTTAACTCCATTCAATATGATATTGGCTGTGGGTTTGCTGTAGATGGCCTCTATCAGTTTAAGAAATGTCCCTTCTATACCAATTTTCTTAAGTGTTCTGATCATGAAGGGCTGCTGGATATTATCAAAAGATTTTTCTGCATCAATTGAGAGAATCATATGGTCTTTGGTTTTTAATTTGTTTATGTGCTGAATTATACTCATAGATTTACGGATATTGAACCAGCCTTGAGACCCTGCGATAAAACCGACTTGGTCATGATGTATAATTTGTTTGATGTGTTGCTGGATTCTGTTTGTTAGGATCTTGTTGAATATTTTTGCATCTATATTCATTAGTGATATCGGTCTATAATTTTCTTTTCTTGTTGGGTCTTTTCCTGGTTTGGGGATCAGGGTGATGTTTGCTTCATAGAACATGTTAGGTAGTCTTCCTTCTTTTTCTACCTTTTGGAACAGGTTGAGTAATATAGGTACTAATTCCTCTTTAAAGGTTTGGTAGAATTCTGATGTGAAACCATCTGGTCCCAGGCTTTTCTTTTTAGGGAGGTTTTGTATGGTCGATGCTATTTCAGAACTTTATATGGGCCTGTTCAACATTTCCACTTGATTCTGGCTAAGTCTTGGAAAGTGACATGCTTCCAAGTATTGGTCGATTTCCTTCAGATTTTCATATTTCTGAGAATAAAGTTTCTTGTAATATTCATTAAGGATTTTTTGATTTCTGAGGAGTCTGTTTTTATTTCCTGTTTGTCGTTTCTGATTGATGAGATTAGAGATTTTACTCTTTTTTTCCTGATTAGGTTGGCCAAAGGTTTATCTATTTTATTGACCTTTTCAAAAAACTAACTTTTTGATTTATTGATCTGTTGTATAATTCTTTTGTTTTCAATTTCATCTAATTCTGCTCTAATGTTGGTTATTTTTTTTTCTTCTACTGTGTTTTGGGTTGGAATGTTCTTCCTTTTCCAGTTGCTTGAGATGTCCCATTAAGTTGTTAACTTCCTCTCTTTCCGTTCTCTTGAGGAAGGCTTGCAGTGCTATAAATTTCCCTCTTAGGACTGCCTTTGCAGTATTCCAGAGGTTCTGATAATTCATGTGTTCGTTGTCATTTTGTTCCAAAAATTTGGCAATTTCCTTCTTAATCTCACCTCTGACCCAGCTATCATTCAGCATAAGGTTATTTAACTTCCATGTTTTTGTATGAGTATGCAGATTCCTATTGTTACTGAGTTCAACTTTTATTCCATGGTGGTCCAAGAAGATGCAAGGAATAATGTCTATTCCTTTAAATTTACTGAGGTTAGACTTGTGACCTAAGATGTGATCAATTTTGGAGTATGTTCCGTGGGCTGATGAGAGTATGTGTATTCAGTTTTGTTGGGATGAAATGTACTGTAGATGTCTGCTAAATCCAAATGTTGGATGGGTAGGTTTAAATCTAAAATTTCTTTGCTCAGCTTCTTCTTGGAGGATCTATCCAACACTGCCAAAGGAATGTTGAAATCTCCGACTATTATGGAGCTGAAGGAAATCAAGTTGCTCATGTCTGTTAGAGTTTCTCTTATAAATTGAGGTGCATTCTGGTTGGGTGCATAGATTGAGAAGATTTCTTTCTGCCACTATGAACAAAACAATTTCCCAGGACTTTAATACTTTTATTTTATTTTTTTGAGACACAGTCTCACTCTGTCACCCTCAGAGTGCGTGGCATCACAGCTCACCGCAACCTCAAACTCTAGAGCTTAAGAGATTTTCTTGCCTCAGCCTCCCAAGTAGCTGGGACTACAAGTGCTCTCCACAATACCCAACTAGTTTCTTTTTTGTTGTTGCAGTTGTCATTGTTGTTTGGCAGATCCGGCCTGGTTTGAACCCACACTCTCTGGCATATGTGACTGGTACCCTAGCCGCTGAGGTACAGGCGCGAGCCAACTTAGAGACTCTTTAAATGAGATTAGTAGTGCTATTAACTAATGTTGTTTTGACAATGTATAATGAAATGTATAAAGAGTTCTAAGAGCTGTACAATTCAGTGAGTCAGCATTTTCTAAATTATTAATGTACAATATTACAAAATCATGCATAGCTGAAAGACCTACTCAAAATATAAAGTGGACCAATGGATTTTACTGGACAGAGTACAAAAACTCATGGATATAGTTTCAGATTTCAGTAGTAACTTAAGAAATGAGTATCTGTCATCATTTAACAAAGTATTAAGAAAGAATATCCACACCTACTTGAAAAGACTATCCATACATGTCTTCCTTTTCCAGTTACTCAAGGTGGCCATAAAGTTCATGTGCAATTGTAAATTGTGCGCTATTTTAAATTGCACATGAACTTTATGGCCACCCTGTATATCTGCAGAGGTTAGATTTCATTCATATCCTTCAACCAAACCAATATATCATAACAGATTGAATGCAGATGCATGTATGAGGAATCATGTATGTCTTCTATTAGGGTAGACACTAGAAATTTGCAAGAAATTTAAATCAATGCCCCCCCTTTTGCTAAACTTTCTTTTTGTGGAAAATATAGTTATTTTTCATTAAAATATTTCTATTAAAATGTAATGTGCTTATTATTTTTAGTGATTAATGAATATGTACTTTTAAGTTTTTCTGGTTTGAATTTCTAGTAAGGTAAATGCTGATCAATAAAATGCTCATAAGCAAAAGCTCTTTGGAGTTCTTAATAATTTTTAAAAATGTGAAGTCTCCTAAGACCCAAACATTTTTAAATTATTTTTTCACCTCCTAAGATTTGTACATCAGAAGAGACCCAAAATTTTGAAAACTGCTACTAAAGGAGTTAAAAGTTTTCTTGTTGACTGTAGTTGTATGCTCAAATTCTAAGCCAAGCTCATGTGCCAAAGGGATTATATAAGAAAGAGAGTAGTCAGTTTTGGAGAAAGAGAGCTGTCCCACTGCCCTTCCCTATATTGAGACGGCACAGTGCTGGAACTTAGAGATTCCACGTGGAGTACTGTTGAGTGTCTCTAGCTGGTTTTGGGGGAATCACTTGTGAGGCCATTTGCACTTGGCTCCCATAGTAGAAGGATCAGTGATTTGGAAAGCTATCTCTAGTTGTTTCTCTCCTTTTTATAGACAAATATTCTACTTCCAGAGGAACCTGGATTGTTTCTTCCCCTAAAGAAGGAAGGAAGAAAGGAAAGAAGGGAGGGAGGAAGAAAAATTCACCAATTTGACTTTTACCAAAATAATGATTTATAGTACATTCAGCTATTTACAGGAAAGATCCATTTTTATTTTTATTTTTATTTTTGAGACAGGGTCTCACTTTGTCATCCTTGGTAGAGTGCCATGGCATGCATCATAGCTCACAGCAACGTCAAACTCTTGGGCTCAAACGATTCTCTTGCCTCAGCTTCCCAAGTAGCTGAGATTACAGGCACCCGCCATAACACCAGGCTGTTTCTAGAAATGGGAGTCTCGTTGTTGTTCAAGCTAATTTTGAACTCCTGAGCTCAGGCAATCCATCTGCCTCGGCTGCACCCGGCCTCAAAAGATCCAGTTTTAGAAGAATGAAGTGGTTTGTACTATCGCTTAGGTGAGATCCATAATGAAGAATTCTTTTTCATTTCATTTGCTGGCTGTAGTGTCTAGTTAATCTTCAAAAAGCATGTTGCTAAAAGGGGAAAGAACAATTGATGACTTAATTTCTAAACTTAAAAACTGTCATGTAAATGAATCACAATGAAATGGTCTAGTTTTTAAATGAAGTCTCCATCAGCAGTGTCCTGGCACCTTCTCTGCTGCCAAGTGGCTCCCGCTGCAGTTAGAGGTCCCGATCACCTTACTCAGATGCCAAAACATTAGGATAAACACACATTTCTGCTTCAGAAAGAAGATCATTATGATTTTTTGAAGTAGGGCCAGGCATAGTGGTTCACATCTGTAATCCTAGCACTCTAGGAGGACCAGACCAGTGAATTGGTGAGCTCAGGAGCTGGAGACCAGCCTGAGCAACAGCAAGACCTTGTCTCTACTAAAAATAGAAAAAACTAATCAGGCACTGTGGTGGGTGCCTGTAGTCCTAACTATTCAGGAGGCTGAGGCAAGAGGATCACTTGAGCCGAAGAGTTTGAGGTTCTTGTGAGCTATGACACTATGGCACTCTACCCAGGCCCAAGGGTGACAAGTTAAAAAAAAAAAAAATCTGAACTGGATCTGGATGATCTGTTAGTGAATTAACTATAGTAATGCTCAGACTAAGGAAAATACAGATTGATGCCCTTGCCCTTGAGGATGTGTTTAAACAATCCAGAGGCAAAATAGTTCTTTTATAATATTATGGGGGGGGGGTTGTGTGTTTCCATTTAACACTGACAGTATCTGCCCCTTATACACTTAACTACCTTCTTTCTCTTCTCTTTGTTTTTATCATTTTTTCTCTAACTCCTTCCAATTTTTACTTGCAAAGTCAGAGCCCACATGATAGCTCTTATATTTTCCCATTCCCAGGGGACTATCCTGGCAGTCCCAGCCACCCAGCACCTGACCCTCCCCTGACTGTCCACTCTAGTGTCTTCCCTACACCAGCGCCTGGCTCTGCCCTGCTGGCCCAGGGACCATTCTCACAGGCCCTGCTACCATCAGGTTGGCCTACCAGGCCCTCCATTTTCTTAACCATCCCTTTTATTTTGAATCATAAACTGGAAATAACTGTTTAAAAACAAAACAACTTATTTACATTTTAAGTACCTTCCTAATAAGTTTGTGAAGTAATTCATCCATTGCCTTATGAGTAACCCCAAACATCTTCCTGATATTGAGGAAATAGGATAATAGTCTGTGAGACTAAAACTATTTGTTCTCTGTTCATTATTACTGTCCATCTGCTTTTTTTTTTTTCTTTCTTTTTTTAAATACAAGGTACCATTCTGTTGCTCAGGCTGGAGTATAATAGTATGATTATAGCTCACTGCAGCCTAAAACTCCTGGCTCAAGCAATCTTTCTACTTCAGCCTCTCAGCAAGCCAGAACTACAGGTACAGGCCAACAGATTCAGCTGATTTTTTAATTTTTTTGTAGAGATGTAGGGTCTTGCTATATTGCTTAGGCTGGTCTCAAACTCCTGGCCTCAACTGATCCTTCTACCTTAGCCTCCCAAAGTGCTGGGAGTACAGGTATAGGCCTTTGTGCCTGATGCCATTGTTCATCTTTTCACTGAATTTGCAAAATATATATATATATATTTTTCTTTTTTTTGAGACAGAGTCTCACTGTTTTGCCCTTGGTAGAGTGCCGTGGCATCATAGCTCACAGAAATCTCAAACTCTTGGGCTTAAGTGATTCTCCTGCCTCAGTCCCCCAGGTAGCTGGGACTATAGACATCCACCACAACGCCTGGCTATTTTTTTGTTATAGTTGTCATTGTTGTTTGGCAGGCCGGGGCTGAATTTGAACCTGCCAGCCTCGGTGTATTTGACTGGTGCCCTACCCACTGAGCTATGGGCACCGCCAAAGTATTTATATCTTGATACCAGAATTGTCCACTTCAAAAAAATTACAACCTTAAAATGTAGTATGTCTTGAATCATTTTTATGAAGAAAATACACTCTTGCTTTAGCAAATTGCTGTATTTTTTGTTTTGAAATTGGGCATTTTTAAAATTAGTTTTCAGTAGCAGTTTCAGAGACTCTAATTTAAATGAAATAGAATTGGAAGAATTTCAAAGCTTCACTTTTAAGTAATGTTCAACTTTTATGCCCCTCTCTTTGTGCTCTTTTGTTAGTACAAATACAAATCTGCATATGAAACTCGGTGCAGCACAAATGTCTTAATTCTCTAGATGGTTTCATCAACAGGTTTTGAATAACCAAATATCAGCTTCAACTTACATTTTCCAGAGTCGTATCTTCTGTTTTTGAACTTGTCCTTTTACGATATTTCCTCTTGGTACAATAGACACTGACAAGGGTGATGATCAGCATTGCAGCGAACACAGCAGCAGTGGAAGAAGCCGCGATGACGATGGTGTCTCGAGTGGAGCCCCTCTTTTCACACCTTTCTCCCATGTACCACCAGTCCTCCCCTGACGGGCACCTGCGTGTCTCAAACATGACTTAGTTACGAACTGACATCTGGAAATCCTCACTGTCAAAGGTGTTGACCATCTGTAGTCTATTTGATCACCAATAGGTCATTGATACCTGGAACTCTTTTACCCCCTCTGGATTAGACCAAGATCATGAAAAGGAAAAATGGAATTTTTCCATTCAGTAATCTGATACTGAAACAGCAGCTCCTCAGTAGGCAAGGCAGGTAGCAAAGGTAGAAAAGGGTTAGCTCTCAGTGTCCCACCTTCTAGCTGGAGCCTTTGGCCCAAGACTTCTCAGCATGTCAATACCTTTATCTAGAAAATGGAAACAGCCTCTCTTAACAGCACCAGACTGTTGTGGGGATTTAATAAGATAAGTAATTTGTGAGGACATTTCCAGACAATTAGACTATATCGTGCTATTTTTCCCTAAATAATTTTATTGTTCTTGTGACTATCCAAAGTCAGAAATGAAAAGCAAAACAAACAAACAACAACAACAACAAAAAACCATTCTGTGAATGGCTTTGAGATGAGAATTGATTAATATGACCTCTCAGTATTTAATCATATGACCTATCAGTACTTAATCCTACACTATGGGAATAAAATTTCTAATAAAAAAATGGGGGAGGATCTCTTTCAAGGAAGCCTTACCTGCATTCAGCTTTGTCATCTCGAACAGCACAGATGCCATCATTCTCACAGCGGATTTTTGAGCAGAGGTCTGTGATGCTAGCTGTTACGGACATTGGTGGTCTAGGAGTTGCTGGGATTGGCTGGCTAGGAGTCGTTGGCATTGGCTGGACTTGTGTAGAATTGAGGTGCGATATGTCTAGGAGGATGGGGGAGAGTGTAGATGAAAATCAGCTTTTGCTGTAACAATCTCTCATCTTTAAGTTTCAAAATCAGTTATGTTCATTTTTTAGGCTTGTGAGAAATTCAGGTAACCTTGAAGCACAGTCCGGCAATGTTCATAGGCAATGAAATAGGAAATGAGCAAAGGAAACAGGGCTGGCCTGCTGGGGCTACAGCTTAACCTCACGCTTGCCTCGGCTGTGGGAGCTCAAAAGGCTATGAACCATTGACACCAACCCTTGAGGCCAGATGAGAAAAATCAAAGCTCAGAAATGCAAAGTCATTGAGAGCTTTGTTCAAGGTCATAATTCTCTTGCTTGGTGGGGCACGTTGGTGGATATTTGGAGCAAGACACTAGAATACCAGTGTTCCGTTCTTTGCAGTGTTTTTTGTTGCATGCAGTCTAAATAGGTTCCGTGAAAATTGATGAATGTATGACCTTTTCTTTGCTACATAAAATGTTTTATCTCTTGACAAAAGTTATTCCTGAATAATTTTTTCCAAGAAGCATCATCTAGATTTATTCTAATGGACATTGGAGTCAAAATTTTTGTGGGTTTTAAGTGCACCACCCTTCATCAAAAACAAGATCCTGATTTACTGAGATGCAACTGAGTCTTTAATAGAAAATGAGTTATTCTACCACATGAAACATGAAAACCACCAGAATTGCTAGAAAATGTATTTATTGGCTGTCAAGGGTAAGAAATTTTCGAAGACAATAGGTTAATGTTACTATTGACAAGATATATGTGTGTGTGTTTGCACATGAACATGTGCATATATGTATGTATATATATGCATTTCAGGAGCTTACATGATATTTTTATTTCTGGAGCTCTCGAATATAATGCTAAGGGGTAATAGCTATACTTTAATTTATTTCTAAAGAAGGTTTCCAGACTCAAGGTTTACACTATTTTTTCATGTGATGGTGATTAAGTTCTTTATCCTGCAACCCTCACTGTTTCAAATTATTAATAAATTATTTTCATATTGTTAATAATTTATACTCCCCCAAACACACTCATGCTCATTTCCTCCCACATCTCTATATAATATACTTAAAAACAAAACCCCAAAGAACACAATAAATAACCAATGGGCACAAAAAAAATCCTAGCTGATATAAAACTGTATTTTTACTGACATACCTTCCACTGTCAGGAGAATATAAACATCATTTCCTTTTATAAAATCTCTGCTTTTCAGCCTTTCATGGGTTATAAAGGCACTGGTTCCATAGCCACTATTTCTTCTAAACTCGGTTCCATTAGGGAAAAGAGCCACTTCTCCCACTTTAGAAGGCTTGTCCCAAAAATAGTTTCCATTACCTGAAAAAGCAATTTATATTAATGGATTGTGTTTAGCTTCATCATAGCTTTTGGTGGTAGGAAAGAGCAGGCAATGTGAAACACAATTAGGATGGAGCTTAAAATAATTAAATGATGCTATTGACCTGTGATGTATTCCCTGGCAAATCACTGGTGCTTGCTCATTTATACTGTCCTAAAGGAAATGAGATTGCCTGGCAGGGAGGACCACATTCTGGACTGAGTTGAAAGGTACCAGAAGTTTCCTAGGTGGGGATATCACACCTGCACATATTGACCAGTAAATGCATAGAAACTTGGCCTTCTGAGTTAAAAACAGTCCATTTAACCAAGTTCAATCAATATGCTATGGAGAGATATTTTAATATCAGCATAGAACAACTCATCTCATTAACTGAATTATCCACCTAACAGAGCAAAATCCTTCAGGAGAAGACAGCAGGGAGCATTGCTTCTGGGAAAAGGCAATGACCCGCCCAACTCTGCACCATTTTTAATGTCATTCTGGGAGAAAGATTTTGGGAAAAAAGTGAAGAAATTCTGAATCTCAAGTTCCTATGATTCCACTAATGCATATTATCTTTTCCCTATCAGATTAAGTGTATTTGTTTCCTATATCACTTTGATCCATCTTTTTCATATGATAGAATTCAGATTTGGCAATAATATTCAGCTTGCTATAGTTCTATTTTTTTCTTTTGTTAGGGTCCCAGAGGTAAAGGATTATTAAAACTAGAAGTATAAACATCATTTTGTGTGTGCTGCTTCTTTGTGAGACTGGAAAGGCACAGAATGATGTCACCATTAGCAAGTGCTCCAGAACTTTTCAATAAGAATTTACAATCCATTCCTACAGCCTTCCCACCCACACTCCAGTGCATCTGACCACCATCTTCCTTCTGTTCAAAAACCACCCCATTTTTTCCACAGCCAGTGGTATGACCAAGGAAGCATGGGTTAGGAAAACTCAACACATGAGGGCCTCTCCAGAGAAGGCCCTTCTCCAAGCTTCGACACTTGACCTGTATTAATTCTCATAATAAATCTGTGGGAGTGTTATTAGAGCTTGGAGGTCCAAGACATGATTTGCTCAAGGTCATCTAGCTAATAGAAACACAACTTGAATCTGAACCTGGGTATGTCAAACTCTAAAACCAACACTCCTTGCACAAAAGTGGAAAATTGTGGATGATTATCAATTCCCAGGAATACAGACAATAAATACCCTCCATTTCTTGGAGTCCTTGTTGACCTGGTTCATGTCTGGGAGACTCTGTTCATGACTGTTCAACCTCCCCTTTAAGTTCCTGTTCTTCAGATTTGGGGCTCACTATTCCCCTGGAAACTGTACAATCTCTTGTTCCCAAAACCATCTGTCCCTCCTAGAGTAATGATCCTCTATTAGCAATAAAGAAAATGAGTCACAAACCGGTGGTCATGAATGGGTCTGTAGTTATACTCCGCTGGTTGGACATACGCTGTCGAATGTCAGGATTTTGATCCAGGAGTGTCATTGTGGCTTGTTGCCAAGGACACGGCCACTGTAATTGATTATCATTGGCTCCAGAGATCAAGTGGAAATATATGCCCACATTAGTCAAATGGCTTAGATCCAAGTCAATCTGAAAGGCATAACCTTTAGAAGAATAAAATGGAGGGCTATACAGATTTGCATTTGAATTGCCAATGAACTGCGTGAAATTCCTTATATGCCAGACATGATGAGGGCACCGTGTTTCCGAAAGATTGATGTCATCAATGGACAGACCACCCAGCGATGCATCAGAGCCTCTGCGTCCTTCAAACACAACTCTAAACTTGTTGGTCACTTTCAGTGTAACATAGTAAAGTTGCCAGTTCCCAGTGGGTATTTCTGCAAAAGAGTTATTATTATTCCAAAGAAGGCAAAGGACTATGAATTTATGCAAATCAACATTAGAGTTCTAACCTTCACAGCCACATGATCATCCAAGAGCTACTCGATCCTGCAGGTCAGAGATATGTCTTTCTCTCACCTCCAGCCCAGGTGTCTCTGTGGGGTTCAACTGTTATTTGAATGTTTATCTAACTGTTCTCAAATAGTTCAACCTTTGCTAGTGATAGGTAAGCAAATAACAACATTTAACTCCTAAGCGCTTCCTGTGCTACTTCTGAATTACCTGCCATTTTTTTTTTTTTTTTTTGTAGAGACAGAGTCTCACTGTACCGCCCTCGGGTAGAGTGCCGTGGCGTCACACGGCTCACAGCAACCTCTAAGTCTTGGGCTTACGCGATTCTCTTGCCTCAGCCTCCCGAGCAGCTGGGACTACAGGCGCGTGCCGCAACGCCTGGCTATTTTTTTGTTGCAGTTTGGCCGGGGCTGGGTTTGAACCCGCCACCCTTGGCATATGGGGCCGGCGCCCTACTCACTGATAGCATCTTGCTCTGTCACCCAGGAGACAAGAGATAGCATCTTGCTCTGCACTCAAACTGCAGCCTCAAACTTGTAGCTCAATGGATCCTCCTGTCTCAGCCTCCTGAGTTACCTGTCATTCCATATTAGCTAAACAGTCAAGCAAGCCCAATATTCTAACACCTGTAACCAAGATTCTTGTGATACTCAAGCAAAACTTTCTTTAATGTATTTATAGTTTGGAATAATTCCCTCATGTGCAAAATTTTCAGTCAACTTTTTGGCAGTATTAAACCAGAATCCACCAAACTCTAGAACACTCACATGCTACATTTACTCCTTAGGTCACCTACAAGGACTTTACTCTGATGTCTGGTTCCCTCTTTTCTCCCCAGCCTAGACTCCTTCCTCAACTATTATCCCATATCCTGAGCTAGTGGCACACAGTGTGCCATTCTGCCTTATTTTCTTTTATCATCTATTCAAATAAGCAGTATACTAAAAAATCTTCATAAGCCACCATACAACAGTTGAGGACTTCAGGTCAAATTAGTAGTTAACACAATGACTTAAAATATAAATATATTGATACTTAATATGAAACATAGCTGCTTAAAAATAAAATTAAAATATCCAAATCACAGAAAGTGCTGTTGTCCATGGATGGACTCTTCATGAGAGCTTCTACTTCATTATTCTAGGGATTATCACTCTAGAGTCTTGGCTACCAGGCAAGCTTCTTATTTGTCTATTGATGATATATCCACAGATTGATAATAGAAAGCATCCCTCTCCCAGGCCCAGACAATTGTATATATGTTATATATTACATGTATATTATATTAATATAATGTGCATTATATTAATACCTGTATTATTATTTGTGTTGACATATTTGGTTTATATATGAGACATATATAAGGCTTTCATATATATGAAATATATAATGTATATATTATTATATATATGTAATGTATATATATTATATATTATCATATATAAATGTGTAATATAATTATTATATATAATACTATATTATTATAGTATGTATGCATATAGAATTATACATATATACACATATGTATATATAGAATTACATTTTGTATAATTACACATATAATATGTATATATTCATAGTAAGATAAAGAATCTCACTGTTGGCCAGGTGTGGTGGCTCATACCTGTAATCCTAGCACTCTGGGAGGCCAAAGCAAGTGGATTGTCTGAGCTCAGAACAAGACCCTGTCTCTAAAAATAGCTGGGCACTGTAGTCTCAGCTACTCAGGAAGCTGAGACAAGAGAATCACTTGAGCCCAAGAATTTGAAGCTGCTGTAAGCTATGATGCCACAGCTCTCTACTGAGGGTCAACAAAGTGAGACTCTCTCTCAGTAAAATAAAATAAAAATTTAAAAATTATAAAGAACCTCATTCTTCATAAATGTCAATGAAAAAATATTATCTGTATTTCAGATTGTTCCTCACTGTCAAATAGAGGAAGGAAATGGCATAGTATCGATCCATTTTATAATTGATTTTACTCAATCCCTTCAAACCGAGAGACGAACATGTGGGGCCGACTACAATGTATTTGCCAGCCCACAGCCTCTGCCTTCCTCAGGGAACCTTCTTAACCATCTGCTGGAATAGAGAGTGAACATGGCCCTCCTCTCTGATGCATGATTGATGTGAATCCCACTCACAAATCACTCCAGAAGTCGCACTTCACCCAAATAGTAAGGATCAGAGTCCTATACTGGGATTTATTGTTTAAGCTAGACATTAGAAATAGAATCCCTCTTCCATTCTGATGGCACATTTGGTAAGAAGTAAGCCAGAAAGTAAAATAGCCAAAGTACCAGTCTTAGGGACAAAGCCCTTCTGAGATAAAATGAGGGGTCCCCAACAATGTTCAAGGACGGATTCCGTCCTCCCTGAAGCCACTTCCTCCCTCATCTGTCCCACAGGTTACAGCTAACCTTGAGCCTTAGCCTTCCCATGTTGCCTCAGCTAGTGCACATGGCATTTTGATTACTTGTCAAGAACTGACCTCCTCAGTGCCAGAGACTGACCTCCAGTTTCTTAAGTGAGTGTCACATTATACAGTCCACACAAAGAATCCTCACTTTAGCTTCCTTGCTATAAAATAAGCAGGATACAGTTCTAAATTGAAAAATAATGAGCCAGTAGCTCCTACCCCAGGGTAATTTGGTACGTTAAGAGCTAAAATTTCATCACTTTGAACCCAAACAATAAGGCTGTTGATATTGTACCTTTTATCTCTTCCACCAAAGTTAAATTACTATTCACATTGTCTGTAGAATACTCCCTGATGTAGATGTTCAGTTGGTCACTTTCACTTCCACTGTTGTATAAATAAAACTGCAAGCACTGATACCCTCTGTTAGGGTATAGCACTCTACTTTCCAGCACTGCTGTGGCCGCCACATTCACAGAGCTACTGTTGAAATGCATGAAGAAGCCAGAACCTGTTAAGAAGACAAAAGCGTGACTGAGAGAAAACAATGTCCAGGTAGAGGAATGCGTGTTCACTAACGCATAACACATAACGTGTTCACTAATGGTGGTGAGAGCTTCTTTACCCAAGGGGTAACTAATGACTAACATCAATATATAAATCACGAGGTAGAAACTTCAGAAACCTACAGATCCAGCATTTGGAAAAACTAGCAGATTGACAGAACAGATTAAAACTCAAACCTCTCTATTATTTATAAACATTTACTTACGATAGTAGGCATTTTCTCTGGTCATTCATCTTGTTTACCTTCATTTGTTGTGTATCTTTACAGCAAATTCAATTACCAAATACTAATTAAAAAAAACAAACAGTGTGAGGCTTCAGGTCATGCCTAAGTGGCAGGACCAAAAGGCAGAGTCTGCAAGGAACACCTTTCTAGTGCCACCAACCCTGGTGAATTTCAAATGGCAACAGCTACCATTGGAAAGATGCCACAGAGAATTGTCCCCTCTCTAAGAATATAAGAAAAAGAAAATGGAAATCAAGTCAAAAGGAAGGCTTGAAATCTGGTAGGTAGAGAGTTGTATCATCTTTGTCTTTCAAAGCTAATTCAAGGTGAGGTTGTAGGTCCTTCTGGACAAGTGAACACACACTGTGTGAGGACAGGAGAGAGAGAGGCTGGCCATTTTTTAACACTTCCTAAATTCTTTGGCTTTAAACTACCAATAATAATAATAATAATAATTCAACTTTCAGAATACATTAGAAGTTCAGCAACCATTGAATGAGATCTGCATTTTAATGTTTAAAAAACTGTACTATAATGAAGAGATTGGGAATAACTAAACTCGATCATTTCAAAGGTTTCTCCCTGTTCCCTGCTTCCATTATTTGCAATACTCAATGTTCTAAATCATCTCTAAAGGAAAACCATAATTCCAGCTTGAATGTGTACATCCAGTTTCTTTATCTTATTTCAACCATTTGCTGAGTTCACACTATATCAAAGGCACTGTGTTAGCCATTTAAATATGGCTCTGGGAGCAAGAAATTTATGAAAGAGAAAACTTTAGACAGCCTTTCTGTTACCATAGACATTGGCTTTTTTTCTTTTCTTTTTTTCTTTTTTCTTCCCTTTCTTTCCTCCCATCTACCTCTCTCTCTCTGATCTGGATAGGACCACTAACCACTATCCAAATTCCACTCAAAAAGAAAAAGAAAAAGAAAAGTACCTTTTTGCTGGTAGAAACCTCATCTCCTGTCCAGACCATCTGAGTTATCAAGCACTGGCCCTAAATTCTGAAGTCTAGTTTTACTTGTTTGCTACCAGAAATAAGCAAATAAATAAAAATGTGGTAGTTGTAGCCAGATGAATACTTAATTTCAAACAAAATGAAAATGGAAAAGGAAACTCATCTGATTAAAATTAAGTAAGTTGTGCTTTCTACCACCATTTAAGGTATTTTTGTAACAGGAACACATAATCACATCCAGCTGTAATTCTGAAACTGAATAATCTACAGCCTAGCGGGGTCCACTGGAAAGAGTCTCATATTCTTCAAGCTGCTAGAAAACAACAATGCTGCCCCTGAAATCAGCATCCTTCCAGGAGGTGCAGTCTTTCATCTGCTGCTATGGGCTTGTACTGGTAGAAGCATCAGAGAGCCCAGACTCGTAGAAAAGAAAAAACTCAGGGAATCAAAAGCAAAGAAATTAATCATGTCCTTATAAGGCCAAGGCCTATTCCCAAGTAGCAACCTAATGAATTACCACTAGTAATTGTGGTGGAAATTAGAGGTAAAATCCCAATCTTTCATAGTGAACAAAGTCAGAGCCACTGAGTGAATAATCTAGAAGAATCTCACTCCTGTTACCTTCGCACTGGCCCATGTTGGAGTGATCGCTGTCTGGCCCCCTGGGAACCTGTGAAACCCGTTGCCAGTCAGCACTATCTCCTGAACTTTGGATCATACCACACACATTTTCCAGTTCAAAATTGCACGAGTCCATAAAACTCAAGGAAGAGGCTGCAAAAGCAAAAAATCAGTTATTGATTCGTACAACATGATAATGTAAGTAATAAAAACTGAGCTTATCACAGAAGTATTAGGAAGGCCTGAATGACATTAAAGGGAACACTTAGCTGATTCTGGGTGATGGTGGCTTAAAGACCCCTCTTTATCTGCAGAACCCCTAATTTTCATCCTAATTATCTAACTTACAAAAACCGGAGTCTACACTCCCCTAGTTATTCAAATCATTAAGCCACAAACCAGATGGTTTGATCTAACATTACAACTGTACACCTCATTTTAGTGGAAAAAATACTTGATAATCAAGTTGGTCTACATTTGACTTATTAACAGCTTGAAAACCTGCCTGGGGCATATTCCTACAGGACTCAATTTTTTTTTTAGATCTCTGAGATGGGCCTTGTGGGGGAAAAAAAATGCTGCTTCCAAGTTTCAGATTGGGATCTGGGTGCTATTCTGCTGTTTTTCCTCTGCATATCAAATTTTTGTAATCTCAGAAACTTCAACAATGCTTAAAACAATAGCACAGATTATCACGTTTTCCTACCTAGAGGAGAGAAATACAAACAATTTCAAAGAACTTGTTACATACAGCAGTTATACAGCCGGTTCAACTTTAAGAGATCATAATCACTGAAATCCATTCGTTGGCCGATCACATCCTCGAAATCTGAGATTCTCGTCACAATGGTGGGCTCTGTCCCATTCTGGAATGCTGTTTTACTGTAGTGCATTACGGAAGTGTAATCATAGGGAACATTCAGGGAATCTGATAGTTGGTCACTGTAGGTGTTAAAATTGTGCTCTCTGCCTAAATGATAAATAAAAAATCTCTAGTTACTTGATGTTCACAAAATTCAGCTTATCTTACTCCAAAGACTGTTACCTTAGAACTGGAGAACATAATAAACCGGACCAATTTTTGCTACAACTGACCTACTGTATTTCAAGTGTTTCATTATTCCTACCTTAAAATATAATATTCACATTTAGAATTGTGATACTAGCAGTCACATGGAACAGATCAAAGGTTCCATTGCAGCCCAAGGTAGACACACTGGTATTTGGTCTCAGGTTCTAAGCACTGCTAGTGGAAAGGAGGGTTCTCAGAAGTGTTGCCAAACCAGTTGGGGCAAGAAGTGACAGAAGTTCTATGGCATCTAGAGCAGATGGAGATGGACTTCAGGAGAGCTGATGAGATGGGACTTGGGAGCATAACTTTCTAGTTATCCTAGAAAGAAGTCATCAGAAAGGGACTTCATGGTTACAGGAATAAATGTACTCCTTACAGCCCCTTAAAGCATGGAGACTTCAGTTAGTGAAATATATAGTAGAAGCTGTGTAAGTTGACAACCCAGGGACTATAACAAGCTGGTCAATAAATGCAGGTGGTCAACATAAGGGACCAGGCCTACTGCACTGATACGCACATGAGGTGCTTGTCTGGTCTATGAAAATTAGGTTGACTCAAAGAGGTGGCCAACTAGGGAGGTCCACTGCATTTCAAAATTGCTATGAGAATAAATCTTAAATGTCTCACCACAAAAAATAAGCAAGATGATGGATTTTTAATCAGCTTTTTTTAATCATTCCACATTGTATAAATATACCAAAACATTACAATGTATCCATAAATATGTACAATTATAATTTGTTAATTAAAAATAATAATAAAAAACTAAAAATGGATACATTTAGAGAATATGTCAGGCTGCTTAGCCTCGTTGTAATGAACAACTGATCACAACTTGAAATCAAATGGTTTTGTGGACACACTGAGATGGGTCTGATCTCTAAAGCATAAAGATGTGTTATCAAATCAGAAGTTTCTAGCAAAAATAAAACTTTGGGCTGGGTGGCGCCTGTGGCTCAGTGAGTAGGGCGCCGGCCCCATATACCGAGGGTAGCGGGTTCAAACCCGGCCTCAGCCAAACTGCAACAAAAAAATAGCCGGGCGTTGTGGCGGGCGCCTGTAGTCCCAGCTGCTCGGGAGGCTGAGGCAAGAGAATCGCGTAAGCCCAAGAGTTAGAGGTTGCTGTGAGCCGTGTGACGCCACGGCCCTCTACCCGAGGGCGGTACAGTGAGACTCTGTCTCTACAAAAAAAAAAAAAAAGCTTTGGGCTACGTGTTATGGCTCATGCTTGTAATCCCAGGAGGCTGAGGCAGAAGGACTGCTTGAAGACAGGAATTCTAGACCAGCTTGTTAAAATAGTAAGATACGACTTCACAAAATGTTTAAAAAAATCTAGCCAAGTTTGGTGGCACACATCTGAAGTTGCAGCTACTGAGGAGGCTGAGGCAGGAGAATTGCTTGAGCCCAGACTTTCGAGCTTGCAGTGAGCTACGATCAGGCTGCTGCAACTCTAGCCTGGGTGACAAAGTAAGACCCTGTCTTTAAATAACTAAATAAATTGGTTGGTCGTTTGGTTTTTCTTAAATAAGACTTTGGTTTCGTATCTTTCAACATCATTAAAAACGTAAAAAAATAAAAATAATATTTGGGGGATCCTGAAGAATGAGGCCATGAATTAGAGCTAAATACTTCTTTTGCCTCAAAGTCTTTTAGTTTGTTGCTGCCCCTGATCCCAGTTAAAATCACTGGGGGGATAAGGAACAAGTACTGTGACTTCAAGACTGACCTTCCAGAGCAGTCCTCATAAACCTTTCCACATAATAGCAATACCATTCCCTGTGTCACACCCCACACAGGCAGGACACGCAGGGAAGCTAAGTGTCACTGTCAAGTGTAGGAAACATGAGCTCCAGTCAGACACGGTTATTGAGACGTTTGTGACTTGGAACACAAAATCTGAAAACATTCAGGCTGTTCAACTGCTACAGTGTTCCCCCCACCGGGTCCCATGGAACAATAAATTAAAATACACCACAAGCTACTCTACAAGAAGAAAGAAAAAGACCAGGATCAAATCGCTTGGGAAATATTCCTCTTCTTGGAGATTTACAGTTGGTGACAACCTAACAAAAACTCTGAACAGTACAGCGGTATAAATAACTGTAAGTTTTGTGCTATTGGCATAAGTACCATGGTTTGAATGTGCCCCCCCACTCCCCCAAAAGCGTGTGTTGGAAACTTAGTCCCCAGTGCACCAGTGTTGGAAGGAGGGACCTGATGAGAGGCAGTTAGGCTGCCAGGGCTCTGCTTTTAGGGATTGATTGGCCATTGTTGTGGAAGTGAGTGTGTCATTGCCAAGAGTGGGTTTTTTATAAAAGAAAGAGTTTGGTTCCCTTTTCTCTCTCTCTCTCTCTCTTTCCCTCATCCCTCTGCCCTCTGCCTTGGGATGTGACACAACAATAAGGCTGTCACCACATGCCAGCCCCTTGATCTTGCACTTCCAAGCCTCCAGAATTCTAAGACTTAATTTTCTCTGTGGTATTCTGTTATCGCAGTACAAGATGAACTAAGACTCTCAGATTTCCCCAAACTAATTTGACCATAGACTCCTTTTCCCACCTGTGAGCACTCTGTCTGATAGCACTCCACAGGACATGCTTCGGGAAACACAAAACTAGTTTCTAAGAGCATATCTAGCTCAAAAGCACCAGGGTTCTGGGACACTAGTACCCAACAGCCAGAAGGCACTTCAATTCAGATTGAGTTCAAGCTAAATGAAGTATAAGTCATCAAAACACTAGAGTTTTTCAATTAGTAACAGTTATCCCAGAAGGCAAAAGAGGACACAAGCTTAGAAATGAAATCTTTAACTAAAAATGTAACAGAAATATACCTGACTGAATTCTGTCCCACATTATACTGACGTAGTCATCGCGATCAGAACGCGACTGCTCATGCCAGAATCCCAGCGCATGGAGGAACTCATGTTGAACTGTCGCTATTCGGTCACAGTTTGCTCCGATGGAAAGTTCTTGCCTCCCAACATGCCTATTTCCTACTGAAGACCAGCAGCTTATAGAGGAGATGATGGAGGTAGGGGAGAGGATGTTACAAAGACGTGGTTTGAAGCCACAGGGCAAAATCCCCACCACCCAATCCTCTCCGTTACCCACCTAGGTCCTTTCCTGTTTTATCTGGACACTGCGCCTCTCCTTCCTAAGCCAGGTGATGTATGAAACCTTACACATCAGATGATCTTTGGAAACTTGCTCTAATACCAAAAATTGCATAGAGCAAGTCATCCCCCGTCAGCCTAGTCCTGTTTTTTTCTGGGAGTTTCTAAGCGTTTGAGATCATCCTTAGTATGCCTGAACCCATTAGCAAGGGCTTTACCAGGACCACAACCACTCAGAATTGCTGAGCTCAGGACGAGTAATTCTTAACTCAAGAAATAAAAGTGTTCAGGTTAAAATAAATTTAAACATAGACATGCACATACATACACGTTTTACTTGAAGGAGAAAATAAATAGTAAATTACAAATGCTGAAATTCCCACGGTTGTGGACTAGATGGCACGCAATCCCATTGACATTGTCTTAACATAGGTAGCCTGGTCACATATATGGAAATATTATTTCTTTTTTTTTGTTTTTTTGTTCAGGCATTTTATTTTTCAGTATGTATTACATCCCTAGAAAAAGAATCCCAGGATTTTCCCTCCTGTGTGTTTTCTTCTTGCTTCTTCGTAGTCCATGATGCCAGCTGAAGTTGTCAGTACAATGAAATCAAACTGGTGAATGGGAGCGGATTATTCTGCCATCTTTCTAGATCTTTGAGTTGCACATCAAACCTGAGGCTGATCACTCCACACTTGTTTAACCTGCCTGTGAAGTTCACAACAATTTTCCCAGCTCTGCGATCATTGATGCTTTCAAATTCGCCAATGTAATCCTGCTTCATCATCACAGTTAGAAAGCAGACGATGACTTTGGAGTACGGCCTTACAAGAACCTGGCATTTGCCTCTCTTTTTGGCATTGATTGTTGATCCTTCCCCCACTCCTTTTTGAGACAGAGTCTCAAGCTGTTGCCCTGGGTTGAGTGTCGTGGCATCTCAGCTCACTCATAGCAACCTCCAACTCTTGGGCTTAAGCGATGCTCTTGCCTCAGCCTCCCGAGTAGCTGGGCCTACGGTTGTATTTGGCATCGCTGTCTGGCATGCCCAGGCTAGATTCAAACCTGCCAGGTCCGATCTATGTGGCTGGCGCCCTAGGCACTGAGCTACAGGTGCCGAACCTGTTGATGCTCTTAAGAGCATCAGCCAGGACATTCATGTGCACCGTTATGGTGGCACAGAAAGATGGCAGAAAGAGGCCAGGCAGGACTGATATTTTTGCCCTCTGCATTGGACAGACAGAGGGCAGAGTTTCCACCAAAAATATTATTTCTTTAGCTAGAAAAAAAAAAAACTAGATCTGGCTCCTTTATTCTCTAGCAACCAGTACAGGAAAGCCCTAACCCCAGCCTAAAAGCCAGGCCTAGGACAATCGCTGTGAGGTAATGACCCCAGCACAAGAGTTCTCCTGAGAAACTTTAGGAAGACTAACTCTTCCTCCTGGCATGGTGGTTCACACCTGCAATCCCAGTACTTTGGGAGGCTAGGGCCAGGAGAATTTCTTGAGGGCAAGAGTTCAAGGCCAGCCTGGGCAACACAGGGAGACCTTATCTCTACAAAAAAAAAGAAAGAAAGAAAGAAACATTAGCCAGGCACAGAAGCAGGAGCCTGTAGACCCAGCCACTGCAGAGGCTGAGGCAGGAGGATCGCTTGAGCCCAGGAGTTGTAGGTGATGGTGACTATGATGACATCACTGCACTTACAACAGAGCAAGACTCTGTCCCCTGCACATCCCCCAAAAGACCAGCTCTTCAACTCACCCACTGCCCTTGATCACTGATATATAGTTAGCTTCTCCAGTCCAAGGCTTAAAGTCAATACATGTTTTTAGGCGATAGCGTTCAAATGCATTGAGGATAACTCCCTTAGCATTTATTTCTGAAGGAAGAAAATGAACAAAAATATTCTTGTTAAAATAATCACCAATGAATAATCCATTACAGAAATAGGTCATACAATATGTTATGAGTTAGTCCCTTCATGAATATTTAGTATTTTATTTTTACAAAATTTAGGTTTCAGTACCAATTAAGTATTGTATACAAGCATTCACTCATTCTTCAGATCTCCTATTTTGCATATTTCCCTGGAACCCATTAACAGTGCATTACTAAACAGTAAAAAGGGCATTTCCCTGGCAAGTTGCAGTGGCTCATACCTATAATCTTAGCCTTCTGAGAGACCAAGGCAGGTGGATCACCTGAGCTCAGGAGTTCAAACCAGCTTGAGCAAAAGAGAGACCTATCTCTTCTAAAAATAGAAAAACTAGCCAGGCATTGTGGCCAATGCCTGTGGTCCCAGCTACTTGGGAAGCTGAGGCAGGAGAATTGCTTAAGCCCAAGACTTTGAGGATGCTATGAGCTATGATGCCATGGCACTCTACCGAGGGTGACACAGTGAGACTCTATCAAAAAAAAAGGGCATTTTCTTACCTCAGAGAGCATATACATTGGATCACAGGCAATCAGTATAAATAATCACTATCACACCCTTTGTCTGAGTAGCTGCAAGATGTATTTAAAGTTTCACAGCAGAATTTTTAACATGAGACCTTGAGGTGGGAGAATCTATGAATACTATGAAATAGCATGCCAACTATATATGTATCTATATCTCTATCTGAATATGAAAGCGCATTTTCTAAGGAGAGCTTCATGACATTTACAAGTGAGTCCAGGGTCCAAAATAGGGTTAAGAATCAATGCTTTGGAGATAACAGTGACGCTAATGGGCTGAGTAGATGTGGAGCTCAAGAAAGGCAGAGGCGTGAAAGCAACAAGGCACTCAGGAAAAGAAGCTTGAGGGTGACTGAAGGAAGAGGTCAGATGCATCTGGAGAGGCCGGCATAAATGCATCTCAGTCAATGAAAGATGGTGGCCTGCCAGGAGGTGGGAGATGACACAGCAGAATGGAACGTGCTTAGACTTTGGAGCTAAATACACCTGAGTTCTTCCCAGTCCTCACCCACCTTTGACACTCGCACCTAATCTCTGCCAATTAAGTTGACCTTTGGAACTTTGATGTTATGATCAGTTAAGTGAGGATATAAAATAAACTTGGCAGGGATATTGTGAGGATAACGAGAAAGTAAAGATGACGTTTCCAGTACAATGGGCGTTGGTCAAGTGTTATTTCCTTCTTCCTTTCCCAAGTAACTGTTGGGTAACCGTTCAAGGGAGGTTACTTGGAATGGCTCCGTCTAGACAGGTCTGAGAATATCAGGAACAGGATTCTCATAGAGAAGACCCTAAAATCCATGAGTCATAAGAGGCACACATGCCCGTTAGAGTTCAGCCTTTTGCCATGGCACACAAGTAACACACATTCATCATTTAAAAAGTTAGAAAATGTATATAAACAAAAAGAAGGAAATGTAAAATCCTATCTATCACTCAGGAATAATCAATCACCTCTTGCTTTCTGCTTATACATACATAACATATAAGTATCTTCATAAGAAATAAAATCATAGTCTACATACTATTTTTTGAACTATTTTTTCACAAATTAATATATCATTAAATTATTTTTTCATCATTAAGTATCGTCTTTGCCATTTTAGTGACTACATTATATGGCTTTAACATTCAAAATGTTCTGTGTCCATAAATATCACATTTGGATCATTATTTCAAATGCAACACTTCCTTAAAATAAGGGGTGATGATCCTAGCTACCACATCAGTGTTTTGAAACAGAATGTAAAAAAAGGATGCTAGTCTAGACCTTTTACCAAAGGTTAAGGAAGATAGCTTCTACCCTGCATCAAATTGTTCTGAGAATTTGCTACACTAGGAAAAAAATTTCTTTCCTAGGGGCTGCAGTGTTTTATATATTAGGTCAAGGTTAGTCAAGTAATGTGAGTTACATATGCTTTGTGAAGCCCCTGGGCCAAAATCAGCATAATTTAAATACAACTCACATGGTAGTTCATGGGTTAAATAAGGGAACATATTTTTTAATGTGTTATAAATAAATTTTATAAACAGTATAGCCCTCTACTAAGATAAGATCTTCATTGGCCACGTGCCTTTATTTACCAAGGGCCTTAATTAACTTTGTATCATAGATGCAGATAGTTCCATTTGGGATCACGTCATATAAATCCCTAAACTCCAAAGGCTGAAGCAAATCCTTGACAATCCTAGGACTTTCGCAAGCAACTGCTCAGGACTGTTTGCCCTTGTCTGTCCCTTCAGGGTTCTAGCACCTTCCTCTTCATTTTAATCCCCATCTCATTTACCCCTCCTCCCCACAACCTTTTCTCCCCCTAAATTTGGTATTCAGGCAAAGGATGAATAACTTATTCACTGGAGGCTATCAATGTAACTTATTCACTGGAGGCTATCAATGTTACTTAGTCACTGGAGGCTATCAATGTAACTTATTCACTGGAGGCTATCAATGGCTGCTTCAGGTGTTACCCCTTTCAGGGACGTTACATCTATCAGACAGATAACATTTAATTTAAGACCAAAGATGAAAGTCCTACTGGTAGAATGACATAGTCTGGCCTTCCAGAAAACCCTTCCTAGGTAATTATTTTTGCTATGTGTAAGAATAGCCTTGCTTAGGACAGCTGCAATGGTTCATGCCTGTAATCCCAGCACTTAGGAAGGCCGAGGTAGGAGGATCACTTAAGCTCAGGAGTTTGAGACTAGCCTGACCAACAGTAAGACCCTGTCTCTACAAAAAATAGAAAAATTTGCCAGGCATTGTGGTGAGCACCTGTAGTCCCAGTTACTCAGGAGGCTGACGCAGAAGGATCACTTGAACCCAGGAGTTTAAGGTTGTTATGAGCTAGGCTGAGACCACAGCACTCTAATCTGAGACAACAGAATAAGATTCTGCCTCAAAAAAAAAAAAAAAAAGTGGACTTGCTTAGTAATTTTATTAGCCTGAGTCATTTAAAGATGGTTTAAGTTTCAAAAATGTGAGGAAATATTCTCTTTTTTGGACATAGAAAGTAAGTTGAATTCTACAATGTTACACTGAAGTAAAATATTTTCTAAATAAGAAAGAATCAAAATCACATAATCGAAAAAATTGGTCTTTATGAATTTGAAGTGTAAGCCGATTATAAAGATTATATATGTGGAAAAGTGCAATCACTTTAAGTAGAATAAAAAAGTTAAAACATAATTGTGTAAAAATATGCACAGTTTGTATGTAAGATGTCTGAAATCTGACAATCATGTTTCTGAAGTCATCCCAGAGAAAGTATTACATGCCTCAGGGCTGAATGTCACTGCAGTTACCAGATGGCCAAGGGAAGTACTTCAAAGGTGACCGTAGTGATGTTCATCAATGAGGGATGTAACGCTTTGTCTAGGTCGAGTTGGTAAACTTAATTGTCTGACCTCATAGGCTGAATATTTTACCTAACATGTTTCATTTATATACATGTTTATGAACAAATTTAATAAATATTTAACTGCCTATAATATGCCAGAGACTATGTTAAGCCTCTAATTTTCAAAATGAAAAATAGCTCCTGTCCTCAAAGCATTTCCAGGTTGTTTATATCTTTATTGTTAATATGTCAAAAACGTGTAAGTGGAGATCATAAAGTTAGGACGGCTTTGGTTACAAATAACCTAAGAGATACAGTCAAATTAGAGTTCACTCATCTTTCATGGAACACACTTAGAAGAAGGAATTTTTTAAAAGAAATATATAAAAAATTTAAAAACAAAAGTACTTTAAATCTGTTAATTGAAAGACTGAATTTAAAAAATGCATTTATAATCTTTCAAGTTCCCCTGATTCCAAAAGTTAATGAACATCTGTTGCTCCTCATATTCCAGATCTCTTTCTAGTTTCTAATCCTGTTAACTGCTCCTACCTTGGCTTTCTCCACCGTCCTCCTGCTTTTTCATCTAAGTTTCTGGCCAATCCTCTCTTCTCAATAACTTCTATCAGATCAGATCTTTCTCTTATACCAATTCCAAATAATCTCAGTCCCAGACTGAGTTCTATTCTTAGTCATGAACTTAACTCTGACAATTAAGTTTCTGAAGTCTGAAATCTCAAAGATCTAATACAATCTTCTAGGTTTATTCAACAAGATCCAGTTATCCATGAAGTAGCTGTTATATGTGAAATGTTCGTTCATAGCTATGGTTTCAACCATCTCTTACATCCTAACAACTCCCAAATATTTCTCTGTCTTAAATAGCCAAGTCATATACCAACACTTTATTAGATATCTCCTCCATGTGACCCTGATGCATGTCAAATTCTATACACCACAGACTAATTTCCACCACACTTCTCTCTCTCACCCCTTTAAAGATCTATTCCCCATTCTTGTTGAAGACATGACCATCCCCCAGTTACCTAGGACCCAATCCTGGTTACCAGCATCTCTTTACCTAGACCCACCTTCTTTCTGACCTCTTGCAATCGATCACCAAATCTAACAATTGCTTCTTCTTTTTTTAATTGAATTGTTTTATTTTTAGATGGTTAAAATAATATATATATATCTTCAGACAGAACTTTTGTTTGTTTTAATAATAGAGTGATATTTTTCTTTTAAAAACAGTATGAATGGTTTGTGTAGTACACGAGTAGATTGAAAGTGTTTGCCTAACAATTGCTTTTTAAACCTCTAGTAGATATATCCGCTCGTGTCTATCCCCACTGAGAGAGTCTTGGTTCAAAATCTCTTTGTTCCTTGGATTTCCCCAGCAGCCTTCTAACTCATCTCTCTACTTTCTTTTTACTCCACTCATAACAGATCTACTCTGCAGCCAAAGTGACTATTCAAAAATGCAATGATAATAAGTCTTACTTCTACAGTAAAATTTTGAGTGGCTCCATGCTGCCATCAGTATATACAACATGTCCTTAACCTGGGAAAAAACACGAGCTCTTTCCAATCTGGGGCTGCCTACCTGCTCAACTTCCTTAGCTCTCCCCTCCCAATTTAAAGGCCAGCTAAAGCTTTTCTCCCATCTCCATACCTTTGTGCATAGTGGTCCATGTGCCTAAACCACCCTTCGCTTGCTATCAGAGGCAGTGCTCAGCACATGGCACCTTTGTGCCAGGGAGGAGGAGGCGCTGCACCTGAGCAGAGGCTGCAGTGCTGGCCGGCCAGGAGGGTGAGCAGCACCTTCAAGCACAGTGCTGAAATGAATCCCTCCTGCTAAGCAGAATGCAAACTTGATGTCGGCCCCACTTGTCCCTCTTCCCATACAACCTTCCCGGCAGCCCTGCTGTACAGTGTCATCTGCTCCCTAACTCACATGCTTCTATCTCTAGTGTGAGTTAAATGCCCTCTAATGTGCTCCCAGAGCTCTTTATTTTTTATTTTTATTTTTTGAGACAGAGTCTCACTCCATCACCCTGGGTAGAGTCCCATGGCATCATAGCTCACAGCAACCTCAAACTCCTGGGCTCAAGTGATCCTCTTGCCTCAGCCTCCCAAGTAGCTGGGACGACAGGTGCCTGACACAGTGCACAGCTAGTTTTTCTATTTTTAATACCGACAGGGTCTCTCTCATGCGCAGGCTGGTCTTGAACTCCTGAGCTCAGACAATCCACCCACCTTGGCCTCCCAAAGTGCTAGGAATACAGGCGTGAGCCACCGTGCCTGGCCCAAAGTTTTGTTTAGTTGGCAGTTTTATGTTTCTCCCATATGTAAAATCTGCACATATGGGAAACCGCTGCTTTAAAATGAAGACTAACTCTCCATCACTAACTTGCTCATAGCCAAAAGGCCAAAAAGCAATGAGCCTTTGTCTCCAGTGTCCAGTACAGAACGATCTCTCCATAAATACTGGTTGAATTAATCCTATATTATTCAAAATACAGCAAATATTTTAGACAGGATCATTTAGGTTCTTTTCATTGTTCATCTTATCTTTTAAAACTAAATGTATATGGCCACACAATGGAACAAACAAGATCATAAAGACCATGCAAGCCCCCACTTGGACACACTGTGATCTGACTCTGTCAGGAATATACGTAAGGGAGTGACTCAGGAGTGTGTCTGAGGGAAGAGCAGAATTTTGCAGGAAAAGGTGTAGTTAGGCACATACGAACCCAAGCTATCTTCTAGAACATAAGGAATGGTATGAGGCCATCTGTAATTTTCTCCAATGATGGAATTTCTCACTTGTGCCTGTCAAAAATAAATGCAAAAGAGCTAGTTAAATGGAGTAAGCAAAAACTTATGAAACAATCAGTAGTTAATCTTGAAATAAATCATTTAAAGCTCTCCCATCAAGTCCAAACAAATGGTGTGTGTATGTGTATGCATCTTTACTTTTATCCCACTACATATATAGCAAAGCTTCCAAGTATCATATAAAAAAATTGTGGGAAAACTGAACTATAAATAGAGGTAGATGTATAGGTTAGTTTCATACCCTAAAGATTAAAAATATGTAAGAAGCAAGTGATAGCAAAAACCTCAATAATCTGAACCTTAAAATACCAGAAAAAGTCACATATGAGCAGGAACAAAGTTTTCAAAACTTTTAAAAGGTTTTAAATTTTATAATAGAAAAAGAATAATATTGTATTAGGGTATTAATTCAGTCAACAAATAGAATATTGGGCCCGGTGGCTCACACCTGTAATCCCAGCACTCTGGGAAGCTAAGGTAGGTGGATTGCTTGAATTCAGGAGTTTGAGACCAGCCAAAGCCAGGGAGTGAGACCTCATCTCTAAAAATAGCCAGGCATTGTGGCAGGTGCCTGTGGTCCCAGCTACTCAGAAGGATGAGGCAGGAGAATCACTTGAGCCCAAGAGTTTGAGGTTGCTGTGAGCTATGACACCACAGCACTTTATCAGGGGGTGACAAAGCGAGACTCTATCTCAAAAAAAGAAAAATGGAATATTGTTCTAGAAAATCAGGATTCCTTCATAACAAAACTACCAAGGTCTCTACCTTCTTGGAACTGATATCTAATGGGGGGAGGGACAGACAGTATGAAAGAGAACAAATAAGTTGAAATAGGATAAATGTAATAGTTGCGGAGGAAATGAAAAAGAGATGTGGACAGAAATAAAGGGCAAGGGGATAAACTGGTCAAGGGAGGCCTCTCTGAAGGGATGGCACTGAAAGGGAAACAGGAAAAGGCCAAGGTCAACAGGGCCCAGGAAAGGTGGTTTCAGCAGAGGGAAGAGAAGTTACTCTGGTTCTGAGGAGGGAATGTGCTTGGTATGTTTTGTGCATGGGTTGAGGCCATAGTCTGAGTTAGAAGAGCAAATGGATGGGATGAGAGGACAGGAAATGGGAGGAGAGGAAGGCAGTTCAGTCACGCAGGGCCTTGAGGGCTAGAGCTAAATCCAGAGGAGATTCTAAACTCAATAGGAAGCTGAGGAGGAGTTTCAAGTCAGGAGGTAAAGTGGCATCATTGCGTGCTTAAAAGATGACTTTGTTATCAGGGATGAAGGCAGGTACAGGGCAAAAAGATTACAGCAGGACAATATTTGAAATGGAACAACAGATCAGGAGACTAAAGGGAAAAGCCAGGCAAGAGATAATGGGACTTGAATTAGGGTGATGAAAAAAAGTGGATGGTTTGGGGCATATTCTGGAGACAGAAACAACAGATTGGGTGGGGAGAGAGGGAAGGACGAAAGCAAAGGAGAGTCCAAAAGATTTTATTTATCCAGTGGAGAGAGGGAGTGCGGGTGACTTTACAAAGAGGGGAGCGTGGAAGAGGAATGGTTTGGGGTGAAGATCATAGTTCGCCTGGCAAGAGGACACCTTAGATTTGAGATGTCTTTGACATTCAGGTAGAGCTGGCTAATGGGCACTTGGATAGACCAGTCTGGAGAGCAGGGGAAAGACGGAACTAGAGCTCTGCCTCTGGAGTCACCGGCATACAGATGCATTTGGAGGCCTGGCCCAAGCTGAGATGGAGAGGCAGACTGCGCACTGCAGACCCAGGAGACTGAGCCCTGGACACTGCAGCTCTGTTCACTGATGGGAAGCTCTCAGCTGGGCTGTGAGGGATGTCAGTGCTTACCACACAGGAAGTAAGGGAGTGACTCAGGAGTGTGTCTGAGGGAAGAGCAGAATTTTGCAGGAAAAGGTGTAGTGGAGAATTTCTAAGTCAAAAAGTATATGTTTTTTAAATTAGATGGATCTTATCAAATTGTCTTCTCTTCTTCTGTTTTATACACTTCTTAATATAATATACTACAAACACTTTTTTTTGAAACAGAGTCTTGTTCTGTTCCACTGGCTAGAGAGCAGTGGTGTCATCATAGCTCACAGCAACCTCAAACTCCTACACTCAAATGATCCTCCTGGCTCAGCCTCCCAAGCTGCTGAGACTACAGGCATGCTCCACCACACTTGGCTAATTTTTCTTTTCTTTGTAGCAATAGGGTCTTGCTCTTGCTCAGACTGGTCTCAAACTCCTAAGCGCAAGGAGTTTGCCTCTCAGAGTGCTAGAATTACAGGCACGAGCAACCATATCCAGCCTTTAAACACATTCTTAAACAAGCATCTAGTTTCTATCATCACCAAAAAGCATAGTAAGTTTTGAAATCTTTTCAAATCTGATATACAATAAATTATACCTTGTCTTTAAACTTATGATGGCAACTTCTTAAGTTTCTCTAAATGTACATGTAAGTTACCTACATTCGCTCATGTGTCAGGATGTTTAGATAAGAATCAGTAGTGTTTATGAATAGGTTTGGGAAGACCTCTACTTGGCAACACTCTTCTTAGCTGAGGTCAGAGTAGAAGTCACAAAATCTATTTCTTATAGTAAAAAGTATGATTCATTGAAGATGTTAACAAATTTAGTTTACTTTTACTTCAATTAGATTGAATCTGTGAAATTCTATTTTAAAATAAAAATTTCATATTGCTCCAATAATGAAAATAAATCAGATCAATAAGATTAACACATATGTGATGAGTTACAGTAGCTTTGACCACACAAAAATCTGGGTAATGAAACATGTTATATGCAGCCCTTCAAGTACAACGTATTCGTTGAATAAATACGTCACCATGATTCTGGGCCCTTAGGGATGGTTGGGCTTTACAAAACCCGTGCTGTCCAATAATCATCAGTTACTCTATATCTTGCAGTGATTAATAGAAGATCATTTCTTGCACAGTTTCAACTCACCCCATCAAGTCTGATATCACCCTCAAAAAGATCTAGTCCCAAATCTAAGAGTAAAGATCAAGATTCATGTTAGCATATTATATTCAAATTCTCCACTTAAGATGGTGTTTTTAAAAAAATCCACAAACCTTCATTGATATCAAATATATCCCGGTCAATTCCACCGTCTATATCTTTGACTGAAATAACAAAGAAAAAAACACATTGAACATTACTTTTTTAAAAGGAGAAAATCTTTACATAATCAGAACTAACGAAGTTTATTTTGTCTTGACTAAATGACTACTAGATTCTGATTCAACATACATCGATCGATTGATTGAGAACTTCCCAGGAGCCTGTTTAGAAGTTAAAGGACTTTTACATATGTCCTCTGCCCTACCCACATTCCTTGAATGTCAGATGACTTCAGAAATAAAAAATTGGTAACTTCATATATTTTTGAGCTTGATTCGGAAGACAAGACTAGATGATTAGATTAAATAGAAAAAACATGTTTAAATTTGGTCAAATCAGCCTCATCTAGCACATGTGTACATGATTTGTTACTAGTATATCTTGGAACTCACGTGCAAAATTCTTAAGTGGAATTTGAATGATACTTATAAGTGGTAAAGGGATAGATGACATAGCCATATCTCCAAGGCTGCAACTGAATAACAGTTGTCTGTGTTATTAGAAAAAATACAAAAATCAATAATAGCAAGGATTTATTGGATATCTATGTTTCAGTGACTATGTTTGGTTTCTCCTATACAACCAGCTGTTTTTCTGCTGGGCATATGGACACTGGAACATGGCAATAAAATGTACTCCAATAAATCAAAAGAATCTAATGTTAGATCAAAGTTCAATGCAATTATGCATCAATTGTGCATATATAATTATATTATTCGTGTCATTAAATATATCCTAGGCTCTCTATAGCCCAGAAAAAAACCCTACAAAGTAAACTCACCGAAGTTGTCTGGGGTTGGCTGGGGAAAAAACACATTAAAGAAAATACATTATTATTATGCCCAAGGTATAAATGGTCTTCTTGGTTTCAATTTAGGTCTAGCCATTTGTTGTTTGCTTACTTTTTCATTAATATTATGGATTACTTTCTGGCATGTGTTCAAGACAGCTAAATTGAAGTCTAAGATGACTTTTTCACCAAAGGCTCTTCTCATTTCATATCAAAAACGAAACTGCCTATTGAATGATTTGAAAGTAAAGCAAATAAAAAAGGCAGAACATAAGATTCTAGCCTCAAATAAGTGTTCACTTTATACATTATATTTTTTTAAAAAGTTCATTCAACAATATTTGAAAGATCTAATATAATTAAAATAAAGCATCGGGGGGTAAAAAAGACCTGATAATTTATCCCCAACGTTGAAATATTATTATAATTTACAACAATCCTTAAAAAATACATTTTATTAGAGACCTCATTAATCATGCTTTACTTTCATATTTCTCTCAAATTCTATCTTCAAAGATAAAACCAAATATTTAAGAAAACTAGGTAAATTTTGTGATTAAAATTGTTTCCCTAAAAAACAGCTTCTTCTCAAATGACCAGTGTAACTCTGATATGCCCAATAGGAAAAAACACATTAAGCTGAGAAATATTTTAGTCACTATAATCCAGTAAAAAAGCTCATGGAACTAAGTGAGTTGTTACTGGTCCATCATCTAAGAATAATGCAGGTCACCTTTCAGGTACTCAGACTGTCTGTAAAATATGTCACTACATGCTTTGCTGTTGTGACAGTTACATAACACGATGTGAAAGTACTTTGTAAACTATAATGAATTGTCACAAAGTGTAAAGTATGATTTTATTCAATACAGCTTACATATTTAAATACTGGAATCATTTGAAGTTGATTTTAACAAAAGGTGGGAATGAAATAGCTGGTTGGTTATTATCATGTTTTGCATTCGTAAGTGCCTTGGTTGTTCCATATTCTAATCACACAGAGACACACACTCGCAGGGGAGGCCAGGGCACCTACACAATAGAGTTAGCAAGAATTTGTTCCTAATTGCAACTTTAACACATATTAAATGGTATCTTTGGCTCAGAATGTTCTAGTTCCTATTTATAAAATATTAGTTTGATATCACCGTTATCTTAAAATCACAAATTTGCAACTTCATTTAAACCTTAGGTTGGTTTGTGATACGAAGTACCTATTAAAAAACATTCGTCCAAATTATAGAAAGATTATTCTAAATTGCTGAAGAAGCAGAAGAGAAACCCCACATTACCAAACTTTGTAAGTACTGACTCTGCCTGTGACATTCATTCATGTCTCAAGTTACTGTGATAGCAATCTGCATTTCATTCAGCTATAAAAATGAAACGATTGTCAAAATTCCCATTTTCTATCCTATCAAAAGAAAACTAGTTACATAACAATAAAACTGAAAGATATAACCTATGTGAACATCTCTATTTCTCTCTCTGGTAGGGCTACTTTTCATACCCTCCCTGCCTCCTCTCCAAAAAGAAAAACTCATTTGAGATTAACGTTTTGAAATTTATATTTAAAAAGAACAAATAATTGTCCTTTAACAAGTATCAATTGCCCCAAATTTTTCTAATTGTTTTCTTACCATGCCAGAAATCACAAGAAGAATGTTAAAGAACAGAAACCAAGACAGATTCCGTGAATCCATGTTGTATCTGCCAGGTGAAAGTTGCAAACTATGACATTCAGTGTGGAATTGACTTTTTAAAAGGCAAATAACTTTTATAGCCTTTGATCTCAATGATACATCTTGCAGGTCAGCTCTCTGCTGTAGTATTACCTCCAATCAAGGAGTTAAAGTCCAGTAGCCTTAACACAGCCCTGAGTAGTTGGTTTATCACTGTTTTTTTTTTTTTTCCCTGTGTCAACATTCAACAGTTAAATGCCTCACTGGGACATGTTAATGAAATACATTCTTTAATGTATACAGACTGGTCCCCAAGACTATTACATACCATTTGAGCAAAAGAAAATATCAAATTAATTTTTAATCTTGATCTTTCAAATAATAAACATTGAGGAAGCTCTACGGGCTCATATGGCCCTGTGCTGTTTTAATATATCCAGTTATGTCCACTGCTTTTATCATTCACTCATTTAATAAAAATTTATTGGGTGTCTAAAAATTATTGAGTTATAAAAACCATAAATGTGCTAGAAATTAGGCATATTTAAAATAAGGATATAAAATAACAAAATAGCAATGTATCTTACTCCTGATTAATTCCCAGCAAGCAAACACAGGTGGGAGTTAGGGCAATAGGGTAGGGATGGTCACTGGTATTCTAATAAAATAATGTTCCAAATCCATCCCTTTTTTTTATTATTGTTAAATCATAGCTGTGTACACTAGTGCAATCGCCTGTACCCATTCTAAGATGCACCCTAGATGTGGCCCCACCCATTACCTCCGTCCACCAAAACCTCCCCCCTCCCTTCCCCTTCCTTGGCCCTTTCCCCATAGTCTTGTGCTGTAGTTGGGTTATAGCCTTCATGTGAAAGCTATAATTTAGCTTCATAGTAGGGCTGAGTACATTGGATACTTTTTCTTCCATTCCTGAGATACTTTGCTAAGAAGAATATGTTCCAGCTCCATCCATGTAAACATGAAAGAGGTAAAGTCTCCATCTTTCTTTAAGGCTGCATAGTATTCCATGGTATACATGTACCACAATTTGCTAGTCCATTCATGGGTCGATGGGCACTTGGGCTTCTTCCATGACTTAGCAATTATGAATTGGGCTGCAATAAACATTCTGGTACAGATGTCTTTGTTATATTGTGACTTTTGGTCTTCTGGGCATAAACCTAGTAAAGGAATTATAGGATCGAATGGCAGGTCTATTTTTAGGTCTCTAAGTATTCTCCAAACATCCTTCCAGAAGGAACGTATTAGTGGGCATTCCCACCAGTAGTGTAGAAGTGTGCCCTTTCCTCCACATCCATGCCAACATTTCTGGTTTTGGGATTTTGTTATGTGGGCTACTCTTACTGGGGTTAGGTGATATCTCAGAGTAGTTTTGATTTGCATTTCTCTGATGATTAAGGATGATGAGCTTTTTTTCATGTGTTTGTAGATCTTGCGTCGGTCTTCTTTAGACAAGTTTCTCTTCAAGTCCCTTGCCCACCCTGAGATGGGGTCACGTGTTCTTTTCTTATTTATACGTTTGAGTTCTCTGTGGATTCTGGTTATTAGACCTTTATTGGAGGTATAACCTGCAAATATTTTCTCCCATTCTGAGGGCTGTCTGCTTGCTTTACTCACTATGTTCTTGGCTGTGCAGAAGCTTTTTAGTTTGATCAGGTCCCAGTAGTGTATTTTTGATACTGCTTCAATTGCCTGGGGAGTCCTCCTCATAAAATATTCACCCAGGCCAATTCCTTCAAGAGTTTTCCCTGCACTTTCTTCAAGTATTTTTATAGTTTCATGTCTTAAGTTTAAATCTTTTATCCAGTGAGAGTCTATCTTAGTTAATGGTGAAAGGTGTGGGTCCAGTTTCAATCTTCTACAGGTTGCCAGCCAGTTTACCCAGCACCATTTGTTAAATAGGGAATCTTTTCCCCACTGAATGTTTTTAATTGGCTTGTCAAAGATCAAATAGCGGTAAGTAGCTGGATTCATCTCTTGGTTCTCTATTCTGTTCCAGACATCTACTTCTCTGCTTTTGTGCCAGTACCATGCTGTTTTGATCACTATGGATTTATAGTACAGTCTCAGGTCTGGTAGCATGATTCCTCCTGCTTTGTTTTTATTGCTCAGTAATGTTTTGGCTATTCGAGGTTTTTTCTGATTCCATATAAAATGAAGTATTATTTTATCAAGATCTTTAAAGTATGACAATGGAGCTTTAATACGAATTGCATTAAAGTTATATATTGCTTTGGGCAGTATGGACATTTTAACAATGTTGATTCTTCCCAGCCATGAGCATGGTTTATTTTTCCATCTGTTAACATCTTCGGCTATTTCTTTTCTTAGAGTTTCATAGTTCT
Organism: Nycticebus coucang; assembly: GCF_027406575.1. Classification (NCBI taxonomy): domain Eukaryota; kingdom Metazoa; phylum Chordata; class Mammalia; order Primates; family Lorisidae; genus Nycticebus; species Nycticebus coucang. The sequence goes on along the minus strand of NC_069798.1, from coordinate 24,062,399 downwards.
CTTTGTAGAGATCTTTCACGTCCTTTGTTAGGTATACTCCCAAATATTTCATCTTCTTTGGCACTACTGTGAAAGGAATAGAGTCCTTGACTGTTTGTTCAGCTTGGTTATTGTTGGTATATATAAAGGCTACAGATTTATGGGTGTTGATTTTATAGCCTGAGACATTGCTATATTCCTTGATCACTTCTAAAAGTTTTGTAGTAGAATCCCTACTGTTTTCCAGATATACGATCATATCATCTGCAAACAGTGAAAGTTTGATCTCTTCTGACCCTATGTGGATACCCTTGATCGCCTTTTCTTCCCTAATTGCAATGGCTAAAACTTCCATTACAATGTTAAAGAGCAATGGAGACAATGGGCAACCTTGCCTGGTTCCTGATCTAAGTGGAAATGATTTCAATTTAACTCCATTCAATACGATATTGGCTGTGGGTTTGCTGTAGATGGCCTCTATTAGTTCAAGAAATGTCCCTTCTATACCAATTTTCTTAAGTGCTCTGATCATGAAGGGATGCTGGATATTATCAAAAGCTTTTTCTGCATCAATTGAAAGAATCATATGGTCTTTATTTTTAAGTTTGTTTATGTGTTGAATTACATTTATAGATTTATGTATATTGAACCAGCCTTGAGACCCTGGGATAAATCTGACTTGGTCATGGTGTATAATTTTTTTTGATGTGTTGTTGGATTCTGTTTGTTATGATCTTATTGAGTATTTTAGCATCTATATTCATTAGTCATATTGGTCTATAATTTTCTTTTCTTGTTGGGTCTTTCCCTGGTTTGGGGATCAAGGTGATGTTTGCCTCGTAGAATGTGCTGGGTAATATTCCTTCTTTTTCTATATTTTGGAAGAGGTTTAGTAGTATAGGTACTAGTTCTTCTTTAAATGTTTGGTAGAATTCTGACGTAAAGCCATCTGGTCCTGGGCTTTTCTTTTTAGGGAGGTTTTGTATAGTTGATGCTATTTCAGAACTTGATATAGGCCGGTTCAACATTTCCACTTCGTTCTGGCTAAGTTTTGGTAGGTGGCGTGCTTCCAGGTATTCGTCGATTTCTTTCAGATTTTCATATTTGTGAGAGTAGAGTTTCTTGTAGTATTCATTAAGGATTTTTTGGATTTCTAAGGGGTCTGTTGTTATTTCATCATTACCATTTTTGATTGATGAAATTGGAGATTTTACTCTTTTTTTCCTGGTTAGGTTGGCCAAAGGTTTATCTATTTTATTGATCTTTTCAAAAAACCAGCTTTTGGATTTATTGATCTGTTGTATATCTTTTGCTTTCAATTTCATTTAATTCTGCTCTGATTTTGGTTATTTCTTTTCTTCTGCTGCGTTTGGGGTTGAAGTGTTCTTCTTTCTCCAGTTGCTTGAGATGTTCCATTAAGTTATTGACTTCCTCTCTTTCCATTTTCTTGAGGAAGGCTTGCAGTGCTATAAATTTCCCTCTTAGGACTGCCTTTGCAGTATCCCAGAAGTTCTGGTAATTCATGTCTTGATTGTTGTTTTATTCCAAAAATATGGTGATTTCCTTCTTAATCTCATTTATAACCCATGTATCCTTCAGCATAAGGTTGTTTAGCTTCCATGTTTTTGTATGGGTATGCAGGTTCCTGTTGTTATTTCGTTCAACTTTTAATCCATGATGGTCTGAGAAGATGCAAGGAATAATTTCTATTTTTTTAAATTTGCTGAGGTTAGATTTGTGGCCTAGCATGTGGTCGATTTTGGAGTATGTTCTGTGGGCTGATGAGAAAAATGTGTATTCAGTTTTTTTGGGATGAAATGTTCTGTAGATGTCTGTTAAGTCCAGGTGTTGAATGGTTGAGTTTAAATCTAAAATTTCTTTGCTTAGCTTCTTTTTGGAGGATCTATCCAGGACTGCTAAAGGGGTGTTAAAATCTCGAACTACTATGGAAGTGGAGGAAATCGAGTTGCTCGATTTGTCAGAGTTTCTGTTATAAATTGAGGTGCATTGTGATTGGGTGCATAAATATTAATAATTGAGATCTCATCATATTGAGTATTACCTTTAACAAATATGAAGTGTCCATCCTTATCCTTAACTATTTTGGTTGGTTTAAAGCCTATTGCATCTGTGAACAGACTGCAATGCCTGCTTTTTTCTGCTATCCATTTGCCTGGAATATAGATGACCATCCCTTCACCTTGAGTCTATATCTGTCTTTTAATGTAAGATGTGATTCTTGGATACAGCAGATATCTGGCTTGAGTTTTTGTATCCAGTCCGCCAACCTATGCCTCTTCAGAGGACAATTTAAATCATTCACATTAATTGAGAGTATTGATAAGCCTTTCGAGAGACTGGTGGACATTTTTAATCCTTTTGCGACTGTGGAAGTTGGAATTTGATCAAAAATTTTTTGGGTGGGTTTACTTTTGTGGTGGAGAATTATGCTGGTCTTTATGGAGGATAGGTCTAAGAATGTCCTGGAGAGCTGGTTTAGTTGTGGCAAATTTCTTCAACATGTGAATGTCGTTGAAGTCTTTAATTTCTCCATCACAAATGAAGCTCAGTTTAGCTGGGTACAGGTTCCTGGGTTAAAAGTTATTTTGTTTTAGGAGATTAAAAGTTGATGACCATCCTATTCTAGCTTGAAAGGTTTCAGCAGAGAGATCTGCAGTTATTCTGATATTCTTCCCCTTGTAGGTAATGGTTTTCTTTCATCTGGCAGCTTTCAGAATTTTCTCCTTCATATTAACTTTAGTGAAATTGATTATGATGTGTCTGGGGGATGTCTTATTTGGGTTGAGTCGTGCTGGAGTTCTGAAACTGTCTGCTATCTGAATTTCGGAATCTCTTGGCATGTCTGGAAAGTTCTCCTTCATAATCTCATGAAGAAGAGACTCCGTGCCTTGTGAAGCCACTTCATCACTTTCGGGGATCCCTATAAGACAAATATTGGTTTTCTTCAAATTATCTGAGAGCTCTCTGAGAGAGTGGTCTGTTTTTGCTCTCCATTTCTCTTCTTCTTTGAGGGTTTGGGAGTGTTCGAAAGCTTTGTCTTCAATGTCAGAAATCCTTTCTTCTGCTTGCTCCATTCTGTTACTGAGGGATTCTACTGTGTTTCTCAGATCTTTGAGGGATGCAACTTCTTGTCTCAATGTGTCAAAATCTTTGGTCATTTGGTCTTTGAATCTGTTGCATTCTTAAGATAACTTTTGGAATTCTAATTCGATCTTATTTGCTATCCAGATCCTGAATTCAATTTCTGACATCTCAGCTATTTGTTTGTGCATGAGGTCTTGTGCTGCTTCTGCCCCATTGATCCTTGGGGGAGATGATCTACTCTGATTATTCATATTGCCAGAGTTTTTCTGTTGATTTAGCCTCATGATTGTTTTTCACCATTGCCTCTGGCTGTCCTCAGAGTTGGGGAGGTGTCTCTCCAAGATTAGACCCCAGCAGGATCACTCTATTGTTGCTGGATCTTTGTAGGGAGTGACCCTGTGTAGTTCCTCTGGGGCTGCTCTAGCTAGGGAGTTCTGGTTGTGGAAGCAGCTCCGGTTTGTGACACACCCGGATCTGGCTGGGGGTGGTGTACATGGTTCTGGGAGTGCCAGGTTCCCAGTGACTGTGGCACAGAGAGCCCAAGTCTCTAGCAGTCTCTGGCCAGGAGAAGAGCTCTGCGCAGAGGCAGGGAGGGCTCCAAAGGGCACGCAGCTACCAGAGTCCCTGTCCAGATGAACGGGCTAGTGTGGAAGCTGGGAGGACAGAGGAGGGAGGACGCAGGGTTGCGTGGCTCCCGCAGTTCCTGGTCAGGGAATGTGGAGGCCCAGTGGGTGCGGGTCACCGGTCGGGGGTCGCTGCACAGCTCTTATGGAGGTCTGGGTGGCACCAAGCCCAGGAATTTGAGGTTGCTATGAGCTGTGACGTCACGGCACTCCACCCAGGGCAGCAGCCCAAGGCTCTAGTGTGCCAAAACTGTCTCACTCTGCCCCTAAGGATTACGGCTGTAAGGCAGCTTAGTCCCTGCCTTTGGGCTGCTCCGTCAGTAGGTTACTTTGACCCGCCCAATCCTTGCTCCGAGACCCTGAGGGCGGAGCTTGCCAGGGCAGTTCTTTCACAATGGCTTCCTGCGCCCAGCTCAGTGGCTCAGTCTGGGGGCCCAAAGTTCTCCACACTCCTGCTCAAGCTCTCCCCAAGGCAGTTCAACCAAAACAGTTCACAGGTAAGGCCTTTCCGGTTTGCAGTCTCGCTTCTGCTTGTACTTACGGTTGCCAGTGTGATTATGTCAATCGAACACACGCAACCACTTGCCAGTTTTCCACTGTTTTTGTCCTCCTCTTGGGGTCCAGAAGTCCCTTGCTGGCTCCCTGTATCCTCAGAGGGATGATTATAGGCAGATCCCACCGGCCAGAGATGCCTGGAGTCTTGTCTCCCCAGACTCGCTGTTCCCAGTTGCAGGGAAGCTGTTACTCGGCTGCCATCTTTAATCTCCCCAAATCCATCTCTTAATTCTTTCTTATTTTTCCCCTTTTTTTCTTGGGATAACTTCTCTTTAGGGACAACCTACTCTCTACCTCACTTCTCACAGTTTCACTTTCAACTTACTTGGATGCAGGACAATTTCCTGAAATATAAATTTTTTCCCACAGTTTTTCCTTCACCTCTCCAGCTTGGTCTTTCATCCCATTCTGAGCTAATAGGAAGAATGTTAAGAGACGTGTAGCGTAGACAAAAGATTTAGGAGGTTGCTTCTTGAATATGAGCAAGCCATTCTCCTCCCTTTGAGAGTGGGATGAGATTCCCCAGATAGTTTATAGGATCCAAAATCAAATGTGCCTATTTCCTGGTTATAACCTAGTGACAAGGAAGCAACAGGACTCTACAGATGAAAGTATCTCTTGGGAGGAAGAGGACAATTCCTATGAGGTCAAAAGTAGCACAGAAGGATCAGAGAAAACCACCAGTCCTGAAGGGCTAATGGATAGGAATAAGGATGCCACCACAGCAGGTGGCACAAAATGACAACCAAGGACACACGGAAAGATTGATGTTTCAGAGGCTGCCTGTGCAGATACAAGATAAAACGCTCCCAGTGCCTTGAAACTGATAAACTTAGGCACAAGCCTAAGGATTGCCCAAGTTGTCAGCAATTGATATCCTACCACCTAGGTAGATCGTACCTAAAATAATAATTATGATTACAGACCAATGGAATAGAACATAGAGCCCAGAAATAAATTCACTCACTTGTAGCCTCTTTCAACAAAGGCACCAAGAACCTACATTGAAGAAAGAAGGGTCTGCTTAATAAATGGTGCTGGGGAAACTGGATATCCCTATAGAGAAGAATGAAACTGGATAAATATCTCTAGCCATATCAAGAATCATCTCAAAAGGGATTAAAGACTTAAATGGAAGACATGAAACTACTAAAAAAAAAAAACCATTGGGTAACTAGGCAAAGAGTTTTTGAGAAAGACCTCAAAAGCACAGGTAACAAAAGAAAAAGTAGACACAATGTGATCACATCAAGTTAAAAAGCTTCTGTACAGGGTGGCACCTGTGGCTCAGTGAGTAGGGCGCCGGCCCCATATACCAAGGGTGGTGGGTTCAAATCCAGCCCTGGCTGAACTGCAACCAAAAAATAGCCAGGCATTGTGGCGGGCGCCTGTAGTCCCAGCTGCTCGGGAGGCTGAGGCAGGAGAATCGCGGAAGCCCAAGAGCTAGAGGTTGCTGTGAGTCCTGTGATGTCATGGCACTCTACTGAAGGCGGTAAAGTGAGACTCTGCCTCTACAAAAAAAAAAAAAAAGCTCTGTACAACAAAGGAAACAATCAAAGTGAAGCAATAACCCACAGAATGGGAGAAAATAGTTACAAACCATCCATCTGATGAAGGATTAATAACTAGAATATATTAAAAATTCAAACAACTCAATAGCAAAAGAACAAATAATCTGATTTAAAAATGGGCAAAAAAAAAAAAGACATACAAATGCCCAACAGGTATATGAAAAAACGCTCAATATAAGCAATAATCAGGGCAATGCAAATTAAAGCCACAACTAGATATCATCTCACCCCAGTTAGAATGCTTATTATCAAAAAGACAAAAATATAACAGATGTCGTCAAAGATGCAGAGAAAGGGGAACACTTGTACATTGTTGGTTGGAATGCAAAGTAGTACAGTGACTATGAAAAACAGTATGAGGCTCCCCCGAAACCTAAAAATAGAACTACCCAGCAATCTCATTACTGGGTATATATCCAAAAGAAGGGAAAACAGTAAATCAAAGAGAAATCTACACTCCTGGGTTTACTGCAGCACTATTTACAATAGCTAATATATTAAATCAATCTAAGTGTCTATAAATAAAGAAAATATAGTATGTATACAGAATGGAATATTACTCATCTATGAATGAAACTCTATCCTTTTCAGCAACACAGATGGAGCTGGAAGTCATTTGTTAAGTGAAATAAGCCAAGCACCGAAAGACAAATATCAAGTGTTCTCACTTATATGTGGGAACTAAAAATGGGGATCTCATGAAAGAGAGAATAGACTGGTTATCAGAGGCAGGAAAGGAAGTAGGGAAGAAGGATGAAGAGAAGTTGGTTAAGTGATATAAAAATACACATAATTAAAGAAATAAGTTTTAGTATTTGATAGTACAATAGGAAAATTATAGTCAAAATAATTTATTATGTATTTCAAAATAACTAGAGCCTTCAACCTGTTCAGCAAGTCAGAGGTAGGATCTGACTCTACTTCCACATAGCATCAGAACTCAATTGGAGGACACCCTGCTTGTTGGTGGGGAAAGCCCCATGCACATTTTTTCACAGAAGTCCTCTGTGTTGATTGTGAGAACAAAGGAAAACACACTTTGAGCTTTTTCAGAACAACCCCCTAAAACATGTGTAATTAGTACATATCAATTTTAAAAGTTGTAAAAAAGAAGAAAAAATAAAAAAAATTAGGTTATAAAAAATACAGATCTGTATTATGAATTTCTGTTTTTCTAAACTGATATTTATAACTGAAACACCTGTCTGCATTCTACGTGTGGGGACAGTCAGCTCAGATTTGAAGTTAGGAAAAGTGGAATAGGAAGAATAAGAAGCAACAACAGTTCCTAGGACTCAGGAGTCTGTTTTGAAATTGATTACAGTATATGGGCAGAGCCTCACTAAGTATCTCATGAAAAGTCATTGAGGTATGACTAAAATTCAACTACAAATAATGTATTTTGCCTACAATAAATAGATCTTTTCCATTTTGTTCTTTTCTGGGATTGTCAATGAAATTTTAATGCAGAAGCTATATTTGGCTGGTCCAACATACCTCCAGCTTCCATCACTTGTACCCTGCCCCTAGAAGATAAATGACATCATGGATTTGTTGTCTAATCCCAGAAAACCATCTCTGCTTCTGGGTATTGGTCCACCTCTGATCTTCATTTCTTCCCATGCAATCAATATCATCAATAGGAAACCCAATGTTTGAGTTGCTAAGACTTAGACTACTCTGAAAGCCCTTGGAACCATCAAGAAAGCATATTTCTCTTAGAAATGTGATTCTCAAAGCCCCCATGGAATATAATTATGCCCTAGACCTGAGGGTAGCAGACTGTGAATGTAAAAAGCTTTCTAACGTGAAATAGTACAGAGATGACAACAAAAGATCCAGGGTCCTTTAGAATATTCTTACAAGGCCCATTTTCTTTGCCTAATGCTCCCTCAAAAAAAAAAAAAAAGTTTTCATAAGTTATGTCATGTGTTTCCTAACATTAACTCTTTATGAAATCTTAAAACACATCTATACCATATTGTGAAGGCCTGTATATTTGAGTTTAAATTAAATAGATCTATGTAAAAGGAAAAGAATGCAAGTGGAGTAATTATAGAAGTCCCTGGACAGCTATGAGAATACAAATTCAACAGGGGCCCAATTAAAAAAAAACATTATAAGAAACAAAAAACAATAGACCAATATCTCTCATGAACATAGAGGCAAAAATTCTCAATAAAATACTAGGAAGTCAAACCCAACTATGTCTAAGAAGAGTTATATGCCATGACCAAGTGGGATCTATTCCAGATTTACAAGGTTGATTCAATATTAAAAAAAAACATCTCTTTAAAAAACTCACAAAACTTAACAATAAGAAAATAAGCAACCTATTAAAAAATGAACAAAATTCAAAAAGCACAGGAAAAACTCTCAACATTGGGGGGTGGAGAAAAGATGGCTGACTGAAGCCAGCTTTCCACAGAGGCTCCCATCCAGAAGGAGAGTTAAAGAACAGAAATTTAGCAAGTAACCTGGTGGATTAGAGCTGCACCAAGAGAGAAGGTTGAAGAACGCACATCAACCCCACTGAGGTGAGCTGCAACCCCAAAGATACAAACAAAAGGTACAAAATCCATCACCAAGCGGACAAGAGTCCCCTCCCCCATGACAATGTCTTGGAGTGCCCCACAAACAAATGAGCAGAGTTCAAAGGTCCTCCCACTATACTCCACAGGACAGACCCTCTAAAAACTGGACTTACCTCCCCTACTAAGGTGCCATGGCGTTCTCCTGCCAGGCATAAAACTGTATGAAACTGTATATACTCTCTACCTGCAATTCTGAGCTCCCAGCACTCCCCTCCACTCTCACTCTGAGGTCTGGAGGTCCGTCCCCCAGGAGTCCAGATTCTTGGGTGATTTCTCGAGGGGTGTGGACAGGGTCTGGACTGCAGCTGGTCAATGCTGATTCTGCGGCACGAGAGTGAGGAGAGGATGGTCAGCTGAGAGGGAACCATGCCAGAGCGGCATTGCTCCAAGGCACAGACCAACAGCCGTTTTTTGGCAAAAATAGGGCTCACCCCCGGATATTCTGAAGTCACACCCTCTGTCTCTCTGGTCAATCAGAGGAGGCCAGGCATCTTCTCAGGTAGCAACCACCGCAGAACAGATCTGGAAACAAAATGCAGGCCCCGTGAGTAAAGGGTTTGCCTGAGGCAGTACCAGCCTAGGTGGAGTGTGGGGACTAGAAAACACACACTCAGAGCCAGGAGATTCCCAGGGTGGGGCTGACCCAGAAGACCGCTTTACTGAGCCTAAGACGCACCCGCCCCCAGAAGACCATCAGCGTAAACAAAGGAGGGCAGGGAGAGGCTGGATCTGACAGGTAACCATGCTGCAAATACAAACAGATGAGTCCGTACAACAGCACAGACAGGACCTGAGGCACAGGTTCAGGGAACTCAAAATAGCTTCTCTTCTGCAGGGGAATTTAGCAGGGACAGAAAAAAATTCCCACAGAATTGTTATGTTCTGTCAGTAACATCAATCAGAGGTAGGGAAGGAACTGAGTGAACACCCCACAGCCTCCATCAAGCGCCCGAGGTTGTCAGGCCTCACCTCCCCCTGCTGGATAAAGGAAGAGAGCAGTGGCCTGGCTGAGCAGACATAGAATTCCTTGTGATTCAGGCAGGTGAAAACCCCTGGAGTATCTACTCATTGGAGGCAACTGGGTCACAGCCCTGTGGGGTTATCAGTGACTGGGTGTGACAGAGGTGCAAGGTGGGGAAGGAGGCATCAACCTTCCCAGACTAATCTATTTGCTGGGTGGATCCTCCTGACTTCACGGAGCAGTGGAGCAAGTCATATGTGAGTTGTCAGGAGACACCTGCAATCTAGTTGCCAGAGACCTTTTAAACTCTCCCACCTGAGACAGGTGCTGATGGAGACAATTGATTTGGACCTTTTGAACTGAGCTAATCGCCTGAGAAATATCCAAGTGGTGCCTTGTGTGTGTGGTTGTAAAAAGGTTTGTTTTTCCTTTTCCAATTGTTACCTGTGGGGGTCGGGTGACTTAAATGCTGGTATTTCTCCACATCTAAGACTTCAACCCAGAATAACTGTTTCACTAGGGTCAGACAGAGACGAGCTGGAAACAAGACAGAGCCACTTAGTCCCAACACACCAAACAGGTCCCCAGTTTCTCAGGCCATAGCACTGTACGGGTCCTCGACAAAGCTCCAGGGGAAAAGTCAAAACGGTATAAAATAATTATGGGGCAGAATCAGCGGGAAAACTCTGGTAACATGAATAACCAGAATAGATCAACCCCCCCCCCCCAAGGAAAGGTATGGCAAATGTCACTGAAAATCCCATTCATAAACAGCTGGCTGAGATGTCAGAAATCAAATTCAGAATTTGGATTGCAAACAAGATTAATAGAATGGAGGAAAATTTGGAATTAGAAATTCAAAGAGCAATTCAAAATTTGGAATTAGAAATTCGAGGAGAAATTCAAAAGTTGTCTCAAGAATTTAACAAATTTAAAGACAAAACCACCAAAGATTTTGACACACTGAAGCAAGAATTTGCAGCCCCCAAAAATCTGAAAAATACAGTAGAATCCCTCAGTAACAGAGTGGAGCAAGCAGAAGAAAGGATTTCTGACATGGAAGACAAAGGTTTCGAATACTCCCAAACTCTCAACTAAGAAGAGAAATGGAGAGCAAAAACGGATTATTCTCTCACAGAGCTCTGGGATAATTCAAAGAAAGCTAATATCCGCCTCACTGGAATCCCTGAAAGTGACGAAGTGGCTTCACAAGGCACAGAGACCCTTCTCCATGGAATTATGAAAGAGAATTTACCAGAAATGCCAAGAGATTCTGAAATTCAGATAGCAGTTTCAGAACCCCAGCACGACTCAACCTGAATAAGACATCACCCAGGCATATCATAATTAATTTCACTAAAGTTAATACGAAGGAAAACATTCTGAAAGCAGCCAGACTTAAGAAATCCATTACCTACAAAGGGAAGAATATTAGAATGACTGCAGATCTCTCTGCTGAAAATTTTCAAGCCAGAAGAGGGTGGTCATCAACTTTTAATCTCCTAAAACAAAATAACATTCAACCCCGGATCCTGTATCCAGCTAAACTGAGTTTTATTTATGATGGAGAAATTAAATTCTTTAATGACATTCATATGTTGAAGAAATTTGCCATAACCAAACCAGCTCTTCAGGATATTCTCAGACCTATCCTCCATAATGACCAGCCCAATCCTCTACCACAAAAGTAAACTCCAACTTTCAATCAAACTCCAACTTCCACAGTGGCAAAAGGATTAAAAATGTCCACTGGACTTTCAAAAAACTTGATACCCAAAATTTTACCAGACTTATCAATATTTTCCATTAATGTGAATGGCTTAAACTGTCCTCTAAAGAGGCACAGGTCAGCTGACTGGATACAAAAGCTCAGGCCATATATTCACTGCATGCAAGAATCACATCTTACTTTAAAAGATAAATATAGACTCAGGGTGAAAGGATGATCATCCATATTTCAGGCAAATGGTAATCAGAAAAAAAGCAGGTGTTGCAATTGTATTTGCAGACACAATAGGCTTTAAACCAACAAAAGTAAGGAAGGATAAAAATGGTCACTTCATATTTAAAAAGGTTAATGCTCAATATGATGAGATTTCAATTATTAATATTTGTGCACCCAACCAGACTGTGTCTCAAGTTATAAGAGAAACTCTAACAGACATAAGCAACTTGATTTCCTCCAGCTACATAATAGTCAGAGATTTCAACACTCCTTTGGCAGTATTGGATAGATCCTCCAATAAGAAGCTGAGCAAAGAAACTTTAGAATAAAACCTAACCATCAAACAATTGGATAGAGCAGACATCTAGAGAACATTTCATCCCAACAAAACTGAATATACATACTTCTCATCAGCCCACGGAACATACTCCAAAATTGATCACATCTTAGGTCACAAGTCTAACCTCAGTAAATTTAAAGGAATAGAAATTATTCCTTGCATCTTCTTAGACCACCATGGAATAAAATTGAGCTCAGTAACAACAGGAATCTGCATACTCATACAAAAACATGGAAGTTAAATTACCTTATGCTGAATGATAGCTGGGTCAGAGATGAGATTAAGAATAAAACTGCCAAATTTTGGAACAAAATGACAATGAAGACTATCAGAACCTCTGGGATACTGCAATGACATTCCTCAGAGGGAAATTTATAGCACAGCAGGCCTTCCTCGAGAGAACAGAAAGAGAGGAAGTTAACAACTTATTGGGACATCTCAAGCAACTGGAAAAGGAAGAACATTCCAACCCCAAACCCAGTAGAAGAAAAGAAATAACCAAAATTAGATCAGAATTAAATGAAATTGAAAACAAAATAATTATACAACAGATCAATAAATCAAAAAGTTGGTTTTTTTGAAAAGGTCAATAAAATAGATAAACCTTCAGCTAACCTAACCAGGAAAAAAAGAGTAAAATCTCTACTCTCATCAATCAGAAACAACAAAGACCAAAAAACAACAGACTCCTCAGAAATTCAAAAAATCCTTAAAGAATATTACAAGAAACTTTATTCTCAGAAATATGAAAATCTGAAGGAAATTAACCAATACTTGGAAGCACATCACTTTCCAAGACTTAGCCAGAATTAAGTGGAAATGTTGAACAGGCCAATATCAAGTTCTGAAATAGCATCAACCATACAATATCTCCCTAAAAAGAAAAGCCCGGGACCAGATGGCTTCATGTCAGAATTCTACCAAACCTTTAAAGAGGAACTAGTACCTATATTACTCAACCTGTTCCAAAATATAGAAAAAGAAGGAAGACTACCCAACATGTTCTATGAAGCAAACATCACCCTGATCCCCAAACTAGGAAAAAACCCAACAAGAAAAGAAAATTATAGACCAATATCACTAATGAATATAGATGCAAAAATATTCAACAAGATCCTAACAAACAGAATGCAGCAACATAACAAATTATACATCATGACCAAGTTGGTTTTATCCCAGGGTCTCAAGGCTGGTTCAATATCCATAAATGTATAAGTATAATTCAGCACATAAACAAATTAAAAAACAAAGACCATATGATTCTCTCCATTGATGGAGAAAAAGCTTTTGATAATATCCAGCATCCCTTCATGATCAGAACACTTAAGAAAATTGGTATAGAAGGGACATTTCTTAAACTGATAGAGGCCATCTATAGCAAACCCACAGCCAATATCGTATTGATTGGAGTTAAATTGAAATCATTTCCACTCAGGTCAGGAACTACACAAGGCTGCCATTGTCTCCACTGTTCTTTAACATTATAATGGAAATTTTAGCCATCACAGTTAGAGAAGAAAAGGCAATCAAGGGCATTCATATATAGTCAGAAGAGATCAAACTTTCACTCTTCGCAGATGATATGATTGTATATCTGGAAAAACACCAAGGATTCTACTACAGAACTCTTAGAAGTGATCAAGGAATACAGTAGCATCTCAGGTTACAAAATCAACATTCATAAATCAGTAGCCTTTATATATACCAGTAATAGTCAAGCTGAAAAAACAGTTAAGGACTCTATTCCATTCACAGTAGTGCCAAAGAAGATGAAATATTTGGGAGTTTATCTAACAAAGGACATGAAAAATCTCTATAAAGAGAACTATGAAACTTTAAGAAAAGAAATAGCTGAAGATGTTAACAAATGGAAAAACATACCATGCTCATGGCTGGGAAGAATCAACATTGTTAAAATGTCTATACTACCCAAAGCAATATATAATTTTAATGCAATTCCTATTAAAACTTCATTGTCATATTTTTAAGATCTTGAAAAAATAATACTTAATTTTATATGGAATGAAAAAAAAACTCACATAGCCAAACATTACTAAGAAATAAAAATGAAGCAGGAGGAATCACGCTACCAGACCTCAGACTTTACTACAAATTGATAGTGATCAAAACAGCATGGTATTGGCACAAAAACAGAGAAGTAGATGTCTGGTATAGAATAGAGAACCAAGAGATGAATCCAGCTACTTACGGTTATTTAATCTTTGACAAGCCAATTAAAAACATTCAGTGGGGAAAAGATTCCCTATTTAACAAATGGTGCTGGGTGAACTGGTTGGCGATCTGTAAAAGACTGAAACTAGACCCACACCTTTCACCATTAACTAATATAGACTCTCATTGGATAAAAAATTTAAATTTAAGACATGAAACTATAAAAATACTTGAAGAAAGTACAGGGAAAACACTTGAAGAAATCGGCCTGGGTGAATATTTTATGAGAAGGACTCCCCACACAATTGAAGCAGTATCAAAAATACATTACTGGGACCTGATCAAACTAAAAAGCTTCTGCACAGCCAAGAACATAGTAAGTAAAGCAAGCAGACAGCGCTCAGATTTGAAGAAAATATTTTCAGGTTATACCTCCGATAAAGGTTTAATAACCAGAATCCACAGAGAATTCAAATGTATAAGCAAGAAAAGAACAAGTGATCCCATCTCAGGGTAGGCAAAGGACTTGAAGAGAAACTTCTCTAAAGAAGACAGGCTCATGGCCTACAGACATATGAAAAAAAGCTCATATCCTTAATCATCAGTGAAATGCAAATCAAAACTACTTTGAGATATCACCTAACCCCAGTAAGAGTAGCCCACATAACAAAATCCCAAAACCAGAGATGTTGGTGTGGATGTGGAGAAAAGGGCACACTTCTACACTGCTGGTGGGAATGCACACTAATACATTCCTTTTGGAAGGATGTTTGGAGAATACTTAGAGATCTAAAAATAGACCTGTCATTTGATCCTATAATTCCTTTACTAGGTATATACCCAGAAAACCAAAAATAACAATATAAGAAAGACATCTGTACCAGAATGTTTATTGCAACCCAATTCATAATTCCTAAGTCATGGAAGAAGTCCAAGTGCCCATTGACCCACAAATGGGCTAACAAATGGTGGTACATGTATACCTTGGAATATTATGCAGCCTTAAATAAAGATGGAGACTTTACCTCTTTCATGTTTACATGGATGGAGGGGGAATGTATTCTTCTTAGCAAAGTATCTCAAGAATGGAAGAAAAAGTATCCAATGTACTCAGCCCTACTATGAAGCTAATTTATAGCTTTCATATGAAGGCTATAACCCAACTATAGCACAAGAATATGGGGAAAGGGCCAAGGGAGGGAAAGGGAGGAGGGAGGTTAGGGTGTAAGGAGGGTAATGGATGGGGCCACACCTACAGTGCATCTTAGAATGGGTACAGGTGAAGCCTACTAAATGTAGAATACAAATGTCTACATACAATAACTAAGAAAATGCCATGAAGGCTACTTTGAACAGTTTGATGAGAATATTTCAGATTGTATATGAAACCAGCACATTGTACCCCTTGATTGCACTAATGTACACAGCTATGATTTAACAATAAAAATAAATAAATAAAAAATAAATTTAGAACTTTATAATTACAAAAAAAAGAAAGTGTATTGTCAACACTGAACTACCTTTTAGGTATTTGGTTTAAAATGTATCCCTATAAGCAACAACTGTTAAAAACGACATATTTTTTGGCAAGGGAAGCGATTCCGCAAAATAAATGTTTTCATTTCAAAAGTCAAAAAGAAATAGATGTTGACACACACAGAAGAAGTGAAAAAAAGAATACTTAAATGCTGGGATTTGGTGGGAATCTAAATTAATACAACATCTATGGAGATCAGTATGGAGATTTCTTAATCTTTCAATGGTAGATTGAATCTACCATTCAATCCTACAATCCCACTACTGGGTATCTACCCAGAAGAAATGAAGTCATTGTATCAAAAAGATATCTGCAATCATATGTTTATCACATACAATTCACAACCGCAAAGACATGGAATCAACCTAAATGCCCATCAACTGATAAGTGGATAAAGAAAATGTGGTCTATATACACCACCGAGTAATACTCATCTATAAGAAAGAAGGCAATAATGTTTTTTGCAGGAACTTGGATGGAACTGAAGGCTATTATCCAAATAAAATAACTCAGGATGAGAATAATACAGTAGAACCTCCGCAAGTTGACCACCCAAGGCCTATAACAAACCAGTCAACCCTAATGACGGAGGTGGCCAGCATAAGGAACTAGGCCTACTGCACTGATATCTACATGTCGCACATGTCTGGTCTATGAAAATTAGGTCAACTTAAGGAGGTGGTCAATTATGGAGGTTTTACTGTAACTGCCAAATGTTTTCACTGGTAAGAATGAGTAGCTATGCAAGGGCACACAGAGTGGTATGATAGACACTGAAGACTAAAAAGAGGGAGGATGGGAAGTGATGAGGGATTAAAAAATCACCTATGTGATGGGTACACTAAAACTGTGGTCCTCAATTAGCTACTTGTCTGTGGCCTATTAGGAACTGGGCCACACAGTAAGAGGTGAGTGGCAGGTGAGCAAGCAAAGTTTCCCCTGTATTTACAGCTGCCCCCCATCACTGGCATCACTGCTGATACCCTACCTCCTGTCAGATAAGCAGCAGCATTAGACTCTCACAGGGGTGCAAACCCTACTGTAAACTGCACGTGTGAGGGAGGAATCTAGATTGTTCACTCCTTGTGAGACTGTGATGTTTGATGATCTGAGGTGGAGATGTAATCTGCTTAAATTGTCCCCAAACCATTCCTACTCCTCAGTTCAGGGAAAAAATTGTCTTCCATGAAACTATTCCCTAGTGCTAAAAAGATTGACAACTGCTGTCCTAAAAGCCCAGACTTTAGCACTGTGCAACATATACATGTTAAGGAATTTAACTTGTACCCCCTAAAGCTATTGACATTTTTTAAAAAGCCAAAGAACTGAACAGACACCTCATCAGAGAAGATATACAGACTGCAAATAAGCATATGAATAGATGCCCTGCATATATTTCATCCAGGAAATTCAAATTAAAACAATAATGAGGTACCACTACACACATAATGAGAGTGGCCAAAACCCAGAACACTGAAAAGAACAAAGGCTAGTGAGGATGCGGAGCAAGAGGAACTCTCATTTATTGCTGCTGGGAATGCAAAGTGGGACCAAAACCCTCAAAGACAGTCAGGGAGTTTCTAAATTAATCATATCCTCACCATGCAATCTAGCAATGGTGCCCCTTGGTGTTTACCCAAAGGAGTTGGAAATGTATGGCCGTGCAAAAACCTGTACATGGACATTTATAGCAGCTTTATTCATAATTGCCAAACTAGAAAGTGACCAAAATGTCCTTCAGTAGGTGAATGGATAAATAAACTCTGGTTCCTCCAGACAATGGAGTACTATTTGGTGCTAAAAGAGAAATGAGCAAGACGTAAAAAGCCATGAAGGAAACTTAAAAGTATATCCTAAAGAAAAGAGGCCCATCTGAACAGGCTATGTACCATAATTCCAACTACAGACATTATAGAAAAGGCAAAAGTAAGGAGACCATAAAAAAAAAAAATAGTGGTTGCTAGGGAGAGAAGCTGAATAAGCAAAGCGTAAAGGATTTGGGGGACAGTGAACTACCATGGTGGATATATATATATAATCACACATTTGTCAAAACCTATGGAAGTACAATGCTAAGAATGAACCCTAATGTAAATTATGATCTCTGGGCGATAATGATGTGTCCATGTAGGTTCATTAATTGTGACAGTGTACCACTCTTGGGGGGGATGTTGATATGGGGCAGGGTGTGCTTGTGTGGGGGCACAAAAGTGCATAAGTTATTCCTGTACACTCTGCTCAACTTTGCTATGAATCTATAACTGCTCTAAAAAATGAAGTCTTAGAAAAAAGTTAATCTAAAGCAAGCCATTCATCAGTATTTTAGCAAGAATATATAAGTTAGAAGTACCAGTAGATATTTGGGTCAGTTAAGGTGACATATTCTGGGCCCCTTATCTAGGATCACCAAAATTCAATTAATCAGGTTTAACAACTATCAGGTGGCCCCTTCCATGTTCCCAACACTAAGCATCACCTTGACTCTTTTCTAGTGCACTGAATTTTTTTTTTGTTTGTTTTGTTTTGCAGCATGTGCTTTCTGGGGCAAGTCACCTAGACATACTGGAATGGCAAAGGCATTTCAAAAGATCTGCCAGTAACACTACCCACCACCCACAGTGAAGTGACAGAAACAGAGCAAAAGGTAAACACACGCTCAGTGCAGGGCTAGCCTGTTGCCTTGGGAGACCCCACTGTGGTGTGTTCCGAAGGGGAAGAGGGCCAATGGCATCAGCTGTGTCTACCACCAGAAAATTTCTGGTAGAAAAGCAAAGGAAATTTGAAAGAAGAGTGGTTTTCTTTCTTCTTCCTGTTCTCTGAGCTCTAGCTTTTAACTCACAGGAATACTCAATCTGGGCCACTTTAACCACAAAAATTATTGAGAAAGAAAAAAATTGAATGTATGGTCCATTTCACTGCAGTCTAAGTGACTGGAAAAGGTCTCCTAAGCATTTGGCTGCATGTGTTCATCACATACACATTTTTCTGTTGTTGCCATGGCTTAGAATGAAAACCTCCAAACGGTTTTTCCTTTTCATATAATTGAGTACCCCAAAGAAATTTTATTTTGAGTTAAATTTTCATTGTCAATTTATAATCATATCCTCACCATGCAATCTAGCAATAATTTTTAATAAAGTGAATAATCAATATTCACTTTATTAAAAATTAAAACTGATGAAATTTTAAATATTAATTTATTTAAAAATAGTAATTATAAACATAGTATATGTCTGCATATACAACATATTTTAATGAAAAATAAAATACATACAAGGTCTGACATTTAACTTTGTGAACTTGCTACAGTGTACTTATATTGGCAGCACCTTAAAAACAACTCAGTAAGGTCCCATAACCTTGATGTATTAGTGTCTCACAGCTATGTTCATGTCAACACGTAGCAGCATCTTGCTGAGTGGCACTTATTATTATCATTGCATATTTTTGTGTGCCATTGCAAGAATGTCAGAGCTTGCAATGAAGAAACATTAAATTTCTTGCTAAACCTGGTAAGAGTGGAAGTGAAATCAGGAACATGTTGGTCCAAATTTATGGGATAATGCCATGAAGAAAACAGCAGTGTACAAATGGATTAAACATTTTTGTGAGGGGAGAGAAAGCATTACTGATGAAGAGAGATCAGGGCAGCCAATAACAAAAAAGCAGAACTGATGAAAACATTGCAAAAATTTGTCAAATTGCATGACAAAAATCATTGGCTGATTGTGAGAAGCATAGGAGACCAAGTAAACATCAATAGAGAAATAGGAAAATCTTAACTGAAAAATCTCGGCATGAGAATGCTGTGTGCAAAAAGGTCCCATAGTAGCTGACTGATGAGCAAACAGCAAAGAAGAGTTGAAGTTTGCCAAGACCTTTTAGAGAAGAGACAAGATGATGTTTTGGACTGTGTTATCACCAATGGTGAAACATGAATGTACCAAAACAAACCTGAAATAAAGTGTCAAAGTACGCTAATTCTCCACAATCAAAAAATTTCCCTCAATCCAAATCAAGAGTCAAAATGATGTTGCTAACCTTTTTGGATATCATAAAGATTATTCATTATGAATTTGTACCAACTGAACAGTTAACAAAATTTGCTATTTGAAAGTGCTGAAAAGGCTGCATGAAAAAGTTAGATGAAAATGACCTGAATTTGCCAACAACTCATGGCTCTTGCATCATGTCAATGCACCCGCTCACACAGCACTGCCTGTGAGGGAGTTTTTAGACAGTAAACAAATAACTGTATTGGAACACCCTCCATACTCATCTGATCCAGCTCCAAATGACATTTTCCTTTACCTGAAGACAAAGGAAATATTGAAAGGAAGACATTTTCATAACTTTCAGGACATCAAACATAATACAACAGCTTTGATGGCTATTCCAGAAAAAGAGTTCCAAAATTGCTTTGAAGGATGAACTAGGTGTTATCCTCGGTGCATGACTTCCCAGGAGTATTTCGAAGGTGACCACAGTGATATTCAGCAACGAGGTGTGTAGCACTTTTTCTAGGATGAGTTTGCAAACTTAATTGTCAGACCTCATATTCAAAAATAAGCAGAGAATGACATTATTTTACATTTTTACAGAATTCACATTGTCTAGATTCTGAGAACAGGAGATTCTCACATCTGTTTCTGCATTCAATCCCTGGCAAGGTATTTTCATGATTAAAGTATGTGAAGAAAATTTGGCCTCAAAGAAAAATGTAGTTGAAAAAGGGAGAAGTATTTTATAGCTTTTTAGATAATTGTGGCTGTTCTACCTAATTACTACACCCAAACACAATAAGTTGCCATTTCTTAAACTATATCAATGAACTTTTCATATTCTGTTATATTCAGATCCTTCGGTCTCACTTACATTTGAATGGATCCTTTATCCACGCATGATCTTGCAACATCTTATCATATATCTTTTAGAAAGGCTAGGTTCACTGAGTTATATAGAGCTTATAAATATTGACACATTTAATTATACCTAATCAGTTATATCATTTTGTCAATATTACCACCAATCTCATCAGAAAAATGTATAAGTATTTGGGAAACTATCAAATTCACGACAGCAGAGACAAGTTTCCCAAAATTCCAACTTTTTCTTGAAAGCTCATTTTTTATCATCGCCAATAAATACCATCAGTTGTAAATTTTAGGCTCACTTCATTCACTTTCAAGAAAATCTCTGCCAAATGCCTAATGCAAATGACCACAGTTTGTCGGTCGTTCTTCAAGTAAATATGATGTTTCATGAAAAAAGCTTCTTGGGTGGCACCTGTGGCTCAGTGAGTAGGGCGCCGGCCCCATATGCCGAGGGTGGCGGGTTCAAACCCAGCCCCGGCCAAACTGCAACAAAAAATAGCCGGGCGTTGTGGCGGGCGCCTGTAGTCCCAGCTGCTCGGGAGGCTGAGGCAGGAGAATCGCGTAAGCCCAAGAGCTGGAGGTTGCTGTGAGCCGTGTGACGCCACGGCACTCTACCGGAGGGTCATAATATGAGACTCTGTCTCTAAAAAAAAAAAAAAAAAGAAAAAAGCTTCTTGTTTTTTTCACATCTCAATCACAGGAGTGCTTTTCCTCTATGCAAAGATTGTATTTTGGCATACAGCAGAAGTGTCTCACGTGTACTTCTTATTTTGTCACACAGAATATTAAAAAGGTGTGCACCCAAGGGTCTAGATTTAATGACATTCATTTGTACTGCTTCTTCTGGACATTTAAAGTGAAACTGCTTTGTTGTTCTTTTTGCTGCAAATGCATGGTGACAAAAAATACGATGTCGACGACTGAGGTTTGGACCTACAGCAATTTTTTAGCTGCCGAAGTAAGCGAAAGTTAAACTCTCTGAGCCTTAACTTTCGTATGTATAAAACAGAAACAAACAAAAAAAAAATGAATGGGATTAACATATGAAAATATGCATATAAAGTGAGTGCCTGGAATATAGAAAAACACTACGGTATGGACTAAACACATGTACGTAAGCAAGTTCATGCACAAGAGATTATTAGAGAAGACCAAAGTGTTCTTTCATTAATCATCCAAAACTATTTATGGAAAGCCACAGCCCGGCTCTGTGCGGTATGATTGGGATATAGAAACAAACGGCACTGATTCCTGCTCTTAAGTAGTTTACAGGGGACACAAGCATTTAATTCAAGTGTGAGGGCCCAGTCTAAGTGGCACTGTAAGAAAGGTATGCACGAAGGGCCAAGGCCCCACAGTGAAATCCTCGCTCAGAGTCTGAATTTGGATCTAGGAAGTCAAGATCCTAGTCAAGTTCAAGTGAAGATGACAGCCTAGATTTGACGAAGTTTAGTGGGTCACCCAAGTGCCAAGGGGAGCTGGGGGCTGAAACTCTAGGTCCCTAATGTGGCTCCACCCCTTCCTGTTGCTTCTGTAATCCTCTCATTATAATAATTAACTCCACCGGGAATATTTCTCACCTCCATTGATCTTAAGGTCTACAGTCATGGATAGAAATTGTGGGTTTTAAGAAGTAGATAGAAAAGATAATTATATCTTATTTTCATTAGCCTATAATTAAAGGTAGCCTTTCCTTGTATTGTGAAAATAGGCATCCATGTCCATATCGCCTTGAACTGCCCAACCTCCTCTCATCTCAGAAGCTAAGCAGGGTCAGGCCTAGTTAACATTTGGATGGGAGACCACCTGGGACTACTGGGGGCTGTAGGGCTATAAAAAATAGGCACAGTAACTCATGCTTATCATCCTGCACTTTGAGAGGCCAAGGCAGGAGGATTGTTTGAGGCAAGGACTTTAAGATCAGCCTTAAGCAACATAGTGAGACCCCGTCTTTACAAAAAATTTAAAAATTATCTGGGCATGGTGACATGTGCCTGTATTCTCAGCTGCTTGGAAGGCTGAGGCAGGAGGCTCTCCTGAGCCCAGGAGGATGAGGCTGCTGTGAGCTATGATAGTACCATTGTCCTCCAGCCTGGGTGACAGAGTGAAAGCCTGTCTCAAGAAATAAATAAATAAGTCAATATTTAAAAAGAAAACAGGCAGCAAGACACAGAGTAGCATAATAGAAATAACAAATATTCTCATATCAGATGGCACTGAGCGCTGGTATCTCAAAATACTGTTCATACTCATTCGTACCTGGAAATCTAGACCATCATTTTGTAAAGACATCGATAAAGAAACATGCATTACTAGATCACAAATGGATTCTTTTTGTTAACACTATGTTGATATAATTGGTTTTCTTTGTAATCCTATGTATTTTATTTTGTGCATTTAAAATATTAGTCTGAGAAGGAATATACAAACTTCATCAGACTAACAAGTCTCTGGCCCAAAAATGTGCGAGTGAGAGCTACATCCTCCTTCCTTTATCCCCACCTTCCCTGGGTAGACATTGCACTGAATTCTCATGAAGGGAGAGGCTGCTTTTCTCCTTACAGTTGCAGGAAGCAGCCCAAACCATCAAGTCAGAGGAAGGTTAGCGATCTGTTTTACCCATTAGGCACCATAGAAACAGGGCCTAGGGCCAATGAGCTTGAACAATGCTGTCTACACAAATGCTTGAGACAGACCTGGGGGAAAATTTTTATTTGCTCTAAACTAAAAATAAAGCCGCAGATGTGGAATCAATACGCGTCTAATTAAATATTCTACCAAACATCATATGTCAAATTCATTTGTTGTTAAATTTAATATTCATAAATATTTTTGCATGTGAAAAAACTACATATTATATTTTCTCACTTTGTAAGGAATCTCCAGTAAACATGATTATGAAGAAAGGCCATAAAAGATTAAAAGCTACCCATAGCCAAATATTTTCAAAAGCAGAATTACAGAAGTATGCCCAGTATTTTATGGGGGATAAAAACATGTTTATATGAGGTGGAATGTCAGTACATTTTAGTATGTTTGAAGGGTGTGGGGCAGGACTCCAAGACGAGAAGTGGGGCTATGTCTTCAAAGGTTGCAAAAACCACGCTGACTGAAAGTTGTAACTTGTCCTCTTGGCTCCCAGGAGGACACAGCCTCCGGGTTACGGCCTTGGGAAGATTCCCAACATTCACATCCCTTTTCTCTTCCTCTTGTGGGCTTCCCAATCCGCACCCCACCCTCCCTCTGCCCTCACTTTCAGCCTCACTCCTTTCCCCAGGACTTCTCATCCTCTAAGGAAGCCCAGGCTCAGCATTGCTCCAGGGTTTGGCAAAATTGGCCACTTCAGGCTTCACTGGGACGTTTGCCAGGATTTCTACTGCCCAGATTTCTGAGCCTTTAATGGGGACCACTGGGTCCTCTGTGATTGGGGATTGCCCTGGGTCATCTCTCTGGGTTTTTTCCTCCCTCCAACAGAGATGTGATGTATCTGGTTTCCCGGAAAACCTCCAAACAAGCCCACCATTGCCACCTTGAGTAGTGACAAGTTATGCAGAGAAAAAAAATTCCTACCTGTTCTTTGTCTGTTTGGTCTCACTGAACATTCACCTTTGATGGGGTTGGAGGGGCAAACATAGAGCTGAAAAGGAAGAAGGTCGACAGAGGTTTCAAATAGGTCTGCTTAACTGTGCCCAGCACACATACAAGGAACACACAAGATGGAAGAGTTAAAAGCAGCATCTGAACTGGGACTTGGAAAGAACCCCTTCCTGGGAAGAAGTTAGCATTCCTGATAAAATGCATAAGCCATTTTCCGAGAAGCTTAATGGGACCGAGGTTTGTTCTGGGAATCTAGTTCTCCCACCTATAGGCCCCATCACCCATAGCTGTCTTCTCAAACTTTTAAAATTTCTATATTTAATCTAATAAGGACTACGTAAGTGTTCTCTTTTTCTATGAAATACTCCTACTGAGAATACATCTTTGAATTAGCCTCCTAATGCATTTCAAGAATGTTATAAAAATTATCCATTCATGATTAAATTGTCTGAGAAGTTTTCTTAAGTATTACTATTGCTTTTAATAAGAGATTGGACAGCATGATCTCTAAGCCGCCTGCCTTCTATAGAGTTGAACTACTTTATAAGCATATGTTACATTTATAGATTAATTCCTTTAAGGAGTATAGGCAAAGAAATTTGCTTTAATCACATTGCCCCATAATTCTATTAAGGCACACTACCACTGAAATACCATTTTTTAAAAGCTAATATTATAATGTTTATGCAAATATTAATTGTACATATGTCAAAGATTTTATTCAATTAATTAATAAAGGAACCGGTAAAATGTAAGAGCCACTTTAACAGAGTATTTGAAGAATATTCATACAATCAGGTATGTTGGTATAAATGTGCTAATAGTAGTACTGATTAATATTATACAGGAAAATGAAATGTAAGATTTGGGGTTATCTTCCTACAGGACAGGACAGAAGTCAATTTTATCTCTACTAGACAACATTTCTATATCCATCGACAAGAATCATTTGCATGAATATCAGTTTTCTGCAACTTCAATTCTACCCTAGTCAAGAGGAGACAATCAAAGATACACATCCCTATAAGGTCAGGTAATTTCCTCTTTTTTTTGTTTTAGGTTTTTTGGGGGGGGCCTTGCTCTGTCACTAGAGCTAGAGTGCATGGTGTCATCATAGCTTATTCTATGTGGGACTCCATTCCACCACACCTGGCTAATTTTTCTATTTTTTGTATGGATGGGGTCTCACTCTTGCTCAAGCTGCTCTCAAACTTCTGGCCTCAATCGATCCTTCTGCCTCAGCCTCCTAAAATGCTAGGATTATAGGTGCAAGCCACCATGGCAGCATTTAGATAATGTTCTCTTGATGGTGCCCAGAACTCCACTGAAAGATAACTCAGTAATCCCTTTAGCCAATCTCCATGTCTTGAACAATTTTTCCCAATAATAAATCATTGTATCAACAATTATATCAAAAGCAAAGAATAGAACAAATTAATGGTGAGGGAGACTATGAAAATTATATTTAATAGTCGAACAATTGCTAGCTCCCTGCTTTTCTTTTTCCGACTTTAAAATAACAAAATGATATTTCCTAAAAATTATATATAATTGTTGTATGATTTTAATCTAAATCCCTTTTTTCCTTTGAAGGAAGAGAAACTTGAAAAAAAATTCCAGAAGTAGCCTAGAAAAACAAAGATCTGAAAATAGGAAGAAAAATTTTGAGAAAGAATTGATAGATGCTGGTGGGGGGTGTCAGTGGTGATGTAGGAAGGAGGTGGAGGACTTGCCTTCACTGATATTAAATATTAAAAGTCATTTGAAATTTATAGTAACAAAAATAGTAAAAACACAGGAACAGATAGACGAATAAAAGAATAGAAAGCCTCAGACCAGACCCAAATATAAGAATCTACCACAGGCAAGAGGTGACATTTAAAACCAGTGAGTTTTTGAAGGGGTGGAATTACAGAGTGATATTCGGGTAACAGAACAATAATTATTTTATATAAACTGAATCAGTGTCAATTGAAGGTGAAAAACTACCATCCTTAAATACAACTAATTGTTGCTGCACACAAATAAAAACCTGCTTTTAATGTCCATGCCAGTCAACATCCCCCATTCTGTACCAGGCAAGGTTAGTGGTTATTGAAAATACTACTGGAACAGGTCATCTAAGGACACATTCTGTAGTGTGTTAACTATACAAAAAAAGACATCATACAATTTCTTTTTTTTTTTTTTTTTATTGTTGGGGATTCATTGAGGGTACAATAAGCCAGGATACACTGATTGCAATTGTTAGGTAAAGTCCCTCTTGCAATCATGTCTTGCCCCCATAAAGTGTGACACACACCAAGGCCCCACCCCCCTCCCACCTTCCCTCTTTCTGTTCCCCCCATAACCATAATTGTCATTAATTGTCCTCAGATCAAAATTGAGTACATAGGATTCATGCTTCTCCATTCTTGTGATGCTTTACTAAGAATAATGTCTTCCGCGTCCATCCAGGTTAATACGAAGGATGTAAAGTCTCCATTTTTTTTAATGGCTGAATAGTATTCCATGGTATCCATATACCACAGCTTGTTAATCCATTCCTGGGTTGGTGGGCATTTAGGCTGTTTCCACATTTTGGCGATTGTAAATTGAGCTGCAATAAACAGTCTAGTACAAGTGTCCTTATGATAAAAGGATTTCTTTCCTTCTGGGTAGATGCCCAGTAATGGGATTGCAGGATCAAATGGGAGGTCTAGCTTGAGTGCTTTGAGGTTTCTCCATACTTCCTTCCAGAAAAGTTGTACTAGTTTGCAGTCCCACCAGCAGTGTAGAAGTGTTCCCTTCTCTCCACATCCATGCCAGCATCTGCAGTTTTGAGATTTTGTGATGTGGGCCATTCTCACTGGGGTTAGATGATATCTCAGGGTTGTTTTGATTTGCATTTCTCTAATATATAGAGATGATGAACATTTTTTCATGTGTTTGTTAGCCATTCGTCTGACATCTTTAGAGAAAGTTCTATTCATGTCTCTTGCCCATTGATATACGGGATTGTTGGCTTTTTTCATGTGGATTAATTTGAGTTCTCTATAGATCCTAGTTACCAAGCTTTTGTCTGATTGAAAATATGCAAATATCCTTTCCCATTGTGTAGGTTGTCTCTTTGCTTTGGTTATTGTCTCCTTAGCTGTACAGAAGCTTTTCAGTTTAATGAAGTCCCATTTGTTTATTTTTGTTGTTGTTGCAATTGCCATGGCAGTCTTCTTCATGAAGTCTTTCCCCAGGCCAATATCTTCCAGTGTTTTTCCTATGCTTTCTTGGAGGATTTTTATTGTTTCATGCCTTAAATTTAAGTCCTTTATCCATCTTGAATCAATTTTTGTGAGTGGGGAAAGGTGTGGGTCCAGTTTCAGTCTTTTACATGTAGACATCCAGTTCTCCCAACACCATTTATTGAATAGGGAGTCTTTCCCCCAAGGTATGTTCTTGTTTGGTTTATCAAAGATTAGGTGGTTGTAAAATGTTAGTTTCATTTCTTGGTTTTCAATTCGATTCCAAGTGTCTATGTCTCTGTTTTTGTGCCAGTACCATGCTGTCTTGAGCACTATGGCTTTGTACTGCAGACTGAAATCTGGTATGCTGATGCCCCCAGCTTTATTTTTGTTACAGAGAACTGCCTTAGCTATACGGGATTTTTTCCGGTTCCATACAAAACGCAGAATCATTTTTTCCAAATCTTGAAAGTACGATGTTGGTATTTTGATAGGAATGGCATTGAATAGGTAGATTGCTTTGGGAAGTATAGACATTTTAACAATGTTGATTCTTCCCATCCATGAGCATGGTATGTTCTTCCATTTGTTAATATCCTCTGCTATTTCCTTTCTGAGGAGTTCATAGTTTTCTTTATAGAGGTCCTTCACCTCCTTCGTTAGGTATACTCCTAGGTATTTCATTTTCTTTGAAACTATGGTGAAGGGAGTTGTGTCCTTAATTAGCTTCTCATCTTGACTGTTATTGGTGTACACAAAGGCTACTGACTTGTGGACATTGATTTTATATCCTGAAACATTACTGTATTTTTTGATGACTTCTAGGAGTCTTGTGGTTGAGTCTTTGGGGTTCTCTAAGTATAAGATCATGTCGTCAGCAAAGAGGGAGAGTTTGACCTCCTCTGCTCCCATTTGGATTCCCTTTATTTCCTTGTCTTGCCTAATTGTATTGGCTAGAACTTCCAGCACTACATTGAATAGTAAAGGTGACAGAGGACAACCTTGTCTGATTCCAGTTCTAAGAGGAAAAGCTTTCAGTTTTACTCCATTCAGTAAAATATTGGCTGTGGGTTTGTCATAAATAGTCAATCAGTTTTAGAAATGTGCCACCTATGCCTATACTCTTCAGTGTTCTAATTAGAAAAGGATGCTGGATTTTATCAAATGCTTTTTCTGCATCTATTGAGAGGATCATGTGATCTTTATTTTTGCCTCTGTTAATATGGTGGATAACGTTTATAGACGTGCGTATGTTAAACCAGCCTTGCATCCCTGGGATGAAGCCTACTTGATCATGATGAATGACTTTTTTGATGATAAGTTGTAATCTATTGGCTAGGATTTTGTTGAGAATTTTTGCGTCTATATTCATGAGTGAGATTGGTCTGAAATTCTCCTTTTTGGTTGGGTCTTTTCCTGGTTTTGGTATCAGGGTGATGTTTGCTTCATAGAATGTGTTGGGGAAGATTCCTTCTTCCTCAATTTTTTGGAATAATTTCTGCAGTACAGGAATAAGCTCTTCCTTGAAGGTTTGATAGAATTCTGGAGTGAAGCCATCTGGACCAGGGCATTTTTTGGTTGGAAGATTTTTTATTGTTTCTTTGATCTCAGTGCTTGAAATTCGTCTGTTCAGGAGGTCTATTTCTTCCTGGCTGAGTCTAGGGAGATGGTGTGATTCCAAATATTGATCCGTTTCTTTCACATTGTCAAATTTCTGGGCATAGAGTTTCTGGTAGTATTCAGAGATGATCTCTTGTATCTCTGTGGGATCAGTTGTTATTTCCCCTTTATCATTTCTGATTGAGGTTACTAGAGATTTTACTTTTCTATTCCTCGTTAGTCTGGCCAATGGTTTATCTATTTTATTTATTTTTTCAAAAAACCAACTCCTTGTTTCATTAATTTTCTGAATGATTCTTTTGTTTTCAATTTCATTGATCTCTGATTTGACTTTGGATATTTCTTTTCTTCTACTGAGTTTAGGCTTAGATTGTTCTTCTTTTTCCAATTCCATAAGATGGCTTGTGAGATTGTTGATGTGCTCTCTTTCTGTTTTTCGAATGTAGGCATCTAAAGCGATGAATTTTCCTCTCAAAACTGCTTTTGCAGTATCCCACAGGTTTTGGTAGCTTGTGTCTTCATTGTTGTTGTACTCAAGGAAGTTAATGATTTCCTGTTTTATTTCTTCCTTCACCCATCTGTTATTCAACAGAAGATTGTTTAGTTTCCATGCCTTTGGGTGGGGTCGAGCATTTTTGTTAGAATTGAATTCCACCTTTAGTGCCTTATGGTCTGAGAAGATACAAAGTAAAATTTCAATTCTTTTGATTCTGTTGATATTTGTTTTGTGTCCCAGGATATGATCAATTTTGGAGAATGTTCCATGGGGTGATGAGAAGAATGTATATTCTTTATCTTTGGGATGGAGTGTTCTATATGCGTCCATCAAGCACAGTTGTTCTAGGGTCTCATTTAAGTCTCTTATATCCTTGTTTAATTTCTGTTTAGAGGATCTGTCCAGCTGTGTAAGAGGAGTGTTAAGGTCCCCTGTTATTGTGGTATTATCAGATATCATATTGCTCAGAGTGAGTAAGGTCTGTTTCAAGAATCTGGGAGCATTTAAATTGGGTGCATAGATATTTAGAATTGAAATGTCTTCTTGTTGTATTTTTCCCTTGACCAATATAAAGTGACCATCTTTGTCTTTTTTGACTTTAGTTGCTTTAAATCCACATGTATCTGAAAATAAGATTGCAACTCCTCTTTTCTTCTATATTCCATTTGCCTGAAAAATTGTCTTCCAACCCTTGACTCGGAGCTTTAATTTGTCTTTTGAAGCCAGGTGTGTTTCTTGCAGCCAGCAAATGGATGGCTTGTGTTTTTTAATCCAGTCAACCAATCTATGTCTCTTCAGTTGGGAATTCAAGCCACTAACATTTATTGAGATAATTGATAAGTGTGGTAGTATTCTATTCGTCTTATTTTGTGAGAGTCCATTGCTTAATTTTATCTTTTGCATCAGTGTGGAGGTTAGGTTCTGTCCTTTAATTTCTGAGTTCTTACTTTGCTGCTGATCCATTGTGGTGGTCAGTGTGCAGAACAGGTTGAAGTATTTCTTGTAGAGCTGGTCTTGTTGTGGTGAATTTCCTCAATGTTTGTATATCCGTAAATGATTTGATTTCTCCATCAATTTTTAAGCTTAGCTTAGCAGGGTACAGAATTCTAGGCTGGAAATTGTTCTGTTTAAGTAGATTAAAGGTAGATGACCATTGTCTTCTTGCTTGGAAAGTTTCATTAGAGAAGTCTGCGTTCAGTCTGATGGATTTGCCCCTGTAGGTCAACTGGCGCTTACTCCTGGCAGCTTGCAGAATCTTTTCTTTTGTCTTGACTTTTGACAGGTTCATCACAATGTGTCTTGGAGAAGCTCTGTTAGAGTTGAGGCGACCTGGGATCCGATAGCCCTCTGAAAGCAGTGTGTCAGAATCTTTGGTGATATTTGGGAAATTTTCTTTTATAATATTCTCTAGTATGGCTTCCATTCCTCTGGGGCATTCTTCTTCCCCTTCTGGAATTCCTATAACTCGTATGTTAGAATGCTTCATAAAGTCCCATAATTCTGACAGTGAACGTTCTGCTTTCCCTCTCTTCTTTTCTGCCTCTTTTACTATCTGAGTTATCTCAAAAACTTTGTCTTCTACCTCTGAAATTCTTTCTTCTGCATGGTCTAACCTGTTGCTGATACTTTCCATTGCATCTTTAAGTTCCCTGATTGACTGTTTCATTTCCTTCAGCTCTGCTATATCCTTTTTATATTCTTCATATCGTTCATCTCTTATTTGATTCTGTTTTTGAATGTCCTTTTGGTTAATTTCCACTTTATTAGCAGTTTCCTTCATTGTTTCCATCATTTCTTTCATTGTTTTCAACATGTGTATTCTAAATTCCCTTTCTGTCATTCCTAACATTTCTTTATAGGTGGAATCCTCTGCAGTAGCTACCTCATGGTCCCTTGGCGGGGTTGTTCTGGACTGGTTCTTCATGTTGCCTGGAGTTTTCTGCTGATTCTTCCTCATGAGTGATTTCTTTTATCTGTTTCCTTGCCCTAATTTTCCTTTCACTTCCTCTTGCTCTTTAAGTTCTTGTGCCTGCGGACTAAGGGTTACAGGACCAGAAGGGTGAGAAGGTTTAAGAGCAAAAAAGGGATGAAAGAAAGGAGGACAGAGTGATAAGAAAAAAAAAAAGAAAAATAGAGAAAGGAGAGGGGGTGGGTAAAAGGAATATTGACAAAAAGAAGAGAGGCACAGAAAGAGGGAGACAGAGCAATATAGGTGTCCAGTAGGTACTTTGATGCAACCTTAAAAAAAAAAACCACCTTCTGGGGGTGCCCAGTTGGGTGGTTCCCTTGAGGTCAGCAGCTCTTTGCTAACCTGATCAGACACAGTACTCCACCTACACCAAGTAGAGAGGAAAGACAAAAATACTATAAATCAAACCAAAACAAGCAAACAGAAAACTTTACAGGATAAAATTGGCTGGAAAAACCGAATAATAGCAGTAGAAACACTAACAAAAATGAAGTTCTAATTATTGAAATAGGCAGCAATGGGAAATTATAATTAAACTAGAAAAATTGAGAAAGAAAAAGGATCTGTATGGAAAAGGTTGAACTTAAAAAACAAAACAACAATCAACAACATCAAAATAAACAAAAAAAAACAACCAAACCAAAAAAAAAAACAAAAACACAACCAAAAACAAAGCAGTATGTATATGTTATTGAATATTGTCTGGGCAACACGTGGTCTTCTGGGGTATGAGATGTTAATTACAGTTCTGATACGACTGGAGGCTGCTAGTTTCTCAAACCCCAGCAGGTAGACACCCTAAATCTCTCTTCAGCCCGCTTAAAAGGCACTTTGAACTTGTTCACTTGCTGAGCAGAAGCTTTCCCAGGGAATTGCTTGTCGCTGGAATCACTGCTGAAGTGGCTATCCACTTACCCTGTGTGCCAAAACTGGTCTCCCTCTGTCCCCGAGGGTTAGGGCTGCAAGGCGGCTCAAACCCTGCCCTTAGGCTACTTGGTCGCTGGGTTACCAGCTCCCACCCAATTCTAGCTCTGCGACCCTGAGGGCGGAGCTTGCCGGGGTAGATCACTCACAATGGCTGCCTGTGACCCAGAGCCAAACACTATTAACTCCGTCTGGCTCAGTGGCTCAGACTGGGGCCCTAGACAACGGCCAAAGTTCTCGGCACTCCCGCTCAGGCTCTCCTCAAGGCAGTTCAGCTGAGTGCCAAGTCCAAAGACACCAAAACAGTTCACAGGTAAGGCCTTTCCTGTTTGCAGTCTCGCTGCTACTGAACTTACAGTTGCGGGCGGGTTTAGACAGATTGAACACACGCGACCACTTGCCGGTTTTCCACTGTTTTAGTCCTCCTCTTGGGGTCCAGAAGTCTCTCGCTGACTCCCTGTATCCTCTCAGGGGTGATGATAGGCAGATCCCACCAGCCAGAGATGCCTGGAGTCCTATCTCCCCAGACTCACGGTGCCCAGATGCAAGGAAGCTGTTACTCGGCTGCCATTTTGCCGACATCATACAATTTCAAAACAAATCTTACACAGCATTATATTTCCATTTTTTTCTCTGAAAGGGTCAAATTTTGTACAGGAGGTAAAATGCTTCACAGACAAGGAAAGAAAACTCTGCTAGAACCAACTTTTCATCATTATCCTCAATCTTCCTCTGAAACTTCAACTTCTTCCTCCCCTTCATCTTCTTCATTTTCCTCCCCTTCCTCTCTCTCTCTCTTTCTTTCTTGTTAGGGTCTTGCTGTCACCTGTTGTGGAGTACCATGATGCGATCAGAGCTCACTACAGCCTCAGACTCTGGGTTCAAGCCATCCTCCCACTTCAGCCTCCTGAATAGCTGGGACTACAGGCATGCACCACCACACCAGCTAATTTTTTTTCTTTTTTTTTTTGTAAAGAGGGGAGTCTCACTCTGTTGCCCAGGCTGGTCTCAAATTCCTAGCCTCAAGCAATCTTCTGGCTTCAGTCTTCCAAAGTGTTAGAATTATAAGCATTAGCTGCTACATCCAGCCTTGTATTCTTTTACCAGTTTCTGGAAACTATTTCTGAAAAGATAGTATGTCTGATTCCTCCTTCCTTCCTTCCTTCCTTCCCTTGGGGATACCACACAGGTCTCTCCCACCTTTTTCTCTCCCCCCAACACCCATCTTCTCCCATTCCTGGCTCTCTTCTCTCTCTCTTTCCCATCTCTTGCCCCCACACTCTTACCTCTCTCTCAGATACAATAAATGTGTATTTTTATATCCTTAAAAAAAAAAAAGATAATATGGGGCAGCACCTGTGGCTCAAAGGAGTAGGGCGCCGGCTCCATATACCAGAGGTGGCAGGTTCAAACCCAGCCCTGGCCAACAACTGAAAAAAAAAAAATTTATATCGTAAAAAAAAAGATAATATGGGGCAGCGCCTGTGGCTCAAGGGGCAAAGGCGCCAGCCACATGCATCTGGGTTCGAATCCAGCCCAGGCCCACCAAACAACAATAACAGCTGCAACCAAAAAATAGCCTGGTGTTGTGGCGGGCACCAGTAGTCCCAGCTACTTGGGAGGCAGAGGCAGGAGAATCACTTGAGCCCAGGAGTTTGAGGTTGCAGTGAGCTGTGATGCCTCTGCACTCTACCCAAGGCAACAGTGTGAGGCTCTGTCTCAAAAAAAAAAAAAAAAAAAAAAAAAACAAAGAAAGACAAGATAACATGCTTGCCAAAAAAGGCAAAATCTACTATTGTTCTAAAAGGCCCATAGCCATCCTTTCAGCTAATTT
Source organism: Nycticebus coucang (assembly GCF_027406575.1). Taxonomy (NCBI): domain Eukaryota; kingdom Metazoa; phylum Chordata; class Mammalia; order Primates; family Lorisidae; genus Nycticebus; species Nycticebus coucang. The sequence continues at coordinate 24,028,485 of NC_069798.1, read as the reverse complement.
TCTACATCTGTTTTATATGGATGTTGTTCTTGGTGCTGGGGTAAGGCAGTGAACCACGCAGGTGAAGTCCCTGCCCCCGTGGAGTTTACATGCTCATGTGACAGAAGACAATTATTGAATAAATAACCACAGAACACAATCAAGAAGTGGTAAGTGCCAAAAAGAAACAGAACTCTAGGAAAGGGGGTAGAGAGGCCCAGGAGGGGAGCAATTTGCATGCGGGGAGGGTATCAGAACAGGAATCTGTAGTCAGATGTTTTACTGAGACCAGAAGAGCAGAATTTAGTGAGTAGTGGGCAGTGAACGGTTCAGGATTCAAGATCCTGTAAAACACACCCTTCTAAGAAAATGAATACACAAAAGTCACCTGGTCTAGTTACCAGCTTTCCAGGGGCATTTCCTACCTAAACATCTGAGTCACGAGCCAACCTTCTGTTAATCCCAAATACATCTTGTCTGGTGATAAATTCCTACTTCATATTTATTTCTGATTCCAAAACCAGACCTAAATTTTAGAAAGCTGGAAGATAATATTGGTATTATAAAATTCCACTTTCTGTTAAGTTCCCATGGAAAACATTGAAAAAAAAGAAAAGACTAAGAAAAGCCTAAGACAAATAGCTGAGATGTCTAAAATGTGTTAAATCCCCAGGTAATTTAGTTATTCATCAAACATGAGCTGTTCCCCTGCAAGTGCTAAGCAGTGGCTGGGGTACCAAGGGTACAGATTTTTAACAACAGCCCTGTCCTCTGAGTTCCCACTGCCACAAGGGACGGCTGTCATGGAAACTAATTACATCACATGGCTATAAGAGAATGTGGCCAAAGTGCTTTGGGAATATAACATCCAGAGAAATGAGTTTTTCAGAAAAAAAAATCCTTTATAACTCTTTTAATTGCCCCATAAAAAGGATATTTCTCAATCACTTTCTTACTCATCCAGTATGTTGCCTTTGGCACTGTTGAATATTTCCTCGTTTTTAAAACTTTCTATGTCCTGGTTACCTCGAAATTTGATTTCTCTCTCTTTTTTTCCAACTTTGCTGAATTCCACCAAATTAGCACACATTCCTTACACTTTTTATGTACCCCAGCAACTAGCAAAATATCTGGCATAAGACAGGGTCTCAAGAAATATTTATTGACTTGAACCAAACCAGGTGACACCTTTACAAAGTTGTAACAGTTCTCTTAGGTTCCTCCTGTTTGTTCTTCCTCCCACACTTCATTCATTCATTCATTCATTCAGTAAATACATATGGAACAGCTATAAAGTGCCAATACCTGATCTGAGAAACAAGGGCACAGCAGGAACAGGCAAAAGTCCCTGTCTTGATAGAATTTACATTTCAAGGCAGGAGACAGAAAACTAAAATACAGTAGAAGGTGCTGAGTTATGGAAAAAAAAAATAGTTCTATAAGACAGGGTTCAAAAAAAAAAAAAAAAAAAAGACAGGGTTCAATCACAGAAGCAAAGCAACTAGGAAACATTCACTGGTGTGTTCAGCCTACTAGTACCAGCCTGAAGGAACTGTTAATATTTATTAGCATCTCTTCTCCACTCCCCATTCAACGACGTCACATTGGTCACTTGAAATTGGCTATGGTGGGAATATTTACACCAGGGAAATTGGCAAATGCCACAAATCACACCTTTTTTCTTTTTCCAGAAAGCTGGTTGTAAACATTTACCAGTATACCTCACACACCCACACACCCACACTCATGCAAGAATTTATTAGAGGGCTTTGCCTTTATACAATTGTAGGGCTATGAAGCCAGAGCCTCTTTGGTGCTGGTGCTGAAGTCAACTGAACAGGTAGTCAGGAGAGGAAATGGGTGTGAAGTATGAAACTAACATGGAACCCATGCAGCTGAGCTGGAAGCCAGAAGGACAGATGGAATTGTTGTTGATCTCTCACCATCTCAGAGCCTCCAACTTAAGAGAAGTGAAGGTGGGGAGGAGGAGTCCTAGGGGAGAAGCTGGTACCCTGATTGTGGAGCTGAACGTAACCCTGTCTAAGAGCCTGAAGGACTAGCAGACAACCCAGCTAGAGCCAGAGGAGCTGTATGTCCAGTTGCTGCCCCACACCAGACATGTGGGCCAACAGGTAAGAACAACACACCTAGCTGGACCAGTCTTCTAAGTGTGAGAACAGCATAGGGGTTCTGCCTTCCACGTCATGTTTCTGTGGCCCAAGAGACTTCAGAATTCTTCAGGGAAGAGAATCTGGGAATCACAACTCCAGCTCAGCTAAGTTGGCACAATACAAATCCACCTTAGCTAAAGTCAACAGGATTGTCAGGGAAGGACTTACTGAGAAGGTGATATGTGAGTAATATCTAAGGGAAGTGAGGGAGCAAGATTTGGGGATTTTTATGAGAAGACGGTTCTGAGCCAAAGAGATAGAAAATACAAGGCCTCGAGTGGAGATTACAGCTGACATATGCAAAGACCAGCAACCAGCAGAAATAACAGTATAGTTGGAAAGAGAGAAGGAAGAGAGTAGCTAGAGGAGAGGTCACATTGAGTAGGAGGCCCTTGGGGAGGTGCTTATGAGAAATTGAGCAAAACTTGGCTTCTACTCTTTGTGAGACAAGGATCCACTGGATGATTTTGAACAGAGGAATAACAAGATTAAACAAATCTTAGCAGGATTATTCTGGATGCTGTATTGGTAATACACTGAAAGATTATCAAATGCAAATTATGAGGTCATTGCAAAAGTTCACAAAGGAACTGATGGCTTAGACCAGGGGAGTAGCAAGGGGGATGGTACAAAGAGGTTGGATCCTGGGCACATTTTGGATGTGGTGTGAGTGGAATTTACCCTGCATGTGGGCTATGAGACAAATAGAGGAATCAATGATGAGTCCAAGTTTTAAAGCTGAGCAACTAGAACCTGCTATTAATTAAATTGGGAAAATGGAAAGATAACTAAGCTTGGATGGGGTAAGAGGAGCACAGGAGTAGACAAACTGAGTTTGAGTTTTTTCCTTAGACACCAAATTGGAGATGACAGTTGGATTTGTGAAGTTTAGAGGGAAGGTACAGGTTAAAGGTGCCAATTTGGGAGTAATGCATGCAATGAGAAATATTTATCACCACAAGATTGGATGAGATCACAAAGCCATAAAGAGAAAAGAGGAGAAGTACAAAGACTGGTCCCCAGAGCCCTATCCACATAAAGCTTGGGGATATTAGGAGGAACAGGCAAAAGAAACTAAGAAAATGAGCTGAGAGGTTAGAGAAGACCTGAGAGCTTAGCAGCCTCCAAAGCAAGTGGCAAAAAGAGGGAGGAAGTGACGAGTTCAGTCAGATTGCTTCAGACAGGTCTAGTAAGGGAAGAACTGAGTTCTGGTGGTTCAGTTTAGCGAATTGGGAGGTTTGGGGCCACCTTATTAAGGACAACTTGGGCAGACGAGAAGCAATACAAGCCATATCAGAGTGAGTTCAAATGAGAATAAATTAAGCAGTTAGAGACAGCATACACAAATCTTTTGAGGGGCAAAAAAAAAGACAAAAATGGAACATGAGCTAGAAGACAGAAGGGAGTCGAGGGAGAGTTTTTGTTTGAACTGGGAGAAACAATAGTGTGTTTGTAAGATGATAGGATTTCCCTGATAGTGGGAAATTTTATGATGAGCAGAGAGGGGAAAGCAATGTCCTTTTAGTAGATGAGAGAGGATGGGATGTGGTACAGAAGTGAAGGGATTGCATTCAGAAAAAAATGACTTTTGTCCGTAGTAGACCAAGTACTCGAGGTCAGTAGTCCAAATACATGAGGCAAGTAGGTAGATGGGGGAAACTTTCTTACTATTACTATTTCTAAATTCTCATGTCTATATAAGTGGGGTAAAAGTATTACCTGAATAGAGTTTTGGGGGAATTAAGTAAGTTAATACATATAGACACACAGGAAAGGTGTAATCAATGTTAACAACTATTAGATACTATTACACGTCAGGGTGATCTCATCTGTTCTCATGTTTTCAATGACCCCCTATCCTTAATCTTCAGATTAAAAATCCAATTCCTGCTGCACATCTCTCAAAATCAGCAGGTCTGGAACCCAAATCTCAGGGCGTATCTATCTCCTGCAAGCTTCTCTTGGTTAATGGCTCCTCCTCCTGGACACATCACCAGGTGCCCCGGAGTTCTCCGGATCTCCTCCCCGCCCTCATACTCACACCTCAGCCATATCGAGTTTGCCTCATTCTTTCTTAATATTTTGGAAACCCATTCTCTCCTCTCCATCCAGCATACCCCTCTACCCCTTCGGGCTCTCAGCTACTCTCTCTTCTAGACTTCAGCCTCCTAACTCGTCCCTCCCGCCAGTGCACTCCACCATCCACATGTACAGAGTGATCTGTCTGAAATGTGAAACACATGTAATTTTCTGGGTTAAACACTTCAGCAGTAGCCTAGACACTTACAAGATTAAATCCAATCTATGCAGCATGGGGCGGAGGCCTCCTAGGATATGTTTACAACTTTGGCTGTGCCTCCTGCACCCTCGAACCCTATACTCTGCGTGCCAATTACACCAAGTGTTTATGACTTTCCTGCACAGTGCTTCCCAACGCTAGCTTAGCACCACCAGGCTAATGCCTAATTACCCTTCAACTCTCAGCTTAGGCACCATCTCCTCCAGGAAGCTTGCCCTGAATTCCTTCCACATTGAGCCAAGTGCCCTTCCTCAGAGCTCTCACAATATTACTTCCAAATACCTTGCACATGACAAGGACTTAATGGATTGGTTGACATCACATTAGATGAATTATATCTAATTGATTAAACTACAGTACATGATATCTTGAAGTCTTTTCCAGTACTTATGATATTACAGCAGATATTTTTCTTTTGATGACAATTTTATAAAGATATAATTGACATACCGTATAATTCGGCCTTTGGAAGTATATGATACAAAATGGCTTTTAGTATATTCACAGCATTGTGTAACCATAACCACAATCAATTTTAGAACACTTCCTCACCCACCCCCCTGTACCATTTGGCTGTCACTACCCATTCCCTCACAACCTCTCTAGTGCTGTGCAGGCCTAATCTACTGTCTGTCTCTATGGATTTGCCGATGATGAACATTTCACATAAATGCAATTGTGCAACAAATATATGGTCATTTGCGTCTGGTTTACTTAAATTCACATGATGTTTCAACATCTATCCATGTTGTAGCACATATCAATGTTTCATTTCTTTTTATTTCCAAATAATATTTTATTATATGGATATGCCACATTTTATTTATCCATTCATCAGTTGATGGACATTTGGGTTGTTTTTAATTTTGGCTATTATGAATAATGCTGCTATGAATATTCTTGGACAAGTTTGTATGTGTACATATGCTTTTTTGTGGATATATGCTTTCATCTCTCTTGAGTATATACCTAGGAGTAGAATTACTGGATAAAGAGGGTCCAGCCACTTGTCACTGTTACCTAATATGTAGAGACTTTATCTGTCAGAAGGCCAGAGATTTTGGAGAACAGTGAGAGTAGCTTCTCCAAGACTCTTCTGTTCTTCCATTTCCAAAATCACAGTTGTATATATGAAAGTTCAAAGTAAAAACCATGTTAACCCCTATCTTAAACAATAATAATTGGCATAACCCATGACCCAAACAACATTCCAACTTAACAGTTAATCTCCTAAATCAATTGCCCTAAACTATTCAAGATACACACTTTTAGGTTAAAGCTGAATTTACAAAACAATAAGAATGGGAGACATGAGGTGAAGGTCAGGCAGGATCTAAACTGACCAGACCAGCTGTGTCATGTTGGCCCTAGCCTGACTGGCTCTATCTTATTCACACACATGTGCTCTTAACATGATAACTTTTGACTTAGCCTTTTGAGGGACTTCCAGACGGTAGCAGGTATGTTTTCTACTACCCAAGTAAAACTTTGTATCCCATTAGTCCTTTTTTTGGTTTGTTTGTTTGTTTTGGAGACAGGGTTTCACTCTGTCACCTAGCCTATAGTGCAGTAGCATCATCCTAGTTCACTGCAGCCTCAAAACTCTCAGGCTCAAGAGATTCTCGAGGCTCAGCCTCCCTAATTGCTGAGAGTACAGCTCTATGCCACTATGCTGGCTAATTTTTAAAAACTTTTTTGTATGGGGTGGAGAAGTGCCCATGTCCAAGTGGCCCCACAGGCCCCACACTGGGGACACCCTGACCATGCAGCCTCCAGCTCCACTGCAGACCGGGAAGAGGCTCTTCCCCTGCCTTCTCTCGACATGCTGGTGAAGATGTAGCCATGGTTGGTGGTTGGTGCTGCCGAGGCCTACCTGGGGAGTGGCATCTCCAGAGAGTTTCTTTAAAATGTGAGTTCTCCCTCCCCTACTCCTAAGACTGTGACTGTGTCCGGGAGAGGTGTGTTTTTACCTTGACCCCACTGCAGGTGATTCTGAGGCTGCTGGCGGTGTGCAAGACTTTGTAAAGCCCTGTTCTCCACCGGGCTAGCTGTAGGTTTATGGAGAACTAGACAGGATTTGTGAGCAGCTAAGGAGAGAGGGAAAGGCTTGCCTGGAGCGCTGGATTAGTCAGCATTTGGCATCAACAGCATTTTATATCAGTGTGGCATATATCTATCTGAAACCTTCACTGGAGTGCAGAAAAATTATTCACCTTGCTCTTCATCACAATTTGTCAAGGAGAAGCTTGGTTAGAGTTGAGGCGACCTGGGGTCTGATATCCCTCTGAAAGCAGTGTGTCAGAATCTTTGGTGGGGACAAGATGGGTGACTTAAGTCAGCTTTCCACAGAGGCTTCTGTCCAGAAGGAGAGTTAAAGGATAGAAATTTAGCAAGTAGGAAGGAGAGAGCAAGATGGCGGCTGAGTAACAGCTTCCTTGCATCTGGGCACCGTGAGTCTGGGGAGATAGGACTCCAGGCATCTCTGGCTGGTGGGATCTGCCCATCATCATCCCTGTGAGGATACAGGGAGTCAGCGAGAGACTTCTGGACCCCAAGAGGAGGACTAAAACAGTGGAAAACCGGCAAGTGGTCGTGTGTGTTCAATCCGTCTAAACCCACCTGCAACTGTAAGTACAGTAGCAGCGAGACTGCAAACAGGAAAGGCCTTACCTGTGAACTGTTTTGATGTCTTTGGACTTGGCACTCAGTTGAACTGCCTTGGGGAGAGCCTGAGTGGGAGTGCGGAGAACTTTGGCCATTGTCTAGGGCCCCAGTCTGAGCTGCTGAGCCAGACGGAGCTAATAGTGTTTGGCTGTGGGCCACAGGGAGCCATTGTGAGTGATCTGCCGTGGCAAGCTCCGCCCTCAGGGTCGCAGAGCAAGAATCGGGCAGGAGCTGGTAACCTAGCAACTGAGTAGCCTAGGGTGGGGTCTGAGCCGCCTTACAGCCCTAACCCTCAGTAGCAGAGTGAGACTGGTTTTGGCACACTGGGTAAGTGGATAGCCACTTCAGCAGTGATTCCAGCAACAAGCACTTTCCTGGGAAAGCTTCTGCTCAGCAAGTTTACAAGTTTGAAGTGCCTTTTAAGAGGGCTGAAGAGAGATTTAGGGTGTCTACCTACTAGGGTTTGAGAAATCAGCAGCTCCCAGTCGTATCAACACTGTGCTTAAAATCTCATACCCCAGAAGACCACGTGTTGCCCAGACAATATTCAACAACATATACATACTGCTTTGTTTTTGGTTGTGTGTGTGTGTGTTTTTTTGTTTCGTTGTTTTTTTGTTTATTTTGATGTTGTTGATGTTGTTTTGTTTTTTAATTTCAACCTTTTCCATACAGATTTTTTTCTTTCTCAATATTTCTCGTTTAATTATAATTTCCCATTGCTGCCTTTTTCAATAATTAGAACTTCATTTTTGCTAGTGTTTCACCCAATTTTATCCTGTAAAGTTTTCTGTTTGCTTGTTTTGGTTTGATTTATAGCATTTCTGTCTTTCCTCTCCACTTGGTGGAGGTGGGGTACTGTGTCTGATCAGGTTAGCAAAGAGCTGCTGACCTCAAGGGAACCACCCAACTGGGCACCCCCAGAAGGTGGGGTTTTTTTAAGGTTGTGTCAAAGTACCCTACTGTAAACCTATATTGCTCTGTCTCCCTCTTTCTGTACCTCTCTTCTTTTTGTCAATATTCATTTTACCCACCCCCTCTTCTTTCTCTATTTTTTTTTCTTTTCACTCATTCCTCCTTTCTTTCATTCCTTTCTTGCCCTTCAACCTTCTCATCCTTCTGGTACTGTGCCAAAAGGACTCATTGAAACCTTAGTCCACAGGCATGAGAACATAAAGAGCAAGAAGAAGTGAAAGGAAAATTAGGGCAAGGAAACAGATAAAAGAAATCACTCATGAGGAAGAGTCAGCAGAAAAATCCAGGCACCATGAAGAACCAGTCCAGAACAACCCCACCAAGGGACCATGAGGTAGGTACTGCAGAGGATTCCACCTATAAAGAAATGTTAGGAATGACAGAAAGGGAATTTAAAATACACATGATGAAAACAATGAAAGAAATGATGGAAACAATGAAGGAAACTGCTAATAAAGTGGAAAATAACCAAAAGAAAATCCAAAAACAGAATCAAGTAAGAAATGAACCATATGAAGGATATGGAAAGGATATACAGAGCTGAAAGAACTGAAACAGTCAATTAGGGAACTTAAAGAGGCAATGGAAAGTATCAGCAACAGGTTAGACCATGCAGAAGAAAGAATTTCAGAGGTAGAAGACAAAGTTCTTGAGATAACTCAGAGAGTAAAAGAGGCAGAAAAGAAGAGAGAGAAAGCAGAACGTTCACTGTCAGAATTATGGGACTTTATGAAGCGTTCTAACATACGATTTATACTAATCCCAGAAGGGGAAGAAGAATGCCCCAGAGGAATGGAAGCCATACTAGAGAATATTATAAAAGAAAATTTCCCAAATATCACCAAAGATTCTGACACACTGATTTCAGAGGGATATTGGACCCCAGGTCACCTCAACTCTAAGCGAGCTTCTCCAAGACACATTGTGATGAACCTGTCCAAAGTCAAGACAAAAGAAAACATTCTGCAAGCTGCCAGGACTAAGTGCCAGTTGACCTACAGGGGCAAATCCATCAGACTGACCACAGACTTCTCTAATGAAACTTTCCAACCAAGAAGACAAGGGTCATCTGCCTTTAATCTACTTAAACGGAACAATTTCCAGCCCAGAATTCTGTACCCTGCTAAGCTAAGCTTAAAAATTGATGGAGAAATCAAATCATTTACGGATATACAAACATTGAGGAAATTCACCACAATAAGACCAATTCTACAGAAATACTTCAACCTGTTCTGCACACTGACCACCACAATGGATCAGCAGCAAAGTAAGAACTCAGAAATTAAAGGACAGAACCTAACCTCCACACTGATACAAATAATAAAACTAAGTAATGGACTCTCACAAAATAGCATGAATAGAATACTACCACACTTATCAATTATCTCAATAAATGTTAATGGCTTGAATTCCCCACTCAAAAGGCATAGACTGGCTGACTGGATTAAAAAACACAAGCCATCCATTTGCTGTCTGTGAGAAACACACCTGGCTTCAAAAGACAAATTAAAACTCCGAGACAAGGATTGGAAGACAATTTTTCAGGCAAATGGAATTCAGAAGAAAAGAAGAGTTGCAATCTTATTTTCAGATACATGTGGATTTAAAGCAACTAAAGTCAAAAAAGACAAAGATGGTCACTTTATATTGGTCAATGAAAAATACAACAAGAAGACATTTGAATTCTAAATACTTATGCACCCAATTTAAATGCTCTCAGATTCTTGAAACAGACCTTACTCAGTCTGAGCAATATGATATCTGATAATACCATAATAACAGGGGACTTTAACACTCCTCTTCCAGAGCTGGACATATCCTCTAAACAGAAATTAAACAAAGATATGAGAGATTTAAATGAGACCCTAGAACAACTGTGCTTGATAGACGCATATACAACACTCCACCCCAAAGATAAACAATATACATTCTACTCATCACCCCATGGAACATTCTCCAAAATTGATAATATCGTAGGACACAAAACAAATATCAACAGAATCAAAAGAATTGAAATTTTACCTGGTATCTTCTCAGACCATAAGGCACTAAAGGTGGAACTCAACTCTAACAAAAATGCTCGACCCCACCCAAAGGCATGGAAACTAAACAATCTTCTGTTGAATAACAGATGGGTGAAGGAAGAAATAAAACAGGAAATCAATAACTTCCTTGAGCATAACAACAATGAAGACACAAGCTACCAAAACCTGTGGGATACTGCAAAAGCAGTTTTGAGAGGAAAATTTATTGCTTTAGATGCCTACATTCAAAAAACAGAAAGAGAGCACATCAACAATCTCACAAGCCATCTTTTGGAATTGGAAAAAGAAGAACAATCTAAGCATAAACTCATTAGAAGAAAAGAAATATCCAAAATCAAATCAGAGATCAATGAAATTGAAAACAAAGAATCATTCAGAAAATTAATGAAACAAGGAGTTGGTTTTTTGAAAAAATAAATAAAATAGATAAACCATTGGCCAGACTAATTAGAAATAGAAAAGTAAAATCTCTAGTAACCTCAATCAGAAATGTTAAAGGGGAAATAACAACTGATCCCACAAAGATACAAGAGATCATCTCTGAATACGACCAGAAACTCTATGCCCAGAAATTTGACAATGTGATGGAAATGGATAAATATTTGGAATCACACCCTCTCCCTAGACACTGCCAGGAAGAAATAGAGCTCCTGAACAGACCAATTTCAAGCACTGAGATTAAAAAAACAATAAAAAATCTTCCAACCAAAAAATGCCCTGGTCCAGATGGCTTCACACCAGAATTCTATCAAACCTTCAAGGAAGAGCTTATTCCTGTACTGCAGAAATTATTCCAAAAAGTTGAGGAAAAAGGAATCTTCCCTAACACATTTTATGAAGCAAACATCACCCTGATACCAAAACCAGGAAAAGACCCAAAAGGAGAATTTCAGACCAATCTCACTCATGAATATAGATGCAAAAATGCTCAACAAAATCCTAGCCAACAGATTACAGCTTATCATCAAAAAAGTCATTCATCATAATCAAGTAGGTTTCATCCCAGGGATGCAAGGCTGGTTTTACACACGCAACTCCATAAACATTATCCACCATATTAACAGAGGCAAAAATAAAGATCATATGATCCTCTCAATGGATGCAGAAAAAGCATTTGATAAAATCCAGCATCCTTTTCTAATTAGAACGCTGAAGAGTATAGGCATAGGTGGGACATTTCTAAAACCGATTGAAGCTATCTATGACAAACCCACAGCCAATATTTTACTGAATGGAGTAAAACTGAAAGCTTTTCCTCTTAGAACTGGAACCAGACAAGGTTGTCCTCTGTCACCTTTACTATTCAACATAGTGCTGGAAGTTCTAGCCAACACAATTAGGCAAGACAAGGAAATAAAGGGAATCCGAATGGGAGCAGAGGAGGACAAACTCTCCCTCTTTGCTGACGACATGATCTTATACTTAGAGAACCCCAAAGGCTCAACCACAAGACTCCTAGAAGTTATCAAAAAATACAGTAATGTTTCAGGATATAAAATAAATGTCCACAAGTCAGTAGCCTTTGTATACACAAATAAAAGTCAAGATGAGAAGCTAATTAAGGACACAACTCCCTTCACCATAGTTTCAAAGAAAATGAAATACCTAGGAATATACCTAACTAAGGAGGTGAAGGACCTCTATAAAGAAAATTATGAACTCCTCAGAAAGGAAATAGCAGAGGATATTAACAAATGGAAGAACATACCATGCTCATGGATTGTCAGAATCAGCATTGTTGAAATGTCTATACTTCCCAAAGCAATCTACCTATTCAGTGCCATTCCTATTAAAATACCAACATCGTACTTTCAAGATTTGGAAAAAATGATTCTGTGTTTTCTATGGAACCAGAAAAAAACCCGTATAGCTAAGGCAGTTCTCAGTAATAAAAATAAAGCTGGGGGCATCAGCATACCAGATTTTAGTCTATACTACAAAGCCATAGTGGTCAAAACAGCATGGTACTGGCACAAAAACAGAGACATAGACACTTGGAATCAAATTGAAAACCAAGAAATGAAACTAACATCTTACAACCACCTAATCTTTGATAAACTAAACAAGAACATACCTTGGGGGAAAGACTCCCTATTCAATAAATGGTGTTGGGAGAACTGGATGTCTACATGTAAAAGACTGAAACTGGACCCACACCTTTCCCCACTCACAAAAATTGATTCAAGATGGATAAAAGACTTAAATTTAAGGCATGAAACAATAAAAATCCTCCAAGAAAGCTTAGGAAAAACACTGGAAGATATTGGCCTGGGGAAAGACTTCATGAAGAAGACTGCCATGGCAATTGCAACAACAACAAAAATAAACAAATGGGACTTCATTAAACTGAAAAGCATCTGTACAGCCAAGGAGACAACAACCAAAGCAAAGAAACAACCTACACAATGGGAATGGATATTTGCATATTTTCAATCAGACAAAAGCTTGATAACTAGGATCTATAGAGAACTCAAATTGATCCACATGAAAAAAGCCAACAATCCCATATATCAATGGGCAAGAGACATGAATAGAACCTTCTCTAAAGATGACAGATGAATGGCTAACAAACACATGAAAAAATGTTCATCATCTCTATATATTAGAAAAATGCAAATCAAAACAACCCTGAGATATCATCTAACCCCAGTGAGAATGGCCCACATCACAAAATCTCAAAACTGCAGATGCTGGCGTGGATGTGGAGAGAAGGGAACACTTTTACACTGCTGGTGGGACTGCAAACTAGTACAACCTTTCTGGAAGGAAGTATGGAGAAACCTCAAAGCACTCAAGCTGGACCTCCCATTTGATCCTGCAATCCCATTACTGGGCATCTACCCAGAAGGAAAGAAATCCTTTTATCATAAGGACACTTGTACTAGACTGTTTATTGCAGCTCAATTTACAATCGCCAAAATGTGGAAACAGCCTAAATGGCCACCAACCCAGGAATGGATTAACAAGCTGTGGTATATGGATACCATGGAATACTGTTCAGCTATTAAAAAAATGGAGACTTCACATCCTTCGTATTAACCTGGATGGAAGTGGAAGACATTATTCTTAGTAAAGCATCACAAGAATGGAGAAGCATGAATCCTATGTACTCAATTTTGATCTGAGGACAATTAATGACAATTAAGGTTATGGGGGGGAGCAGAAAGAGGGACGGAGGGAGAGGGGTGGGGCCTTGGTGTGTGTCACACTTTATGGGGGCAAGACATGATTGCAAGAGGGACTTTACCTAACAATTGCAATCAGTGTAACCTCCCTTATTGTACCCTCAATGAATCCCCAACAATAAAAAAAAAAAAGAAGGAAATTGCCAAATTTTTGAAACAAAATGACAATGAAGACATGAATTATCAGAACCTCTGGGATACCGCAAAGGCAGACCTCAGAGGGAACTTTATAGCACTGCAGGCCTTCCTCAAGAGAACAGAAAGTGAGGAAGTTAACAACTTAATGGGACATCTCAAGCAACTGGAAAAGGAAGAACATTACAACCCCAAACCCGGTAGAAGAAAAGAAATAACCAAAATTAGAGCAGAATTAAATGAAATTGAAAACAAAAGAATTATACACAGATCAATAAATCAAAAAGTTGGTTTTTTGAAAAGGTCAATAAAATATATGAACATTTGGCTAACCTAACCAGGAAAAAAAGAGTAAAATCTCTAATCTTATCAATCAGAAATTCAAAGATGAAATAACAACAGACTCCTCAGAAATTCAAAAAATCCTTAATGAATATTACAAGAAACTTTATTCGCAGAAATATGAAAATATGAAGGAAATTGACCAATACTTGGAAGCATGTCACATTTCAAGACTTAGCAAGATCCAAGTAGAAATGTTGAACAGGCCAATATCAAGTTCTGAAATAGTATCAACCACACGAAATCTCCCTAAAAAGAAAAGCCCGGGACCAGATGGCTTCACGTCAGAATTCTATCAAACCTTTAAAGAGGAACTAGTACCTATATTACTCAAGCTGTTCCAAAATATAGAAAAAGAAGGAAGACTACCCAACACGTTCTATGAAGCAAACATCACCCTGATTCCCAAACCAGGAAAAGACCCAACAAGAAAAGAAAATTATAGACCAATATCACTAATGAATATAGATGCAAAAATATTCAACAAGAGCCTAACAAACAGAATCCAGCAACACATCAATCAAATTATACATCATGATCAAGTCGGTTTTATCCCAGGGTCTCAAGGCTGGTTCAATATACGTAAATCTACAAGTATAATTCAGCAATAAACAAATTAAAAAACAAAGACCATATGATTCTCTCAATTGATGCAGAAAAAGCTTTTGATAATATCCAGCATCCCTTCATGATCAGAACACTTAAGAAAATTGGTATAGAAGGGACATTTTTAAAACTGATAGAAGCCATCTACAGCAAACCCATAACCAATATCATATTGAATGGAGTTAAATCGAAATTATTTCCACTCAGATCAGGAACCAGACAGGCTGCCCATTGTCTCCACTGCTCTTTAACATTGTAATGGAAGTTGTAGCCATCACAATTAGGGAAGAAACGGCAATCAAGGGTATTTATATAGGGTCAGAAGAGATCAAACTTTTGCTCTTCGCAGATGATATGATTGTATATCTGGAAAACACCAGGGATTCTACTACAAAACTCTTAGAAATGATCAAGGAATACAGCAGTGTATCAGGTTACAAAATCAACATTCATAAATTGGTAGCCTTTATATATACAAACAATAGTCAAGCTGAAAAAACATTTAAGGACTCTATTCCATTCACGGTGGTGCCAAAGAAGATGAAATATTTGGGAGGTTATCTAACAAAGGATGTGAAAGATCTCTGTAAAGAGAACTATGAAACTCTAAGAAAAGAAATAGCTGAAAATGTTAACAAATGGAAAAACATACCATGCTCATGGCTGGGAAGAATCAACATTGTTAAAATGTCCATATTACCCAAAGCAATATACAATTTTAATGCAATCCTTATTAAAACTCCACTATCATACTTTAAAGATCTTGAAAAAATAATACTTCGTTTTATATGGAATCAGAAAAAACCTCGAATAGCCAAGTCATTACTCAGAAATAAAAAGAAAGCAGGAAGAATCATGCTACCAGAACTCAGACTATACTATAAATCGATAGTGATCAAAACAGCATGGTACGGGCACAAAAACAGAGAGGTAGATGTCTGGAACAGAATAGAGAACCAAGAGATGAACCCAGCTCCTTAGCGTTATTTGATCTTTGACAAGCCAATTAAAAACATTCAGTGGGGAAAAGATTCCCTATTTAACAAATGGTGCTGGGTGAACTAGCTGGCAACCTGTAGAAGACTGAAACTGGACCCACACCTTTCACCATTAACTAAGATAGACTCTCACTGGATTAAAGATTTAAACTTAAGACATGAAACTATACAAATACTAGAAGAAAGTGCAGGGAAAACCCTTGAAGAAATTGGTCTGGGCGAGTATTTTATGAGGAGGACCCCCCCCCCCGGGCAATTAAAGCAGCTTCAAAAATACTACTGGGACCAAACTAAAAGGCTTCTGCACAGCCAAGAACACAGTAAGGAAAGCAAGCAAACAGCCCTCAGAATTGGAGAAGATATTTGCAGGTTATGTCTCTGACAAAGGTTTAATAACCAGAATCCACAGAGAACTCAAACATATAAGCAAGAAAAGAACATTGCAGGCTGGACAAGGGACTTGAAGAGAAACTTTTCTGAAGAAGACACGTGGACGGCCTACAGACATATGAAAAAATGCTCATCATCCTTAATTATCAGAGAAATGCAAATCAAAACTACTTTGAGATATCATCTAACTCCAGTAAGATTAGCCCATATCACAAAATCCCAAGACCAGAGATGTTGGCGTAGATGTGGAGAAAAGGAAACACTTCTTCACTGCTGGTAGGAATGCAAATTAATACATTTCTTTTGGAACAATATTTGGAGAACACTTAGAGATCTAAAAATAGATCTGCCATTCAATCCTATAATTCCTCTACTAGGTATATACCCAGAAGACCAAAAATCACATTATAACAAAGATATTTGTACCAGAATGTTTATTGCAGCCCAATTCATAATTGCTAAGTCATGGAAAAAGCCCAAGTGCCCATGGATCCATGAATGGATTAATAAATTGTGGTATATGTACACCATGGAATATTATGCAGCCTTAAAGAAAGATGGAGACTTTACCTCTTTCATGTTTACATGGATGGAGCTGGAACATATTCTTCTTAGTAAAGTATCTCAAGAATGGAAGAAAAAGTATCCAATATACTCAGCTCATAGTTTCATTACTATGAAACTAATTTATGGCTTTCGTATGAAAGCTATAACCCAGTTACAACCTAAGAATATGGGGAAGGGAGAGAGGGCACGGAGGGAGGGGGGAAGAAGGGCAGAGGGAGGGTGATTGGTGGGATTACACCTGCGGTGCATCTTACAAGGGTACATGTGAAACTTAGTAAATGTAGAATATAAATGTGTTAATACAATATCTAAGAAAATGCCAGGAAGGCTATGTTAACCAGTGTGATGAAAATGTGCCAAACGGTCTATAAAACCAGTGTATGGTGCCCCAAGATCACATTAATGTACACAGCTGTGATTTAATAAAAAAAAAATCTTTTTGTATGGGACTATAAACTAATACAAACTTTTTGGAAGGAAGTATGGAGAATCTTCAAAGAAAGCAATCTAGACCTCCCACTTGATCCAGCAATCCCATTACTAGGTATCTACCCAGAAGAAAAAAAAAATCATTTTATCATAAGGACATTTGCACTGGACTGTTTATTGCAGTTCAACTTATAATTGCCAAAATGTGTACATTGGATTCTTGCTTCTCTATTCTTGTGATGCTTTACTAAGAAGAATCTTCTCTTAGTAAAGCATCTTTATCCAGGTTCCATGTTCCATCCAGAAGTTCCATCTTCATCCAGGTTAATACAAAAGATGTAAAGTCTCCATCTTTTTTAATGGCTGAAAAGTATTCCATGGTATACATATACCACATCTAGTTGATCCATCCCTATGTTGGTGGGCATTTAGGCTGTTTCCACATTTTGGCAATTATAAAAAGAGCCCCTTTGATCCTGCATCCCATTACTAGGAATCTACCCAGAAGAAAAAAAGTCATTTTCTCAAAAGGACATTTGCGCTAGACTGTTTATTGCAGCTCAATTTATGATTGCCAAAATGAGGAAACAGCCTAAATGCTCATTAACCCAGGAATGGATTCACAAGCTGTGGTATATGTATACCACAGAATACTATTCATCCATTAAAAAAGATGGAGACTTTACATCTTTTGTATCAACCTAGATGGAGTTGGAACACATTCTTCTTAATAAAGCATCACAAGAATGGAGAAGCAAGAATCCAATGTACTTGATACTAACATGAAGCTGGTAGGTGATCTAATACAGGCTCACATAAGAGACAAACACAAATCAATTCAAGGTGGGAGATGGGGGAACAAGGGAATGGGGAAAGGGGAGGAGGAAGAGGGCAGGGTGTGCTCCCACTTAATGGGCTTGTATTAGGGTGTATGGCACACCTCTTGGGAGTGGGACACAATTATAAGAGGGACTTTACTTAACAAATGCAAACATTGTAACCTAATTCTTTGTACCCTCAGTTAACATGAAACAATAAAAAAAAGTAAAATAAAACTTTTTCGTAGCAATGAGGTGCCACTGTTGCCTGGGATGGTATTGAACTCCTGGCCTCAAGCTATCCTCCTACTTTGGTCTCCCAAAGTGCTAGGATTACAGGTATGAGCCACTGTGTCCAGCCTGGTTTCCATAAATCTTTACAGAAGGTCCATACTGTAGCTGACTGGAGATCCTGAGTGAAAGACAATTTGATTCAGGTCAGCTGACCCTTTGAAGGAACCACTGTGCATAGAGAACCCTACTCAATTGCAAAGAGGCCCTTTGAAAAGCAAGTCTCTGCCTTTGGCACTTGAGGTGGGTTTGAAATGTGACTTCGACATAAAGTCACTGTCATTTTCCTCTTCACTCATCATCCACTCCCAAGCTATATCTTAACTTTTAAAGTAGTGTATTTAAAATAGCATGTGATTCAGATGCTCTTAGAGCAATGACAAATAAAAAATAAATAGAAGTGTGCAATGCTCAAACATAGTTTGGCATCTACTTCTAGGTGTGTGAAAAATCCACTGGCTATAGTATGTTTGACATACATATGTTCATGGTAACTATAGGTCATATTTTATGGTGTTTGGATGTTTTTTTCACATGAAAAGTCTTTATTAATCTTGTGAAAAATCTATACAATGTCTGCAGATAACATCACTGTAGAGTCTTTATTCTTTCGCCTGTTATCCAATCTCCAGCTCACTCTTTGCCAGTACCGACATTAGCCTTTGCCGTCCCCCTGACTTTCTTCATTCTGTTCTCGTGCTCCTATCCCTGCTTTCTTGAGGTCTTTTTCTTCTCATACAGGCCATGCCTTGCAAATCTATGTTTGGGTTCATTTTTCTTTGCATAATCCAAAGAATCGTAAATCATGCCAAAGCCTGTTATCTTCCCACCACCAAAGTGAGTTCTGAATCCAAATACAAAGATGACATTGGGTGTGGTCTTGCACATTTTGGCTAGTTTTTCCCTAATTTCTGTCTTTGGTACTGTTGCCTTCCCAGGATGAGGGACATCAATGACCATTTGTTTCCTCTGAAGTAGTCGGTTGGTTATGAACTTCCTGGTCCGGATAGTTACTGCGTCGTTCATGGTGGCAGGCGATCCTCAGGCAGCCGGGGAGGAAAAGAGCTAATTTTTTGTTTGTTTTTTGTTTTTTGAGACAGAGTCTCACTCTGTTGCTCCGTCTGGAGTGCAATGGCCTCATCACAGCTCACTGAAACCTCCAACTCCTAGGCTAAAGCAGCCTCCTGCCTCAGCCTCCTGTACCACCATGCCCAGCTAATTTTTTTTTTATAGAGACAAGGGTCTTCCTCTTGCTCAAGCTGGCCTCACACTCCTGGCCTCAAGTAATCCTTCTGCTTCAGCCTTCCAGAGTGCTGAGATTATGGGCATAAGCGACTGCATACAGCCAAGATGATAGTTTTTAAAACAAAACAATGTCTAAGTCTCTCTTTATACCCAGACCAATATATCTGCATAAGCTTTCAAAAGTTTGTCCTTTACCTGGTCATTGCCCTGTTCAAACCCCTGCAGTGCCTCTGGGATAAAGAACAGGTGCCTTGACTGTGGCCCTTCCAGAGGGCAACCTCAGGATCTGTCCTTCTGCATCTCAATCTTATCTCCCCATCACACCCTCCTGAACGTCTGGAAACTCCTGAACCCACGTCTTGGCTCCCACACCAAGATGTTAGCCCTCCCCTTGTTATCTGGGTATGATTCACCTTCCAAAGTCTAGGCCACGGCTCATCCCTCCATGAAGGAGTCCTCTCTCCTCAGAGCTTTATAACATTAATTTTTACCATAAATTGTTGAATATGTATTTATGAAAATGTCATCAGTTTCTGAAAAATTATGAGTTCCTTAAAAACAGAATGATACCATAGGCTTTGCTTGTATCAGTAGTGTTTATACTGGTCTGAGGAAATATGATTTTGCTAAAATATAATTTTGATTTGTTAGATATTTTAGGAACTCAGGAAATTTCACACTAAAATATGACTCCCTGCTATAAAGAATAGTTTGAATTGAAGGCCATTCAAAGTCAAAAAACACTGGAAGAGGCTTTCCGTCTATCTGCATAAACTGGACTGACCTGGTCAGAAGATCAAAGGAAAAGATTGACTTCCCATATCCCTTCCTGTTAAATCAATATATTTCAGGAATGAAGGTGAAGAATGCAAGCGAACCTGGCCCAAATCATGTAAGCAATAAACAACCTCACTCAGGTTAATTTACAAATCAGTCTATTTCTCCCATCCATTTGTCTTCCCTGGCAACCTCCTCTCTGGCAGCTATTTTTCTACATATAGTCCTTAATTTCCCCCCTTCCCACTAAAAGTCCTGTATAAAAATATATGAACTCCATTGAAAACCCGTGATATCTCCTTATGCGCATGGTAAATAAGTCTTTTCTCTTATTAATCTGCCTTAATTGTGAGTTGATCTTTACAGGAACTTTGAATTTCTCCTCACCCCTACAGTTTAGCATATCAGGCAGGATGTTAAAGCCACTTTGCTCTTCTGAAAGCCACAGGAAGGAAAATTGGAACTCCAACCAACTGGCATTGTGGGAAGATATTTTACTTCCAGTCACATTCCTGGTTTTCCTCACTTTGGGCTCCAGTTGAGCAGACAGTAAAAGATCATTGTCCTTTCCAAATTTACAGATTTTGTGGGTGACTGTTATTGGTGTATTTTTTGGTACTTTGTGGTGTATGAACACTCACATTGTTTGATTCTGTCTCCTCTCAGAAATAGCTTTTATTAGTGTTGTTATTTCCTTTGTCAATCGTCTTTCTGTGTTGTTTACCATAGGGTAGAACTCAGGCCTCACATCTGGTAAGGCCAACATTTGAGCCTGGCCTGCAGGCTACCCAGTTACACAATTCCGGCTAGATGGACCATCATCTGTTAAAGACAAATGCTGCGGGTCTCTGAAACAAAAACTGTTTGAGGTTTCCATCTTTTCCTGTACTTGTCTCTGAGCTGGCCTTGTGACTGGGTGGGAATTTTCTCCTTAATCTCTGCCCTCCAGGGGCATTTTTTGGGGGAACACATCAGGTAGCCAGTCTGAAAAAGATTGGGAATCCAGGACAGGTAAGATTCTAAGGAGCATAGTCCTTATAAACAAACGTAATGAGCTCTCAGGGAAGTCTTTGTCTTAAAATGTCCTATTTTGTCTATTTCTGAGAGGGAATTTTTGGAAATCTTGGAAATTGCCTTTTCTATGAAGAGGCATGGGGTGAAACTGCCTTCTCTGTGTCTTCTCCAGATTAAACCTGGGAAATTATCACCTGGGCTTTCTATAAAGAGGCCTTGGATTGAGTCACTTTTAGAATAAATACACAATTGACACCAATGGACAGAAGATGGATCTTTTAAATTAACTTCTAAATTATGCAGGGCACCATGGCTTACCCCTGTAATCCCAGCACTCTGCTAGGGTGAGGCAGATGGATTGTTTGATCTCAGGAGTTCAAGACCAGCCTGAGCAAGAGCGAGACCCCCATCTCTACAAAAAAAAAAAATACTAGCTGGGTGTCATGGGTGGTGCCTGTACTCCCAGCTACTTGGGATGCTGAGTCAAAGGGTCGCTGGAACCCAAGAGTTTAAGGTTGCTGTAAACTATGACACCTCAGCACTCTATCCGGGTGACAAACTGAGACTCTGGCTAAAAAAGAAAAAAAAAAAAAAAGACTTCTAAATTTTCTTAAAATAAATTTTAGAGATCTCTCATTCAAAACAATTGACTTACTTGTATTAATAGAGAAATTAGATTAAAAGAAGGACACACAGTGGGACTAACTAGCTTTAACAGTTCTCTGGAAAACATTAAACAGCGAGTATCTTTTCTAAGACTAAGATAAAAAAAATCCTTTGCATACGGCTCCTATGGGAATAATGGCAAAAGTACTTACGACCTAATGGTTAAAGCTCTATGCATTCATTTTGGCAGCATGGGCTCAATTTCTGGGCAGAGAATGAGCCTGTTCTGGTTGGTATCTGTGTAGCTTGTGCAGTTTTTTTGACTTTCTTTCTTTCAGTTCATGGTTTTTGGTACCTGTATGAGAGATTCTGGCATAGAACCGGGCTTAGGGTCTGCAATAAGGAGAGAAGGCCGGTCCAGAGATAAGGAAAGACTTTATAGAGGGAAAAGCAGAATGGAGCCTCACCAAGAGTCAGCTCAGCTCCGACATAGCTGCAGAAGGCTTTTATTAGCCTTATCAGTATAGCAGGAATGGGGAAGTGACTGGAGTCCTTCTCTTCTGATGGATGCTTGCATCAACCTGCTGCTGCAGCAGACTGCCCAGGGCTCATCTCTAGTGCCTGTCAGGATTATGGGCGTATCCCTAGTGCCAGCCAGGATATAGGTAGGGTGTTTCTAGAAACTCTGGCCTTGAAGCACTCCAGGAGTCTGGGGAGGGGAGGTATTTGTTTTTTCTAAAATAGCTGTGCTCTTGTCAGGGTTATGAGAATTCCTTTCCTACACTGTACTTTGTTGGGGGACAAATGGGATTTTTAGAGATCTCTGTATAAATACATGTTGGGCTGAGAAGCTGACACCCTTATAAGGCTAAACAGAAATGTGGGGCATATCTTGTTTATGGCTACTGAAATAACCTTAAACAAGGCTTTCTTTGAGCCATTTTTGTAACTTTTGGAACTCATAAAAACTGTCTTCCATCTCTTTGCAGACACCTCTTGCTTCCTTAATTAAGTTGTAACTTGGGTTAATTTTTATTGGTTTTAAGATTTACCAGTTTCAGGTGGTGCCTGTGGCTCAAGGAGTAGGGCGCCGGTCCCATATGCCGGAGGTGGTGGGTTCAAACCTAGCCCCGGCCAAAAAAAAAAAAAAAAGATTTACCAGTTTCAAAAAGTTCAAAAGGTGGGCGGCGCCTGTGGCTCAGTGGGTAGGGCACCAGCCCCATATACCAAGGGTGGTGGGTTCAAACCCAGCCCCAGCCAAACTGCAACAAAAAAATAGCCGGGCGTTGTGGCGGGCGCCTGTAGTCCCAGCTACTTGGGAGGCTGAGGCAAGAGAATCGCCTAGGCTCAGGAGTCGGAGGTTGCCGTGAGCTGTGTGACTCCATTGCACTCTACCTAGGGTGACAAAGTGAGACTCTGTCTCTACCAAAAAAAAAAAAAAAGTTCAAAAGGGAAAATGTCATTGGTTTGTTCTAGGTAGAGCCAGCTCTGTCTACTTTCATTTTCTCTAGTCCTTCCTCTTTGCTGATCACGAAGTCTTAGCCAAGCAAAGGTGGCCAATTGTTCAAGGTAAACACTGAACCAGATGGTCAATGAATCTTCTTCAACCACATTGCAGCTCTGGAGTGTCTCTGAACTTACTCCGATTCAGCTGCCTGATTTGTGGATTGTTCTTTGCTCAATTAAACTCTGTTGAATTTAATGTGTTAGAAGTGGGCTCTGAGGGCAACCCCTGTGGCTCAAAAGAGTAGGGCACCAGCCCCATATACCGGAGGTGGTGGGTTCAAACCCAGCCCCGGCCAAAAACTGCAAAAACAAAAAAGAAGTGGGCTCTGCAATAGAGCTCCCAGAGCCCTCCGGGAACACTGGGTGGACAAGGGCTTGTGGTAAATTCTTTCATAGGTTCTGAAACTACACCAATTTGTATTTCAGGCTCTCAGAGTTTGTTTGAGGAAATTTCTGATCTTAGCTGGTTTGAAAGTTGCAAAAAAAAAACTGCACTAAGTCTGAAATCAGATTGAATCTGGGTCTGGGATCAGACTGAATCTGCTTACTAACTGGTTCAGTGGTCCTCCTTCCTCAGCCTCCCAAAGTGCTGAAATCGCAGGTGTGAGCCACCACTCCTGGCCCTTAATTGGATATCTTGAAATAATTTCATAGAAGAAATTTATATATATTAGAAGAAAATTTCTGTTTATAAGACGTGTCTGAGAGGAAGGACTGAGTCAGTAGAATCTCTTACCATTGTTCTAAATTGATATGACAAGTCTTACCTTAGCTTGGGGTACTTTTCCTGACCATTTTGTCTTAATTAGAGTTTTACATACAAACTTCTTTCTCCCTTGTTGTATGGTCCAATGTTTAGACTTCCACTTCTAGCTCTGTGATTTCAAAATATACATTTTCTGCCTTGTTTCACCTAGGAATCATGTTTTTAGAAAGCAAATTGCTGCCTAGCTAACAATTGCTTTGGGCAATAAAATAGGTAATTAAAAGACTGATAGTCTGAATTTTAAAAAGTAATATTTGAGAGCCAACAAAGGTGGCCAATTGTTCAAGGTAAACACTGAACCAGATGGTCAATGAATCTTCTTCAACCACATTGCAGCTCTGGAGTGTCTCTGAACTTACTCCGATTCAGCTGCCTGATTTGTGGATTGTTCTTTGCTCAATTAAACTCTGTTGAATTTAATGTGTTAGAACTCTTGTACAGTCCTCGTTCAGTATGTTAATAATCTTCTGCTCTAAAAACAGGGTGCTCTCTTAAACTTATTCTTTTACATATTCTAGCTGAATCAAGGCCATAAAACCTGTAGGTCTGGACTACAGTGGATACAAACAACTGTTGCTTAGAACAAAATCAGCAACAGTTGAGTCTTAAAATGCCTCGACTCAAACTTGTCATAGCCCTCACTAGAACTTGCAGATTGGCATAAGATTGATACACTTGGCACAACTTGAAAATCTCATTTCCAAATTTCTGCTGACAGTCCTATTGACAATAGACATGTAATATCATATATATTGTATATTGTGCCAAAAAGATTCCCTGTACCTCCTTTCCTTTTTAACTTGCACTTACCTTCCATCACATGGGTCATATATGCTTTTGGAGAATAGTTAAGAAAAATATTAATATATAATTGGTACTGCTGTCGGATCTACGGTATTCCTGACAAAATTATTTCCTAGTGAAATGTTTGTAAATCTCATCAAATCTCTGGAGGAAACTGGCTGTGTTGGACCTTGAATTAGAACAACAACAACAAAAAAACAAACAAACCATTAAATGTCTTGTTAAACTTTACAACAGTCAAAGTGAAATCAGGGACATGTTTGTCCAATTTTATGGGGGGAAATGCCATGAAAAAAAACAGCAGTGTACAAATGGATTAAATGTTTTTCAGAGGGGAGAAAAAGCATCACTGATAAAGAGAGGTCAGGGTGGCCAGTAATGAGTGGAACTAATAAAAACATTGTAAAAATTCATCAAATTGTGTATCAAAATAATCAGCTGATTATAAAAATCGTGGCAGACCAAATAAACATTGATAGAGAAACAGGAAGATCTTAACTGAATATCTTGGTCAACTACTCATGGCTCTTGCATCACGACAATGCACCAGCTCCCATGGCACTGTCTGTGAGGGAGTTTTTAGCCAGTAAACAAATAACTGTATTGGAACACCCTACTCACCTGATCTGGCCCCCAATTACTTTTTTCTTTATCCAAAGGAAAAGGGGGGACATTGAAGGGGGATATTTTGATGACATTCAGTACATCAAGGGTAATACAATGAGAGCTTTGATGGCCGTTCCAGAAAAAAGAGTTCTAAAATTGCTCCAAACATAGCTTCCCAAAGAGAATACTTTAAAGGTGACTATAGTGATATTCAGGAATGAAGTATGTAGCACTTTTTCTAAGATGAGTTTGTGAACCTAAATTTCAGGCCTCATATATTGAGATAACAGGAAGGGGAAAGGGACCCTTTGATCCTCTGATCAGGTCATTCTGGTTTATGGAGATAAAATAAAAGCCCCTTCTAGTGTTTCTTGGCCTTGAATAGCCTTCAACTCAAAATATTCTTTACACCTGGGAGTCATATTTTGGGGTAAAGTTTCCTGAGTTCCTTCATTCCCCCATCTAAAACTGCTCTAGAAGTTTCACACATTAAAAGGCTGATTTAGTCTGTGGAGAGAGATTATGTTAGTAGTCTAGCAATAGGAGATCTGAAAAGAGAAATAAGAACATAAATTTGAATGAATTTATGAATGGATGAATACACAGAAAACAGATCTAAGCACGTTTCTCCATACTCAATTAAAGCAGTGTCCCATTCTTGGAAATAAGTCTTCATTAATCTAATGGAGAATATTTATCTTATCTTCTAAGATAAATAGCCAGTAAACAAATAACTGTATTGGAACAGTTTATCTTCTTAGATAAACTTTACTTAAACTTTAAACTTTTATTTATCTTCTTAGTCTCTACTCACACTAAGTGGCAAGTATTTTTGCTAATAATCACACAAGCTCTTCCCTGTTGGGCTATCAGGGTATCTGGGATCCATCAGTTTTCAAATATAATTTTCAAATTTTCAAATAGAGACTAGGATGCTCCTGACTTCTTACTGAAGTTCTCCAAATGCTTGCATGGTGATATTGAACTCTTTTTCTATTACCATGGAGAGATTCAAAACTGCCTTTTCGGCTTGGCACCTGTGGCTAAAGTGGCTAAGGTGCCAGCCACATACACCTGAGCTGGTGAGTTCAAATCCAGCCCAGGCCTGCCAAAAAACAATGACAACTGCAACCAAAAAAACAGCTGGGCATTGTGGCAGGTACCTATAGTCACAGATACTTGGGAGGCAGAGGCAGGATAATCACTTGAGCCCAGGAGTTAGAAGTTGCTGTGAGCTGTGATGCCACCGCACTCTACCCGGGGTGACAGCTTGAGGCTCTGTCTCAAAAACAAAAAAATAACAACAACAAAAACCCAGTGACACAAAACTGCCTTTTCAGTCTCATGAGTTCAAAATGCCAGGCAGAGTCCTGAGCACCAAAAAGAATTTAAAATTATGATATACAAGTGGGTTTTTCAATAATAGCACATCTAATACATTTGCTTAATACTACTTATGAACAAGAGAGTCCAAGTTTGTATTTGGCTGCCATTTAAAGTGGAATACCTGGCTCAGCACCCAGAGCTCAGTGGTTAGGGCGCCAGCCACACACACCATACACTGAGGCAGAAGGGTTCGAACCCAGCCTGGGCTTACTAAACAGCAATGACAACTGCAACAAAAATATAACCAGGAGTTGTGGCAGGTGCCTCTAGTCCCAGCTACTTGGGAGACTGAAGCAAAAGAATCACTTAAGCCCAAGAGTTAGAGGTTGCTGTGAGCTGTGATCATGGCACTCTACTAAGGGCGACATAGTGAGACTCTGTCTTAAAAAATAAATAAAAAAATAATAAAGTGGAGTACCTGGAGTAACAGAGGATGTTAGATAATCAAGTCTATAACATCTTGACCATTTAGGGGAAACCACTTTATTGTCACATACAATTACACTTTATTGTCACATACAATTAGAAAACCAGTGTAATATACAGATAAGTTCAGGTTGGAAACTGTCTTCCCAGGCTGTGGTTTGCTGTGCCTCCTCTTTCTGGCTTGATCTTGTCACTTAACCAAGTCAGTGCAGACTTTTGCTCTGTCCGTATACAATCTTTAGTGTCTGGTAACATAACAGGAGGAGCAAGTGAGCTACCCCAAGTTGCACAGACCCGGCTTGGGAGCCATTCATAACATCTGGTAATCTGACAATCATTGACATCATGGGGTTTAGTGTCAGCATCATCTAAGGGGTGCAAAGATGCCATCTGTAGAATTAAACCATAGGGTTTGATCACAATCTGGTTTTAATACATCATCCAAAAAATGTTTAGGATTATCCTAGAGAGGGAAAAAGTTCTTTCTAGTGGCTATATCTAAACAAAAGATAATTCTTGAGCTTTCACAGTGGATATTCTGTGTCTGGTTGACTCACCAACAGGAGAAGCAACATGATGTTTCTTCTCTGGTTGAGGATGCCTCATCTTGGCATACATCTGCCTTCCAGACTGGTTCCACCAGGCACTCATATTGGCAAGAACAAAATGAGTTCAGGTTCTTTTGCATGGTCCACATGGTGACATAACCAGCAAGTACATTGATCAGTTGGTGTAGCCAGGGTTTGAAAGATTGGTACAAAGGGATGTACCAGGTTTGTGCCTGACCTGCTGGAAGAATGGTAAGGGTTAGTAAGAGCAAGGCATAGATTCCCAACAATTCACTCTCAGAAATAAGCAAGATAGAACATTTTAAGACAATGACTTCCCCTATAGCTTGTCACATTTGGTACAGTCTGGTTTATGCAGATAGAGAGTAAGCCCCTAGCCCCTGCCAGTGTTTCTTGACCTGGAATGGCCTTCAATTCAAAATATTCTTTACACCAGGCAGTCGTATTTTAGGGGGAAACTTCCTGAGTTCCTTCACCCTCTAATTGTATCAACCAGACAGACCTGATCAGAAGATCAAAGGGGACAATTGACTTCCCATCCCCCTTCCCGTAATCTCAATATACTGCAAGAAAGAGGGTTGAGAATGTAAGCAGACCTGGC
The DNA here is from genome assembly GCF_027406575.1 of Nycticebus coucang. Lineage (NCBI taxonomy): Eukaryota > Metazoa > Chordata > Mammalia > Primates > Lorisidae > Nycticebus > Nycticebus coucang. The sequence goes on along the minus strand of NC_069798.1, from coordinate 24,000,285 downwards.
CCAAATCATTAAAACGGTAAATATCTGTCTGTCAGGTTAATTTACAAGTCAATCTATTTTCTCCCATGCATTTGTCCTCCCTAGCACCCACCCTAGCAATGATATTTCAACCTACATCCTTTAATCTCTCCCACTCCCTTCCAAAAGGTAGATATAAAAGTATCTGAATTGGACTGGGTTCAGTGGCTCACACCTGTAATCCTAGCAAGGTGTGTATGCTTATATACACTGGGAGGCTGAGGCAGGTGGATCTCCTGAGCTCAGGAGTTCCAGACCAGCCTTAGCAAAGGCTAGACCCTGTCTTTACTAAAAATAGAAAAACTAGCTGGGCATTGTGGCAGGTGCCCATAGTCCCAGCCACATTGGAGGCTGAGGCAAGAGGATCACTTGAGCCCAAGAGTTTGAGGTTAGTGTGAGCTATGATACCATGGCACTCAACCCAGAGTGAGTCTCTGTCTCAAAAAAAAATCTGAAGTGCATCGGAAAACAGGGTTATCACTCGGTGATTTCTCCCCGTGCATATAGTAATTAATTTTTTCTTTTATGAATCTGCCTTAATTTGGGGTTGATCCTTCAGTGAACCTTTGAGGGGAAAAGGGCAAGTTTCCCCCCTCCTGTACACTATTTAACAAAAGCTAAGTTTTAAGTAGTATCTACGTGTTTTACTGTATATATAATATACATATATACTGTATATCTGTTGTACTGTATATATACATATATATATATATACATATCTCATTTGATTTACTTTAGTAATTCTCCATGTTCACGTGGGTCAATGTTTACCTTTGTACTTCTCATGGGGGAAGACTGAGTTTATAACTAATCTTTATTAAGTGCCTACAATGGCTCTTTTAAAGTTGCTGTGGGAGGCTGAGGTGGGAGAAGTGTTCAAGCCCAGGAGTTCAAAGTGACAGTAAGCAAAGGTCATACCAGTACATATCAGCCTGAGTGACAGAGTAAGACTCCCCCCCCCCCAAAAAAAAATTGCCTTCTAGCAATCTAAAGTTTCACAATTGTATTATAAAGACTAGTTTTCAAGATGACTAGAAAGATGTGGATATGGTAACCATATATAAACAGCAAAGCAAGCTCGGCATGGTGGCTGGCACCTATGGGAGGATCATTTGAATTCAAGAGTTTGAGACTAGCCTAAGCAAGATGAGACCCTGTCTCTACCAAAAATAGAAAAAGGTAGCCAGCTGTGGGGTGCCCACCTATAGTCCCAGCTACTCAGGAGGCTGAAGCAGGAGGGTTGCTTAGCCAAGGAGTTGGAGGCTGCAGTGAGCTATGACATCAATGCATTCTACCCAGGGCAATGGACTGAGACCCTGTCTCAGAAAAAAAAAAAAAAAGAGCAGCCAACTCTCAGAGAAGGGGATTCTGAGTTTCGCAAGAACCCTGGTTATGGCAGATTTGCTCTAAGAAGTGGGAGAAGTGGGCATTCTCCTCTACCTTGTGCCCCACTTTGGGGCCCTAGGCTGGGTTAAAGTTTTGCTCCACTGCTGTGTCCATATCTCCCATTTTCCAGTCGCTTTTTCTCTGTTTCCCTCCAGTTAAATTCAGCTGGATAGGTGGGGCACCTACTGTGTGAAAGGCAAGATATGATAGGTATGTTTTTATAAGCAGAGAAGAGTAGCAAGCAATTTATAAGATGTTCTAAAGTAAATATGTTAAGTGCAACCCAGTAAAAGTGAAATTACTCTTGGGTAGTCCTTAAACTGCCTGTAAAAACATGCCTGAAGAGGTAGGAAGGACGTGAGGCCATCTGAGGAAACAGCCAGCTCATGTCTGCACAGCAGAATCACTCTGGGGCTGACACTTCTTAAGGGTGATACTCTTTCATTGTTCATTTGAGGAGACTTCGCTGTGTACATGCGCATCCAAGTGTGTGACTGTCTTTTTTCTAGGGCAAACAAATTATAAAGGTATGTGCAGCAAGTACCATCAAACTTAGTCTCTTTCCTTCCATGTTCCAATTGCACCAGCACACCCACTCTCCATTCTCCAGCCTGCCACAGTCCCAGCAGTTGGGTGCTTGAAAGTTCCCTCCATAATGTTGTAGTTCTAAGCTGCCACCTTGTGGCTGTTACTTGTCCATGTGTTAACCAGCCTCTCTAATGTGGGCCTTGCCTAGCTACATCCATAATTTGATGCCATCTGCATTTTCATCACCACCACTAAGGCTACCCGGCACTTAGGAGCAATGGGTCACTTTGTGACAAATAAAGCATAGATATATGTGCTTCCTTCCCCCATTGAATCATGAAGCCGCGTTACAATACTTACTGTCTTCAGAAGAGTAAGTGTGCCAAGAGCTTGTAATCATGGTAGGGTTGCCCATTTCTTTGGAGTCTAGTCACAATTACAGTTTTTCCCCAGATATCTTGTGACATTTATTTTAAATCCCAGTATCACAGAAACAATAGCAAATTCCTATCACAAGCATTTATTGAGCACCTATTAACCACTGCCCTCAGGAGCCCCCCACGTCTGGAGGGCAACACTAGGGACCACACGGCCAGTGCTATAACGCAGGTGGAGACTTGCCTATTGGGGGTCTGGGAAAGAGAACTCGAGTCTCTCTGAAAGGGTCTGCAATGTCTTCAAAGAAGAGTCCAAGCTGAGGCGTAAGCCACAAGTTCAAGGGTCCAAGGTTGAGGGCAGGTTAGACACTCCACACAGAAGGAAGAGCAGAGCCACTCTAGTGTGCAAATGCGTATGACGCCGTTCTGGGACTTGATCCCCAGGTTCTGCCCTCCCCAGACAGCACTCCAGGGTTTTCCTTTCAAAAATGTACTTAAACATTGTTGGGAGAAGCCCTCCCTTTTTGGCCCCAAATAAAATTTTTCACTGAAACATGGAGAGTTCTGAATTACAGTTTGACCAGCTGCTGCATTACCCAGTATGTGTGCTCTTTTTCCTTAATATAGTTTTCTCATTTCAAAATTACTTACTCTAAAGCAGTGGTTCTCGACCTGTGGGTCGCGACCCCTTTGTAACAATGAAAATACATCCTGCATATCAGATATTTACCTTATGATTCATAACAGTAGCAAAATTAGTAATGAAGTAGCAACAAAAATAATTTTACGGTTGGGAGTCACCACAACATGAGGAACTGTATTAAAGGGTCGTGGCATTAGGAGGCATTACGAAGGTTGAGAACCACTGCTCTAAAGCAACACTAGGTCTTTCCACAGCCCATCCACCCTTAACACCAGAAAACTGAGAGACACAGATGTCTCCAAGAATCCACTGGGGAAAAAGCACTTTGGGTACCTAATAGGAAAGGAAAGTTCCTATTTTCTCTTATCCCAATAGAAAGGGAATTAGCTCACGAATTAGCTCAGCCAATGGATAACCATGGGCAGCAAACCCTTAGGAGCCTTTGAGACTATCAGGAGGCCACACATTGTAGCAGGTGTTATGTATAGAGCAATAAATGATACCCCACAGAAAGAAATACGGTGCAAATGCATCTAAATTTTGAGTGACTCACAAACTCTATTTAGAGTTTTTAGAGGATTCATATATTTCCCCAATCTTTAAAAATCCGCTTACTCACTGTGTGGAGAGGTCTGAGAATTTTTGAGACATTCATGAGGTTTACCCCGCTGGAAGAGTCGGGAAGCACCAGTTCAGTGCCGCAGCTCTATTTTTGTCTAGTTAACGCCTCCTCCTCCTTCAAGCTGGTTTCAACTGGGATCTTTCCTGGGACCTCCCTGATATGCCAAATCCTGCCCATATGTGCTCACGTAGCATCCCGTACCTACCTCTCCTTCACAGCACTCAACACAGTTGCAATCTTGAAGCTGTATGTGAGTGTGAAGCTATGTCAGTCTCTCTCCCACTACTGTAAAATAGTGTATGGGCAGGGGCTATGTCTTTCTGCTCACTGTTGTCTGTCCAAGGTTTAGTACAATTCCTGGCACACACTAGTCACTCATTTGCTAAAGTCCCAAGTTTCAGCCCCAGGAGATAAATACAGGGAAGGCATGTCAACATAGACCATCTAGGGCCTTGGTGGCCAGATGTAACTATGGAGACCTGGATCCAGAGTTAGGTCTCCTAGGGGACCGAGAGGAAGGGGAATATGGAGCTCATAAATGTATTCTGCCTGACAGCCAAAATCAAAGGCAGCTTTTGTGGACAGCCTAGCAGGGGTGTCCAACCTGTGGCCTGCAGGCCACATGCATATTATTTAAGGATTGTTTTTCTTATCTGTGGTGTTGGATACCATAAAAATTATGCATGGACTTTTCTTTTGCTCATCAGCTTTTGTCAGTGTTTGTGTATTTAATGTGTGGCCCAAGACAACTCTTCTTCTTTCAATGTATGGCAGAAAAAAAAAAAATTGGACACCCCTGAAAACAATGGATTAGGAACTAAGCAGTGGGTTCAAGTTCTAGATCCACCTACCATCAACCTGATAACCCTTAGATCAGTCACCTCACCTCAAATCAGATTCCTAATCTGTAAAAGGGGGATGACGCCTGGCCTGTCTACATCAGCACTGTGAAAATATCAAGCAAAGTGCCAGATGCAGGGTCGCCTGCCCTGTTTGGTGAGATTTGGCCTTGTGGAACCTGTAATTGGACAGATTTTGAAACAGTGGTTACTTATCAGGGATTCCAAATTAGCAAGGGGGCTCGAGGCAATGGCGTGGGTTCCTAGGAACAACAAGGTTCAGTCACATCTGGATCCCAAACTTTGGACTAATAGCAAAACCCTTGTACATGGCCCTTAAAGGGAAAAATGTGGAGCCCCTGACCTGGACCACAGATGTCAGGATGCCTTGGAAAAGCTAAAGCAGAGTCTATGACTGCTCTCACTTTGGGGTCACCTGACTTGCAGGAAGAATTTAAATTATACGTTCATGAAAAAAGGAATGAACATTGGGGTCTTAGTACAGATGTTGAGAAATATCACACAGTTGGTAGAATTCCTGTTAAAGCCACTGAAGAATATTGTGAGAGGACGGCCTCCTCACCTCCAGGCAGTAGAAGTTACTTGGGGGTTGTAATTAAAGACTATGTCTACTCTCAATCTAGCCACCCTAGAACCAGCCAGAGAGAATGAGCCTTTGCAGCATGTGTGTTCTTAGCATTGGATCTGTCAGAGCTACTGGCAGCGCTGGATTGGGATCTTTTCAGCAATGGGAGCCAGTTTATGGGCAATGGACAAGAAAAGGCTGGATACATAGTGGTCATGGAACGCTGGGTCCTAGAAACAATGGCACTGCCACTTGGGACTTCAGCCCAGGAAGCCGAGCTGATTGCTTTAACCAGAGCTTTTCACTTATCCAGAGGGGGAAAAGAAAAATGGCTGAATAGAGGTTTATCTTACCCAAACAGAGATAGCATCTGGAGTTACCAGAATCCTTCTGAAGGAACTCACTCTGAGATGGGCTGCTTCCAGGAGCTGCTGGCCCAGGACAGGGCCTTCACCAAGGTCCTGCATGTGGACACCAGCACAGAGCAGGAACAGACCTCAGAGGATGCCAGGATGACAGGTACCAGCATGCGAGAGAAAGAGGCTAAGTAGACGGAGAATGGCATGCTGGTGATGAACACGAGACTCGGTAGCTCCTCCTCCCACAGCAGACACGTGAACACGCTCTGGACCAGTGACCCACTGTCAGCGGGACCCAGGAGCACACCAAGTCCATCTGAGGGTCTGCAGGGCCCTGGTCATTTTTCAAGGTGTCCCTGTGTCAGACTTCTCCATGCTGGTGTCCAGTGGGGGAATCTTTGCTTCCCACTAACCGCACTGGATCAGCTGCACAATGTCCTGTGTTCATCCAGGAGCTTCTTCAAGCAGAACCCCCAGGTGGAACCTGCTGGACCACTTCTCCAAGGAGCTGGACACAGTGGACTCAATGAGCCTGCAGGTCATTATGATGTTCATGGGCTCCCTTCCTCCACCAGAGTGATAATGGACCTCCTTTGATCAGAGGTAACCCAACAGGTAAGCAAAGCCCTACATCTAGAGTGGAAAGTGACTACATCCTGGAATTGATGCAGGAAACCTATCTGAGGTGCGATAAGATGTTGCTGCTTGCTCTACTCTGGGTAAATGTAGTCTCTAAAAGCAGGTTTAAGTTAGACTCTCAAGAAACAGTTTATGGAAGACCCTTGCTAACGCCCTGCAGTAAGTATGGTAATATAACTATACGTGAAGAAGCAGAGTAAAGCAACATATCAAACACCAACTACTATGCAGGAGTTTGCCTCTTTCAGGTTCCTGTCCCACAGAAGCAGAGAAGTAGAAGGGAAGTATCTCTAATAACTCACACCTCAAGATGTTCATGGCCTAATTGAAATTGCCAGAAGTAAAACCCTTGGGCCCATCATACCAGAGCGAAGAGATGTCTCATGGAAGACAAGGACCCAGTGAATGGGCCAGCCTTTATGTGATCCAAAATATCCGTTTAAGAAAAACTGAGGGCGATGCCTGTGGCTCAGTGGGTAGGGCGCTGGCCCCATATACCGAGGGTGGCAGGTTCAAACCCGGCCCCGGCCAAATTGCAATAAAAAAATAGCCGGGTATTGTGGTGGGCACCTGTAGTCCCAGCTACTTGGGAGGCTGAGGCAAGAGAATCGCCTAAGCCCAGGAGTTGGAGGTTGCCACGAGCTGTGTGATGCCATGGCACTCTACCGAGGGCAATAAAATGAGATTCTGTCTCTACAAAAAAAAAAAAAAAGTTGATATTTTCACTAACCTTTTTTAAATTATTTGTTCTGTCTATAGCAGTGGTTTTCAACCTTTTTTATTTCACAGCACACTTGAACCTATAATTAAACGTCTGTGGCACCCTTAAATTATGTTGATCAAAACAGAGAGTTAAAAAAAGAATATACTTACCGTGCCTTGAACTTCCTTTTAAAATAATTAAATTAATGATCTTTAAAGCTTTTTCTGGCACACCTAAGATCCTCTCATGGCACACCGGTGTGCCATAGCACCTGCTTGAAAATCACTGGTCTACAGGATGGATAGATAACTCCTTAGTAAAGATTTCCTGGGCCATGGCCCCTTCTGCTGATCTGTCTCACTGCTGAATTTGTCATCCTAAACCTCATTCAGTGCAAGTATACCTGTATATGATTTCTGACTTTGCGGAAGCCAGTGTCTTGGATTACCTTTAGGATGTGACTAATAGCTCTGCACTCAGAGGTCCCCTGCTTTTTTCTAGCCCAGCCCTGTATCAGACATTGTGTGCGTAGTAACAGTAAGGACCCACAATCCTGTCAGTGTCTCAGACACCAAGTGGAGTAAATCTCTTCCATCACGTTTCTTCCTCCATTTCGCATTGTCAGTCCCCATGGTTGTAGTTTTACTGCTTATGCCTTTTTTTAATCTGGTAATCTGTCGCGATCTTTATTTTTGTAAATCTACTACCAAAGTTTTACAATCGTATAAATAAGTATCAACTTTCCATCTAAAACATTGCTCCAATTCAGCATGAAGTAGCTCAGTTATGTCACGTTGCCCTTACTCCCATGGACATGGAAGGGTAAAATTAACAGTGGGCAATACAGAAAAGAGGCAATGTTTGACAAAGAACAAAGATGTTTCTACGAGCCGTCTCTTTAAAACTCCCTAACCCTTTGAGTGGGAATGAGTATGGCAACTTTGGAGGAACTGAATGTACAACTCAGTGTGGCCCAGTCTCCAGGAGGAAGAGAGCGAAGGAGGAGGGTGGGAGGGATCAGCAAGAAGCGGACCATGCAGGTTTGTAGGCCACGTTAACAATGGTTGTTCCTTTTTCTCTTGAGAACAATGGAAGTCGCTGGATGATTTTTAACCAGAAGAGTGATAGGAAATTTGAGGATATATACTAAGGGGAACAAAAGTAGATTCAGGAAGACTGGAAGCAGTCCAGAAGTAGAAATAGTATCTTTGGGTAGTGAAATGATAATGGATAGGATGAAAAATGAAGAGATTCCAGAGATACGTAGGAGGTAAAAATCAATAGGAACATGTTTAACCAAGGAGGTAAAAGACCTCCTAGAGCAGCATTTCTCAACCTGTGGGTTGCGACCCCTTTGGACTGTATTAAAGGTTTGCGGCATTAGGAAGGTTGAGAACCACGGTTAAAGAGAGAACTACCAGTGGTTTCTAATACAATGCACATAATAGAAGCAGATTATTCTGCACTGATTAGAAAATAATTTAAAGCACTGGATTGCAATCAAAGAGCCAACAATTTAGAGCATTAACAAAAATGACCTCAGATCAGACAATGAAGTCCAGGAAAATAAGTGATCCTAAAACCAGGCCATGAGGAATGATCAAAGAAAATGAGCACATTTCGCCTGAAATGAAGTAAAATTTTTTTTTTGTTTGTTTGTTTGCTTTTTATTGTTGGGATTCATTGAGGGTACAATAAGCCAGGTTACACTGATTGCAATTGTTAGGTAAAGTCCCTCTTGCAATCATGTCTTGCCCCCATAAAGTGTGACACACACCAAGGTCCCATCCACCTCCCTCCTTCCCTCTTTCTGTTTCCCCCTCCATAACCATAATTGTCATTAATTGTCCTCATATCAAAATTGAGTACATAGGACTCATGCTTCTCCATTCTTGTGATGCTTTACTAAGAATAATGTCTTCCACGTCCATCCAGGTTAATACGAAGGATGTAAAGTCTCCATTTTTTTTAATGGCTGAATAGTATTCCATGGTATATATGTACCACAGCTTGTTAATCCATTCCTGGGTTGGTGGGCATTTAGGCTGTTTCCACATTTTGGCGATTGTAAATTGAGCTGCAATAAACAGTCTAGTACAAGTGTCCTTATGATAAAAGGATTTCTTTCCTTCTGGGTAGATGCCAGATGGGATTGCAGGATCAAATGGGAGGTCTAGCTTGAGTGCTTTGAGGTTTCTCCATACTTCCTTCCAGAAAGGTTGTACTAGTTTGCAGTCCCACCAGCAGCGTAAAAGTGTTCCCTTCTCTCCACATCCACGCCAGCATCTGCAGGTTTGAGATTTTGTGATGTGGGCCATTCTCACTGGGGTTAGATGATATCTCAGGGTTGTTTTGATTTGCTGTTCTCTAATATATAGAGATGATGAACATTTTTTCATGTGTTTGTTAGCCATTCGTCTGTCGTCTTTAGAGAAGGTTCTATTCATGTCTCTTGCCCATTGATATATGGGATTGCTGGCTTTTTCCATGTGGATTAATTTGAGTTCTCTATAGATCCTAGTTATCAAGCTTTTGTCTGATTGAAAATATGCAAATATCCTTTCCCATTGTGTAGGTTGTCTCTTTGCTTTGGTTATTGTCTCCTTAGCTGTACAGAAGCTTTTCAGTTTAATGAAGTCCCATTTGTTTATTTTTGTTGTTGTTGCAATTGCCATGGCAGTCTTCTTCATGAAGTCTTTCCCCAGGCCAGTATCTTCCAGTGTTTTTCCTATGCTTTCTTTGAGGATTTTTATTGTTTCATGCCTTAAGTTTAAGTCCTTTATCCATCTTGAATCAATTTTTGTGAGTGGGGAAAGGTGTGGGTCCAGTTTCAGTCTTTTACATGTAGACATCCAGTTCTCCCAACACCATTTATTGAATAGGGAGTCTTTCCCCCAAGGTATGTTCTTGTTTGGTTTATCAAAGATTAGGTGGTTGTAAAATGTTAGTTTCATTTCTTGGTTTTCAATTCGATTCCAAGTGTCTATGTCTCTGTTTTTGTGCCAGTACCATGCTGTCTTGAGCACTATGGCTTTGTAGTACAGACTAAAATCTGGTATGCTGATGCCCCCAGCTTTATTTTTGTTACAGAGAACTGCCTTAGCTATACGAGGTTTTTTCCAGTTCCATACAAAACGCAGAATCATTTTTTCCAAATCTTGAAAGTACGATGTTGGTATTTTGATAGGAATGGCATTGAATAGGTAGATTGCTTTGGGAAGTATAGACATTTTAACAATGTTGATTCTTCCCATCCATGAGCATGGTATGTTCTTCCATTTATTAATATCCTCTGCTATTTCCTTTCTGAGGATTTCATAGTTTTCTTTATAGAGGTCCTTCACCTCCTTCGTTAGGTATATTCCTAGGTATTTCATTTTCTTTGAGACTATGGTGAAGGGAGTTGTGTCCTTAATTAGCTTCTCATCTTGACTGTTATTGGTGTACACAAAGGCTACTGACTTGTGGACATTGATTTTATATCCTGAAACATTACTGTATTTTTTGATGACTTCTAGGAGTCTTGTGGTTGAGTCTTTGGGGTTCTCTAAGTAGAAGATCATGTCGTCAGCAAAGAGGGAGAGTTTGACCTCCTCTGCTCCCATTTGGATTCCCTTTATTTCCTTGTCTTGCCTAATTGTATTGGCTAGAACTTCCAGCACTACGTTGAATAGTAAAGGTGACAGAGGACAACCTTGTCTGGTTCCAGTTCTAAGAGGAAAAGCTTTGAGTTTTACTCCATTCAGTAAAATATTGGCTGTGGGTTTGTCATAGATAGCTTCAATCGGTTTTAGAAATGTGCCACCTATGCCTATACTCTTCAGAGTTCTAATTAGAAAAGGATGCTGGATTTTATCAAATGCTTTTTCTGCATCTATTGAGAGGATCATGTGATCTTTATTTTTGCCTCTGTTAATATGGTGGATAATGTTTATAGACTTGCATATGTTAAACCAGCCTTGCATCCCTGGGATGAAGCCTACTTGATCATGATGAATGACTTTTTTGATGATAAGCTGTAGTCTATTGGCTAGGATTTTGTTGAGAATTTTTGCGTCTATGTTCATGAGTGAGATTGGTCTGAAATTCTCCTTCTTGTTTGAGTCTTTTCCTGGTTTTGGTATCAGGGTGATGTTTGCTTCATAGAATGTGTTGGGGAAGATTCTTTCTTCCTCAATTTTTTGGAATAATTTCTGCAGTACAGGAATAAGCTCTTCCTTGAAGGTTTGATAGAATTCTGGAGTGAAGCCATCTGGACCAGGGCATTTTTTGGTTGGAAGATTTTTTATTGTTTCTTTGATCTCAGTGCTTGAAATTCGTCTGTTCAGGAGCACTACTTCTTCCTGGCTGAGTCTAGGGAGAGAGTGTGATTCCAAATATTCATCCATTTCTTTCACATTGTCAAATTTCTGGGCATAGAGTTTCTGGTAGTATTCAGAGATGATCTCTTGTATCTCTGTGGGATCAGTTGTTATTTCCCCTTTATCATTTCTGATTGAGGTTACTAGAGATTTTACTTTTCTATTCCTCGTTAGTCTGGCCAATGGTTTATCTATTTTATTTATTTTTTCAAAAAACCAACTCCTTGTTTCATTAATTTTCTGAATGATTCTTTTGTTTTCAATTTCATTGATCTCTGATTTGATTTTGGATATTTCTTTTCTTCTACTGAGTTTAGGCTTAGATTGTTCTTCTTTTTCCAATTCCATAAGATCTCGTGTGAGATTGTTGATGTGCTCTCTTTCTGTTTTTCGAATGTAGGCATCTAAAGCGATGAATTTTCCTCTCAAAACTGCTTTTGCAGTATCCCACAGGTTTTGGTAGCTTGTGTCTTCATTGTTGTTATGCTCAAGGAAGTTAATGATTTCCTGTTTTATTTCTTCCTTCACCCATCTGTTATTCAACAGAAGATTGTTTAGTTTCCATGCCTTTGGGTGGGGTCGAGCATTTTTGTTAGAGTTGAGTTCCACCTTTAGTGCCTTATGGTCTGAGAAGATACAAGGTAAAATTTCAATTCTTTTGATTCTGTTGATATTTGTTTTGTGTCCTAGGATATGATCAATTTTGGAGAATGTTCCATGGGGTGATGAGAAGAATGTATATTCTTTATCTTTGGGATGGAGTGTTCTATATGCGTCCATCAAGCACAGTTGTTCTAGGGTCTCATTTAAGTCTCTTATATCCTTGTTTAATTTCTGTTTAGAGGATCTGTCCAGCTGTGTAAGAGGAGTGTTAAGGTCCCCTGTTATTGTGGTATTATCAGATATCATATTGCTCAGAGTGAGTAAGGTCTGTTTCAAGAATCTGGGAGCATTTAAATTGGGTGCATAGATATTTAGAATTGAAATGTCTTCTTGTTGTATTTTTCCCTTGACCAATATAAAGTGACCATCTTTGTCTTTTTTGACTTTAGTTGCTTTAAATCCACATGTATCTGAAAATAAGATTGCAACTCCTCTTTTCTTCTGAATTCCATTTGCCTGAAAAATTGTCTTCCAACCCTTGACTCAGAGCTTGAATTTGTCTTTTGAAGCCAGGTGTGTTTCTTGCAGACAGCAAATGGATGGCTTGTGTTTTTTAATCCAGTCAACCAATCTATGTCTCTTCAGTGGGGAATTCAAGCCATTAACATTTATTGAGATAATTGATAAGTGTGGTAGTATTCTATTCGTCTTATTTTGTGAGAGTCCATTGCTTAGTTTTATCTTTTGCATCAGTGTGGAGGTTTGGTTCTGTCCTTTAATTTCTGAGTTCTTACTTTGCTGCTGATCCATTGTGGTGGTCAGTGTGCAGAACAGGTTGAAGTATTTCCTGTAGAGCTGGTCTTGTTGTGGCGAATTTCCTCAATGTTTGTATATCCGTAAATGATTTGATTTCTCCATCAATTTTTTTTTTGCCGTTGTCCCAGATTTATTAGAATATTACAGCACACAGAAGATAGATTCAAATGGTTCCACGTGGTGTTTTAAAATTCATTCCAACTGTAGGCTGAGTGACCTGGAGGTTGGACAGACTGCCAAAGTCCAAAAGCTTCAGCATTTCCTTAGTGTCAGGATCTACTTCAATGATCTCCTGATCTAGGGCTAAGACCTCAGGGACATAGTTGTCTCTCCTCTCCCTCTCCTCATCCTGCAGCTTGATGGAGATGCCTCTCACTGGGCCCCTCTGGATTCTTTTCATCAGGTGTGTGACATAGCCGGCTATCTTGTTGCGTAGCTTCTTGCTGGGAATGATGGCAATCTCCTCGCACACGCGCTTGTTCGTGTGAAAGTAGTTGCCCAGACGGGTGTAGTACTTCTCGATGATGACCTGGGCCACCTTCTTCACGGTTTTGGTGCAAACGCAGCCCATGTTCGCGGGTCCTTGGCTAAAGAGCTCTCCATCAATTTTGAAGCTTAGCTTAGCAGGGTACAGAATTCTGGGCTGGAAATTGTTCTGTTTAAGTAGATTAAAGGTAGATGACCATTGTCTTCTTGCTTGAAAAGTTTCATTAGAGAAGTCTGTGGTCACTCTGATGGATTTGCCCCTGTAGGGCAACTGGTGCTTACTCCTGGCAGCTTGCAGAATCTTTTCTTTTGTCTTGACTTTGGACAGGTTCATCACAATGTGTCTTGGAGAAGCTCGGTTAGAGTTGAGGCGACCTGGGGTCCAATAGCCCTCTGAAAGCAGTGTGTCAGAATCTTTGGTGATATTTGGGAAATTTTCTTTTATAATATTCTCTAGTATGGCTTCCATTCCTCTGGGGCATTCTTCTTCCCCTTCTGGAATTCCTATAACTCGTATGTTGGAACGCTTCATAAAGTCCCATAATTCTGACAGTGAACATTCTGCTTTCTCTCTCTTCTTTTCTGCCTCTTTTACTATCTGAGTTATCTCAAAAACTTTGTCTTCTGCCTCTGAAATTCTTTCTTCTGCATGGTCTAACCTGTTGCTGATACTTTCCATTGCATCTTTAAGTTCCCTGATTGACTGTTTCAGTTCCTTCAGCTCTGCTATATCCTTTTTATATTCTTCATATCGTTCATCTCTGATTTGATTCTGTTTTTGGATTTCCTTTTGGTTATTTTCCACTTTATTAGTAGTTTCCTTCATTGTTTCCATCATTTCTTTCATTGTTTTCAACATGTGTATTCTAAATTCCCTTTCTGTCATTCCTAACATTTCTGTATAGGTGGAATCCTCTGCAGTAGCTACCTCATGGTCCCTTGGCGGGTTGTTCCGGACTGGTTCTTCATGTTGTCTGGAGTTTTCTGCTGATTCTTCCTCATGGGTGATTTCTTTGATCTGTTTCCTTGCCCTAATTTTCCTTTCACTTCCTCTTGCTCTTTAAGTTCTTGTGCCTATGGAAGTTGCGGGCGGGTTTAGACGGATTGAACACACGCGACCACTTGCCGGTTTTCCACTGTTTTAATCCTCCTCTTGAGGTCCAGAAGTCTTTCGCTGACTCCCTGTATCCTCTCAGGGGTGATGATAGGCAGATACCACCAGCCAGAGATGCCTGGAGTCCTATATCCCCAGACTCACGGTGCCCAGATGCAAGGAAGCTGTTACTCGGCTGCCATCTTGCTGATTCCAATGAAGTAAAATTTTTGCTCATATTGTAAGAGTCACTTATGCATTCAGAAGCAGAGACTATAATCTTATGTTACTTATTTTTAATCAGACTACAGAGATCACTTGGGTAGGGTGTCATCATATCAAAGCCTTGAAAACATTCCATAAAAGCTCCTCAGTTCAGAAAGGCCTTCTCTCGACTCCACAGCTCTAGTTCCATAGGCGTAATAATTATTTTCTTTGTGCTATACCATCATTCTGCTCTGCTTAATCTTCTCCATAATCTGTTGGAGTTTGGCAGCTTGTCAACTGTAGACATAGTTTTCTTTTTTTTTTAATTTAGCATACTTTATTTGAGCAAGGAATGATTCACAAATTAGGCAGCACTCAGAACCAGATGTGCAGAGAGCTCTATCTAGCAACATATGCAGGTAGTGTTTATAAACAGAAAAAAGAAATGATATACAGAAACACCTCGATTTACAGATGTGCATTTGTCTTACTGGGAAATGATGAAGTAGTTGTCTGATATGGACATGAGCTGATCAGTTGGCACCTAGGAAGAGGCTGAAGTTAATGGTATGTTTGGCTGAGACTCAGGTATTTGGTTTTGTTTTGTTTTGTTTGCAGTTTTTGGCCAGGGCTTGGTTTGAACCCGCCACCTCCGGCATACGGGGCCGGCGCCCTACCCCTTTGAGCCACAGGTGCTGCCCGAGACTCAGGTATTTGTTACTAGAATATATTCTTTGGCATCACAGCTCACAGCAACCTCTATTTATTGGATATAAGCAATTCTCTTGCCTAGGCCTCCCAAATAGCTAGGACTGCAGGCACCACAACCCCTGGCTATTTTTTTTTTGTTGCAGTTGTCACTGTTGTTTAGCAGGTTCAGTCCCACTCCCACTTGCCTTAGTGTGTGTGGCCAGTGCCCTAACCACTGAGCTATGGGCGCCGAGCCCAAGAATATATTCTTATATTAGTTTGCAATTTATGTACTAAGTTTGGTTGCATTTTATTATGGGCAGATTCAAAGTACACAGATAGCTTTAAACCAAATTTAATTTAATTAATTAGATTTTATTTATTTGTTTTTGACATTTGAGTTCATTTTATTTGATTTAAAAATTAATAATCACTATTGCAGATAATAACCCCCAATGGAGTATAAAACTGAGATAAGGAAATGAATAACAAAGAAGTAAGTCCAAGCTCTAATTGTAGACATAGTTTAAATTTGGAAAGGCACAATGTTAATTCTCCTGGGGAGCCCTGAGTCACACGTATATAAAACAGTAACATAATTGATAAATGTTATGTATGTTCTGACTGTTCCTCCATCTCCTTCACTCTCCTTACGCCTCCCTCTTGAAGCATATCAATATGTCAATTAGACCAATTAATAATTCTACAAAGGTCTCTGTTCACATAGAAGGAAAGTCACGCATTTCTCCTGTTAAGTCAAAAGTTACAAATAATAAAACTTAGTGAGGAAGGCGTGTTGAAAGCTGAGGTAGGGTCGGGGGCAGTGGCTCACACCTGTAATCCTAGCACTTTGGGAGGCCAAGGTGGGTGGACTGATTGAACTCAGGAGTTTGAAATCAGCCTGAACAAGAACGAGACCTCATCTCTACTAAACATAGAAAACTAGCCAGGCGTTGTGGCAGGTGCCTGTAGTCCCAGCTATTCAGGAGACTGAGGCAAGAAGAACACTTGAGCCCAAGAGACTGAGGCTGCTGTGAGCTATGATGACGCCATGGCACTCTACCCACGGATTCACTGTGTCTCAAAAAAATAAAAATAAATAAATAAATAGAAAAAGAAAAAGAAGAAAAGAAAGCTGAGATAGGCCAAACGACAGGCTAAAAAAATTTACCTCTCATTGACAATACTCCTCCTGGACCTTCAGGTTCTCTGATGGAAATGTAAGAGATTAATACTGTCTTAATGCCTGATAATATGACAGTAATCATTCCACAGCCCATGGATCAAGGGGTAATTTTTTTTTTTTTTTTAGACAGGATCTTGCTTTGTCTCTCAGGCTGGCGTGTTGTGGTCTAATCATAGCTCACTGTAACCTTCAATTCCTTGGCTCAAGTTGGTCACCCTCCTGTTTCAGCCTCCTGAGTAGTTAGGACAACTGGCACACACCACACCCAGCTAATTTTTTTTAAATTTTTTGAACAGAGTCACTCTACATTGCCCAGAATGGTCTTGAACTCCAGGCCCAGAACAATCCCCTGCCTTATAGGTTTGAGCCACCACACCTAACTCAAAAGCTAATATTGATTTTCAAATCTTATTATTTAAGAAATACATTCTGTAAGACTAGAGTTGCCATAGATAGTGATTCTTCTGATGGATCTAGACAAAATAAATTGAAAACCTTCCAGAAAGGACTGGGGAAGGCAACCTTCCAGATGACATTAAAAATATGTATGATTCATAGGAGATCAAAATATCAACAACCCTCATGGGTGACTTTGAATAGTTTAAGAATTTAGTGGAGGAAGTAATTGCAGATGTGCTTGAAAAAGCAAAAGAACCAGAATTAGAAGTGGAGCCTGAAGATGTGACTGAACTGTTACAATCTCAAGAAACAGTTTAAGAAATTGCTTCTTACTGATGAACAAAAACAGTGGGTTTATTGAGATGTAATCTACTCCTGAACGTGTCATGAACATTTCTGAAATGACTACATAGGATTTGGATTATTACATAAACTTAGTCGATAAGGCAGCAGCAGAGTGTGAAAGGACTGACTCCAATTTTGGAAGAAGTTCTACTGTGTGTAAAATGTTCTACTGTGTGTGAAGTACCACAGGTGCTGACTGAGACAATTGATTTGGACCTTTTGAACTGAGGCAATCACCCAAGGACTATTAAAGTGGTGCCTTGGGTGTGTGGTTGTAGGAAGGTTTGATTTTCCTTTCCAATTGTTACGTGTGGGGGGTGGGGTGATTAATTACTGGTACTTCTCCACAGCTGAGACTTCAACCCAGAGTAACTGTTTCACTAGGGTTGGTCAGAGACCAGCTGAAAACAAAACAGAGCCACTTACCCCCACACACCAAACATGTCCCCATGTTCTCAGGCCATAGCACTGTATAGGTTCTCAGCAAAGCTCCAGGGGAAAAGTCAACGGTGTAAAATAATCATGGGGCAGAATCAGTGGAAAAACTCTGGTAACATGAATAACCAGAGTAGATCAACCCCCCCACCCCCAAGGAAAGATATGGCAGATGTAACTGAAGATCCCATTCATAAACAGCTGGCCAAGATGTCAGAAATCAAATTCAGAATTTGGATTGCAAACAAGATTAATACAATGGAGGAAAATTTGGAATTAGAAATTTGAGGAGCAATTCAAAAGTTGGAATCAGAAATTCGAAGAGAAATTTAAAAGTTGTCTCAAGAATTCAACGAATTTAAAGACAAAACCACCAAAGAGGGGAAGGAGACAAGATGGCTGACTGAAGCCAGCTTTCCACAGAGGCTCCCGTCCAGTAGGAGAGTTAAAGGAAAAAAATTCAGCAAGTAACCTGGTGGATTTGAGCTGCACTAAGAGAGAAGGTTGAAGAACGCACATCAACCCTGCTGAGGCGAGCTGCGACCACAAGGATAAAAACAAAAGGTACAAAATCCATCAAAAAGCAGACAGGAGTCCCCCTTCCCCCATGAGAATGGCTCAGAGTGCCCCACAAACAACCAGGCAGAGTTCAAAGGTCCTCCCACTACACTCCACAGGAGAGACCCTCTAAAAACTGGACCTACCTCCCCTACTAGGGTACCATGGCATCCTCCTGCCAGGCATAAAACTATATAAACTGTATATAGTCTCTACCTGGAATTCTGAGCTCCCAGCACTCCCCTCCACTCACACTGAGGTCTGGAGGCCAGTCCCCCAGGAGTTCAGAGTCTTGGGTGATTTCTTGAGGGGTGTGGATGGGGCCTCAACTGCAGCTGGTCGGCACCGGCTCCAGGGCACGAGAGTGAGGACTAAATGGTTGGCTGAGAGGGGAACGTACTGGGGCGGCAGTTCCCTGAGGCACAGTGTGACAGCCGTCTTTTGGTGACAATACGGCCAGGCATAAAACTGTGTAAAGCTGTGTGTGTTCTCTGCCTGCAGCCCCAGGCTCCCAGCGCTCCCCGCGCTCCTCTCTGCTCTCGCTCCAAGGTCTGGAGGCCTGTCCCCAGGAGTCCAGACTCTTGGGCGATTGCTCGAGGGGTGTAGACAGTGCCAGGCTGCAGCCGGTCGGTGCAGACTCTGGGGCACGGGAGCGGAAAGAGGACGGTTGGCCGGAAGGGAGCTGCACCGGAGCAGTGGTTGCCTGAGGCATAAAACAGAGCCATCATTTGCTAGCAATACAGCTCACTACCGAATATTCTGAAGCCACACCCCCTGTCCCCCTGGGCAACCAGAGACTCTGAGTATAGGATTTGCCTGAGGCAACTCCAACTTGCAAACCAGGGAAACTCCCAGGGCGGGGCTGACCCAGAGTCCGCTTTACTGAACCTAAGACGCACCTGGCCCTCAGGGGACCGTAAGCCTATAGACAATACAAGAGCAAAGACAAGCTGATTTGGAACTCAATTCAGCTTCTCTTCTAGAGGGGAACCGCAAAGTTGTTCTGTTCTGTTCTGTCAGTAACATTAATCAGGCGAGACTGGACCTGAGTGAAAACCCCCCAACCTTCATCAAGCACCCGACGTTGTCAGGCCTCACCTCCTCCTGCTAGAGAGAGGCAGAGCGCAGTGGTCTGGCAGACTTCCTTGTGATTCAGGCAGGTACAAACTCCTGGAGTACCGATTCACTACAGGCAACTGGGTCAGCCAACTGCAGGGCTATCAGTGACTGGGTGTGAAGTGGTGCAAGGTGGGGAAGGAGGCATCAACCTTCCCAGACTGATCTATTGGCTGGGTGGCTCCTCCTGACTCCATGCAGCACTGGAGCAAGCCACACCAGAGTAGTCACCAGACCCCTGTGATCCAGGTCCCAGAGACCTCTTAAACTCTCTCATCCAAAACAGGTGCAGACTGAGACAATTGATTTGGACCTTTTGAACTGAACCAATCACCTCAGGACAAATCAGGTGGTGCCTTGGATGCACAGTGGTAGGAAGGTTTAATTTTCTTTTTCCAATTGTTTGCCAGTGGGGGGCGGGGTGACTTCATTGCTGATATTTCTCCACAGCTGAGACTTCAATCCAAAGTATCTGTTTCACTAGGGTGGAACAGAAACCAGCTGAAAACAAGACAGAACCACTTAGCCCCACCACACCAGACAGGGCCCCAGTTTATCAGGCCACAACACTGTACAGGCCCTCGACAAAGCCCCAGGGGAAAAAAATCAAAGGGAGCAAAACAATCATGGGGTGGAATCAGCAAAAAAACTCTGGTAACATGAATAACCAGAATAGATCAACCACCCCAAGGAAAGATATGGCATATGTAATTGAAGATGCCATTCATAAACAACTGGCTGAGATGTCAGAAATCGAATACAGAATTTGGTTTGCAGACAAGATTAATAAAGTGGAATTAGGAATTCGAGGAGAAATTCAAAAGTTGTCTCAAGAATTTAACGAATTTAAAGATAAAACCACCAAAGACTTAGACACACTGAAGCAAGAATTTGTAGCCCTCAAAGATATGAAAAATACAGTAGAATTCCTCAGCAACAGAATGGAACAAGCAGAAGAAAGGCTTTCTGACATTGAAGATAAAGCCTTTGAACACTCCCAAACTCTCAAAGAGGAAGAGAAATGGAGAGCAAAAATGGATCATTCTCTCTGAGAGCTCTGTGATAATTCGAAGAAGGCGAATATCCAAATCATTGGAGTTCCAGAAAAAGATGAATTGGCCTCGTTGGGCACAGAGGCTCTTCTGCATGAAATTATGAAAGAGAATTTTCCAGACATGCCTAGAGATTCTGAAATTCAGATAGCGGACAGCTTCAGAACCCTAACACGACTCAACCCCAATAAGACATCCCCCAGGCATATCATAATTAACTTCACTAAAGTTAATATGAAGGAGAAAATCCTCAAAGCTGCCAGGAGAAAGAAAACCATTACCTTCAAAGGGAAGAATATTAGAATGACTGCAGATCTCTCTGCTGAAACTTTTTAAGCCAGAAGAGGGTGGTCACCGACTTTTAATCTCCTAAAGCAAAATAACTTTCAACCCCGGATCTTGTATCCAGCTAAACTGAGTTTCATTTATGATGGAGAAATTAAATACTTTAATGACATTCATATGTTGAAGAAATTTGCCATAACCAAACCAGCTCTTCAGGATATTCTCAGACCTATCCTCCATAATGACCAACCCAATCCTATACCACAAAAGTAAACTCACTCAGAAACTTTTGATCAAACTCCAACTTACACAGTGGCAAAAGGATTAAAAATGTCCACTGGACTTTCAAAAAACTCAATACCCAAAATTTTACCAGACTTATCCATATTCTCCATTAATGTGAATGGCATAAACTGTCCTCTAAAGAGGCACAGGTTGGCTGACTGCATACAAAAACTCAGGCCAGATATTTGCTGCATACAAGAATATAGACTCAGGGTAAAAGGATGGTCGTCCATATTTCAGGTAAATGATAATCAGAAAAAAGCAGGTGTTGCAATTCTATTTGTAGATACAATAGGCTTTAAACCAACAGAAGTAAGGAAGGATAAGAATGATCACTTCATATTTGTTGAGGGTAATACTCAATATGCTGAGATTTCAATTATTAATATTTATGCACCCAACCAGAATGCGCCTCAATTTATAAGAGAAACTCTAACAGACATGAGCAACTTGATTTCCTCCAGCTGCATAATAGTCAGAGATTTCAACACTCCTTTCTCAGTGTTGCATAGGTCCTCCAATAAGAAGCTGAGCAAAGTAATTTTAGATTTAAACCTAACAATTCAACATATGGATTAAGCAGACATCTACAGTACATTTTATCCCAACAAAACTGAATACACATACTTCTCATCAGCCCACAGAACATACTACAAAATTGATCACATCTTAGGTCACAAGTCTAACCTCAGTAAATTTAAAGGAATAGAAATTATTCCTTGCATCTTCTTAGACCACCATGGAATAAAAGTTGGACTCAGTAACAACAGGAATCTGCATACTCATACAAAAACATGAAAGTTATATAACCTTATGCTGAATGATACCTCGGTCATAAATGAGATTAAAATGAAATTGCCAAATTGTTGGAACAAAACGACAATGAAGACACGAATTATCAGAACCTCTGGGATACCGCAAAGGTAGTCCTAAGAGGGACATTTATACCACAGCAAGCCATTCTCAAGAGAATGAAAAGAGAGGAAGTTAACAACTTAATGTAACATCTCAAGCAACAGGAAGAGGAAGAACGTTCCAACCCCAAACCCTGTAGAAGAAAAGAAATAACCAAATTAGAGCAGAATTAAATGAAATTGAAAACAAAAGAATTATACAACAGATCAATAAATCAAAAAGTTGGTTTTTTGAAAAGGTCAATAAAATAGATAAACCTTTGGCTAACCTAACCAGGAAAAAAAAGAGTAAAATCTCTAATTTCATCAATCAGAAATGACAATGATGAAATAAAAACAGACTCCTCAGAAATTCAAAAAATCCTTGATGAATATTACAAGAAACTTTATTATCAGAAATATGAAAATCTGAACGAAACTGACCAATATTTGAAAGCACATCACCTTCCAAGAGTTAACCAGAATCAAGTGTAATGTTGAACAGGTCTGTATCAAGTTCTGAGATAGCATCAACCATACAAAATCTCCCTAAAAAGAAAAGTCCGGGACCAGATGGCTTCACGTCAGAATTCTACCAAACCTTTAACGAGGAACTAGTACCTATATTACTCAACCTCTTCCAAAATATAGAAAATGAAGGAAGACTACCCAACACATTCTATGAAGCAAATATCACCCTTTTCTCCAAACCAGGAAAAGACCCAACAAGAAAAGAAAATTATAGACCAATATCACTAATGAATATAGATGCAAAAATATTCAACAAGATCTTAACAAACAGAATGCAGCAACACATCAAACACATTATACATCATGACCAAGTTGGTTTTATCCCAGGGTCTCAAGGCTGGTTCAATATACATAAATCTATAAATATAATTCAGGACATAAACAAATTAAGAAACAAAGACCATATGATTCTCTCAATTGATGCAGAAAAAGCTTTTGATAATATCCAGCATCCCTTCATGATCAGAACACTTAAGAAAATTGATATAGAAGGGACATTTCTGATAGAGACCATCTACAGCAAACTCAGAGCCAATATCATATTGAATGGAGTTAAATTGAAATCATTTCCACTCACATGAGGAACCAGACCAGGCTTCCCATTGTCTCCACTGCCCTTTAACATTGTAATGGAAGTTTTAGCCATCACAATTAGGGAAGAAAAGGCAATCAAGGGTATCCATATAGGGTCAGAAGAGATCAAACTTTTGCTCTTCGCAGATGATATGATTGTATATCTGGAAAACACCAGGGATTCTAGTACTCTTAGAAGTGATCAAGGAATACAGCAGTGTCTCAGGTTACAAAATCAACATTCATAAATCGGTAGCCTTTATATATACCAACAATAGTCAAGCTGAAAAAACAGGTAAGGACTCTATTCCATTCACAGTAGTGCCAAAGAAGATGAAATATCTGGGGCGGTGCCTGTGGCTCAGTGAGCAGGGTGCCAGCCCCATACGCCGAGGGTGGCGGGTTCAAACCCAGCCCCGGCCAAACTGCAACAAAAAAATAGCCGGGCGTTGTGGCGGGCGCCTGTAGTCCCAGCTACTCGGGAGGCTGAGGTAGGAGAATCACCTAAGCCCAGGAGTTGGAGGTTGCTGTGAGCTGTGTGATGCCACGACACTCTACCGGGGGCAATAAAGTGAAACTCTGTCTCTACAAAAAAAAAAAAGAAGAAGAAGATGAAATATCTGGGTGTTTATCTAACAAAGGATGTGAAAGATCTCTATAAAGAGAACTATGAAACTCTAAGAAAAGAAATAGCTGAAAATGTTAAAAAATGGAAAAACATACCATGCTCATGGCTGGGAAGAATCAACATGGTTAAAATGTCCATATTATCCAAAGCAATATACAATTTTAATGCAAACCCTATTAAAGCTCCACTGTCATACTTTAAAGATCTTGAAAAAATAATACTTTGTTTTATATGGAATCAGATAAAACCTCGAATAGCAAGACATTATTCAGAAATAAAAAGAAAGCAGGAGGAATCATGCTACCAGAACTCAGACTATACTATAAATCGATAGTGATCAAAACACAACGGTACTGGCACAAAAACAGAGAAGTAGATGTCTGGAACAGAAGAGAGAACCCAGAGATGAATCCAGCTACTTACCATTATCTGATCTTTGACAATTGAGTCAGATAAAACCTCGAATAGCCAAGACATTACTCAGAAATAAAAACAAAGCAGGAGGAATCATACTACCAGAACTCAGACTATACTATAAATCAATAGCAATCAAAACAGCATGGTACTGGCACAAAAACAGAGAAGTAGATGTCTGGAACAGAATAGAGAACCAAGAGATGAATCCAGCTACTTACCATTATCTGATCTTTGACAAGCCAATTAAAAACATTCAGTGGGGAAAAGATTCCCTATTTAACAAATGGTGCTGGGTGAACTGGCTGGCAACCTGTAGAAGACTGAAACTGGACCCACACCATTAACTAAGATAGACTCTCACTGGATTAAAGATTTAAACTCAAGACATGAAAATATAAAAATACTAGAAAAGAGTGCAGGAAAAACCCTTGAAGAAATCAGTCTGGGCGAGTATTTTATGAGGAAGACCCACCCCAGGCAATTGAAGCAGCTTCAAAAATACACTACTGGGACCTGATCAAACTAAAAAGCTTCTGCGCAGCCAAGAACACAGTAACTAAAGAAAGCAGACAGCCCTCAGAATTTGAGAAGATATTTGCAGGTTATGTCTCCGACAAAGGTTTAATAACCAGAATCCACAGAGAACTCAAATGTATAAGCAAGAAAAGAACAAGTGATTCCATTGCAGGTTGGGCAAGGGACTTGAAGAGAAACTTCTCTGAAGAAGACAGGCGCAAGGCCTACAGACATATGAAAAAATGTTCATCATCTTTAATCATCAGAGAAATGCAAATCAAAACTACTTTGACATATCATCTAACTCCAGTAAGATTAGCCCATATCACAAAATCCAAAGACCAGATATGTTGGCATGGATGTGGAGAAAAGGGAACACTTCTGCACTGCTGGTGGGAATGCAAATTAATACATTCCTTTTGGAAAGATGTTTGGAGAACACTTAGAGATCTAAAAATAGATCTGCCATACAATCCTATAATTCCTCTACTAGGTATTTACCCAGAAGACCAAAAATCACATTATAATAAGGATATTTGTACCAGAATGTTTATTGCAGCCCAATTCATAATTGCTAAGTCATGGAAAAAGCCCAAGTGCCCATTGATCCACAAATAGATTAATAAATTGTGGTATATATATACCATGAAATATTATGCAGCCTTAAAGAAAGATGGAGACTTTACCTCTCTCATGTTTACATGGATGGAGCTGGAACAAATTCTTCTTAGTAAAGTATCTCAAGAATGGAAGAAAAAGTATTCAATGTACTCAGCCCTACTATGAAACTAATTTGTGACTTTCATATTTTAGGTTTTAACCTAAGAATATGGGGAAGGGGGTGAGGGAGGGGAGGGAGGGGGAGGACGGGCGGAAGGAGGGTGATTGGTGGGATTACACCTACGGTGCAATTTACAATGGTACATGTGAAACTTAGTAAATGTAGAATATAAATGCCTTAACACAATAACTAAGAAAATGCCAGGAAGACTATGTTAGCCGGTGTGATGAAAAAATGTCAAATGGTCTATAAAACCGGTGTATGGTGCCCCATGATCACATTAATGTACACAGCTATGATTTAATAATATTAAAAAAGTAATAATTAAAAAAAAAAAACACAGAGGGTGGCTCCTGTGGCTCAGTGAGTAGGGCGCCGGCCCCATATGCCAAGGGTGGTGGGTTCAAACCCAGCCCTGGCCAAACCGCAACAAAAAAATAGCCGGGCGTGTGGCGGGCACCTGTGGTCCCAGCTGCTTGGGAGGCTGAGGCAAGAGAATCACGTAAGCCCAAGAGTTAGAGGTTGCTGTGAGCTGTGTGATGCCACGGCACTCTACCCAAGGGTGGTACAGTGAGACTCAGTCTCTACCAAAAAAAAAAAAAAGGAGAGGAGACAAGATGGCTGACTGAAGCCAGCTTTCCACAGAGGCTCCCGTTCAGAAGGAGAGTTAAAGGACAAAAATTCAGCAAGTAACCTGGTGGATTTGAGCTGCACTAAGAGAGAAGGTTGAAGAACGCACATCAACGCCACTGAGGCGAGCTGCGACCACAAGGATAAAAACAAAAGGTACAAAATCCATCACCAAGCGGACGGAAGTCCCCTCCCCCATGTGAACGGCTCAGAGTGCCCCACAAACAACCAGGCAGAGTTCAAAGTTTCTCCCACTACACTCCACAGGAGAGACCCTCTAAAAACTGGACCTACCTCCCCTACTAGGGTACCACGGCATCCTCCTGCCAGGCATAAAACTGTATAAACTGTATATAGTCTCTACCTGGAATTCTGAGCTCCCAGCGCTCCCCTTCGCTCACACTGGGGTCTGGAGGCCAGTCTCGGTCGGTCGGCGGAGAGGGGACTGCACCAGAGTGGCAGTTCCCTGAGGCACAGTGCAACAGCCGTCTTTTGGTGATAATATGGCCAGGCATAAAACTTTGGCAAGCTGTGTGTTCTCTGCCCGCAACCCCAGGCTTCCAGCGCTCCCCGCGCTCCCCTCTGCTCTCGCTCCAAGGTCTGGAGGCCTGTCCCCCAGGGGTCCAGACTCTTGGGCAATTGATAGAGGGGTGTAGACAGTGCTGGGCTGCAGCTGGTCGGTGCAGGCACTGGGATACGGGAACAGAGAGAGGACGGTTGGCCGGAGGGGAGCTACACCGGAGCAACGGTTGCCTGAGCCATAAGGCAGCAGCCATCTTTTGCTAGCAATACGGCTCACTACAGAATATTCTGAAGCCACACCGCCTGTCTCCCTGGGCAACCAGAGACTCTGAGTTTGCCTGAGGCAATTCCAACTTGCAAACCAGGGAAACTCCCAGGGTGGGGCTGACCCAGAGGTCCGCTTTACTAAACCTAAGACGCACCTGGCCCTCAGGGGATCGTCAGCCTATAGACAATACAAGAGCAAAGACAAGCTGATTTGGAACTCAATTCAGCTTCTCTTCTGCAGGGGAAACACAGAGTTGTTCTGTTCTGTTCAGTCACTAACATTAATCAGGGGCAAGACTGGACCTGAGTGAAAACCCCTCAACCTTCATCTAGCACCCGAGGTTGTCAGGCCTCACCTCCTTCTGCTGGAGAGAGGCAGAGCGTAGTGGTCTGGCAGACTTCCTTGTGATTCAGGCAGGTACAAACTCCTGGAGTACCGATTCACTACAGGCAACTGGGTCAGCCAACTGCAGGGCTATCAGTGACTGGGTGTGAAGTGGTGCAAGGTGGGGAAGGAGGCAGCAACCTTCCCATACTGATTTATAGGCTGGGTGGCTTCTCCTGACTCCATGCAGCACTGGAGCAAGCCACACCAGAGTAGTCACCAGACCCCTGTGATCCAGTTCCCAGAGACCTCTTAAACTCTCTCACCCAAGACAGGTGCAGACTGAGACAATTGATTTGGACATTTTTGAACTGAACCAATCACCTCAGGACAAATCAGGTGGTGCCCTAGGTGCATGGTGGTAGGAAGGTTTGATTTTTCTTTTCCAATTGTTTGCCGGTGGGGGGTGGGGTGACTTAATTGCTGATATTTCTCCACAGCTGAGACTTCAATCCAAAGTATCTGTTTCACTAGGGTGGAACAGAAACCAGCTGAAAACAAGGCAGAACCATTTAGCCCCACCACACCAGACAGGGCCCCAGTTTCTCAGGCCACAACACTGTAGGGGCCCTCGATAAAGCCCCAGGGGAAAAAATCAGAGGGAGTAAAACAACCATGGGGCGGAATCAGCGGGAAAACTCTAGTAAAATGAATAACCAGAATAGATCAACCCCCTCAAGGAAAGATATGGCAGATGCAATTGACGATCCCATTCATAAACAACTGGCTGAGATGTCAGAAATCGAATTCAGAATTTGGATTGCAGACAAGTTTAACAAAGTGGAATTAGGAATTTGAGGAGAAATTCAAAAGTTGTCTCAAGAATTTAACGAATTTAAAGACAAAACCACCAAAGACTTAGACACACTGAAGCAAGAATTTGCAGCCCTCAAAGATATGAAAAATACAGTAGAATCCCTCAGTAACAGAATGGAGCAAGCAGAAGAAAGGATTTCTGACATTGAAGATAAAGCCTTTGAACGCTCCCCAAAAAAGAGAGTAAAATCTCTAATCTCATCAATCAGAAACAACAAAGACGAAATAACAACAGACTCATCAGAAATCCAAAAAATCCTTTATGAATATTACAAGAAACTTTATTCTCAGAAATATGAAAATATGAAGGAAATTGACCAATACTTGGAAGCATGTCACCTTCCAAGACTTAGCCAGAATCAAGTGGAAATGTTGAACAGGCCCATATCAAGTTCTGAAACAGCATCAACCATACAAAACCTCCCTAAAAAGAAAAGCCCAGGACCAGAAGCTTTCATGTCTGAATTCTACCAAACCTTTAAAGAGGAATTAGTACCTATATTACTCAACCTGTTCCAAAAGGTAGAAAAAGAAGGAAGACTACCCAACACGTTCTATGAAGCAAACATCACCCTGATCCCCACACCAGGGAAGAAGAAAAGAAAATTATAGACCGATATCACTAATGAATATAGATGCAAAAATATTCAACAAGATCCTAACAAACAGAATCCAGCAACACATCAAACAAATCCTACATCATGACCAAGTCGGTTTTATCCCAGGATCTCAAGGCTGGTTCAATATACGTAAATCTATAAATGTAATCCAGCACATAAACAAATTAAAAAACAAAGACCATACGATTCTCTCAATCGATGCAGAAAAAGCTTTTGATAATATCCAGCATGCCTTCATGATCAGAACACTTAAGAAAATTGGTATAGAAGGGACATTTCTTAAACTGATAGAGACCATCTACAGCAAACCCACAGCCAATATCATATTGAATGGAGTTAAATTGGAATCATTTCCACTCAGATCAGGAACCAGACAAGGCTGCCCATTGTCTCCATTGCTTTTTATCATTATAATGGAAGTTTTAGCCACTGCAATTAGGGAAGAAAAGGTGATCAAGGGTATCCATATAGGGTCAGAAGAGATCAAACTTTCACTCTTCGCAGATGATATGATAGTATATCTGGAAAACACTAGGGACTCTACTACAAAACTCCTAGAAGTGATCAAGGAATACAGCAGCGTCTCAGGTTACAAAATCAACATTCATAAATCGGTAGCCTTTATATATACCAACAACAGTCAAGTTGAAAAAACAGTTAAGGACTCTATCCCATTCACAGTAGTGCCAAAGAAGATGATATATTTGGGAATTTATCTAACAAAGGACGTGAAAGATCTCTATAAAGAGAACTATGAAACTCTAAGAAAAGAAATAGCTGAAAATATTAACAAATGGAAAAACATACCATGCTCATGGCTGGGAAGAATCAACATAGTTAAAATGTCTATACTACCCAAAGCAATATATAATTTCAATGCAATCCCTATTAAAGCTCCACTGTCATACTTTAAAGATCTGGAAAAAACAATACTTCGTTTTATATGGAATCAGAAAAGACCTCGAATAGCCAAGACATTACTCAGAAATAAAAACAAAGCAGGAGCAATTACGCTACCAGACCTCAGACTGTACTACAAATCAATAGTGATCAAAACAGCATGGTATTGGCACAGAAACAGAGAGGTAGATGTCTGGAATAGAATAGAGAATGAAGAGATGAATCCAGCTACTTACCATTATTTAATCTTTGACAAGCCAATTAAAAACATTCAGTGGGGAAAAGATTCCCTATTTAACAAACGGTGCTGGGTGAACTGGATGGCAACCTGTAAAAGACTGAAAGTGGACCCACACCTTTCACCATTAACTAAGATAGACTCTCACTGGATCAAAGATTTAAACTTAAGACATGAAACTATACAAATACTAGAGGACAGTGCAGGGAAAACCCTTGAAGAAATCGGGCTGGGCGAGTATTTTATGAGGAGAACCCCCCGGGCAATTGAAGCAGCTTCAAAAATACACTACTGGGACTTGATCAAACTAAAAAGCTTCTGCACAGCCAAGAACACAGTAAGTAAAGCAAGCAAACAGCCCTCAGAATGGGAGAAGATATTTGCAGTTTATGTCTCCGACAAAGGTTTAATAACCAGAATCCACGGAGAACTCAAACGCATTAGCAAGAATAGAACAAGGGATCCTATTGCAGGCTGGGCAAGGGATTTGAAGAGAAACTTCTCTGAAGAAGACAGGCATGTGGCCTTCAGACATATGAAAAAATGCTCATCATCTTTAATCATCAGAGAAATGCAAATCAAAACTACTTTGAGATACCATCTAACTCCAGTGAGACTAGCCTATATCACAAAATCCCAAGACCAGAGATGTTCGCGCAGATGTGGAGAAAAGGGAACACTTTTGCACTGCTGGTGGGAATGCAAATTAATACATTCCTTTTGGAAAGAGATATGGAGAACACTCAGAGATCTAAAAATAGATCTGCCATTCAATCCTGTAATTCCTCTACTGGGCCCAGAAGACCAAAAATCACATCATAACAAAGATATTTATACCAGAATGTTTATCGCAGCCCAATTCAGAATTGCTAAGTCATGGAAGAAGCCCAGGTGCCCATCAATCCACGAATGGATTAATAAATTGTGGTACATGTACACCATGGAATATTATGCAGCCTTAAAGAAAGATGGAGACTTTACCTCTTTCATGTTCACATGGATAGAGCTGGAACATATTCTTCTTAGTAAAGTATCTCAAGAATGGAAGAAAAAGTACCCAATGTACTCAGCCCTACTATGAGACTAATTTAGGGTTTTCACATGAAAGCTATAACCCAGTTACAACCTAAGAATAGGGGAAAGGGGGAAAGGGAGTGGAGGGAAGGGGGAGGTGGGTAGAGGGAAGGGGATTGGTGGGATTACACGAGCGGTGCATCTTACAAGGGTATATGTGAAACTTGGTAAACGGTCTGTGAATCTAGTGAATGATGCCCCATGATCATATCAATGTACACAGCTATGATTTAATAAAAAAAAAAAACAGAACCCCAAAATACACCTATACAAGTACACTCAAATAATTTCTTACAAAGTTGCAAGATCAAATTCAATACAGGATGGATGGTCTTTCCAACAGATGTCTTTTTTAAGGCAATTTCCTTCCTGTGGACCCATAAGTTCTTAACCAGCAGAAACAAATGGTTTTTATAATGCACACAAGGTACCTTTAAAGCTGTATTTTGTTTTTAGATATCTTTGTAACTATAACATAAAGAGAAAGAATAGGTCAGACATTTACAAAAGCTGAAAGAAGTAGTGAGACTAGCCTTTTCAAATTTTCAGGAGAAAAGAAGTGAAAGATTGAAATGAAATTGAGTGTTCACTGGTAGGCATTGTTTTAATCTTTTCAATGACACTGTGAGGTAGGGCTTTTCTACTCCTATTTTACCAAAAAAAAAAAAAAAAAAAAAAAAAAACAAAACCCAGGGACTACATTATAGAGATCAGTGATCAGTTGACTTGCCCAAGGAGGCATAAATGGCAGGACCTGGTTTCAAATTCAAGGTTCCTTAGTTGGGACAATTGGTGAAATTTGAATGCTGACCATATGTTCCATAATAGTACTGTAATATTGTACAATTTCCAGAATTCGGTAGGTGTACTGTGGATATATATATGCAGTTTTATAATAAGTTGCCAAACTTTCTCTAGATTGGCTGTACCATTTTACCAGCAATGTATGAGGGAATCCTGTTTCTCTGCATCTTTACCAGCATTTGGTATAATGATTTTTTTTAATTTAAGCCATTCATAAAGGATGTCTCACTGTGGTTTTTTTATTTCTAATGGCTAATGATATTTGACATCTTTTAATGTGTCATTTGCCATCTCTCCTTGGTGAAATGTCCCTTCACATTTTTTGCCCATTTCTAATTGGATTTCCTACTGTTAAGATCAGAGAATTCTTCATACATTTTAGATCCAAGTTCTTTGTAGCTTTTAGTTTCTGTTTAGAGGATATGTCCAGTTCTTACAGGGGGTGTTAAAGTCCCCAGCTATAATGGTGTTATGGATATCATATTGCTCACACCAACGAGGTCTGTTTTATAAATATGGGGGCGTTTAAGTTGGGTGCATAAATATTTAGAATTGAAATGCCCTCTTGTTGTATTGTTCCATTGACCACTATGAAGTGACCCAAATTTGGAAATCTTAAGGAAGTCTTCATTTTCCCTAAGGAGAGACATATTGGAGTGATTGGTTATTTAATTTTTTGGAGACACTATTGCTTGGGCCTGAGGGCAGTGGCTCATAGCTCACTGCCACCTCAAACTCCTGGGTTCAAGCAACCCTCCCAACCCTCTGAACAACTGGGACTACGGACATGTGCTCCCGCACCTGGACAATTTTTGTATTTTTTTTTTTTTGTACAGATGGGATATTGCTTTGTTCTTCAAGTTGGTTTTGAACTCCTGACCTCAAAGGATCCTCCTGCCTCAGCCTCCCAAAGTACTAGGATTACAGGCATGAGCCACTACACCCAGCCCATTTTGGCATTTACCATTAAAAATGTTAATAATGATCAAGAATGATAAATATACAGCCATGGGTCACTTGACAATAGGGATTTGTTCCAAGAAATGTCATTGGGTAATTTCATCACTGTGCAAGAACCAAAGTCCTTAGACCTAAATTGTACAGCCTACTAAACACCTGAGCTACACAGCATAGCCTATCACTAGGTTACAAATTTGTACATGTTATTGTACTGAACATGGTAGGTAATTGTAACACAGTGGTATTTGTGTATCTAAACATATCTGAACTTAGAAAAAGTACAGTAAAAATATATTATAATCTTATGGGACCACCATTGTATATGTAGCCCATCATTGACTGAAACATGATAGTGTGCTGACTGTATCCATAAAAACAAAACTGCTGGGGGGAGGAGGGGTGGTCTCGGTGTGTGACACACCTTTTGGGGGCAAAATCCAAGAGGGACTTTACCTAACAAATGTAATCAGTGTAAACTGGTTTCTTGTACCCTCAATGAATCCCTGACAATAAAAATAAATACATAAATAAACAAAACTGCTTTGGAGTTCTCAATAGTTTCTAAGTGAAAAAGTGCCCTCAGACTAAGAAGTTTGAAAACTGTGACCTCAAGCAACCCTAAAATTCCTTCACAAATATAAAACAATGCTTTGTGGTATAACATTATCAATTCTACTTGGAAACAGAAACAGTTGGTATAAAGTAGTATTCTCAACAAATACACATGAACTTTCCAAAAGGTCAGAAAACCTATTTTACACTCCCTACGGGTACCAAATAACCTAGATAATAATATGTAAGGTATTCAAATGATCTGCTAAGCTTTCTTCTAGACACAATGATTTCATGTTAATTATTGGATAAGAACTGAGCATGTTGAAAATAAAATTGGGTAGGTCAATTTCTCAGCACAAATCCTGGGTATACATTTGAGAAATACTCAGCTGATTGTTCCCTATAAAATTATTCTAAATGACATTTTTATTTAGAATTCCTCATTGTATGGGATATTTGTACTTCTTAGAGACAAATACAATAATCTTTCCAGAAAAGCTGAGACTAGCAAATAGACAAAAAACTTTTTTTTTTTTTTGAGACTGAATGTCATTCAATCTCCCTGAGTAAACTACTATGGCGTCAAAACTCACAGCAGCAACCTTAAATTCTTGGGTCAAGCAATCCCCTTGCCTCCTCATTAGCTGGGACTACAGGTGCTTGCTACAAAGACAGCTTGTTTTCCTATTTTTAGTAGAGACTCCTGAGAAGCGTGAGCCATCATGTCAGGCAGTTTCTGTATTCTTATAGGAAAAAAAATACTCCACTTTCTAAAAGGGATTTTACAGACTGAAGTAGGACTTGCCAGATAAATATAAAACTGGTTGATTTGCACTGGATACACAGTAGTAACGATAGCAGACTCTATGCCAAGCACTTTGTACATGGGTCACTATACAAGTTTTGAGACAGGTTGTGTTATGGGCCATTATTTCATTTCCAAAAAAAACAGTCACAGCGTCCTCACTCACTGGTCCAAGTTGCCAGAAAGGTTTGTTTCCCTCCACGAGGACTTCGATTTTTGCATATCTCAAAACTTTGTAATGATTCACATAAATTAACTCATTCAACCCTCACAAACTGCAAAGGTGAGAGGTGATGAAATCTGTTCAAAACCATGTTATCAACCTGCAGAATCAGAACCAGGTGTCTGGTCCAAGTAACATCATTTTCAGGTTTATACAAAGATTTTCCTACCCTCTCTTCTGTATCTACTGCAAGCCCTTTGGTTTCTATTGGAAACTAAAAGAGATTTGAAAATAGTCCTTACAAACACTTTAAAATCTCCTAACTACAAAGTATCTTGAAAATACCCAACTAAAAAGATTTGAAAATAGTCCTTACATACGTATTAAAATCTCATTAACTACACACATCTTATGTAAACGGTCGTAATACTTAGCGAGCAGCTCGACACATACATGACAACATACTTGGCAGCACTTTCTTATAGCCCTAACATCTTAAGAAAGATAGAAAAGTGTTTATTAACCAGTCCACTACTTTCTGCCAACCTGCAAACAGGGCTTGAAAATCTTGCTTCGTGATTAATATTTCAAATAGATAAAATAGTTTTATAAAGTTAAATCCAACATACAGCATCAGCATGTGGTAGCTTTTTCTTATCCACTTTTTAAGTACAAAAATAACAGGTTATCTCCTACATGTCTTTCAGGGTGAGTTATGAAAGTTAGTTTACCTGTAAACAAAATTTAAGTCACACAAGTAAGAGAAAACCACTTTTAATTGAAAAACAAAGCAACACATTTCAAATAAGACTGTGCTTAACATAAACTGTAATGTGCTGAAATAAATAGCTTTCCTAAGAGGTACTGTCAAATATAGGTATCAGATCAAGTTTCCCACCTTACCTCCAAGTATTACGAAAAATAAAAAATTTCCATAAATTTAATTTTCATTAAATAAGCCTATCCTTATTCCCAATCGACTGAAAAAAGGAGACATGTTATACTATCAGTTCTATAATGAGTTGCGACAAAAGCAAATAGTTAACATCTTCCTTCTAAAAAAGCCTGTATGTGAGAAACATAAAACTTAACTCATCCACAAAACGTCAAAACACAATCTCTACTATAATTTTCCTTTAATGAAATTATCAAATCTCAGAATCATTTTAACTCAACATACTGGACATTAAACTTTGAAAGACTGTTTATTGCTTTAAATTAGAAAAAAATATGATCAAAACTTTCTCTGAAAAGAATTTATTATACAGCTTTTTTGGGGGGCGTTGGGGGAGACATTCTGTTGCTCAGGCTAGAGTGCCATGGCATCAGCCTAGGTTACAGCAACCTCAAACTCCTCTGTTCAAGTGAGCCTCCTGCCTCAAGCCTTCCAAGTAGCTAGGACTACGGGAACTAACCACAACACTCAGCTAATTTATTCTATTTTTAGTACAGACAGGATCTCACTCTTGCTTAGGCTAGTCTCGAACTCCTGAGCTCTAACAATCCACCCGCCTTGACCTCCCAGAGTGCTAGGATTACAGGGATGGGCCATCGCACCTGGTCATGTACAGCTATTCTTAAAATATATAACTACAGGGAAAATGTTCAAGCACACAGTAAACATCTCTTTAAAATAACAGAACAAAAGCATATGTTACGATGTATGGCTTTTTTAAAAATTGTTAAGACTGTACATAAATAAAGTCATTACTGTTTGAAAAAGGCTTTTACAAAACTCCACTTCCAAAATTAACATTTTTATTAAATCAAGTTAAAAAAAGTTCACTGTAGAAAAGTCAACAAGGGTTTTAACAAAACCAAAATATACCTTTTTATACAATATATGTATATATTAGCAGCAAACTACTTTTGAGATTTTCTTTTACGTTCTTTTAAAGAAAGCATAAACAATGTATATTAGTATGGAACATCAGCTAATCCATTCTTCATCCTTTCCCTTTGATTTAGGACTTCTACAAAATACTTTATGATTCTCATTAGTGAATACTAAGAACAAATCCAGGTTTGACAAAAGAGAAGCAAAACAGAGTGGTAGAATCTGTCTCACTACATCATCACCCATTATCTTTTGGGAATAACAAATGAGCACCATATATCTAGGTAATTGTGTGTGTGTAAACTCAATTTTTCAGGTGTAATAGCAGCCAACTAGATCAGAGTTAGCATTTGACTGTCACTTTTTAAAACTTGTGTATACAAAATTTTAATCAAAACAGATGAATACTTCAATCCCCTATTGCTTGTCCATTTTAAAAATCCTTAATAGAAATTCTGTATATAACCTGACAAACCGTATACATGTAGGTATGTGTATACACACACAAAAGTATATGTATATACATATATGTTTAGCTTTGAATGAATTTCTAAACTGAGATGAAGCTAAACCTCTCATTTAAGTCTATCTGTAGAATACAGTATCACCAACTGAAAAGTTCCTAGTATAAGTTTCATGTCAGCTAATCAGAAATACTGGCTACTGAACATTCTGAGGCTAAGCTGTTATTCAGCTTAGTATATTCCAAGCTTACAAATTAAACAAGACAGAAATCACCAATTGTCCATCGAAGAATAAATTTTTTCTCTTAGTATTTTCTTCTACTAGCAGAAAAAAACTATCTTTACAACAAGTTTTCACCTTGTAAGAATTAAAATTATTACAGAAATTTCACTAGTCTTTAAAAATACTAAATGTTATATAAATACAATTTTCTTATAGTTGAATTCTTTAGCTAGACTCTATATTTAGAAAACTTCCTTTGGATTGTTCCATTTAGCACTTCAAGTTTCTATTCTGTGACGCTGATAACTGGCTCAGATTTGGTAGGTTTGCATCAATCACATCTTTCAGGATTTGCTACTGTGTGTTATCTATGTACCAATAAAGTAAATGGGAAGAAAAGCACCAAATTTCAAAAGCAACATAATAATGAAAAATTCAAAAATGTATTTAAAAAAATGAAGTACAACAGGGATTCCCTTTTCACAATTGCATTAGTGAAATATAATCTTTTTTTTTTTTGCTTTTGAAGCTAATGTCTTAAACTTAATTTTTTAACTTATCAAGAGGATGAAGTTTTTAGATGGCCCACCTTTATTTTTCAATCAAAAACTAAAACAAGAGACTGAATTATTTTTATTAATATACACATCAAGTTACTGAAACAGTGACTTCATGTAGTTTTCCCCTTAAAGATGGCACTTGCAGGTAACAAAGATGCAAAGATGTATACAGCCTTCAGATGTTTACTTGAAAAGATTCTTCAACAGCAGTTTGATACTGTGTTTCCTCATCTAGCTGAAGATTCTAAAAATAAAAACATTAAATGTCAACAGGAAAAATATAACTACTCAGAAATTTAACCAATATATTACGTATTTTGTTATGTACACACTCAAGACAGTATACTGTAAACCATACAGAATGCAATTTAGCCAGGGATGACAGTGCCTGCCTATAATCCCAGCTACTCAAAAGACTGAGGCAAGTAGATTACTTGAGTCCAGGAGCTCAATACTAACTTGAACAATGTTCTGAGACCCCCATCTCAAAAAACAAAATATAGGGGGAGAGACAAGATGGCGGACTGAAGCCAGCTTTCCACAGAGGCTCCCGTCCAGAAGGAGAGTTAAGGGAGCTAAAATTTAGTAAGTATCCTGGTGGATTTGAGCTGCACCAAGAGAGAATGTTGAAGAACGCACACCAACACGGCTGAGGCAAGCTGTGATCACAAGGACACA
The DNA here is from genome assembly GCF_027406575.1 of Nycticebus coucang. Taxonomy (NCBI): domain Eukaryota; kingdom Metazoa; phylum Chordata; class Mammalia; order Primates; family Lorisidae; genus Nycticebus; species Nycticebus coucang. The sequence continues at coordinate 23,962,828 of NC_069798.1, read as the reverse complement.
AACAAAAGCAAAACGGCTCACTTCTGGATATTCTGAAGCCACACCCCCTGTCTCCCTGGGCAACCAGAGGAGGCCACCAGTGAGCAAAGGATTTGCCTGACGCTGCTCACACACCCGGGAAGCTTCCAGGGCAGGGCCAACTCAGAGCGGTAATCGGACACAAACCTCCAGCAGCAAAGTCGTTTGAACTCAGAACAGCCCGTCTTCTGCAGGTATTTTAGCAGAAACAGAGACAGAATCCCGCAAAGTTGTCTGTTCTGTTCTGTTAGCAACATCAATCAGGGACGGGGCTAAGCCTGAGTGAACACCTCCCCCCCACCACCTGCATCGAGCACTCAAAGATGTCAGGCCCCATCTCCTCCTGCTAGATAGCAGCAGACTGCAGGGGCCTGGCAGATTTCCTTGCAATTCAGGCAGGTGCAAACCCCTGGAGTATCTGTTCACTACAGGCAACTGGGTTAGCCATCTGCAGAGATACCAGTGACTGGGTCCGACGGAGGGGCAAAGTGGGGAAGGAGACATCAACCTTCCCAGACTGATCTATTTGCTAGGTGGCTCCTCCTGACTCCATGAAGCACTGGAGTAAGCCATATCAGAGAAGTCACCAGACCCCTGTGATCCAGTTCCCACAGACCTCTTGAACTCTCCCACCCAAGACAGGTGCCGACTGAGACAATCGATTTGGACCTTTTGAACTGAACTAATAGACTGAGGACTTTTCAGGTGGTGCCCTGGGTATGCGGTTGTAGGAAGGTTTGATTTTCCTTTCCCAATTGGTGCCAGAGGTGGGCGGGCAGGGTGACTTAATTGCTGGTTTTACCACACAGCTGAGACTTCAAGCCAGAGTAAATGTTACAATAGGATTGAACAGAAACCAGCTGACAACAACACAGAACAACTTCGTCCCACCACACAAGACAGAGCCCCAGTTTCCCAGGCCACAACACTGTACTACGGGGCCTCGATAAAGCCCCAGGGGAAAAATCAAAGGGAGTAAAATAACCATAGGGCAGAATCAGCGGAAAAACTCTGGTAACATGAATAACCAGAATAGATCAACCCCCCCAAGAAAAGATACGGCAGATGTGATTGACGATCCCATTCATAAAAAACTGGCTGAGATGTTAGAAATCAAATTCACAATTTGGATTGCAGACAAGATTAATAAAATGGAATTAGGAATTCGAGGAGAAATTCAAAAGTTGTCTCAAGAATTTAACGAATTTAAAGACAAAACCACCAAAGTCTTAGACACACTGAAGCAAGAATTTACAGCCCTCAAAGATATGAAAAATACAGTAGAATCCCTCAGTAACAGAATGGAGCAAGCAGAAGAGAGGATTTCTGACATTGAAGATAGTCTTCAAACGCTCCCAATCTCTCAAAGAGGAAGAGAAATGGAGAGCAAAAATGGATCACTCACTCAGAGAACTCTGGGATAATTCAAAGAAAAGCAATATACGAATAATTGGGATTTCTGAGAATGATGAAGTGGCCTCGATGGGCACAGAGGCCCTTCTGCATGAAATTATGAAAGAAAATTTTCCAGACATGCCTAGAGAATCTGAAATTCAGATAGCAGACAGCTTCAGAACCCCAGCACAATTCAACTCCAATACCTCATCCCCCAGGCATATCATAATTAGCTTCACTAAAGTTAACATGAAAGAGAAGATTCTCAAAGCAGCCCGGCGACAGAAAACCATTACGTACAAAGGAAAGAATATTAGAATAACTGCAGATCTCTTTGCTGAAACTTTTCAAGCCAGAAGAGGGTGGTCATCGACTTTTAACCTCCTACAGCAAAATCACTTTCAACCCAGGATCTTGTATCCAGCTAAACTGAGTTTCATTTATGATGGAGAAATTAAATACTTTAATGACATTCGTATGTTGAAAAAATTTGCCATAAGTAAACCAGCTCTTCAGGATATTCTCAGACCACAATAAGCAACCCAATCCGATACCACAAAAGTAAACTCACTCAGAAACTTCGGATCAAACTCCAACTTCCACACTGGCGAAAGGATTAAAAATGTCCACTGGACCTTTGAAAAACTCAATACCCAAAATTCCACCAGACTTATCAATACTCTCCATTAATGTAAAAAGCTTAAACTGCCCTCTAAAGAGGCACAGGTTAGCTGACTAGATAACAAAAACTCAAGCCAGATATTTGTTGCATACAAGAGTCACATCTTCACTTAAAAGACAAATACAGACTCAGGGTGAAAGGATGGTCATCCATATTTCAGGCAAATGGTAATCAGAAAAAAGCAAGTGTTGCAATTTTATTTGCAGATACAGTAGGCTTTAAACCAACAAAAGTAAGGAAGGACAAGAATGGTCACTTCATATTTGTTAAGGGTAATACTCAATATGATGCGATCTCAATTATTAACATCTATGCACCCAACCAGAATGCACCTCAATATATAAGAGAAACTCTAACAGACATGAGTAACTTGATTTCCAGCTCCATAATCGTCGGAGATTTCAACACTCCTTTGGCAGTGTTGGATCGATCCTCCAGCAAGAAGCTGAGCAAAGAAATCTTACATTTAAACCTAACCATCCAATACTTAGATTTAGCAGACATCTACAGAACATTTCATCCCAACAAAACTGAATACACATTCTTCTCATCAGCCCACGGAACTTACTCCAAAATTGACCACATTTTAGGTCACAAGTCTAACCTCAGTAAATTTAAAGGAATAGAAATTATTCCTTGCATCTTCTCGGACCATCATGGAATAAAACTTGAACTAAGTAACAACAGGAATCTGCGGAGGGAGACAAGATGGCGGACTGAAGCCAGCTTTCAACAGAGGCTCCCGTCCAGAAGGAGAGTTAAGGGACAGGAATTTAGTAAGTATCCTGGTGGACTTGAGCCATACCCAGAAAGAAGGTTGAAGAACGCACATCAACACCTCTGAGGCAAGCTGTGATCACAAGGACGCAAACAAAAGGTACAAAATCCACCACCAAGCGGACGGGAGTCCCCCTCCCCCATGAGACAGGCTCAAGAGCCCCACAATTAAACAAACGGGCAGAAATTAAAGGCCCTCCCACTACACTCCACGGGAGAGACCTTCTGAAAACTGGACCTACCTCTCCTACTGGGGTGTCGTGGCGTTCTCCTGCCAGGCATAAAACTGAATAAAACTTTAAAAATCCTTTGCCGGCAACCCTGAATCCCCAACACTCCCCTTCCGCTGAGGTCTGGAGGCCTGTCCCCCAGGAGTTCGGATTCTTGAGTGATTTCTCAAGGGGAGTGGACAGTCCCCGAGTTGCGACTGGTCAGCATTGACTCTGAGGCACGCGAATGAGGACAGGGCACCGGGCTGAGGGGGAGTCACGCCTCGGTGGCACTTCCCTGTCGTGCGGTGCAGCAGCCCTCCCTGGGCAACATTACGGCCAGGCACAAAACTGAATAAAACTCTAGCTTCCCCGCTGAGCGCCCCTACTCTCACTCGGGGTCTGGAGGCCTATCCCCCAGGAGCTCGGATCCTTGGGTGATTTCTCGATGGGAGTGCACAGTGCCCGAGCTGCATCAGGTCAGCGCTGACTCTGAGACACGTGAGCGAGGAGAGGGCACTCTGCTGAGGGGAAATCAAGCCTTGGTGGCACTTCCCTGCGGTGTGGTGCAACAGCCCTCCCCAGGCGGGCAACAATACGGCTGGGCATAAAACTGAATGAAACTCTAGCTTCCCCTCCACTCCCACTCGGGGTCTGGGGGCCTGTCCCCTAAGAGTTCGGATTCTTGGGGGATCTCTCGAGGGGTGTGGACCCAGCATAAACTGCAGCTGCTCAGTGCTGACTCTGGGGCGTGAGACAGAGGAGAAAAGGGTCGGCTGAGTGCCCACACCAGAGCGGCAGTTCCCTGGAGGCAGAGCAACAGCCGTTTTTTCATTAATGGCAGAACGGCTCACTTCTGGATATTCTGAGGCCACACCCCCTGTCTCCCTGGGCAACCAGAGGAGGCCACCGGTGAGCGGGGGATTTCCTGACACTGCTCACAAACCCAGGAAGCTTCCAGGGCGGGGCCGACCCAGAGAGGTGATCGGACGCAAACCTTCAGCAGCAAAGAGGACACAAACCTCCAGCAGCAAAAACGTTTGAACTCAAAACAGTCCGTCTTCTGTAGGCAATTTCGGCAGGAAGAGAGACAGAACCCTGCAAAGTTGTCTGTTCTGTTCTGTTAACAGCATCCATCAGGGACGGGGCTAAGCCTCAGTGAACACCTCCTTCCCATCACCTGCATCAAGCACTCAAAGATGTCAGGCCCCATCTCCTCCTGCTAAATAGCGGCAGTCTGCGGGGGCCTGGCAGACTTCCTTGCGATTCAGGCAGGTGCAAACCCCTGGAGTGTCTGTTCACTGCAGGCAACTGGGTTAGCCATCTGCAGAGATACCAGTGACTGGGTCGGACGGAGGGGCAAAGTGGGGGAGGAGATGTCAACCTTCCCAGACTGCTCTGTTTGCTGGGTGGCTCCTCCTGACTCCATGCTGCATTGGGATGAGCCGTGTCAGAGGAGTCACCAGGCCCCTGTGATCCAGTTCCCAGAGACCTCTTGAACTCTCCCACCTGAGACAGGTGCCGATTGAGACAGTTGATTTGGACCTTTTGAACTGGGCTAATAGACTGAGGACTTTTCAGGCGGTACCCTGGGTGTGTGGTTGTAGGAAGGTTTGATTCTCCTTTTCCAACTGGGGCCACAGGTGGGCAGGTGGGGTGACTTAATTGCTGATTTTTCCACACAGCTGAGACTTCAAGCCAGAGTAGAAGTTGCAATAGGATTGAACAGAAACGAGCTGAAAACAAGACAGAACCACTTTGCTCCACCACACCAGACAGGGCCCCAGTTTCTCAGGCCACAACACTGTATGAGCCCTTGATAAAGCCCCAGGGGAAAAATGAAAGGGAGTAAAATAACTATGGGGCGGAATCAGCGGAAAAACTCTGGTAACATGAATAACCAGAATAGATCAACCCCCCAAAGAAAAGATAAGGCAGATATGATTGAAGATCCCATTCATAAACAACTGCCTGAGATGTCAGAAATCGAATTCAGAATTTGGATTGCAGACAAGATTAATAAAATGGAATTAGGAATTCGAGGAGAAATTCAAAAGTTGTCTCAAGAATTTAACGAATTTAAAGACAAAACCACCAAAGACTTAGACACACTGAAGCAAGAATTTACAGCCCAAAAAGATATGAAAAATACAGTAGAATCCCTCAGTAACAGAATGCAGCAAACAGAAGAAAGGATTTCTGACATTGAAGATAAAGTCTTCAAACACTCCCAATCTCTCAAAGAGGAAGACAAATGGAGAGCAAAAACGGATCACTCACTCAGAGAGCTCTCAGATAATTTGAAAAAAAGCAATATACAAATTATTAGGATTTCTGAGAATGATGAAGTGGCCTCGAAGGGCACAGAGGCCCTTCTGCATGAAATTATGAAAGAAAATTTTCCAGACATGCCTAGAGAATCTGAAATTCAGATAGCAGACAGCTTCAGAACCCCAGCATGTTTCAACCCCAATAAGTCATCCCCCAGACATATCATAATTAGCTTCACTAAAGTTCACATGAAAGAGAAGATTCTCAAAGCAGCCCGGCGAAAGAAAACTATTACGTACAAAGGTAAGAATATTAGAATAACTGCAGATCTCTCTGCTGAAACTTTTCAAGCCAGAAGAGAGTGGTCATCAACTTTTAATCTCCTAAAGCAAAATAACTTTCAACCCAGGATCTTGTATCCAGCTAAACTGAGTTTCATCTATGATGGAGAAATTAAATACTTCAATGACATTCATATGTTGAAAAAATTTGCCATAAGTAAACCAGCTCCTCAGGATATTATCAGACCTATCCTCCACAATGACCAACCCAATCCTATACCACAAAAGTAAACTCACTCAGAAACTTCGGATCAAACTCCAACTTCCACACTGGGAAAGGATTAAAAATGTCCACTGGACCTTTGAAAAACTCGATACCCAAAATTCCACCAGACTTATCAATACTCTCCATCAATGTGAATGGCTTAAACTGTCCTCTAAAGAGGCATAGGTTAGCTGACTGGATACAAAAACTCAAGCCAGATATTTGTTGCATACAAGAGTCACATCTTCACTTAAAAGACAAATACAGACTCAGGGTGAAAGGATGGTCATCCATATTTCAGGCAAATGGTAATCAGAAAAAAGCAAGTGTTGCAATTTTATTTGCAGATACAGTAGGCTTTAAACCAACAAAAGTAAGGAAGGACAAGAATGGTCACTTCATATTTGTTAAGGGTAATACTCAATATGATGCGATCTCAATTATTAACATCTATGCACCCAACCAGAATGCACCTCAATTTATAAGAGAAACTCTAACAGATATAAGAGAAACTCTGACATGAGTAACTTGATTTCCTCCAGCTCCATAATCGTCGGAGATTTCAACACTCCTTTGGCAGTGTTGGATCGATCCTCCAGCAAGAAGCTGAGCAACTCTTAGATTTAAACCTAACCATCCAATATTTAGGTTTAGCAGACATCTACAGAACATTTCATCCCAACAAAACTGAATACACGTACTTCTCATCAGCCCACGGAACTTACTCCAAAATTGACCACATTTTAGGTCACAAGTCTAACCTCAGTAAATTTAAAGGAATAGAAATTATTCCATGATGGAATAAAACTTGAATTGAGTAACAACAGGAATCTGCATACTCACACAAAAACATGGAAGTTAAATAACCTTATGCTGAATGATAGCTGGGTCAGAGAAGAGATTAAAAAGAAATCGCCAATTTTTTGGAACAAAACAACAATGAAGACACGAACTATCAGAACCTCTGGGACACCGCAAAGGCAGTTCTAAGAGGGAAATTGATAGCACTGCAAGCCTTCCTCAAGAGAACGGAAAGAGAGGAAGTTAACAACTTAATGTGACATCTCAAGCAACTGGAAAAGGAAGAACATTCCAACCCCAAACCCAGTAGAAGAAAAGAAATAACCAAAATTAGAGCAGAATTAAATGAAATTGAAAACAAAAGAATAATACAACAGATCAATAAATCAAAAGCTGGTTTTTTGAAAAGGTCAATAAAATAGATAAACCTCTGGCCAACCTAATCAGGAAAAAAAGAGTAAAATCTCTAATATCATCAATCAGAAACAACAAAGACGAAATAACAACAGACTCATCAGAAATCCAAAAAATCCTTAATGAATATTACAAGAAACTTTATTCTCAGAAATATGAAAATCTGAAGGAAATTGACCCATACTTGGAAGCACGCCACCTTCCAAGACTTAACCAGAATCAAGTGGAAATGTTGAACAGACCCATATCAAGTTCAGAAATAGCATCAAGTATACAAAACCTCCCTAAAAAGAAAAGCCCGGGACCAGATGGTTTCACGTCAGAATTCTACCAAACCTTTAAAGAGGAATTAGTACCTATATTACTCAACCTGTTCCAAAAGGTACAAAAAGAAGGAAGACTACCCAACATGTTCTATGAAAGAAACATCACCCTGATCCCCAAACCAGGAAAAGACGCAACAAGAAAAGAAAATTACAGACCAATATCACTCATGAATATAGATGCAAAAATATTCAACAAGATCCTAACAAACAGAATCCAGCAACACATCAAGCAAATTATACATCATGACCAAGTTGGTTTTCTCCCAGGGTCTCCAGGCTGGTTCAATATCCCTAAATCTATAAATGTAATTCAGCACATAAACAAATTAAAAAACAAAGACCATATGATTCTCTCAATTGATGCAGAAAAAGCTTTTGATAATGTCCAGCATCCCTTCATGATCAGAACACTAAAGAAAATTGGTGTAGAAGGGACTTTTCTTAAACTGATAGAGGCCATCTACAGCAAACCCACAGCCAATATCATATTGAATGGAGTTAAATTGGAATCATTTCCACTCAGATCAGGAACCAGACAAGGCTGCCCATTGTCTCCATTGCTTTTCAACATTGTAATGGAAGTTTTAGCCACCGCAATTAGGGAAGAAAAGGCGATCAAGGGTATCCATATAGGGTCAGAAGAGATCAAACTTTCGCTCTTCGCAGATGATATGATTGTGTATCTGGAAAACACTAGGGACTCTACTACAAAACTCCTAGAAGTGATCAAGGAATACAGCAGCGTCTCAGGTTACAAAATCAACATCCATAAATCGGTAGCCTTTATATACACCAACAACAGTCAAGTTGAAAAAGCAGTTAAGGACTCTATCCCATTCACAGTAGTGCCAAAGAAGATGAAATATTTGGGAATTTACCTAACAAAAGACATGAAAGATCTCTATAAAGAGAACTATGAAACTCTAAGAAAAGAAATAGCTGAAAATATTAACAAATGGAAAAACATACCATGCTCATGGCTGGGAAGAATCAACATTACCAAAATGTCCATACTACCCAAAGCAATATATAATTTCAACGCACTCCCTATTAAAGTTCCACTGTCATATTTGAAAGATCTTGAAAAAACAATACTTCGTTTTATATGGAATCAGAAAAACCCTCGAATAGCCAAGACATTACTCAGAAATAAAAACAAAGCAGGAGGAATTACGCTACCAGACCTCAGACTATACTACAAATTGATAGTGATCAAAACAGCAGGGTATTGGCACAAAAACAGAGAAGTAGATATCTGGAACAGAATAGAGAACCAAGAGATGAATCCAGCTACTTACCACTATTTGATTTTTGACAAGCCAATTAAAAACATTCAGTGGGGAAAAGATTCCCTATTTAACAAATGGTGCTGGGTGAACTGGCTGGCAACCTGCAGAAGACTGAAATTGGACCCACGCCTTTCACCATTAACTAAGATGGACTCTCATTGGATTAAAGATTTAAACTTAAGACATGAAACTATAAAAATACTAGAGGAGAATGCAGGGAAAACCCTTGAAGAAATTGGTCTGGGCGAGTATTTCATGAAGAGAACCCCCCGGGCAACTGAAGCAGCTTCAAAAATACACTACTGGGACTTGATCAAACTAAAAAGCTTCTGCACAGCCAAGAACACTGTAAGTAAAGCAAACAAACAGCCCTCAGAATGGGAGAAGATATTTGCAGGGTATATCTCTGACAAAGGTTTAATAACCAGAATCCACAGAGAACTCAAACGCATCAGCAAGAAAAAAACAAGGGATCCCATCGCAGGCTGGGCAAGGGATTTGAAGAGAAACTTCTCTGAAGAAGACAGGCGCACGGCCTTCAGACATATGAAAAAATGCTCATCATCTTTAATCATCAGAGAAATGCAAATCAAAACTACTTTGAGGTATCATCTAACTCCACTGAGACTAGCCTGTATCACAAAATCTCAAGACCAGAGATGTTGGCGTGGATGCGGAGAAAAGGGAACACTTCTGCACTGCTGGTGGGAATGCAAATTAATACATTCCTTTTGGAAAGATATATGGAGAACACTCAGAGATCTAAAAATAGATCTGCCATTCAATCCTGTAATCCCTCTGCTGGTCATATACCCAGAAGACCAAAAATCACAACATAACAAAGATATTTGTACCAGAATGTTTATTGCAGCCCAATTCATAATTGCTAAGTCATGGGAAAAGCCCAAGTGCCCATCGATCTGCGAACGGATTAATAAATTGTGGTATATGTACACCATGGAATACTATGCAGCCTTAAAGAAAGATGGAGACTTTACCTCTTTCATGTTTACATGGATGGAGCTGGAACATACTCTTCTTAGTAAAGTATCTCAAGAATGGAAGAAAAAGTACCCAATGTACTCAGCCCTACTATGAAACTAATTTGGGGTTCTCACATGAAAGCTATAACCCGGTTACAACCTAACAATAGGGGGAACTGGGAAAGGGAGAAGGAGAGGGGTGGATGGAGGGAGGGGGATCGGTGGGATCACACCTGTGGTGCATCTTATAGGGGTATTTGCGAAACTTCGTAAATGTAGAATGTAAATGTTTTGGCACAGTAACTGAGATAACACCGGAAAGGCTATGTTAACCATTGTGATAAAAATGTGTCAAATGGTCTATGAAGCGAGTGTATGATGCCCCATGATCATATCAATGTATACAGTTATGATTTAATAAAAAAAAAATGAAAAAAAAATATTTGAATCTCTAAATGCTGGATACACCATTCTGTATATGTAATTCAAATATTTTGCATATTTATTCATTATTTGTGAATTTGATCTGCCAGTATCTAAAATGAAGTATTAGGAACGTTCATAAATACTTGAATTTGTTTAAAAAAAAAAAAATGAAAATGAGGATCAAACCACATCTAAAATACCTATGAATTTTCCAGTTGCCCAAGTCAATAAATTATTCTCATTGCTTAAATAAAAAAAAAAAAAAACAGGAATCTGCATACTCATACAAAAACATGGAAGTTAAATAACCTTATGCTGAATGATAGCTGGGTCAAAGATGAGATTAAGAAAGGAATCGCCAATTTTTTGGAACAAAACGACAAGGAAGACACAAACTATCAGAACCTCTGGGACACCGCAAAGGCAGTTCTGAGAGGGAAATCCGCAAGCCTTCCTCAGGAGAATGGAAAGAGAGGAAGTTAACAACTTAATGGGACATCTCAAGCAACTGGAAAAGGAAGAACATTCCAACCCCAAACCCAGTAGAAGAAAAGAAATAACCAAAATTAGAGCAGAATTAAATGAAATTGAAAACAAAAGAATAATACAACAGATCAGCATCAAAAAGCTGGTTTTTTGAAAAGGTCAATAAAATAGATAAACCTCCGGCCAACCTAATCAGAAAAAAAAAAGAGTAAAATCTCTAATATCATCAATCAGAAACAACAAAGACGAAATAACAACAGACTTATCAGAAATCAAAAAAATCCTTAAGGAATTTATTCTCAGAAATATGAAAATCTGAAGGAAATTGACCGATACTTGGAAGCACTCACCTTCCAAGACTTAGCCAGAATCAAGTGGAAATACTGAACAGGCCCATATCAAGTACAGAAATAGCATCAACTATACAAAACCTCCCTAAAAAGAAAAGCCTGGGACCAGACGGTTTCATGTCAGAATTCTACCAAACCTTTAAAGAGGAATTAGTACCTATATTTAAGTCAACTTGTTCCAAAAGGTAGAAAAAGAAGGAAGACTACCCAACACGTTCCATCAAGCAAACATCACCCTGATCCCCAAACCAGGAAAAGACCCAACAAGAAAAGAAAATTATAGACCAATATCACTAATGAATATAGATGCAAAAATACTCAACAAGATCCTAACACACAGAATCCAGTAACACATCAAACAAATTGCGTCTGTGGCTCAGTGAGTAGGGCGCCAGCCCCATATGCCAAGGGTGGTGGGTTCGAACCCAGCCCCGGCCAAACTGCAACAAAAAAATAGTCGGGCGTTGTGGCGGGCGCCTGTAGTCCCAGCTGCTCGGGAGGTTGAGGCAAGAGAATCGCGTAAGCCCAAGAGTTAGAGGTTGCTGTGAGCTGTGTGAGGCCACAGCACTCTACCGGAGGGCAGTAAAGTGAGACTCTGTCTCTACAAAAAAAAAAAAAAAAACAAATTATACACCATGACCAAGTTGGTTTTATCCCAGGGTCTCAAGGCTGGTTCAATATCCGTAAATCTATAAATGTAATTCAGCACATAAACAAATTAAAAAACAAAGACCATATGATTCTCTCAATCGATGCAGAAAAAGCTTTTGATAATGTCCAGCATGCCTTCATGATCAGAACACTAAAGAAAATTGGTCTAGAAGGGACATTTCTTAAACTGATAGAGGCCATCTACAGCAAACCCACAGCCAATATCATATTGAACGGAGTTAAATTGGAATCATTTCCACTCAGATCAGGAACCAGACAAGGCTGCCCATTGTCTCCATTGCTTTTCAACATTGTAATGGAAGTTTTAGCCACCGCAATTAGGGAAGAAAAGGCGATCAAGGGTATCCATATAGGGTCAGAAGAGATCAAACTTTCGCTCTTCGCAGATGATATGATTGTGTATCTGGAAAACACTAGGGACTCTACTACAAAACTCCTAGAAGTGATCAAGGAATACAGCAGCGTCTCAGGTTACAAAATCAACATCCATAAATCGGTAGCCTTTATATACACCAACAACAGTCAAGTTGAAAAAACAGTTATGGACTCTATCCCATTCACAGTAGTGCCAAAGAAGATGAAATATTTGGGAATTTACCTAACAAAAGACGTGAAAGATCTCTATAAAGAGAACTATGAAACTCTAAGAAAAGAAATAGCTGAAAATGTTAACAAATGGAAAAACATACCATGCTCATGGCTGGGAATAATCAACATTATTAAAATATCCATACTACCCAAAGCAATATATAATTTCAACGCACTCCCTATTAAAGCTCCGCTGTCATACTTTAAAGATCTTGAAAAAACAATACTTCGTTTTATATGGAATCAGAAAAAACCTCAAATAGCCAAGACATTACTCAGAAATAAAAACACAGCAGGAGGAATCACACTACCATACCTCAGACTTTACTACAAATCAATAGTGATCAAAACAGCATGGTATTGGCACAAAAACAGAGAAGTAGATATCTGGAACAGAATAGAGAACCAAGAGATGAATCCAGCTACTTAAAGTTATTTGATCTTTGACAAGCCAATTAAAAATATTCAGTGGAGAAAAAGATTCCCTATTTAACAAATGGTGCTGGGTGAACTGGCTGGCAACCTGCAGAAGACTGAAATTGGACCCACACCTTTCACCATTAACTAAGATAGACTCTCATTAGATTAAAGATTTAAACTTAAGACATGAAACTATAAAAATACTAAGAAAGAGTGCAGGGAAAACCCTTGAAGAAATTGGTCTGGGCGAGTATTTTATGAGGAGGACCCCCTGGGCAATTGAAGCAGCTTCAAAAATACACTACTGGGACTTGATCAAACTAAAAACCTTCTGCACAGCCAAGAACACAGTAAGTAAAGCAAGCAAACAGCCCTCAGAATGGGAGAAGATATTTGCAGGGTATATCTCTGACAAAGGTTTAATAACCAGAATCCACAGAGAACTCAAACGCATCAGCAAGAAAAAAACAAGGGATCCCATCGCAGGCTGGGCAAGGGATTTGAAGAGAAACTTCTCTGAAGAAGACAGGCGCACGGCCTTCAGACATATGAAAAAATGCTCATCATCTTTAATCATCAGAGAAATGCAAATCAAAACTACTTTGAGATATCATCTAACCCCAGTGAGACTAGCCTATATCACAAAATCTCAAGACCAGAGATGTTGGCGTGGATGTGGAGAAAAGGGAACACTTCTGCACTGCTGGTGGGAATGCAAATTAATACATTCCTTTTGGAAAGATATATGGAGAACACTCAGAGATCTAAAAATAGATCTGCCATTCAATTCTGTAATTCCTCTGCTGGGCATATACCCAGAAGACCAAAAATCACAACATAACAAAGATATTTGTACCAGAATGTTTATTGCAGCCCAATTCATAATTGCTAAGTCATGGAAAAAGCCCAAGTGCCCATCGATCCACGAATGGATTAATTAATTATGGTATATGTACACCATGGAATATTATGCAGCCTTAAAGAAAGATGGAGACTTTACCTCTTTCATGTTTACATGGATGGAGCTGGAACATATTCTTCTTAAAGTAAAGTATCTTAAGAATGGAAGAAAAAGTACCCAATGTACTCAGCCCTACTATGAAACTAATTTGGGGCTTTCACATGAAAGCTATAACCCAGTTACAACATAACAATAGGGGGAAGTGGGAAAGGGAGGGGAGGGAAGGGAGGGGTGGGTAGAGGGATGGGTATTGGTGGGATTATACCTGTGGTGCATCTTACAGGGGTATTTGCGAAAACTTGGTAAATGTAGAATGTAAATGTCTTGGCACAGTAACTGAGATGATGCCAGGAAGGCTATGTTAACCACTGTGATGAAAATGTGTCAAATGGTCTATGAATCGAGTGTATGATGCCCCATGATCATATCAATGTACACAGCTATGATTTAATAAAAAAAATAAATAAATAAAATATAACAGACAATAGTTGTTGAAAAATAAAATAAAATATGAGATTTAAATACCTGAACTTTGATAAAAATTGAGTTCACTTGTAATTATTTAGGAATAGCTAATAGGATAAGCAAAGAATTAAATTTCAGACTTACAGTAGTGCCTTATGATAAGTCATTAATCAAAAAGTACAATCAACTGTGTCGGTGCCCATAGCTCAGTGAGTAGGGGGCTAGCCACATGCACTGAGGCCGGCAGGTTTGGGCTAAACAACAATGACAACTGCAACCAAAAAATGGCCAGGCATTGTGGCTGAGGCAAGAGAATTGCTTAAGCCCAAGAGTTTGAGCTTGCTGTGAGCTGTAACGCCACAGCACTCTACCAAGTGTGACATAGTGAGACTCTGTCTCAAAAAAAAAAAAAGGCGGCGCCTGTAGCTCAAGGAGTAGGGCGCCGGTCCCATATGCCAGAGGTGGCAGGTTCAAACCCAGCCTCGGCCAAAAACCACAAAAAAAACCAAACAAAAAAAAAACGTGCAGCCAACTGTAAAGCTAGGAGTGGTGGTGTAAGTCTGTGGTCCCAGCTACTCAGGAGGATTCAAAGGGAGAATCACTTGGGCGTAGAAGTTTGAGGACAGTTTGAGCAACACAGCAAGATCTCATCTCTTTAAATTTAAAAAAAAAAAAAAAAAGTGAAGTTAAATGTAACAAACAATTATAAGTAATACATTTTGTGTCATCTTTAGAAAAGAATGTCAAATATATCTGAAAGTAAACTAATTTTAAAGAAAATAAGGCAACCAATTTTAGATTTATAGAATTGGAAAGCCTAAGTCAGATGGCAAATTTAATCCTCATTTGGGCAAGGGTATTTGTTCCAGGTTATTTTCATAACGTAAATACCACTTCTTCACTTATATAACAAATATTTATTAGGCTCTTGCTTGTTGTGCTGGTTCAGAGGAATGAATATAAAATCCATAAATCACAACCCCTGACCTAAAGGTATTCATAATCCATTATGTATAAGGTAAAAATTATGCACGGTTGTAGTTGTATCAACACGGGAAGAATGACTTAAACTTGTGAATAAGTCTGTTCTGTTAAATAAAGGTAATTGCTACTTGCACAGTAAAAAAAAAAAAAAATTATGTACAGTAATGGTCTCAAAAATACCAACCAACATCACAAAGCCAAGCATTTATAAATAAGACTACAAATGCACAAAATAAACACATATGTAGAACTGAGTTTAGACTAATGGCTTCATGACCATAATGTAAAGCTAAAAACTATAGCTCATCCTGTCATAGTTATAAAACTACTCCTTAACTTTAAAAATTCTATTTGCTATCAATTTTATGTCAGGATTTCCTTTTAAAATGTATCAAAGCTTCTACTTGACAATCTCAAAGACTTAAATCTACAAATTTTTCTATGGCAAGATAAAACAATCTCACGATTAGATCCAAAGTACTCCACAAAATAGTTTCGTATTTCTAAATACAGTTTTCCAGACACAGAAACCTTTCTTACAGTGAGGATAATAATCCAATTACTTCATAAAATATGATGTAAGCAATAAAGTACACCTGAATTTTACAGACATTTAAATTGTTATTTTAAAACAGGAGACTAAAAAGTGCAAATTCCACAAGACTGATGTAATTTCAACATTGGATAGCAAAAAAATAAAATTCAGCATTAAAGGACAAAGATTTTGTTCATGCCATTTTGAGAATTTCACACGCCTGTGCTTACCTAAATTGGAAAATAGCCACTCTGTTAAGATTAATCTTAAGTAAGGTTTTAATTACACAGAAATTGAATAATATGCAACTTCACAATTAATAAAACAAGTTATAATTTTAGAACAAATTATCACACACATTTGGGAAGCAGAAATTAACTCAACATTTTGCTTTGGGGATCCTTTTTACATTATATAACTTACTTTACTCATCCTGATAAATAACTCAACCTGGTTTGTTTGTTTGTTTTTTTTTTAAAGAATGTCTCACACACTAGATGTGAGAAATCTATTACAGTGGGTTTAATGAGCAATTTACACTACATGGGAAATACATCTTCCTTCCTATGTTGTACCAATTTTACTTCCCTAACAGGTACAATTTTCCCTTAAATCTAGATAGAATTTTCATACAAATCATTTTATTAATCTTGGGGTTTGAGCTTCCTCTATAAACTCTCTGTCTAGTACAGAAAGTAGAAAGTAAATTCAATTTGCATCATGCCTACCAACTAAAGTTCACCGATATTATTAGCAACCAAAGACTAGGTTTAAATCCATCCACTATGATATGACTTGCCTCAAAACTCAAGTCTAGATTGAAAAATGTAACCTAACTTTAATATTTATTTATTTAGAGACAGAGTTGCACTTTATCGCTCTTAGTAGAGTGCCGTAGCATCACAGCTCACAGCAACCTCCAACTCCTGGGCTTAGGCGATTCTCTTGCCTCAGCCTCCCAAGTAGCTGGAACTATAGGTGCCCACCACAACACCCAGCAGCTATTTTTTATTGCAGTTGGGCAAGGGTTGGGTTCGAACCCACCACCCTTGGTATATGGGGCCAAGGTCCCACCCAGTGAGCCACCCTAACTTGAATATTTAAACAGTATTTTCTTTCTTTTCTTTTTTTTTTTTTTGTGGTTTTTGACCGGGGCTGGGTTTGAACCCGCCACCTACGGCATATGGGACCAGCGCCCTACTCCTTGAGCCACAGGTGCCACCCTAAACAGTATTTTCTTAAACATGAAGAATTCACTTACCACAAATTCTCCATAATCAAACTGATGTCTTTGATTCAGATGACTAACAAAATTTCTAGTTATCTGCCTAGGATCTCCCCAAGGAAGAGACACACAAATAGGACATGTCTGTAAGAAACAGAATGATTCAAATTAAACAAATAGAAACAATCATATGTTATATAATTATTTAGTATTAAAATAACATAGGCTTATGTTACCAAAAATATCTATATGGAAAAGCATTTCTAAAGGCCAAGTTCCATGACTAAATTATTTCCCAACCAAATTACCGTAATGACACTAATCTTAACACAATAAAAGAGATCTTTAAAAAAAAGATCTTAGACATTCTATTACTTAGCTCTATAATTACAAAACTGTTTCAACAGAAACACTATATCAAGCTTTTAATATCAATTGTAATGATAATTATCACTGCCGACAGCATACCCAGTATCTCATTTGATCTATATAATAACTGTGACATAATTACTATTAGCTTCCTTATTTATAAAATGAAAATGAAGTAAACTGTAAAATTCACTTTAATTTTATCTAAGTTTCTAATTAAAATACACTTTACAAAGTGAATAGTTAACATACTAAAAAGACATAAAAAGAAACTCACAATTGAACTCTAGACAAAGTTTATCATACATTGAACATGATGCAGAAACGAAAAAAAAAATCCAATATAAAACTAAATGAAATCCCTTAAATATTAGAAGTTCACAGGAGACTTCTTTGTAGTTTATTAAACCATAACTGGCCCCTTCTAATAAGCAAAGTAGGTGGTATGTCTTTTTACATAGCATTTAGAAGTTTAAGATCATCCTCAAGAGCTACTGGGGCATACTCTTTCACAATTTTTTCTAGTACATTCACTAAAACAGCTTAGAAATATCAACTCTTATTGACAACATTTTCCTTCTATTCTTATTTCTAAAGACAATACTGTAAATATTAAAATGTTTGACTGAAAGGGAAGTTCTCTCTCAGTTTCTTCTGTTCTATCCACAGTTGAAAACACTTACCTGTGAAACTCATGTTCAAAATGAGATGATCACAATGTTGGAATCTTATACTCAGCTGTATCTCTATTCATCAAAGATATCTCGCCACTTCCTTATATACCCTCAAAATGTTGTAAAAAATATGTATCCAAATAATTCTTTTCCTTTCTTGCTTTATGCATTCATATACTAAATTATGCAAAATACAATAAAAGATACATACTGACTATATTCTTTCTTTCAGGTATTTCCACCTGCAGTAGATCCACCTTACTGGATCCACTTGTCTGCAACTACAGAGCAAAAATCGAGGCCCCAAAACAGTTAGGTTCTGCTACTGTATGGAATAAGTCTCCTGATTCGTCATTCATTATTTCACTCTTCTCCTGTATTACCTCGAAATAAGTACCTCCCTTTTTATGTTACTGGAATTTTAAGTTTCAATTTGCTTCACAGTCATCCATCATTTATTGACAAATACTTATCTATTGATAATGCCCTGAACCAAATTTAAATCAACCACCTTCCTTCATGTACATGAGGTGAAATAATTGGTACAGCATGCTTTAATCTAAGCAGGAAGACTCTTTAAACATGTGTACTTACCACAGGGACTATCTGAAATAGGTGATTACTGTTACAGTGATCCAGTAAACGCTGTCTGGTAAAATTTGATTCTTGACACAAGGGACACTTAAAGGTGGGATGCCCAGAAGAACTAAAAAACAATTTTAAATGAAACATACTTAATTCAAAATCATAACCACCAATCATCACTGTAAGTTTTTTTTTTTTAATGCTGTATTTCTTTTATTGTTGAGGAATCATTCAGGGTACAAAGAACCAAGTTACACTGCTTGCTTTTGTTAGGTAAAGTCCCTCTTATGATTGTGTCCCACCACCAAGAGATGTGTCACACACTGTGATCCCCACCCCCTCCCTCCTTCCCTCTCTTCGCTCCCCCATTGCTCCACCCCCCACCATGTATTAGCATCAATTGTCTTCGTATCAGAGTTGTACACTGAATTCTTCTCCATTCTTGTGATGCTTTGCTAATAAGAATGTGTTTCCACTCCATCCAGATTAATACAGAAGATGTAAAGCTGCCATCTTTTTTAGTGGCTGAATAGTATTCCATAGCATACATATACCATAGCTTGTTAAATCATTCCTGGAATGGTGGGCATTTCGGTTGTTTCCACAATTTGGCGATTGTAAATTGAACTGCAATAAACAGTCTAGTGCAAATGTTCTTATGATAAAGTAAGTAAATAAATAAATACAAATAAAATTAAAAAAAATAATAATTACATATACCAAGCCTACATGTGGACAAATAAACAGGTGGTTTCTTGTCTGTCTAGCCAGAGCTTTGTTAATTTTGAAAATTCTTTAGAAATTTGTTTGCCTTTCACAGTTATCATTTAGTCCATTAAATGGTATTTTCAACTAAAAAAAGTAATAATTATTAAACCATTCAAAGGTGCAAATCAATCTGTCAAGTGTAGAACATAAATGTCTTTACACAATAATCAAGTAAATGAGGCAAAGGCTATGTTGATTGGTTTGATGTAACCACATCAGATTGTATAAAAAAATCAACACATTGTACCCCACATATGTATAAATGTATTCATGATAAAAAAAATATGTCTAAGCAAAACAAACAAAAAAAAAGTTCTCTCATTTTGAAAAGGTTTTCAACAAATGATCTAGAATCGAGTCTCCCAATCTTTTTTATAGGACTTAGTGTTTCCAGTTAAGTTTTTGATTGTGCCTCTAGGGCCAAAACAAAACTAAAAACCTAGCTGATTCCATTTATTAAGTAGTTAGGTCTAAACTTAATTATATTCATGTGTATCCCTTGAAAATTTTAAATATCCTGTAGTGTGCCACAGTTGGAAACCCCTATCTAGGAACTCAAAACTAAAGAGTTTTACCAACATTATATTTTTAATCTATCCCAGGTCCCAAGAATCAGTTATTCTTAAAACTCACAGGAAAAACAAACAAAAACACTGATCACCAGAATGAAACACTTTAGAACATTTTGAGGATCACAAATCACTGGGTTTTAATTACTTGTAAATTTTAGTAAGAGACATTTCAACATTGACAACTCTACCAAAATCATGCACAGAAGAATCATGATCACAGCAAAAGAGAACAATTAAATTTTTCTAATCTAATTTGGTTCTAAAAAGCAGCAACCGAACTGCCATTTCTAAACTTCTAACTTCTAGATTGCCTAATGAGCCGAACTGAATTTTAAAGGGTTTAATTTAAAAATATTATTTGATAAAGTGATGATTATTTACTAACATAACAGAATTACTTACCTTGTATTCTCTTGATAAGTTTCTGTGTTATCAGATGTGGATGTTTCACTTCTATTACTTAAGAAGCACAGGGGGGAAAAAGTTAATGCCCCAAAAGTAATAAAGCACATTAACTTGAAGCATTAATGGTGAAGACTAGTCTGAATTTGTTTCAAAAACATGAACTCCAAATAATTCTAAACTATGAAATATTTATGGAATTAATTACTTTTCAAATTTATTAAGACTATTAAGTGATTGTTCATGTCCTTTAAAATAATTTATGTCAGCACAGGACCCTCAGGGGCCAGGGTGAGGCTCTGGCCTTGCAGCTGAAGGGAAAATGATGGAGTAGGTTCCTGTGCATGTGCATCCCTGGGCAGTGGGACATGCACCAGGACTCGGGTCACATGTAGAAAAAATAAAATAAATTGATGTACAGTTATCAAAGTATAAAGACTTTAAGGAATTATGTTAAATCCTCTTCCTCTACCTCTGACTAGACAAAGTTTTGTTGACATCATCATAGTTTCCTACAACCTCAAATTCCTGGGCTCAAGCCACCCTCCTGCCTCAGCCTCCAGAGCAGCTCAGACTGAGGAGCATGGCATCACGTCCAGCTATCTTTTCTATTTTTGGTAGCGAGGGGGGTCTTACTCTTGGTCAGGCTGGTCTCAAACTAATGGCTTCGACTTCCCAGAGTGCTAAGATTATAGGCGTCAGCCACTGAGCTGACCTCTGTGAACTTGTTTCAATTGTAACTAGGGTTTGGTTTAAGGTTATAGCCTCCAAAGTGGAGCAGGTTCAACAAACTATTTGCATTTCTTTCTTTCTTTTTGAGACAGGATCTCAGCTCTGTTGCCCAGACTACAATGTAGTGGCAACATCTTACCTCAAGGCATCCTCAAACTGCTAGCTAGACTCAATAGATACTCCTGATTAGCTTTTCTAATAAGAGGGACTACAGGTGCAGGCCACGATGCCTGGTTTATTTTTGTAGTTTTGTATTTTGTCTCACTATAATTGCTCAAGCTGCCCTCAAACTCATAGCCTCAAGTAATCCTCCTACCTCAGCCTCCCCCAAAGTATTAGGATTATAGGCATGAACCACTACACCTAGAAGGTTTAAGAAAATACTGAATCTTCATTATGTTTATATCTTACCCCCCAAAAGGAAAGAAATAGGATTTACTAACATTTACGACACAGAACTTAGCATCTTAACCCATATCCTTCCTGTATCAGAATCATGCATCAAAAGGATTATTAGAAGAATCCTGGGGGAAGAATGGGCATCCCATACATGGATTACCACTTGTGTGCTGAAGAATTTTATCACTTTAGTCAATTTATAAAAAGCAAGGTCCTTTAATAGAAATCTTAAAATAGTATTGAAATAGGTAGTGGGTGAAAAAATTATACCACACAGAGGTTTGTTCTATATCTCAAGGATGGAGTCAAAAGGACTGTTTAACTTCAAACTGGTTATTCATTTTTATTTTTAATAGAAAACAAGCAGGCCAGAGATGGTAGCTCACCTCTATAATCCCAGCACTTTGGGAGGCCGAAGCAAGAAGATTGCATGAGCCCAAGAGTTTAAGCCTACAGTAAGCTATTATCATGCCACTATACTCCACCCTAGAGGACAGAGCAAACTCTTATCTCTTAAAAAATAAATAAATAAATAAATAAGCAGTCTACCTAGGATATGGTCTTTTTAATTTTCTTTATTTTCACAATAAAGGTACATAGATAGAACAATGGGTACTCAGTAAAACAGATCTTTCCAATGATAGTTTCCTTCTGTGAAGATAATGCTATCAGTCCACACACAGCCCATGCGCAGGAAAGCAAGCAAACTCTACTGTTCAGACACATAGCCCAACTGAAGACTGTTAGGTTACTATTTTGTATCCTTATAGCAGATACTAATCTGTCTGTTCAGATAAAGGCGTTTTTCACAACATCAGGAGTAAAAAATTGTGCATTATGGACAGGTACAGTGGCTCATGCCTGTAATCCTAACTCTTAAGGCTGAGTTAGGTGGATTGCTTAAAGAGTTCAAGACCAGCCTGAGTAAGAGCAAGATCCCTGTAATTAAAAACAGTCAGGCCCTAGGACAGGCGCCTGTAGTCCCAGGTATCTAGACTCAGGAAAGCTGAGGCAAGTGGATCTCTTGAGCCCAAAAGTTAGAGGTTGCTGTGAGCTATGACACCACAGAACTCTACCAAGGACGACAAAGTAAGATTCTGTCTCCCCCACCAAAAAACTTGTGCTTTAAAATAAACTCAAACACTGGAGAGTGCATTTATTAAGGGGATGTTATATGATTTTGTTACCCAAAACAGCAAATGCCACCTATTCTTTATAAAAAAAACCTCTATAAAAAAAAATCTATACATTAAATTTGGTAGCAGACTTTTACAAAATTTAAAAAGTCTTCCAAATAAATACAATCATTGGATTTTGAGCGCATTCTTTAAGTGAGCTACACTCACGTCATTATATAACTTCTGATTGGTTTGTAAGAACTATCTCATCATCATAAGGAAGATGAAAATTTCAACAAAAGCCTTTTTTGAAATGTAGTGAATGGGACTGAAAAATTTAGTAATCTCAACCTATGGCATACTTCTTCCATTTGGATCTACATATTTTGTGTAGTCATTATCCTTTCCAGCCACGACAATCATAAAAACCAAGTGAACTTAGATGCAAATCTCTGAGTTACTATGTCAAGTGCTTACATTTTTTTAAATTTAGTATCATAGGAAAGAATGTGGGAAGGGATAGGAATAAAAAGTACCTATGGGGTATATAATGTACACTACTTGGATGTAGGTACACCAAAAACCTATATTCTATCACTATACAATATATACATGTAATGGAATTCAATTGCTACTCCCTAAATCTATTAAATTGCTTTTTAAAAAGATTTAAAAAAAAAAGCATAAAAGATTTTTTAAAAGCTTTGTCAATATTCAAAAATTCAAATTTCAAGTAATTTGAATAAAGCAAAACATTTTTATTACATTTTTCATCTTACTAGAATTTTGCATATTTCAAAATGTACATAATGACTGACACATATCAATTTTTTTTAAAACAATGATTATTTTATATGACAGAGAAACCATTCAATAAAATTCAACACTCATAATAGAAAACAAAAAGTACCACTGATCATTCACAATGCTTTTGAAAAATACAAATGCCTGGGTGGCGCCTGTGGCTCAACTAGTAGGGTGCCGGTCCCATATGCCTTAGGTTGCGAGTTCAAACCCAGCCCCGGCCAAAAACCACAAAAAAAAAAAAAAAGAAAAGAAAGAAAAATACAAATGCCTAGATCTAGACATCAGAATACCTGGGAATTAAGGCTGATATATATACAAAGGGTGCCAAAAGAAACATAGACACATTTTGAAAAAAGGAAAAGACTGCATTAAAATTTTAATGCTCAAGTCATGTTTGACTTCTGCAATTACAAGAGATACAAGATACAAAATACCAGTTAACTGCCTGCCTTGGTGTATATGGCCGGTGCCATAACCACTTAAATTATGGGTGCCGAGCCAAATATGGAAATCTTTTTTTTTTGTGTGTGTGTGTGTGTGTGTGGGGTCTTTTATAATTTAATCACAAAATTGACATCCCATTGCTTTTTTTTTTTTGGAGACAGAGCCTCAAGCTGTCACCCTGGGTAGAGTGCCCTGGCATCACAGCTCACAGCAACCTCTAATTCCTGGGCTCGAGTGATTCTCCTGCCTCTGCCTCCCAAGTAGCTGGGATTACAGGCGCCTGCCACAACACCCAGGCAAATATGGAAATCTTAAACTCAGGGTAATATTATCATGGATACAGATATAATCTACATACAGAAAGTGCCAAAATAATGTATACACATTTTAAGAAAGGAAAAAAACTATTAATACGTCATTTTTGGCTTCTGCAATTGTAAGAGGGGCTGAAATGTGACCTGTATTTGTCTTTTATTATCCGTATACAAGGTCCAGATAATTATGATCCTGAACTCAACCCAGAAAAAGTGCTACCAACTTCATGACTGACTATCACGGCAGTCCACCTGTGCGATACTCCCCTTGGAATGCTATTCACCAATGCCAGCAACAAGTCCGCACTTCAAAGCAATTTTGGAACTCTATTTGGAGTAGACATCAGAACTGTCATTGGATAGAGTTCTGACAATAAAGTTCACCAACTCATCCTAGAAAAAGTACTATGTACTTCCATTGCTGAATTATCACTACTGTCTCCTTTGAAGTACTTCCCTTGGCAATCTGATGACTACTGATATTCAGCAATGAGGTACATAGCACTTTTTCTAGGATGAGTTCACAAATTTAATTTTCAGACCTCCATCTGATTGATGACAGCTCTGATGGCCATTTCCAGAAAAAAGAGTTCCAAAATTACTCTGAAGCATACACTAAGAGCTAGCATTGGTGCACAGCATCCCAAGGGGAGTACCTTGAGGGTGGACCATTAGTGGTATTCAGCCATGAGGCAGACAGCACGTTTTCTAAAATGAGTTTTCTAACTTAATTATTCAACATCATATATTATTACAATTTTTTGTTTCTATTTTTGAGACAGAGTCTCACTTTGTGGCCCTGGGTAACTCTTGGGCTCAAGTGATCATCTTGCCTCAACCTCCCAAGTAGCTGGGACTACTACAGGCGCCACAAAGCAGTTTTTTTTTTTTTTTTTAGCTCAGCTGGTCTCAAACTCCTGAGCTTAGGCAATCCATCCACCTTGGTCTCCCAAAGTGCTGGGATTACAGGTGTGAGCCACCACAACAGGCCCAAGTATTACAATCTTAATACAATTTTTTCTTTTCTTGAAATGTGTATACATTTTTTTGGCACCGTGCGTGTGTGTGTGTGTGTGTGTGTGTGTGTGTAAACTTTAAAATTCTAATAAAGAACATCTATGCTGAAAAACTACAATAAACGTTATACTTAAAGGTAAAATTTTAGATGTACTCCCACTAAAATCAGGAATAAGAAAAAGATGCCTGCTATTTAACATTGGATACAGACCCTACTGCCTGCAAAAATAGAATTAATTTTCTATGTAACATAAAATAAATGTAAAATAATTCACAGGTAGATTATTTGAGCCTTTATAGTTTTAAACTATTACAGCCCAAAGTTGCTGGAAAACATAAAAATGTAAGAGGGATTAACATAAAAATAAATACATAATATTTTTCCTTACTAGTGATAACCAATTAAAATTATAAAACAGAAAAAAAGGCCTCATTGTTATAGCAACATGAACTATAAGGTTTTACTAGGAAAAGATACAATAGAACATTTATACATACTCTAAATGAACATTTGATACACGTTTTTAAAATGGGAAAGGCTGTATTTCTAAGACTGTATTTCTAAGGGAATAAACAATGGACCAAAGAAGAGAATGCAGAGATCTATTAAGACAAAAGTGGCATGATGAAACAGTGGGCAAAGAATGAACTCTTCAATGAACAATGAACCAAGACGAATGGTTAATCACAAGGGAAAAATATTCCTACCTCACATTATATATCCCAAATAAATGTGGAAAATACAACTTTTAAATGCTTAATAAGAAAATAACTTTTATAACCTTGATAAAGAAAGGATTTCTCAAAGATGACACAAAAGAACCATAAATAAAATATTTGTATACACACATAAATACAATAAATAATACTTCTGTATGTCAAAAGACACCATAACCAGAGTAGCCAAAGACTGAGCAAAAGTGAGAGAGATCCTTTCTCTACTAAAAATAGAGTAAATGAGCCAGGTGTTATAGTGGGCTCCTGTAGTCCCAGCTACTCTGGGAGGCTGAGGCAAGAGGACTGCTTGAACCCAGGAGTCTGAGGCTGCTGTAAGCTAGGCTAATACCCTAATACCATGGCACTCTAGCCTGGCCAACAGAATGAGGTTCTGTCTCAAAAAAGAAAAATGTGCAATGCAGTTAACAAAGGATTATTATCCAGAATATATAAATGCAAATTTGTTTAAAAATGAACATTTTACTTTTTACTTGTACCTATTCCCTAATAGTTACTCAGCCACTTCAAATGTTTAACAACTTGGAGAGAAATCCACTAGGACAAAAGACTACTTGCAACTTTCTTTTTTTTCTTTTTGAAGTGCTGTATTTTAACTGAACTGTATAGGCCCTTAGTGACAGCCAGTTATAATGCTTACAAAGAGTCAAGATTAATAGGCACAACCTGCAAAAAGACCAAATAATTTCCAAAGAAGATAAAATAGAAATGTGTTCTGGTATCTTAATCATTACATCCAACCCTCCCCTCCCCGCCCATACTCTAATAGCTATAAGAAAACAAAAAGATATAGTCTTATGTCAATAGAAGCAGAATTTTGTTATGAAATAAAAACAGCCTTAGTAAAACAACAATGTTATCTCTATTTGAGAAACTACTTCATAACAATACAATAATTTTGCCAAATATCCTCCAACATTTACTGTCCTACCCTGAAGAACGTGAATGGAAACACTGGTATCAGTTTCTTTTGGATGGCTCAACTAAAAGTTAAACTGCTTATGGCTGGATATATGAAAAAAGGAATTATGTCTATTTATCTATCCTTGTATATTCAGTAACACGTACACTGTGTTATTGTATCTGCACTACAGAAGGTACAATAAATGTATGTGGAATTTATGAAATCACCTACAGAATTATAATTTTTTTTTGGAGACAGGGTCTCACTGTGTTGCTCAGGCTAGAGGGCAGTAGCATCATCACAGCTCACTGCAACCTCAAACTCCTGAGCTCAAGCGATTCTCCTGCCTCAGCCTCCTGAAGAGCTAGGACTGCATACAGGTGTACACTACCATACCTGGCTAATTTTTAAAAACTATATTGTAGGAATAAGGCCTCACTGTTACACAGTTTGGCTACAAACTCCTGATTTCAAGTGATACTCCCACCTGGGTTCTCAGATCCTCCCGTCTCACCTCTCCAAGTACTAGGATTACAAGTGTGGGTCACTAAGCCTGGCCTATTTTGCAATTTTTTAAAACTACTTATATAAGTGCATGTAAATACCGCCTTAAGAATTCCCACAGCCATGCTCTATTCAAGTCAGACCTTAAATCACCCATCTGTACTTTTGAGGGAATATTATAAAATGTATTTTAATACATTTATAATAATACACAAAGTCGCACTCAGAAAACATAAGCTCTATTCTGAGGTGGAGTGGACCCATGGCCCACCCTGCTACAGAGGCAGGATCGCAACTGTCTATTAAAGCAATGATTTTTATGAGGTGATGCCAAACCCTGCTCAGCTAACTATTAAGTATATAAACCTACTCTTTTCTTTTTTTCTTTTGGGATAAGGACAGAGTCTCATTCTGTTGCCCAGGCTAGAGTGCCATGGCATCACCCTAACTCACAGCACTCTCAAACTCCTGGATTCAAATGATCCTTCTGCCTCAGCCTCCTGAGCAGCTAAGACTACAAGGGCCTGCCACAAAGCCAGGCTAATTTTTCTATTTTTAGTAGTGATGGGGGCTCATCCATGCTCAGTCTGGTCTCAAACTCCTCCCAGAGTGCTACGATTATAGGCATGAGCCATCTAGCCCAGCCTATATAAACCTACTACTCTTAATCAGTAATATAAACTATGTCTGCTCTACAGAAACTGACCTTAAACTCTCTAAACTGAAATGTTTATCAAAAGATTAGCTATTAGATGTCTTCAAAACAGTGTTGCATAAAAAAAATGTAAAAGCTTTGCTACTAGAAATTATCTTCACAGAGAAGGGTGTGAATGTATATCCCGTCCGTTCTACCACCAGTTAAATTAAGCTAGAGTATCAGAGAAAAAACTCAGTAGAAAAGCTTTATATAAATTTTAATAAAGCATTATAACAACCTACATTGAAGTTCTTTAAAGTATAGCCCTATGTAACTTGTTTTGTATTTATCACACGGAAAATGATATTTAATGTATTTGGTTCTTCTCCTGAGGATCTACAGGCAAAAGTCACTCTTCAGTATTATTTCTTTTAGTATCACTAATAGCTGTGTTTCTCAGCAGGAACTATTTTGCTTATACTGTTGCAGATACTGTTGTTATTGGATGTTTCCTTCTTCCTCCTAGCTACTTATGTTTGGCTACTAACTAAAATCCTATGCTAGATATCTTGCTTCTCCAAATCCTCTCTAAATTTTGCTCATACTCTGTTCATTGGGAGAATAACTTCCATCAACAAGTCCCCTGCTGTTTCCTAGGTAACTGGGAAATGGGATTTGGAGGGAGAAACAAGAGGAAGGTCAAGATACTTACTTTCCAGACACCTTCCCTGCAAAATTACCTTGACTAGCTGCATCCCATTCTGACTGCCCTCTCCGTATAGTCTTTTTTCCCCTCCAGGTTCTAATATCTACTTCCTCCCCTCCTCTGCTTTCAGTAGACCCAAATTATATCATTATTCCTTGTGGCTTCCTATGCTCTATTCATAACAGCATACACAATATACTACTCTTCAAAAATAGTTCCTTTACTAAATTCTCCTCAAACTGCCTAATTAAAGGATACCCTTTGTTCCTGGCCAAGACCCTGAGACTATACTCTGGGTCTTATATTTTTTTAGGGGGGGGATAGTCTCACTCTTGCCCCCAGGCTAGTGCAACCTCCAACTCCTGGGCTTACGCAATCCTTCTGCCTCAGTCTCCCAGTAGCTGAGACTACAGGCGCACAACACAAAACCCAATTAATTTTTTTCTATTTTTAGTAGAGACAGGTCTCACTCTTGCTCAGGCTGGTCCTTGAAATCCTGAGCTCAAGCAATCCTCCAGTCTCAGCATCCCAAGGGTGCTAGAATTACAGCCATGGGCCACCATGCCCAGCCTTCTTACTTTTTTTTTTTTTTTAAAGATACCTTCTTTTCCTTCCTTTGCGAAATTCCTTACTAACTAAAAATTCATATACAACCTCAATTCTTCTATTGCAATTAGAACTTTGCATTGGGATATAAAAATAAAAAGACTAAAAAGCTCATTCCGGGTAAGGAGACAAGCAAACAAATACAATAAAGCTTAGAGTCTAATAGAAGCACGAAGAACAGTTCTACTAAGAAGACATTCTAAAGGTCAGAAAAGATTTTAGAGTAGCTAACACTTGGTCTGAGTCTTCAAAGAGAAGAAAAAGCCCACCAGCAGACAAAATATCAGCTGGGGTGAGTACTGGTAGTAATAGTGTCTAGATCAGGGAGTAAAAGTGATGATGGTAATTAAAAACTTACACTTATCAAGCAAAGTACTATTCAATTTTCTTTACCTGTATTAACTCATTTATTAACTTCCGACTCAATAAAGTACTAATATTATTTTCACCTCCCACATCATTCCTTATACAGATGAGATAACTGAGGCACAGTTTTTTGCCAAAGTCATACAATTAGTAAGTGAGAGAGCTGGGATTTGAACTCAGCACTCTGACTCCAAGACTTCACTTTTAACACTAAGTTATATTGCTTCTCGAGGATGTGGTACAAAAATTTCAAAATGGGCTTGGCGCCTTTTGCTCAGTGGCTAGGGCGCCAGCCACACGCATGGGAGCTGGTGGGTTCAAATCCAGCCTGGGCCTGCCAAACAACAATGACAACTACAACCAAAAAATGACCGGGTGTTATGGCAGGTGCCTGCGATCCTAGCTACTTGGGAGGCTGAGGCAAGAGAATCGCTTAAGCCCAAGAGTTTGAGGTTACACAGTACTCTAACAAAGGCGACATGGTGAGACTGTCTCAGCTCCTTGACAAGCTACTCAAAAAAAATTTCAAAATGGCTAAAGCATATGATACAATGATAGATAGCCAACAAAGACAAAGGCTAAAAAAGAGAAGAAATGGCCTGATCAGAAACGAATTTTGTTTTATAAGCTAGTTGTTGGATTTAAGAACATTGAACCTCTTGAGGATCCTAAAACCCTCTTCCCCTACTGCACATACACAAAAAACTGACAGTTTAAGGAGTTCAGAGAGCCCTTACCTGGCCAATGGAATGCAGGATGAGAAACACTGCTATGGGCCCACAGGAAGTCAGTGACAGAGTACAAGGAAGAAGGTAAAAGAATAGGGAGAAAGAGATCATAGCTGCTCGTCTGAAATACCACTCTGGCAGCACAATATAGGACAGATTAGAGGAAAGCTACCAACTGAAAGACTACTGTCAACCAGGCGTAGTGGCTCACGCCTGTAATCCTAGCACTCTGGGAGGCCAAGGCAGGTGGATTACCCTGAGCTCACAGGTTCAAGATCAGTCTGAGCAAGAGCAAGACCCTGTCTCTAAAAAATAGCTGGGTATTATGGCAGATGCCTGTAGTCCCATCTACTCAGGAAGCTGAGGCAAGAGAATCACTTGAGCCAAGAGCTAGAGGTTGCTGTGAGCTATGATGCCACAGCACTCTACCGGAGGTGACAAAGTGAGACTCCGTCTCCATGAAAAAAAAAAGGACTATTGTAATAGTTCAATGAGAGATGATTAGGGTGAGCTAGGGAAGTGACATGATAAAAGAAAAGGACAGATGAATCGGAATACTGTAGTTAGGAATCAAGTGTATTATGACCAAGCAGATCCAAGGAGTAAAAAGGAGGAAGGCCAGGTGCAGTGGCTCACACTTAATAATCCTAGCACTTTGGGAGGCCGAGGCAGGAGCTTCACTTAAACTCAGGAGTTTGAGATCAGCCTGAGCTCTTAAGAGTGAGACCCCATCTTTACAAAAAAAAAAAAAAAAAAATTAGAAAACTTAGCCAGGCATGGTGATGTACACTTTGTGGTCCCAGCTACTTGAGAAACTGAGACAGGAGAATCACCTGGGCCCAGGAGTTTAAGGTTGCAGTGAGCTACGATGACATCCCTGCACTCTAGCCCAGGCGACAGAGCAAGACTGTCTCAAATTTAAAATTAAAAGGAAAAAAGAAAAGAAAAGTGTGACAAAGGCCTGTCTCCTGAGAAGAAAACTTGGTCCCTTAATAAGCAGTGATTATACAAGTCATATGTAATAGGAACTAGAACTAGAGATACTGTTAAAGAAGGCAAACAACATTCTCGCACTTAAGAAGAAGAATCTACAGGATTAAAAATATATACAGAGAAAATTATAATACAATAGAAGAACAATAAAAAGGAAAGTATAGGGATAAAGAAACTCAGGAGGATTTTTTAAAGCTACAAAGTAAGTGTAACAAATTTCATCCAAACATCCAGTAAAATGAGAAACTAAAGAATTCTGCAGACTAGGCAATCATAAAATTACTAAAGGCCTTTTTCAGAACAGTTTCAGCTAAAGAGTAGGGATAAAGCTTAATGTAGTATTATGAATATAAGAGTGTTTAAGGGTGATTAAATTACTAAAACTTCACAACATGAGAAATGAAAAGCTACTAAAATAAAATCTGGCAGCTGTGGGGCCAGCAGGGAGGTTTATTGCTACCACCTTAAAAAATTGTATAAATAAACAAATAAATAAATAAAATAATAAAATCCAATCCAATTCAATAAAATCTTACAGACTCTGCTTAACATATTATCTCCTGGGAGCCTTTCTGTAACGGTGGTAAAATTGCCTTTCTTTACCCAGTTACAGTGTGCTTACTACTGAATTTTTCAAAATTAAACAATGCATTGTAGAGATACATGCATGGGTGATACTATATAAAGAAAAGCAAAAGAATAATAATCCACATAAGAGGATAGTGGTTACCACTAGGAGTATGAGGTTCAAATGGGCAGGTGCTCAGAAGATTCTAAGGTTCTGAAAAATATTCTATTTGATGGCCTGAGTTAGTGGATAACTATTCTTTTTTAATTTAACAATTTTTCAACCACATATGTACATAAAAATACAAATCAAACCTAAAACGTTAAAAAAAAAAAACTGAGCCCAAGATAAAAAAACTAATTGTACCAAATCTCATTTATATATCACATTTTATCATCAGAATAAAATTTTCAAACAACTCTAAGTTTATTCCTCAGATAGCAAAGGAAAAATAATCTAGTTTGCAAAATGTATTATTGAAAAGAGTTTTCTCTAGTTCTCAAATCATTTCATTTATACAACTGGTAAGGAAAAAAACAGTCTTCAACTCTCAGGTCTATTTCTTACTTGAAGATATGCAGATTCTTAGAATGATTTTTAAATAACATAAAATTAAGTATATCATGAAGTTCATCTCTCAGATGCAATCTTACGTGTATCATTTAAATTTTGAAGGCAAATGCTATAGTTCTGGTATATGTGAATTACTTTAAACATTCGCACATACTCACACCTCCAAAAATATTATCATATAGTTCCCAGAATAATTTCTATTTCAATTATAAAAATTCTACTTTTAGAAATAAACATCCTTACCTGTTCCCTACTGAATCTTGAGAGATCTGAAAGTTTGGAATGATAGAAGAAACACCATATTCATCCTGATACTTCTTACAAGATTTGTAATGATGTCTCATGCGATAAAATTTAATCTGTAAATTATTGATTAAAATGTGATTTTTAATTTAAAACAGAACACACATGATTCAAGATAACAGCTTTATTCATTATTATTCATTTGTTAATTTAGTAAGTCATCAATGAGCAATTACTTTAAGAAAAACACCAGGCCAAAAATTATGGCAAATTCAGAGATTTTATTTTTTAACCTTGGTTCTCAGTAAGTTTATTACTAAGATCTATATATAGCCACAGCTTTTTCTGGCCTTTTCTACCCAATTCCCAATTTAAATGACTTTCTTTTCAAAACAGCATCCAGCAAGAAAATTCAAACATATTTAGGAGCAGAAACTTGAGGAAGAGCTAGTCATATTTACTCTACCTGTTTTGCACAGCATCGACAGCTACCAGAAAAACTCTTCATGATATTTTCAAGGTCTAAGGCCCGTTCAGGACATGCTCTCTCTCTTCTAGTCACATTTCCACGACACAGGGGACAATGTACTCCGCTTTCTCTCATTGCAGTCAGGAAACATTTTCTACAGAAACTAAATCGAACATTGTGACACATTAATTATAAAAAAAATTACTTCTGTTATCTGTATGGTTAAACACAAAAGAGGGATTATGGATATGTATTCATGTTAAATAAGTTAGGCTATTCATATATACATAAATCAGAATTTTAAGAACTCCATGTATTTTTTTCCAGAGGATAAGACTGATAATTAAACTAGATGAGGATATACAAGAAATCATAATCAAGTCTGCTTTACACTTTTCAACATAGTAAATAAAAAATAAATATTAATATATAATATTACTAGATGAAACATGGACTAAAGGATGAACTCCATCTTACCCTGGCCCTACCATTTATTAGCTTTGAGATCTTAGGCAACACACTAAGCCACACTGAATCTTCATTTACTCCCTTACAAAGGATGGATCCCATCAGCTTTTGTCTAAAACGAATGTACATCAAATTGGTGTTCCACAAGATATAAACAGGTCTACTACAAAAGAGTACACAAACCAATTTGTAAAGTTCTAGGATAAGGTTAATAAATTTCTCCGAGAAGGGAAATGTAAGTATTGCCGAAACTTATTTCATTCAGAAATACGAAAATGTCATACAACAGTGTGCAATGGAACATAATCCTAGCACTCTGAGAGGCAGAAGAGGGAGCATAACTTGAGTTCAGGAGTTCAAGAGCAGTTGAAGAGCAGACCCCATCTCTACTAAAAACTGAAAAATTAGCTTGGCGTTGTGGTGGGTACCTGTAGTCCCAGTTACCTGGGGGGGCTGAGGGAGGAGGCTCACTCAAACTCAGGAGTTTGAGGTTGCTGTATGATAGGCTGACACCACAGCACTCTAGCCTGAGCAACCAAGTGAGACTCTGTCCTGAAAAAAAATTCAACAAATAGAAAAAATTCTATAGCATCATTATTGTATCTAGATTAATAAAGAGAATCATTAGCCAGGAATGATGGCCCATAACTTTAACCACAATACTTTGGGAGGCGAAGGAGGGAGGACTGCTTGAACCTACAAGTTGGAGGTTGCAGTGAGCTATGATGAGGCCAGTGCACTCTAGCCTGGGTGACAGAGGGATCCATCTCTAAGAACCCCCCCAAAACAAAAATAAAACAAAAATTCTCCATATTCCCTCCTACCTCATCCATCTTTATCCAGGGAATTTCTACTCTTCAGATGTTGCAGAAATACAGCCCTCCACAAATTAATACCTACACATCATCTAGATCGTAGCAATAATGTCACTTAAGAAAGGGTCTTAGACCACTCAGCCATTCCTCCACTAAATCTGATCCCTTATACTCTCTCTGGGAAACCATTAATTATATTTGAATTAAAATATCTCATCAACACCCAGCTCCAAGAGAGTTAGGAACAGTACTCACCACAGTATTCCCAGGACTATAACACTGCCAGGCACCTATCAGGCATTCATTAATATTTCCTAAAGCAATACATACTGATTTACCTTAATGGAATCCAATGGCTATTAAATCCCTTAAGCCAAACACACTGACAGTCCTCAAATCAAAACTAAAAGTGTTTTCCAAGTACAAAACACTTCACTAGAGTTGTAATCACCCCCGTGTGACATGACCAACAAATGTACTTGTTTTTACCCTTTGACTCAGCAATTCCACCTATCAGAATTTATTTTACAGTAAAAACTCTCATGTGTAAATTGCTATATTAGTAGGCCCAAGTAAGTAAAAGATCTGGATTGCTGCCTTTGTGAAGCTTACAGCCTAACCAAAGAGACTGACATTAGTCAAATCACCTGATTTCAAAAATGTTATCATAAGCGGTGACAGGAGATACATAAGAAAGTTATTCAGGTTTTTTATCTCCAATTTTACTGTTCCTTCCTCTATACCACCAAGCATGTTCCTTCAGATGTAAAATTGTTGATCTTCAACTCTCTTATTTTCTTTTATATAAAACAGACAGAGTCTCACTGTACCGCCCTCAGGTAGAGTGCCGTGGCATCACACGGCTCACAGCAACCTCTTAACTCTTGGGCTTACGCGATTCTCTTGCCTCAGCCTCCCTAGCAGCTGGGACCACAGGTGCCCGCCACAACACCCGGCTATTTTTTTTTTGTTGTTGTTGCAGTTTTGGCCGGGGCTGGGTTTGAACCCGCCACCCTCGGCATATGGGGCCGGCACCCTACTCACTGAGCCACAGGCGCCGACCAACTCTCTTATTTTCAATTAGCAAAGGAGCCTGCATCTTTAAGATACTGCATTACCCTGAAACAACCTAAAAAGTTACCTTTAAATTTTTCCCAACTTTAAACTAGCAGATGCCAGATCAATTTCCTTACTCATTCTCCCAGCAAAAGGCTGACTGAGGAACAGACTTTAAAAAGAAAAACACTCCCACCCATCATGCTTCTAATTTTAGTAAAAACAAATTAAATAATTAAAAATCTGGGCAGCGCCTGTGGCTCAAGGAGTAGGGCGCTGGTCCCATATGCCGGAGGTGGTGGGTTCAAACCCAGCCCCGGCCAAAAAAAAAAAAAAAAATAATTAAAAATCTGGTACTTTCAGAGGCCTAGATGAGAAGACTTGCTTGAGGTCAGAACTTCGAGACCAACCTGGGAAACACAGCAAGACCCTATCTCTATTCCTTAAAAACAGAAAATAAAATAAAATAAATTTGTTCTAAAAAAGATAAAAATTAGGCACCTAATTACTTACCTTCCTACTCAGTAATCAAGGAAATTCCCCAAAATAACAAACTTTGGGGGAAAAAAGAATCAGAGGATATTTTAGATTTGTTTTGGAGTTAAGTCTCACTCTTGCCCCAGTGCTGTGGTCTCAACCTAGGTCACAGCAACCTCAAACACCTGGGTTCCAGTGATCCTCCTCCCTCAGTCTCCTAAGTAGCTGAACTACAGAAGCCTACCAGAACCCCCAGCTAATTTTTTCTATTTTTACTACAGACAGTCTCCTTCTCACTCAGGCTGGTCTTGAGCCCCTGAGCTCAAGCAATTCGCTCACTTCAGCCTCCCAGACAGCCAAGATTACAGGCATGAACCATCACGCCAGGCCTGAGAAGTTTTTGAATAGTCTTCAGGATTTAAAATTAAGTCAATGTTCTGTTATACAATTAATAGTTATAACATACACTTTGAAGAAATTATGCCATTTTACAAATAACTGTATGTCAAAAGGATTTGGATAAAGTCTTAAAAATATTTTTAAAAAAGGATGGTCTAGAACAATTAACGAATCATCAAGAACCTATACAAGCCTAGTTTTTAGAGTTATAATGAACAAATCTCACTCTTTTGAGGGCACTGTCTAGAAGTACTCAGAGTGGTCCAGTGTCTAACATACCATAGTAGGTTTTTCTACCATATAAAATTAGGCTGTCCTGAACCCTTTGGTAATACAACTGTTTACTTTTCTACTAAGAAAGTTGGGTAAGTACCAAAATCTGCATTGTGGCATGTGTGTGGGCAGAGTCTGAGAGGTTTGTGCTGTGAGACCTAAAGTTCTTATGAGGTTATCTAAAACAAAAAACAGGAAAAAAAAAAATGTCAGCAGGGCCTATGGTGGTTTCCTGTGTGCTGTGTTTACGATAGGATCAAGTGCGCTCTCCTTATCAAGGAGCAAAAAATCACTGGAAAAATGTTGAAGACACAGGCACAGAATTAGAAAGCTACATTAAAGTTGTTGAGTAATAAATATTAAAAGGCTAAAAAACAAAAGGCAAGTATACAAATCTGTAAGAAACCTTAAAAGTATATAGAGCATCACTACTCAAGTAACAAGATACCAATACAACTATTAAAATTGTAAGCCAAGTAAGGTGGCAAGCCTATAGTCCCAACTACTCAGGAAGCTGAAGTGGGAAGATTGTTTTTAGTCCAGGAGTTCCAGCCTAGCCTGGACAATACGGTGAGACCCCATATCTGAAAAAATAAAATTAGGCCAGGCACAGTGGCTCACACCTGTAATCTTAACACTTTTGGGAGGCCACGGCGAGTAGATTGCCCTGAGTTCACAAGTGAGACCAGCCTGAGCAAGAGTGAGACCCTGTCTCTAAAAATAGGGTGTTGTGGTGGGCATCTGTAGTCCCAGCTACTTGGGAGGCTGAGGCAAAAGAATCACTTGATCCCAAAAGTTGGAGGTTGCTGTAAGCTATGACACCCTATAACACCACAGCACTCTACGGGAAGAGTGACAAAGTGAGACTCTGTCTCAAATAAACAAACAACTAAAATTGAATTAAGAAATTAAAAAAATAAAATGACAATAAATACAAACTGAAAATTCAGGAACTGGATAATTAAAGCAGGCCAGAAAGGAAATCATACAAATTTGTGCTTAATGAGAAATGTAAGCTCATTTTAAAAGATACCTTGCCTGGTAATAGTGGTATGCCTGTAATCCCAGCTACTAGGCTGAGGCCAGGAGAATGGCTTAACACCCAGGCAACATAGTAAAACCCTGTCTTTAAAAAAAAAAAAAAAATATATATATATATATATATATATATATATATATTAGCTGAGCAGAAGCTAAAGCATCACTTGAGCCTGAGAATTTGAGGCTGCAGTGAGCTACTACCGATCATGCCACTATAGTCCAGCTTGGGTGACAATGAGACTTCATCTGTTTAAAAAAAAAAAAAAAAATGCCTCCTTATAAAGGGGCTCACAAACACAGATCTGATTTCCATTTTTAATAGTTTAGTAAGGAATCTATGTAATTTGCATTGCAATGGAGCTTACTTCTAATGGTATACAGGAGTTATTTTCTCGACTGTTCAAAACAGGGAAGAAAAGTGTTCAAAGAGCTTTTGAAGACTACAGAGAAAAGCATCAAAAGAGACAAACATTTTACAACTAGGCCGGTCTATTTTCTTCTGAAACCTTACTTTGAATATCTGTTCAACTTCAGTATTTTTTTTTTAAACTTCAGTATTCTTAATTCTTCTTCCCCCCGCCCCCCCACCAAAATATCACATCTGACCACTCCAAGGCAAGTAACAATGCTAATTCCTTCCTTAACAGTCATTAGCAAATGATCTGGGTCTTTCGCTCAGTTCCTGCTGTCAAATTCTGTCCTGGTTTTCTTCCTATCCTTCTGCTCATTCCTTCTCAACCTGTATTTTTCTTCACCCAGTAATTAAATATGTACTCTGCAACACTATGTTCTATCTAGGCCCTCTTCAATCTTCCCATTTATATACCTTTCTTAAGGACTATATCCACACCCACAACTTTAGCAACCATGTATTTCAGAAAATATAAATACAGTATACATATTTAACATACAGTCATCAAATCTTACAAAATGTCCTTAAAATGTGAAGTTTCTTTGCTCCATTCTCACTATCATTATTACCTTAGTTCAGGTTCTAATCATTTCTCTCTGACACATCGATGGATGACTTCTTCACTAGTCTTACCACTATATCCAGCTGGACCCCGCTACAAAAGTAAACTTTCTAAAAATTGAATGTGACCATACTGTTCTGTTGCCAAAAATTATTGAATAGGTCTTTATGGTTTTCAGGAAAATGCTCGAATTGGCTTACATGGTAAGTTCCTGCCAATACTGCTCATTCTCTGGCTCTAGACAAACTTTGGAGTCCAGATACAGAACTAAATATCCTCTGTAGTCAACTCTGCACATGATGTAAATCTAATCAGGGTTATTTCCTAGCAAATTCACAATACCTACTCTGACCTACAGTAGTACTTACCCAGTAACTCATACTATGGGCTGATTTAGAAAGCTGCTCTCAATGCTCACATAAAATTTTCTAACTAAATCTCTTCCGTATCAGTTACACTCATCTATAGGTCTTCTCCTTAGACTATAAACAGTCTCCAGAGAAAGAGCACTTTGTATTTCCAATACCAGGCAAACACAAAGCATTCAAAAACTGCTGGTTAAAGAATGAAGTGATTAAATGGGAATTTATATTTTGGTAAAGTTATTCTAATGATAATGAACTTGCTCCTTTGACTAGGGTAGTCAGTAGGCAAATCGTTTCCTGTAATTGAAATGTCAATGAAATCTTGTTTTTTCTTTTATTTAATGATACACAGAGTAGTTCCGACCTTGTTTTTATTTTCTAACAGACCCACAGTGACCCAAAGACTTCAGCACCTCAACTCTGTATATCCATGAATCAAAAATTGATTTTGTAGCTAAAAAGGCATAGATCTGTCCTTTGTGGGAAAAGGTAAGGCAAATGATATAAATAACAATATTACTTTTTTAAAAATTCCATTTTTCCACCAATCTCGTTCTAGTCAATCAAGACCCTGTTCCACCATTACTGCCCCTTCCTAATAAAAGGTTTTCTCCCACTGCCTGTTTTTTAATTCACTGTTCAGCCAGACTGTCTAAGCACAATGAGCTGATTTCAGAAAGGTCCTGAATTAAAAAAACAATCATCTCCACTCCTTTCCATAACCTTGAGGTCAAGTCAAATTATACTCCTTGATTTAAAAGGTCCCACAGGGAAGTGGAGTAGAGCAATCTGCATGAAATTTTGAGAAGAGCTAAAAATTACAGTGAGCTTTATAAGGTCAATGAACCAAAGGGTGAATGAAATGATTCTCTCCAAAAAAGATCTGGCTATGTACACATACAGTTAGCAGCTTCTATAACTTCCTCTCATCTTATCCTTGCATCCTCCCTTCTTTCCATCCACTGCCAGCCCAGCACTTCAATGTTTTTTAATATAGGAAAGGCAGTGTATGTTGCACACTAAACATCGAAAGTATTTTTCTAACAATCTTCACTTGCTACACCAAATAATAAAAAAGCATTTCAAATTGTCATTCAACTCCCTTAAAGAGCAAAAAGCTAACTGACATAATTTCTATCATGAAAAGTCACACACTCTTGGATTCACCCAACTAGCACAGAATAGGAACAGACAGTGCAGTATTAAGACTGAGGAACAGAACAACAGTAAATTATCAAAAAACCTGCAGTGATGACATTTGTGATTAGGAAGCACAAATTCAATCCATCTTTTACAAAATTAGAGAGCCCCACCTCAAAATTAACAACAAAAAAAAGTGGTCAATTCTTTTCAGCTGTTCTCAAGCACACAGACTGTTCAAGCCTGTGTGTTGGTTTAGAATAAAAATTCCAGGCCCTACCTGCCCGAAAGTTTTTTCTAAGTTTGGAATGGAGCCTGGGAACTGAGGTGTTTACTTAAAAAGTTCCCCAGGGACTCTGGTCAACAGCCAGGTGTGTCAGAAGTTCTATACGCCTTTTCAAGAAGGACTCCTTCCGAATTCTACTGACACTCTAGCAGTCTACAGAAGTATCAAAATTCCTACAAACACGTCAAGTCAAACACATCAGGCGGTCTCACCTATCCTTTTGTGTTCTCCCTGGTCCCTAGAATTTTCAGCCATTCCTCATAACGTAAGCCGTTCCTTATATCTCCACCATAGTAACCAAGTATGAGCAAAAGGGTAAAACAAAGGGAAACTCTCACTTGTATGCCCGGAAATCCTGCCAGCGAGGGTAGCTCATCCTAACCTTGATCATTCCCACCTACGCTGAGTATTACACAAAACACTATCAACGGTGGGCAGCGGAGCGGGGCTTAAAGGTGAATGACGTTAGATTAGGAGCTCTTGAACAGAAAAGGATGGGCCGTGGTTCTGAAAGCAGAAACTTCCAGGCAAGGCAAGTCACCGAGCGCTGCAAGCGGGCCGGTGCGGGCTCCACTGGTCGGTTTTGACACTCGACACACCAGCCGCCATCCGGTTGCTAGGAAACAAAAAGGCTCCACGTTCCCTGCAATTCCTCCCGGGCCTGGCGGAGCAGAGACCGGCCTCCGGGGACCGAAGACGCCACAGGCACCGGCCTGGCCACTGCCCCGGGGACCCGGAGCTCGGGAGAGGAGCCCGCCGCGCGGAGCCGGCCCGAGGCCCGAGAAGAGCGCGGCCGGGGGCTGTGACGGCAGGAACCGGACCCCCGGGACGAGCGGCGCTCGGGCAGGCCACGGCGGGCTCAGCTCCCGCCAGGCCGCGGACTGGGCCTAAACGACCACCCGGCTCCGCGCGGGGGAGGGGGCGCCCACTCACACGTGCTGACAGGCCGCGGTCCGCACCGGCGTCTTGAGCACCTCCTGACAGACTGGGCAGTAGAAATCATCTTCGGTGTAGGACGTGGCCGCAGAGAGCTCCTCGGCCATGGTGCGGGGGCAGGGGAACAAGGCGATGGCGGCCGCAGCGGCCGGGGTGACGGTGGCGGCCCGGGTCTCGACTCCCTGCGCGAACCAGAAGGGGGAGGGGAACCGCGTTAGGAAGCCGCTCGTGCCAGAAGGGGGGCGGGGTTCCGAGCGGGGCGGGGCTCCAAGCGGGGCGGGGCCCGATAGCCGGGACGCGCCGCCGCACGCGCTGGGTGAGGGGCCGCGCCTCCG
This sequence comes from Nycticebus coucang, assembly GCF_027406575.1. Taxonomy (NCBI): domain Eukaryota; kingdom Metazoa; phylum Chordata; class Mammalia; order Primates; family Lorisidae; genus Nycticebus; species Nycticebus coucang. Next base: position 23,921,207 of record NC_069798.1, on the reverse strand, counting down.
ACAGCCCCTCCCGCAGGGGCAGCATGAGAAGGTCCGGGCTTGGCCCGAGACTGCGGCCGCTTCAAACACCACTCGCAGCGCGTCCGGGGCCGCCGAAGCGGCGCTCACACCCAACCCCAGGCCTCGAGCTCCAGTATCGAGCTCCTCCGCTCGGCCCTGGCTTTACCGCAAGCCTCCCTTTCCAACACTTTTAGGCGCCTTCTCCTCACCCCCTGCCCGACCGCCCAGCCCGCGCGGGCGGCTCCCTTCCCGCTGCTCCTTCCAGTTTCTCTCGCCCCTCTTCAGAGCGCCTCAGCTCTTCCACTCCTCCTCTGGCGTAGACCTTCACTTGGGAGCCCGGGAGTGGCGCTCTGGATGGGGTGATTTCTGTTGTGTGCGGATAAAGAAGTGACCCTGCGCCGTCCTAGAGATTCGTGCCCCGGCGCTGCTGCCTTCTCAGCCGAGGCCCCGGGACAAATACAGGGCGGCGTGCACAGTGCTTATCGGCCCGGAACGGGGCCGGACCCAAGGTTCATGGTGCACCAGGATCCCGCCGCCGCCTCCAGCACCTCCCCTGTGGCATTGCGCTGCCTGCAGCCTGCCCTGCTGGTCACCGAACACGAGGGGGCCCCGGGACACGCGCAGAGGAGTGGGGAGGGGCGGGGAGAGTGGTCTCCATAGCGACCGGCGGGTGCCGCTTCCGGCAAGTTGTGACCTAAACCGCGCGGTGCCCACGTGCACACCTCTTCCCACCAGGCTCCCTGCACAGGGGACCCCACAGCTCACCACTATTACCAAATAGTGGGTTTTTCCAGGATGGTTTTCTTCAATATTCCCTAATGTTAAGGATTTAGGTCTTCATTGTACCTCTATCAGAAAGGTTTCATCTTGCCCAGTTGCGTTATGAAACAATATTTAAGGGATTTTAGTCCCTTGAAAGGGATCACAAACACGGAAATTTCTTTGAGAGAGTTTCAGTTTCTCTTTTAGCACAATGTGACTGGTATGTAAGTGGTCACAGATGCGATGTTCCGCCCACACATGGCGGGGGCTGAGTGTGTGCTTTGATAGCTTTGAAGTAAAATGAGGCAGGAGCATGGACAAAGCATTTCACCAAAGTTATTCACTAATTTAAATGTTTTTATTTTTCTATGTGGCCTCCAGATATATATATATATATATACAAATGATAAATTTATGAAATCTCAACAATGCGCAAGGAGCTAAGAAAAATCTGGAACATCATAGAGCATCTTCAGTTAGCTTCAGAAGAAAAAACGGTTTCATTACTATCCTTTGTTAAAACTCTCCACTATGAAGCCGGTTGTGGTATCTCCTGCCTGTAATCCTAGCACTCTGGGACGCCAAGGCGGGTGGATTGCTTGAGCTCAGGAGTTGGGAGACCAGCCTGAGCTAGAGGGAGACCCCATCTCTTAAAAAAAAAAAAAATAGCTGAGCATTGTGGCGATGGCCTGTAGTTCCAGCTACTCTGGAGGCTGAGGCAAGAGAATGGCTTGAGCCAAAGAGTTTGAGGTTGCTGCAAGCTATGACACCAGGGAACTCAGCCCCAAGGCGACTGAGTGAGTCTGCCTCAAGAACAAACAACTCTCCACTGTGGTTTAAAAGAATCATAAATAGAAGACATTTAAAGGACTAGTTAATTCATTTCTGCCATTTATTGTCTTTGTTGAGCCTGGTATTATATTAGGTGTTATGCAGAAGTCAAGAACTTTGCTTTTATCCAGTTAACAGTATGAGATACATATGAAAATGAGAGACCCAAAAGAATAGTATTTGTCAAAGTATTAAAGTTTGCATTAACAGTGACTATAATGAGGATAGGAAATGGGATTGTTAACAATATATGGACTTAACACGGAAAACCTTGTGGAGGTTTGGGTGGGTCTTTTTTTTGAGACAGAGTCTCATTCTGTCACCCTGTGTAGAGTGCTATGGCACCATACCTCACAGCAACCTCAAACTCCTGAGCTCAAGCCATCTTCCTGCATCAGCCTCCCAAGTAGCTGGGACTACAGGTGTATGCCACCATGCCCAGCTAATTTTTTCTATTTTTAGTCAAGATGGGGTCTTGTTCTTTCTCAGGCTGGTCTTGAACTCCTAACCTTGAGTAATGCTGCCACTTTGGCCTCCCAAAGTGCTAGGATTACAGGTGTGAGCCATAGTATTGACATTCAGCTGGTTTGTACCAATATATCTCTATTAGTCTTTTCAGCCTTATACATTCTGACTTCGCTCCTACTTTCCCAAGTAAAAAGAAACTATAACAGACACTACCTTGCAGTCAACAAGTATTCGTAAACCCCACTTCCAACCCCTACTCTAACAAATTATTATTTGGGGTCAGGTCTTTTCTTTTTTCCAACCATGTGTCATGTGCTTCAGGAGTCAACATTCATTTCCAGCTCAAGAGTATAAAATAAACTTAAGAGAGGGCCATCAATTTGAACTGAGCTCCTATACTAGACCCACCAGACCAAACCAAAATGCGGTTACACTAAAGTTCCCAGTCACCAAGTCCAAAATAAGTTGGGAGTAAGAGATAAAGCCAAACCCCCAAACAATGCAGTTTTAGCAGGGGTGATAAGAAAAAAGTAACTCTGAAAAGCAACCCATCTGCATTTTATTTTCTGTTTCTGCTTTCTTCAACCCTTTTCTATCTATTAATATAAATCTAGACTCCTTTGCTTGGCTCATCAGAACTTGCATTTTATTCCATTTTGTAAAAGGGGGTGTTGCCAGATTTTAGAACCACAAATAAAAGCCAGTTAAGATCTTTAAATTTGTAGTAGTTTTGTCTTTTGTTAAGGGGAAAAGCCATGTTTAATAGTATCCAATCTTAATGTCCTCTTTCCTCTTGCAGTGGTTTAGGCCTGACCGTGTGACTAATTATGACCATGAGGATATGAAGGGAATTATTCTAAGGAGTTCAGCACGTGCTTTTCTTTAATGATCAAAAAAACAAATAGCCAGGCACAGTGGAGCATGCCTGTAGTCTCAGCTACTCAGGAGGGTGAGGTGGGAGAATTGGGAGGACTGATGGAACCCAAGAGTTCAAGTCCTATCTGAACAACATAGCAAAACCTTGTCTCCTGATTATTTCTCTGTCATCATAGCTCACTGCAACCTGAAACTCAGGCTTGAGCAATCCTCTTGCCTCAGCCTCCCAAGCAGCTGGGAGTACAGGTATGCATCGCTATGCTGGGCTAGTTTTTTTGTTTTTAGTAGAGACGGGTCTCACTCTAAAACTCCTGAGGTCAAGCAATCCACCTGCCTTGGCTTCCCAGAGTGCTAGATTACTGGTGTGAACCACTGTGCCCAGCCCAGACCTTGTCTCTTTAAAACAAAAGAAACAAACAATTGGTCATAAACAAATCCATACCCAAGTCCAGATATTTTTGTGTCTATATGTGCTACAAGCATCTTAAAACCATGAAAAGAACAAGCTAAAAGATAAACAAATGTTCTGAAGATGGCAGAGCTGAAAGATGGAAAGAATATAGGATCTTGATGTAGCTGAGTCATTCAATTACTCTAATCAACCCTGAAACCACCCTATTTCCTATCTGTTAAGCAAAATTTTTTAAAAACCTTCTGATTTGGGCTTTTCTCAATGGGTTCTTCTATTATTTGTGACTGAAAGTATCTGTTATATGGTTGTTAATGGTCACATCTGTTTCCCCACCTGTTTCTCTGTTCTGCTCTATGTTTGTAGAGCTGACCCTTAAAAATTGTTCCCCAGCTTCCCTTGCCAACTAAATTCTGGCTATATTCAGCTAATGGGAGGCACTGATCAGAGACTGGAGGAAGGAAGAAAGAAGCCAAGCTCTTTTGCCTGCTCTCTCTGCTTCTGACAGTGGCTTCCCTCCATGGTTTTGGCTTCTGAGAGATTGCCAGTCCTTCTCTGGTCCCACTTCCTGCTGGGCAGGCCCTGCATTTTTTCAGTGGCTTGTGTGTTTTCTCTCTGTCACACTTGGTCTTTCCACTCTTCCAGCATCTTTGTATTCCATAATAAACATCCTTTCCTCAACTACCTATTGCAACCTCTGCCTATTGAAAGCTTTGCCTTCCTGCCTGGACTCTGTCCCCTTTTCCTAGATGAAGCAACATTGGAGAAGGAGAAAGGAGGCAAATGAAAAAGAAATACTGAAAAAAAGTGGTTTTTCTTCCCCTAAAGACAAAGAACTAAATTACTTTCCATTGCAAATTTAATTCTCTGTCATTCCAGAGAATTAAATGACATTCTCTGGAATTGCTGTACTACTTTGATGAAAGTGCATTTGAACTTTTTTCCATCTGATCGCTGACAAGAAAAAGACTATCCTTACACCTCTACAAACTAGCACAAATAGAAATTCAAAAGTGAAGCTAAAGAAAATAAAGCAATTTACCCTTTTTTAGTGCACCCTGGTTTGGGACAATTAAATTTCAACAACTCATGCCTGTAGTCCTAGCACTCTGGGAGGCTTAGCTGGTAGGATCCCTTGAGCTCAGGAGTTTGAGACAGCCTGGACAAGAGCGAGACCCTGTCTCTAATAAAAATAGAAAAACTAGCTCTCTCTCCCCTCCTCTCTCCTCCTCTCTCTCCTCTCTCTCTGTCTCTCTCGGTCTCTCCACTCTCTCTCCCTATCTCCCCCCCCCCTTTTCTCTCCTCCTTGGTGCTGCTCTGCAGCATCCCTCCCTCACCAATAAAAACCTTTCGTACAAAAAAAAAAATAGAAAAACTAGCATGAAAAACATGGTAGCAGGTGTCTGTAGGCCTAGCTACTCAGGGAGATTGAAGCAAGAGGATTGCTTGAGCCCAGGATTGAAGTTGCTGTGAGTTATAACGCCATGGCACTCTAGCCTGGGGCAACAGAGTGAGATTCTGTTAAAAAAAATCAACTCCTTCATAAATGTCATTGTGAATATGCATTTTCATGACATTTAATTTAGTATCAGCAGTGATTTACATACTGTCGTGCAGCTTCCATTATCAATAACGTTCCTGTGAGTAGCCCTAGTGGCCTTGTTTATCTGTGGAATCCATCCTCCATGTTACTTGATTAGAATAAAGTTGTATATATTCCTTGCCTGTAACAACCATACTCTCCTAAGAATACGGAGCACAGGAGCTGTCCAGCAGTCACATTAACCAGACAGTAGAATGAGAACAAACCAATAAGGAAACATTCTGAATACGGCTAAAGTTGCTTCACTGAATAAGCCATGCTGTCTTAAGAGGTAGAACCCAGAGTAGACCCGGAGTAGCAAATAGATTTCATCAACAACTCAATTCACATTTCAACTTTCTTTAATGGTGGTGTTTTTTAATCTGTGGAGATGAGGGAAAACTCCTTTGCCCTGGAAGGTCTACAGAAAGATTCATAAGAGAAAGAGATTTATTCACCCTTCACACAGGGAGAATCAGAAAGTGATTACCCAATACTCCTATAAGGTCCAGAAATTTATAAACCCTCATTTTGGAGGGAGAGGGAGATGAAGAACATAGGTAATTCTGTTTAGGGGGCAATAAATGGTTACTAGGGAGGATGATGAGAGTGGATGAGGGAACCAGATTGATTTGTAAATGATTATCTTCGGAAATTAAATTAACCTGAGAGACAAGTATTATATTTAAAATTATTTGGGCCAGGTCTGGTTGCATTCTTCATCTTCTTTCCTATAATATACTGGGATAACAGGGAGGGGAAGGGAAGTTCTTTTCCATGGGTCTGTCTGGTTTTATGCAAATGCAGGGAAAGCCCCTTCTCACAGCAGTTGATCTCTAAGGGCCTTAAATTCAAAGTATTCTTTATACCAAGGAGTCATTTTCTGGGCTGAAATGTCCTAAGTGCTTTCAGATCTTTAAAAGAAAGATGTAAATTTGAAATTAGAAGATCTCTGCCCCACCCATGCGTTACCCCTACCCTTTCTCCCTCCTTTCCTTTTCCCTTTCTGTCTTTCCTTCCTACACACATTTATTAACATCCTCTGGGCATTGATCTCCCTTATAGCCGGGATACAGGCAAATAGAACAAGAGCAGTTCCACTACAGCAGTAGAGGCAAAAGCCTGACACCAGTTTTTAAAACAAACATTTACATTTACATTTTAGGGAAATGGTAGAACCCTCTAGCATACACATATGCCTTTCCTTCTGTACATAAAATTCAATTATTTCAGCCTCCCCCCCCCCCCGAATTGATAGGCATTTACTATTTCCTCTGCAGAGGCAGTCCAAAGTCCTTTCCAGTGGCAATGTCATGGGACCACTATTTTTCCAGTTCAGTATCTTCAAATAATTTACTTCTTCCTTTAATTGAGTCTTAGTCTTAGTTTTGACATCTCATGACACTGCAACCTTATACTAAATTATAAATGTAATTCCTGTCAACCAACTGTTATATACCAGTGAAGAGCAAACACAACTGCAATGAAAACTTCTATTTAAAACATACTGAAAGGGGAAGAAACTACGGAGTATGCATCATCTGTTGCTGGACAGAATTAAAGCAAAGCAAAGAACCACTGTGTTTTAGGAGCATCATTTATTTGGTTGACTTGGCAGGGGTAACAGTTCTATCATTAAACCAATCTAGCTCCTCTGATATTGATACTGGAATTTTCCTGCCAGATTCTTGGTCTTGGGAATCAAAGAATGAATTTGCAAACCAGAAATAAGCAAAAAGCAGAGGTGGGTGCTGTGGCTCACACTGCAATCCCAGCTCTCTGGGAGTCTGAGGCAGGTGGATCCTTAGATCTCAGAAGTTCTGAGACCAGCCTAAACAAGAAGGAGACCCTGTCTCTACTAAAAGTAGAAAAAATCATTCAGGCATTGTGGCGGGTGCCTGTAGTCCCAGTTACTCAGGAGGTTGTGGCAAGTGGATTGCTTTACTCAGGAGTTTGAGGTTGCTGTGAGCTATGATGCCATGGCACTTTACCCAGGATGACAGAGTGAGACTCTGTGAAAGGGAAGGGGAGGGGAGGGGAGGTGAGGTGAGGTGAGGTGAGGTGAGGTGAGGTAAGGTAAGGTAAGGTAAGGTTAGGTTCATTGAGAAGAAAGGAAAGAGGAAAGCCTCCAGCACAGCAAGAAAAGAAAAGAAAAGAAGGGTGGCGCCTGTGGCTCAGTGAGTAGGGAGCCGGCTGAACTGCAACCAAAAAATAGCCGGGCATTGTGGCGGGCGCCTGTAGCCCCAGCTGCTCTGGAGGCTGAGGCAAGAGAATCACTGAAGAGCTAGAGGTTGCTGTGAGTCCTGTGACATCATGGCACTCTACTGAAGGCAGTAAAGTGAGACTCTGTCTCTACAAAAAAAAAAAAAGAAAGAAAGAAAGAAAAAGAGAAAAGAAGAATTCATTGAGAAGAAAGGAAAGAGGAAAGCCTCCAGCGCAGCAACGGGGGTCCCAAGCGGGTTACCTCAGGAACTCCTCTGTCTAGGGGCTTATACGTTTTACCATGTGTTCTCTTTTCCCGATGCTTGTTCTATAAGCAAAGTAAGGATTCTACAGTGCACCAATCACTGTATTTGCTCCTGACATACAGGATATAAGAATGCATAGTCTCCAGTTGTGCCCTCACTCATTCCCAGGGTGCCATAAGTTTATGGGCAAGGTTCCATTTCCCCACCCAGGGACTGTGGCCTGCTGCTTGTGCAAGTTGTGAAGCTGTGATTTGTCTTGTTGTCCCATCTCAAAAGGGGCCATTTCCTAGCCCTCATTCTTGCTTACCCTACACAGGTCTCCCTTCAATATTGTCTGCCGGATCCTTTCCGTTGTCAGGGGAACTCTAAAAGGACACAAGTCAACTACCTTATTTGAGGAGAGGGGATAGTTATATCTCATTTGCAACTAAGGCATTGGAATCTGGAAATAGCCTGAGGAACGGAGAGCTCTCTAGGGAACTGGAACATGAGTTTTTTATGAATCATGGGCCTGTTAATAACACAGACTGGGTTTTCACTGGTGCTCAATTCTGATAAAAACATAATCATCTATCAGTTTCATTTTAGGAGAACTTCCTAAAAGCAAACACCAAGGACTGTTTGTCAGGTTAGTAGGGCTGCTAAATTGAAGAGCTAAGGCTGGTCTATACCCATAAAATTTCTGTTGCTGGAAGCAGCTCTGTGGGTAGCACATTTATATCCCAGTGTACTTTGTTTGACAGCGTGGATGAAGACAGCTAGCTGGGCTGACAGAGAGCTCTTCTCTGTCTACTAAAATATCACCACTGCTTCTGAACGCAATTCCAGTCCAGCGCAGTTTGCCCTAACAGGAGCTCTGTTTGTCAAGAGGGGAGTCAGCATGGGTTGCTGTAGTACAGCCCAGTGTGTCAAGATCCCCCAAGTCCTCCATGCCCTTCATTCCTCCCCATTCTAGTTGCCAGGATCTCACACCTTCCTCATCAGCATTTCAATCCCGAACACAGAAAAGAAGTGAATCAAAGACCTTGACGTCTGCACTTCAGTCCAACAAATGATTGTTTTCTTCATTTAGACTGCAGCATTCTCAATTCCAAATCTTCTTTTCTTTATCCACATCCAGAAAAATCCCTATTTGAACATGTAAATTTCTTGTTGCACCTTACATAAGATACTTAGGAAAAATCGACACAATCTTTCTTATTAGTCTGAGTCCAGTCAGGAGAGGGAAACCACAGAGTAATTCGAATAGAGAAAAGTTTGATATAAAAATTTTTTAGGTTTGCCATGGTAGCTCACACTTGTAATCCCAGCACTTTGGGAGGCTGAGGTGGAAAGATTGCTTGTGATCAGGAGTTCAAGACCAACCTGGGCAACATAGTGAGACTCCATCTCTGCAAAGAAAATTAAAGAAAAAAAAATTTAACTGCAATAGGTTTTATAGCCTGAATTTTGTCCTCTCCCAAATTCAGATGTTGAAGTCCTAACCCCCAGTACATAAGAATATGACTCTATTTGGAGCCGGTGCTTTTAAAAGGGTAACGACGTTACAGTGGGTATGATACTAAACCTGACTGACAACTCAAAACAATAAATAACTCAAAGATTATACAAACACTGCAAAATGGGTAAAAACATGCAAATGATATTGTGTGCTTTAAGCTTCATCAGAAGTCTGGAGAGAGACCAGTAGGTTAAAAAAATAGCAACAGGGAGTAGAATTGTTCAGTCTCTATATTTAAATACTTTATTCTTTTTTATTTTTTTTATTAAATCATAGCTGTGTACATTAATGCGATCATGGGGCACTATACACTGGTTTTATAGACCGTTTGACACATTTTCATCACACTGGTTAACATAGCCTTCCTGGCATTCTCTTAGTTATTGTGCTAAGACATTTACTTCTACATTTACTATGTTTCACATATACCCTTGTAAGATGCACCGCAGGTGTAATCCCACTGATCACCATCTGTCCGCCCACCTCCCCCTCCCTCCCCTTCCTTTCCCCCTTCCCCCTATTCTTATTATAACTGGGTTATAGCTTTCATGTGAAAGCCATAAATTAGTTTCATAGTAGGGCTGAGTACATTGCATACTTTTTCTTCCATTCTTGAGATACTTTACTAAGAAGAGTATGTTCCAGCTACATCCACATAAACATGAAAGAGGTAAAGTCTCCATCTTCCTTTAAGGCTGCATAATATTCCATGGTGTACATATTGCACAATTTATTAATCCATTTGTAGATCGATGGCCACTTGGGTTTTTTTTCATGACTTAGCAATTATGAATTGGGCTGCAATAAACATTCTGGTGCAAAGATCTTTGTTATGATGTGATTTTTGGTCTTCTGGGTATATGCCTAGTAGAGGAATTATAGGATTGAATGGCAGATCTATTTTTAGATCTCTAAGTGTTTTCCAAACATCTTTCCAAAAGGAACGTATTAATTTGCATTCCCACCAGCAGCGTAGAAGTGTTCCCTTTCTCCACATCCACACCAACATCTCTGGTCTTGGGATTTTGTAATATGGGCTAGTCTTACTGGATTTAGATGATATCTCAAAGTAGTTTTGATTTACATTTCTCTGATGATTAAAGATGATGAGCATTTATTCATATGTCTATAGGCCGTGCACCTGTCTTCTTCAGAGTAGTTTCTCTTCAAGTCCCTTGCCCAGCCTGCAATGGGATCACTTCTTCTTCTCTTGCTTATACGTTTGAGTTCTCTGTGGATTCTGGTTATTAAACCTTTGTGGGAGACATAACCTGCAAATATCTTCTCCCATTCTGAGGGCTGTTTGCTTGCTTTACTTACTGTGTTCTTGGCTGTGCAGAAGCTTTTTAGTTTGATCAGGTCCCAGTAGTGATTTTTGAACCTGCTTCAATTGCCCGGGGGGTCCTCCTCATAAAATACTCGCCCAGACCTATTACTTCAAGGGTTTTCCCTGCACTCTCTTCTAGCATTTTTATAGTTTCATGTCTTAATTTTAAATCTTTAATCCAGTGAGAGTCTATCTTAGTTAATGGTGAAAGGTGTAGGTCTGGTTTCTGTCTTCTACAGGTTGCCAGCCAGTTCACCCAGCACCATTTGTTAAATAGAGAATCTTTTCCCCACTGAATGTTTTTAATTGGCTTGTCAAAGATCAGATAACGGTAAGTAGCTGGCTTCATGTCTTGGTTCTCTATTCTTTTCCAGACATCTACTTCTCTGTTTTTGTGCCAGTACCATACTGTTTTGATCACTATCAATTTATAGTATAGTCCGAGGTCTGGTAGCGTAATTCCTCCTGCTTTGTTTTTATTTCCGAGTAATGTCTTGGCTATTCGAGGTTTTTTCTGATTCCATACAAAACGAAGTATTATTTTTTCAAGATCTTTAAAGTATGCAGTGGAGCTTTAATAGGGATTGCATTAAAATTGTATATTGCTTTGGGTAGTATGGACATTTTAACAATGTTGATTCTTCCCAGCCATGAGCATGGTATGTTTTTCCATTTGTTAACATTTTCAGCTATTTCTTTTCTTAGAGTTTCATAGTTCTCTTTATAGAGATCTTTCACATACTTTGTTAGATATACTCCCAAGTATTTCATATTCTTGGCACTACTGTGAATGGAATAGAGTCCTTAACTCTTTTTTCAGCTTGACTATTGTTGGTATATATAAAGACTACCAATTTATGAATTTTGTAACCTGAGACGCTGCTGTATTCCTTGATCACTTCTAAGAGTTTTGTAGTAGAATCTCTGGTGTTTTCCAGGTATACAATGATCTCATCTGCGAAGAGTGAAAGTTTGATCTCTTCTGACCCTATATAGATACCCATGATCGCCTTTTCTTCCCTAATTATGGTGGCTAAAACTTCCATTACAATGTTAAAAAGCAATGGAGACAATGGGCAGCCTTGTCTGGTTCCTGATCTGAGTGGAAATGATTCCAATTTAACTCCATTCAATAGGATATTGGCTGTTGGTTTGCTGTAGATGGCCTCTATCAGTTTAAGAAATGTCCCTTCTATACCAATTTTCTTAAGTGTTCTGATCATGAAAGGATGCTGGATATTATCAAAAGCTTTTTCTGCATCAATTGAGAGAATCATATGGTCTTTGTTTTTTAATTTGTTTATGTGGTGAATTATACTTATACATTTACGGATATTGAACCAGCCTTGAGACCCTGGGATAAAACCGACTTGGTCATGATGTATAATTTGCTTGATGTGTTGCTGGATTCTGTTTGTTAGGATCTTGTTGAATATTTTTGCATCTATATTCATTAGTGATATTGGTCTATAATTTTCTTTTCTTGTTGGGTCTTTTCCTGGTTTGGGGATCGGGGTGATGTTTGCTTCATAGAACGTGTTGGGTAGTCTTCCTTCTTTATCTACATTTTGGAACAGGTTGAGTAACATAGGTACTGATTCCTCTTTAAAGGTTTGGTAGAATTCTGTCATGAAGCCATCTGGTCCTGGGCTTTTCTTTTTAGGGAGGTTTTGTATGGTTGATGCTATTTCCGAACTTGATATGGGCCTGTTCAACATTTCTACTTGATTCTGGCTAAGTCTTGGAAGGTGACGTGCTTCCAGGTATTGGTCAATGTCTCTCAGATTTTCATATTTCTGAGAATAAAGTTTCTTGTAATATTCATTAAGGATTTTTTTAATTTCTGAGGAGTCTGTTGTTATTTTGTCTTTGTTGTTTCTGATTGAGGAGATTAGAGATTTTACTCTTTTTTTCCTGGTCAGGTTAGCCAAAGGTTTATCTTTTTTATTGACCTTTTCAATAAACCAACTTTTTGATTTATTGATCTGTTGTATAATTCTTTTGTTTTCAATTTCATTTAATTCTGCTCTAATTTTGGTTATTTCTTTTCTTCTACTGGGTTTGGGGTTGGAATGTTCTTCCTTTTCCTGTTGCTTGAGATGTCCCATTAAGTTGTTAACTTCCTTTCTTTTCATTCTCTTGAGGAAGGCTTGCTGTGTTATAAATGTCCCTCTTAGGACTGCCTTTGCGGTATCCCAGAGGTTCTGATAATTTGTGTCTCCATTGTCGTTTTGTTCCAAAAATTTGGCAATTTCCTTCTTAATCTCATCTCTGACCCAGCTATCATTCAGCATAAGGTTATTTAACTTCCATGTTTTTGTATGAGTATGCAGATTCCTGTTGTTACTGAGTTCAACTTTTATTCCATGGTGGTCGAGAAGATGCAAGGAATAATTTCTATTCCTTTAAATTTACTGAAGTTAGACTTATGACCTAAGATGTGATCGATTTTGGAGTATGTTCCGTGGGCTGATGAGAAGTACATGTATTCAGTTTTGTTGAGATGAAATGTTCTGTAGATGTCTGCTAAATCCGAATGTTGGATGGTTAGGCTTAAATCTAAAATTTCTTTGCTCAGCTTCTTGTTGGAAGATGGATCCAACACTGCCAAAGGACCGTTGTAATCTCCAACTATTATAGAGCTGGAGGAAAGCAAGTTGCTCATGTCTGTTTCTCTTATAAATTGAGGTGCATTCTGGTTGGGTGCATAGATATTAATAATTGAAATCTCATCATATTGAGTATTACCCTTAACAAATATGAAGTGACCATTCTTATCCTTCCTTACTTTTGTTGGTTTAAAGGCTATTGTATCTGCAAATAGAATTGCAACACCTGCTTTTTTCTGATTACCATTTATTTGAAATATGGATGACCATCCTTTCACCCTGACTCTATATTTGTCTTTTAAGGTAAGCTGTGACTCTTGTATGCAGCAAATTTCTGGTCTGAGTTTTTGTATCCAGTCAGCCAACCTGTGCCTCTTTAGAGGAAAGTTTATGCCATTCATATTAGTGGAGAATATTGATAAGTCTGGTAAAATTTTGGGTATTGAGTTTTTCGAAAGTCCAGTGGACATTTTTAATCCTTTTGATACTGTGGAAGTTGGAGTTTGATCAAAAGTTTCTGATTGGGTTCACTTTTGAGGTAGAGGATTGGGCTGGTCATTATGGAGGATAGGTCTGAGAATATCCTAAAGAGCTGGTTTGGTTATGGCAAATTTCTTCAACATATGAATGTCATTAAAGTATTTAATTTCTCCATCATAAATGAAACTCAGTTTAGCTGGATACAGGATCTGGGGTTGAAAGTTACTTTGTGTTAAGAGATTAAATTCGATGATCACCCTTTTCTGGCTTGAAAAGTTTCAGCAGAGAGATCTGCAGTTATTCTAATATTCTTCCCTTTGTAGGTAATGGATTTCTTACGTTTGGCTGCTTTCAGAATTTTCTCCTTCATATTAACTTTAGTGAAGTTACTTATGATATGCCTGGGGGATGGCTTTTTCAGATTGAGTTGTGCTGGGGTTCTGAAACTGTCTGCTATCTGAATTTCAGAATCTCTTGGCATGTCTGGAAAATTCTCTTTCATAATTTTGTGGAGAAGAGCCTCTGTGCCTTGTGATGCCACTTCATCACTTTCAGGGATTACAGTGAGGCCGATATTAGCCTTCTTCGAGTTATCACAGAGCTCTCTGAGAGAATGATCCATTTTTGCTCTCCATTTCTCTTCGTCTTTGAGAGTTTGAAAGCATTCAAAGTCTTTGTCTTCAATGTCAGAAATCCTTTCTTCTGTTTGCTCTACTCTTTTACTGAGGGATTCTACTTTATTTTTCAGATCTTTGAGGGCTGCAACTTCTTCCTTCACTGTGTCAAAATCTTTGGTGGTTTTGTCTTTAAATTCGTTAAATTCTTGAGAATTTCTCCCTGAATTTCTAATTCCAACTTTTGAATTACTCCTCGAATTTCTAATTCCAAATTTTCCTCCATTGTATTAATCATGTTTGCAATCCAAATTCTGAATTCGATTTCTGACATCTTGGCCAGCTGTTTATGAATGGGATCTTCAGTTACATCTGCCATATCTTTCCTTGGGGGGGGGGGTTTGATCTATTCTGATTATTTATGTTATCAGAGATTTTGTTACCAGAGTTTTTCCACTGATTCCACCCCATGATTGTTTTACAGTGTTTGAAACTTCCCCTGGAGCTTTGTTGAGGACCCGTACAGTGCTATGGCCTGAGAAACTGGGGACCTTTTTGGTATGGTGGGGCTAAGTGGGACCAGTTTTCAGCTGGTCTCTGTTCGACCCTAGTGAAACAGTTACTCTTGGATGAAGTCTCACCTATGGAGAAATACCAGCTATTAAGTCACTCTGCCCCCCACAGGCAACAATTGGAAAAGGAAAATCAAACCTTCCTACAACCACACAGCCAGGCCACCACCTGGATAGTGCTTGGGCGATTGCTTCAGTTCAAAATGTCCAAATCAATTGTCTCAGTCCACACCTGTCTCAGGTGAGAGAGTTGAAAAGGTCTCTGGCAACTGGATCACAGGAATCTGGTGACTACTCAGATATGGCTTGCTCTGTTGCTCCATGGAGTCAGGAGGACCCACCCAGCAAATAGATCAGTCTAGGAAGGTTGATGCCTCCTTCCCCACCTTGCACCTCTGTCATACCCAGTCACTGATAGTCCCACAGGGCTTTGACCCAGTTGCCTGTAGTGAACAGATACTCTAGGGGTTTGCATCTGCCTGAATCACAAGGTAATCTATTTCTGCTCAGCCAGGCTGCTGCGCTCTGCCTCTATCTTGCAGGGGGAGGTGAGGCCTGACAACCTCAGGCACTTGATGGAGGCTGGGGGGTGTTCACTCAGTTCCAGCCCCGCCCCTGATTGATGTTACTCACAGAACAGAACAGAACAACTTGGCGGTAATTTGTTTCTGTCCCTGCTAAATTCCCCTGCAGAAGAGAAGCTGTTTTAAATTCCCAGAGCCTGCACCTGAGGTCCTATCTTTGCTCCTGATGGTTGGTATTCGGTTACCTGTCAGTTCTAGACTCCTGTCTTCCTTCATCTATAGGCTGACGATCCCCTGAGGGCCAGGTGTGTCTTAGGCTCAGTAAAGCGGTCCTCTGGGTCAGCCCAGCCCTGGGAACTTCTCTGCTCTGCACGTGCGTTTCTAGTCCCTGTGCTCCACCCAGGCCCGTACCGCCTCAGGCAAACCCTGCACTCATGGGACCTGAGTTTCTGTTTCCATCCCAGATCTGTTACTTGGTGGTTGCCACCTGAGTAGATGCCCGGCCTCCTCTGGTTGCCCAGGGAGGCAGGGGGTGTGGCTTCGGAATATCCGGGAGTGAGCCCTATTGTTGCCAAAAGACGGCTGCTGCTCTGCGCCTTGGGGCACTGTCGCTCAGGTGTGGTTCCCTCATCCGACTGTCCTCTCCTCACTCCCATGCCCCAGAGTCTGCACTGACCAGCTGAAGTTTAGGCACTGTCCACACCCCTCAGGAAATCACCCAAGAATCTGGACTTCTGGGTGACAGGCCTCCAGACCTTAGAGTGAGAGTGGAGGGGAGTGCTGGGAGTTCAGAGTTGCAGGTAGAGAATATATACAGTTCTATACAGTTTTATGTCTGGCAGGAGAATGCTGTGGCACCCTAGTAGGGGAGGTAGGTCCAGTTTTTAGAGGGTCTCTCCTGTGGAGTGTAGTGGGAGGACCTTTGAACTCTGCTAATTTGTTTGTGGGGCACTCCGAGCCATTCTCATGGGGTAGGGGACTCCCGTCTGCTTGGTGATGGATTTTATACCTTTTGTTTGTATCCTTGGGGTCACAGCTCTCCTCAGCGGGGTTGATGTGCATTCTTCAACCTTCTCTCTTGGTGTAGCTCTAATCCACTAGGTTACTTGCTAAATTTCTGTCCTTTAACTCTCTTTCTGGATGGGAGTCTCTGTGGAAAGCTGGCTTCAGTCAGCCATCTTGTCTCCATCCCCCCAAATACTTTATTTTTGAAACCATAAAAGCTTTGCCAGTAAGATGACATTTCTTCTTTTCTAAATTTCACTGACAATTATAATTTCCCAGATGGGTGTCACAGAACTATATATACAACATGGTATTTGGCTTAAGATTTTTTTGTTTGCTGTTTTTTTTTTTCTTAAAATTGTGGTTAAAAGACACATAACATAAAATTTACTATCTTGACCATTTTTTAATATATATAGTATAGTAGTGGTATCTATATTCATCTGGCTATGCAAGAGATTTTCAGAACTTTTCACCTTGCAGAATGAACCTCTATACCTATTGTACAACAATTCCCCTTTTCTCCCTCCCTCAACCTCTGGCAATCACCATTCCACTTTCTGTTTCTAAGAGTTTGATCTGTTTATAAAGATTTTTAAATTGGAAAGTTATTATTTCTCTCATTAAGGTAGTTTTAAAGCCAACATGTCTCAAGGCCAAAATTTCCAGAAAACATAGCCTTGAAATATTGTCAAAAGATAGTATGTTTTGTCTATAAGATTCTGACCTTCTTTCCTACATTATTAAGAATATTTACAAGGGACAAAGTGAAATATGTTTTGAAGTATATAAAAACATAATGGATATAAGAAGTAGACATTTTTGGGAGTGACTTGTATCTCAGTGGGTAGGACACCAGCCACATACACCGAGGGTGGCAGGTTTGAACCCAACCCGGGCCTGCTAAACAACAATGACAACTGCAACAACAACAATAACAAAATAATTGGGTGTTGTGGTAGGCACCTATAGTCCCAGCTACTTGGGAGGTTGAGGGAGGAGAATCGCTTAAGCCAAAGAGTTTGACATTGCTGTGAGCTATGATGCCACAGCACTCAACCAAGGGTGACAAAGTGAGCTATGATGCCAAAGCTCACAAAGTGACGCCTTTGGTAGAGTGCCATGGCATCAGAGCTCACAGCTCACAGTTGTCTCAAAAAAAAAAAAAAAAAAAGAAGTAAATGTTTTCTTCGTGTTACCTGATTACATGGGTTAGTCATTTTTATTTGGTTACCTACATTGACTCTGCAGCAGATTACTATATTTTTATATTTTATAATCCCAAGAAAGTTAAATTTAACAAATATAAATACATAGGTGTCCTTCTAAATTAGCACCATACCTCTAATATTGCTGAATGGACACAAAATAATACTGCTTGTCTTCTAAGAGTTTTATCACTGGACTAAATCATGAAGATTTAGGAGAGAAGTTGTCTAGTAGTCTGGCTCACTTGATAGGGCTATCTCTAAAGAGAAGAGATAACTCTGGCTTGAAAACATTATTCAATGAGAATATCTTGGCCAGGTACAGTGGCTCATGCCTGTAATCCTAGCACTCCAGGAGGCTGAGGCAGGTGGATCGCTTGAGCTCAGGAGTTCAAGACCAGCCTGAGCGAGAGTGAGACCCCAACTTTACTAAAAATAGAAAAATTAGCCAGGGAGCCTGAGGTCCCAGTTACTCAGGAGACTAAGGCAAAGGATGGCTTGAGTCTGGGAGTTTGAGGCTGATGGAGTTATGATACCACAGCACTCTACCCAGGGCACAGAGTGAGACCCTGTCTCAAAAAGAGAGAGAGAAGTAAACAAAATAGAATAAAATTTTGTTGTTTAAGTCACGCAGTCTATGGTATTTGGTTATTGTAGCCGGAATAGACTGATACATGTATTGAGTTGCTAGTAACACCCAGTCATTGCAGAAATTAATCCCAACCTTTGCCCTCAAGGAACTTCCAGTCTTAAGGATGTTAGACATATAAACAAAGAACTATAATGTGATATCTACAGCAATAGACATGTGGTCTAGGGCTATTGGTAATAAAAAGGATAGTGTGATTAACTCTACTTGGATAAGTCAAGGAAGTCTTTTCAGACAAATAATGAAGCTTATTTTAGGCTGAGGAAGAAGTGTGCAAAGTTACAGAGGCATAAAACAACACTATGTATTGGGGGGTGAGAGGACTAGGGCAACAGTAAAATACGTCCTCAGAACTTGGAAATAGTGAAGAAGATTGCTCTCTGAGATGTAAATTAAAACTAACCATGGATGCCAGAGTTTAAATATAGTAATTTAAAGATAGAAAATGCTTCCCACACTGAGTTGACAGTAAACAGATTGATGCATTAGAATATGTAATGGAAGTATCAATCAAAAGGGGCCACTATTTAACCATCATAGGACTCTAGTTTATTACTCCCCTCACTTTTAAAAAATATTAGGAATAGTGTTGAAATAAGTACCATCCCACAAATAGATTTTATGTTGGATTAGAGTGCCAGGAATTATTTCCAGAAGTAGAATAGGGCCAAAAGGTAAGATACCATTACCAAATTGCCTTCAAAGGTGTAAATTATACCCCTGTCAGCAGAACAATGTGTCAGTATTACCATAGCTTCCTTTCACAGGGCATTATCAATGGAGAATTCTGCTAATGGGCTGATTAAAAAAATATTACTTGAAATATTACACCATGCCAGACATTATGCTAAGAGAGAAGAGTGCTGTATCATTATAGTGTTCAAGTTAGTATCTTTGATTACTTGTACTATTTGGATTTTTAGGGGTCATTTTAGAGATGAGGACTCACTGTATTGTCCAGCCTGGAGCACAGGGGTTATTTGCAAGCGTGATCATTGCACACTATATCCTGGATCCTGTGCTAATGCTATCCTTCTATCTCAGCCTCCTGAGCTTTCATGTTTTGTATGTGGATGTTTTACTAGTTATGTTTCTCCATGGTTAACTATGTCTTAATGTTTAGTGTCCAGCCTACTTATCAGGGGCAGATTCCTATAGTCCCAGCTACTCAGGAGGCTGAGGCAGAAAGATCCCTTGAACCTAGAAGTCTGGGGTTACTTTGAGTGAGACTGATGACCACAGCATTGTAGCCTGGGCAATAGAGTGGGCTCTGTTTACCGCTCCCTCATTTTGTGTATTGTTCTATTGTAATTTCTTCACAACCATTATTAGAATTTAATGAGATCTTATGTGCTTATTTTCATTTTTATGTGAACAACTTTGAAGGCCATGGAAAGGCTTTCAGATTTTTTTTTTTTTTTGGCCGGGGCTGGGTTTGAACCCGCCACCTCCAGCATATGGGACCGGCGCCCTACCCCTTGAGCCACAGGCACCGCCCGGCTTTCGGATTTTATTCCAGTAACAACAGGAAGCCCTTAGAGCATTTTCTGCAGTGAAGCAAGACAGTGGCACAATCAGATTCATGCCTTTTGAAGATCTGACTACTTTATGAAGACGAGACCTATGTCGTATATGGAGGAAGGGAGGTCAATTACCTGGCTCTAGGGATCCAGGCAAGAGATGATGAAGGATGGAGCAGAACTGTAGAAATGGAGATGGTGAGAAATGGACAGATTTGAATATATTTTGGGGACTTGCTGATGAATCCATTGTAATTTCAGAGATTCTAATTCTGTACATCTGGGGAGGGTATATAGATGCAATTATAACAAGTATACAGGTGGTTCTGCTGAAAGTACACAAGAAGTATACTGAGAAAACACATTTGCAAGGAACTTAAAACACACTTGGCATTTCTTGTTAATGAATAAGAATTATTCCAAAAAAGAAACGATTGTCCTATATTTGATAAAATGAAAGGCATTTCGTTTGGTAAAATGATCCTGTACTTCAAGTAAAATTAACCAAAAAATTACCATGGCAAAAAGGAATATCACTTCGTTTCTAAAGAGCTAGTCTCATTTTGACTTTCCATCTCTCTTTTCCACACATTTTTAACATCTTTCCCCTGTGGACCTCCCTGCCTTCTCCGTCAAGTCTGCCTGGCTTGTACCTTCATGACTGGCATTACTGTTAACACCCCAACATCCAGTCGTCTTCTAAATGAGAATCTTGGCCGGATGTGGCAGCTCATTCCTGCAATCCTAGCATTCCAAGAGGCTGAGATAGGTGGATTGCTTAAGCTCAGGAGTTGGAGACCAGCCTGAGCAAGAGTGGGACCCCTGTCTCTACTAAAAATAGAAAAACTAGTGGATATAGTGGCAGGTGCTTGTAGTCCAGCTACTCTGGAGGCTGAGGCAAGAGGATTGCTCGAGCCCAAGAGTTTAAGGTTGCTGTGAACTATGACACTACAACACTACCCAGAGCAATAGAGTGCAACTCTGTTTAAAAAAAAGAAAGAAAGAAAGAAGGAAGGAAGCAAAGAAAAAAGAAAATTGCACTTCCCCAACGTTTTGACATTACATATGGCCATGTGACTTGCATTGGCAAATGAAATGTGGGCAGGAATGATCTGTGTAATCAGCTCTCCAGGCTGTTGTGATGAGGGGTGATGTAGGAAACACAGTGACATACAAATGCCATGTATTCCATGAGATGAAAGCACCCTGGAATTCTGAGGCTGGTGCATAAACAGCTGCTCTGGAGAATACTCAGCACCCATGGTAGACTTTGGTGAGTGCTAGGGTCTGGGGGTCGTAGTAATTGCAGCATGACCTAATCTACCTTAACCAATACCTCTCCCTGGGGTTCACTTTCATTGGGCCTCTTATATGGTTATCATGGGACAATGATTTGCCTTAAGACCCATATGTGGTCTTCTATGAAATCTTTAGGATTAAAACACCACATGATTTTCTAATAATACATAAAAACATAAATATTTCTTGGCCTCAACGATCTCAGTCATGTCCCTTTGTAATATTTCTCTTACTTATATCAAGAAAGATAATCTTCATGACAAAGTCAAGTCTTCTCAACAGACCCTGGGTTGCCTCTTTTAGGATGTCACTCTGCGAATAGAGACATTGGAGGTTTTGTAATGCCTGTGTTCTGACCTGTACTCCTTAACATGAAAAATCCAAAAATTCACACGCTCATGATGTATGGGTACACTTGACTCCTATAGCAACTCAAATACTTAGTATGGATTTAGCAGGGAATAAGATATATAGAATCCATCTACATCTTACCTTTTAAATTTTAATGAGGCCTCTTGATACCAGAACAAGTAAGAATTCCATGGCATTCAGTATTACCTTGTCCAAATCAGAGTTTCTAACCTCTGCACTTTTGACATTTTGGGCAAAGTAGAAAGCTGAGGGGCATCTGAGGTCTCTATCCAGGTCCCAGGCCATCAGCACAACATACGTAGGTTATGACTATCAAGAATATCTCTAGACAATGCCCATGTCTGCTTAGAGGCAAAATTACTCCCAGCTGAGAACTAATGGTGTACAATGAATGTATATTTTTGTGATAAATGTTGCTCGATGATAACAATTTAAAAGTCATATTATGTTTGTATAAAAAATATGAAGATCAATATTTAAGACTAGACACAGTAAATATTTTAAGGAAAGCAATGGTCCTGCCATTTTTTATTTCTTATAATAATACAGAAAACACATTTACAGAAAAAAAGAATTATACATTTTAAGTTCTGATCATTATACAGATTTTTTGTGGTTGAATAATAGAAAAATGAATCTCTTGGTGACTTTTTAGAACACCTTCAATGTTTGAAGGTATAAATTATTCTATCAACATGCACTATCTGGAGTGAGCTCGCTTCAAAATGAAAGACACTTAGCATCCAGTAAAGTAATGAAATTCAGCCTAATTGAGACAGGATCTCTGAGATCGTCTGACCTAGAACTTTGTTTACCATAGATTCACAATGGATCCATTTTTCCAACCAACATTTGAGAAACTTGGGTGCAAAATTATATGAAAAGAAAATCTCTGCAGGTTTTTTGTAGGGTTAGAAGAATTTGGAATTACATGTGAATCAGTTTTCCCCCATAAGACCTTGAAAAGGTTATATCTTGAGGTTTTTTTGATAGCCAACAGCTTCAAATATTGGTTTCCCTTTTTATAATAAAACAATGAATTATAAATTCCTTTTTATACAAGGCTAAAGGCACAGTGAAACAATATTTGAACTTCAGCATTTTACAACCCAAAATAATTCAGAACAAAAAATAATTCAGGTGGCCAGCACCTAATTTGTCCTGTAGGTGGCAAAATTATCCTATGAGGAATCCAGGGATGGACTTCACAATTTCTGTCCTGAGGTTAACAGTGGTAGATGACTTAAAACTTCACTTAAAGTTTTTCAAGTTCTGCAGATTTAAAGATGCCTTTTTTCCTGCTCTGAATGAACATGAGTTTGTCTGTTAGTACTAATGCTTAGAAATAATATTCTTTTTTTTTGTACTAGATTTTCTGATGATTATTTCTGAAAAATTCCTCTCCTTTTGGTTTTGTCCAACAAGTTCTAATTCGAAGGAAGAGAGGTTGGAAAACCAAAAATCAGTTATTACTTGTCAGCAACTATGAAAAGCAAGTCTGAAACCAATATTTAAAAGGCAGAATATAAGGCCACCTGGATTTCACCCAGCTTTACGTTTTTTTTTTTTCAGTTATCTTGTACTGGATGGAAGCACAGTAGCAAGACTTTTAAGATGTGTATGGATAATTTTTATAGAAAATTTGGGGCACCATGGTTATGACTATACCTATGTGTAAGGAACAAAGAAGCTTATAAATGATTACAATTAAAAAGCTAACTCTAGTCCAATAACATTTTATCCTCAGGAGTTGATTCCCATGTATCACTTGTCTTCATAACTCCTTTGGTTCCTTTCAAGATGGAGATATTAATTTATGCCCTGGATCCATAATTAAAGAGCCAGACAAAAACAAACAAACAAAAAAACCAACCAGAGCCATCACACAAAGACTAGTGACAAGCACTAAATATATAGTTACTTGACGAAGTAAGATTAAGTGGGGATAAAAAGGAAAAAGTATACTATGTTACAGTAATATGTTCTGAAAATGTTGACATAGTACAACTATTTTAAAAATAAGGGAGTAGGCTCGGTGACTATAGCTCAAGTGGCTAAGGTGCCAGCCTCAAACACCAGAGCTGGCGGGTTCGAATCTAGCCAGAGCCTGCCAAAACAACAATGACAACTGTAACCAAAGAATAGCAGGGTATTGTGGCGGGCGCCTGTAGTCCCAGCTACTTGGGAGACTGAGGCAAGAGAATTGCTTAAGTCCAGGAGTTGGAGGTTGCTGTGAGCTGTGATGCCACAACACTCTACCCAGGGCGACAGCTTGAGGCTCTGTCTCAAAAAAAAATTAAAAAATAAGGGAGAAAAGGAAGAACAAATGAAAACACTTTTAATTGTTCCAATTATTCTATTGGTTGTGGTCGTACGCATATTATTATTCTCTGTTACATATGTAAAGTAAATAAAGGACATGAATATTATGGGATAATGTAATTTTACTATGCTCTACAATCTTGAAAACCAGGATTTTCAGTACAGAAAAACAGATATAGTTGTAACAGAAAGTTAGGTTAAAACTCTGTTAATAACTTTATTTAGAAGTATCAAAGAGACTTGTAATGTGTTGTATCTTCAAAAACACATAGACATTTCCTAGCTCTCTCCTGGAAATAATGACCAGCCCAGTAGCAATGAGCAACCTTAAAGCTCAGACTATACTTTCAGAAAACCACTTCTCACTGAAAGAAACCAGGCTTGCTAGGGATATGGCCAATCCCAGGTCTGGGTCAGGAATCATATAGGTTGAGCCTGTGATATCTTGTCATACAAGATAGCAAGAAGCTATTTAAAACTTCCAAGTGGTATAAAAAAGACTCAGAACCTATGACGATGCTTTAATGGCCAATAATAACACAATTTGAACTTCGATAAAGTAATATTTGTAATGGATTTAAGCTCATTAAATATGTTTATACCCACAAGTTCATAATACTTGTACTTTAAAACACCTGGAAGAAGATGGGAAACAAGTTTATTATTTTGAAACCTGGCAACTAAGGAAAAAAAGTCAAATATTTATTTTCCATCTCCTGTATGAACTCTACCACTGGTTAATTACGTAGCAAATGTCAGAAGTATCTCTTTATAAAAACATTCCAACAAACAAATTAAAAAGAAATGATACCATTAGAATATTCCCCAACCTACAATGAATGAATAGATTTGGGAGTTGAGTATCAGATTCATCTAATGTCACAAAAAGGGAGAACCAGACCTTATTTGCCTTATGATGAAAGAACTGACCATGAGGCCATGACCTAGAGTCTAGCCAAAGACATTGAACCTGAGTCTGTTCAAACCTTTGGATCCATGTGCCAATATCCAAAGGGCAGGGGAACACGCAATTGCATTATGAGTGTACAATCAACAAAATGCAGGAAACCTCTAGGCCCTAAGACCAGGCTGGTTTTTCAATAGATAAATTTTAAGGAAAGGGAAGGGAGAAGGGGGAACTTGCAGATTAAAAAGAAATGTAAAATATATATCTAATAAAAAATGTAAAATGAATGTTAAAATACAAAGATATGCACTTATATCTTTATTTTTGTCATAAAATAATGAAGAAATGCAAGGAAGTGATTACTGTCAACATCAGGCTAGTAGTTACTTTTGTGGGATTATAATTGTAGCAGCCCACAAAGGGGACACGTGGGTCACTGGCAGAGTCTAAAAGAGTGTTTCCTTATAATAACGCATTAGGCTACAAATTTTGTGCCTGGCTTGCAGCCTTTGTGTTTTATTTTATAATTTTTAAAGGGTTAAAATTTAAGAAGAACTCAAAGCTCTTAGGGTTTTCCCACTAAAAATTATGGATATGAATATTTCTACTATAAATGCCAGTGGATGGTTTTTAAGAAATTTCCTATATTATAAAAATGTTTCTAAATAATAAGCTACAAATATTTGGAAAATATAGTATTAAATTCATATATGTGCATATAGTTATAAAAAAATCAAAGGATTAAGTATACTCTTCTAACAAAATTTATTTTGTTACAGTATTATGTAATGCAATTTGGTTAAATGAACTTTAAATGTTCATTTAAATGTTGATTTCCACAATTTTCCTTTCCTGCTCCCATACAAGATTATTCATGTTACTATATTAGAAACAAGAATAAGAGTATTGGAATAAATTCCGTATTTCCTTGAATGTCTGTACTTTGTTTTTCTCTCCATTTTCTGACATAGGGCAAAGATTAGTTATCACGCCTAGCCAAGATGACAGTTGTTAATATGCAGCATTACACTCAGAATCATCAAATTTGCAGAGCTCAAGCTCCTCCACCCACATAGGTAGCCTGTGTGTCTTTCATATATTGACTGACACAGACTTATTTTTGTTATTAATGTCTTAGAAAGTCAGGAATATAAACCATCATAATGAAAGCAGTTTTAAGTGCACTATAACAATAAACATAGACAAACATACAACCTCATTGTACAGTTTTGTCCATCAAACTATGATAATCTCCCTACACTTGTTTAAGCAGCATCTTAAATGGTGCAATTGAATGGTCCCCTTCCTCTTCCTTTTAATAAAATTATGTGGTGTTCGAGTGATTCACATATTCAAGAAGTGATCGGTCTAAGACTCTTCGGATAAGAGTTTCCTCAATTATATTAAAATCCTACAATAAAGAAAAATAATTAGAAACATTCAGAGTCAAAAGTGTTTCAGAAACTGGAGGATGGCAGTCAAAGCAATGCTCTCATTTTGCAGGAAACTAAAATGAATTGAGTGACTTGTCCAAGGTTTCACAAAGGCTGTCACAGAACCCAGAACTTTTACCTTGGGGCTAATACATTTTCTGTTTCACTTTACTGTCCATCTTACTGTCAAAATTAAAAAAAAAAAAAAAAAACAGTCTTGATTTGGAATTTGAAGGTTTTTTGTTTGTTTTTGAGACAGAGTCTCATTTTGTCACCCTCGGGAGAGTGCCGTCGTGTCATAGCTCACAGAAACCCTCAAGCAATCCTCTTACCTTAGCCTCGCAGTAGCTGGGACTATAGGCTCCTACCACAACGCCCAGCTATTTTTAGAGATGGGGGTCTCTGTCCCAGGCTGGTCTCTAACTCTTGAGCTCAAGCAATCCACCTGCCTCGGTCTCCTAGATTACTAGGATACAGGTATGAGCCACTGGGCCCAGCCTTGAAGATTTTTGTTTGTTTGTTTGTTTTTTGAGACAAGAGTCTCTCTCTGTTGCCCAGGCAACAGCCTTCCAACCTCAAACTCCTAAGATCAAGTGATCCTCCTGTCTCAGCCTCCCAAGTTGCTGGGACTACTGGTGTGCCTGACTAATTTTTTCTACTCCTCCTTCCACCTCAGCCTCACAGAGTGCTAGGAATACAGGCATAAGCCCTGCACCTGGCCTGGAATTTTAAGTTTTTACCTCATATAATTAGTAGTTTTTAGTCAATATTACAAATCCTGCCAGAGCACTATGTTCCACACAAACATGGACCATAGAGCTAATGTAAGGTGTCCCCACAGGATTCCCTAATGCCAGTAGTTCTAAGGAATATCTATTTCTGAAAAAATAAATTGTTGCAAACAAAACTCTCTTACTTCTGGCCCCTATGTGTCAAAATAAATTCAGAGTCAGCACGTTCTATAAATAAAACAAAAACCATTAACAGCCTTACCTTCTGCAATCCCTCTCCTCTTCCCTAATTAACAAACAAAACTGAAATATCTATTCAAAGTCCATTCTAAAATATCAAAAACACTAAAATCCAAAGGAAAGCCAGCCTGCACAGTGGACAAATCCAAGTTAGACTTCATACTGGCTTATTCTTAGGCAATTAGTTAACCTTTGAGCCTCAGATGTTTCACAGTTAACGAGGATAAAAATACAGTATTCACCTCACAGAAGTTGCTGCAAGTAATAAAATGAGATAATGTGCATAAAGTATCCAGCTTAGTAATGGTAGCTCAGGAAAGAAAACATTAAAAAAAGAACACTACTTGAAGCTCACTTCCATACCTGAGAATATGCTTTTGAGTGGCTGATAAGAATGTTTATTCTTATCAAAGTGGCTTCATCCTGACCAGCTCTGGATCATACTGTGTCTGAATGATCTTGAAATAGAGTAAACCAGAATAACCAGAACAGGCATGGACTCAACCTGCTTTTATTTTTTATTTTTTGAAACTGAGTTTCACAGCAACCTTAAACTCCTGGGCTCAAGCAATCCTTTTGCCGCAGCATTTCAGTTAGCTGGGACTACAGGTGCCCGCCACTATGCCTGGCTAGTTTTTCTAGCTTTTCTATTTTTAGTAGAGACAGGGTCTCACCCTAGCTCAGGCTGGTCTCCAACTCCTGCGCTCAGGCAATCCACCTCCCAGAGTACTAGGATTGCAGGCATCAGCCACTGTGCATGGCTTGACCCGCTTGTAGAATATCTTACAGAGTCAAGATAAAGAGGAACCCCTTTGTGTTACCAATGAGAAGCCACAGGCCAAAACCAGGTTCGAGTTTTGTGTGGCTTACAGGACAGAAAAGACATTATTAGATGGAGTGGAGAATATAAAGCCTCGGTCATGTGCCTCGTTCAATTCCTTAAATAATTACAATAATCCTACTTTATTTCCAGCCCACCTCCAACTGGCCTAACATGTGGGCCTGAACTGCAGAAATCACTCTGTACACATTATTTAATGCTCATGAAAGCTTTTGGGAGTAGGTGCTTTTGCTGTCTTCACTTACATGAACAAACTGAGGTTCAAAGGTTAAATATCTTCCCTAAGGTTTCAGGCAGCTGCGACAGAGCTATTATTTAAACCCAGGTTAGAACCCAAGCTTCTTGTGTTCAATCTAGATAGATCTGTCCAATGGGCAGTTCAGAAAGCAGGGAGAAAATTTTCAAATGTCCCCATCACCCATCTTCCCCAAATGGTAACATCTGACTTAACTACAGTATGTTGTTAGACTAGGAAATAAGCAATTAACCAAACTAACAGACCTATTTTTAAGGGTGTGTGTATAAAAATTAAAAATAATTTTTAAAAGTTAAATATGGTTCTTTATACAATGGCTATCTAGAACACAAATAATTTTTTCCAAGGCAGATAACTACTTTACTATTAATAGTTAAATTTATTAAAAAAACTTTATTTTCATAGATTCCTACTTAAGGCAAATACTTAACACTTTAGCTAGATACACATTTTTCCTCTCAGTTGGATTAAGAAAGTAAGTGTAACACAGACAGCATAGAAAAATAACACAAAAATAAGAAAATATACTTACTAGGAAATCATCATAAAACAAAGTGTGACTAACTTGCAAATGTCTTATTAAACTGCCATTGAAGGTACTTGGGTTCTCGTTAGGTATTAAACGGCAAAGTGGACAGAACTGGAAAGAAACAAGAACAAGAGCTCAGGAAAGAATTTAAAATAATTATGAGTGCCAGAATTTAAAAAAATAAGTAACTATTCAACAAAGTGAATTTTAACTTTATGACTCCATTGGCCATAGCTTGGTATTATGTTATAAAATTGCATAAACATGAAAGCAACATTAAATAAAATGGTATTTCTCCCTATGAGTTTCTTATCCATAAGCATATTTAAAAGTATAATTGTTTCATATTTATCAATTTATTATTTAAACAATATTATAGTTAGTAGATATATTGTAATTTGGTTAATTAGTTCCCTATCTCTTGCAATACTTAAGGTTTTTTTGTTTATTTTATTTTTTATTAATATTAAATCATAGCTGTGTACATTAATGTGATCATGGGGCACCATACACTGGTTTTATAAACAGTCTGACATATTTTCATCACACTGGTTAACACAGCCTTCCTGGCATTTTCTTAGTTATTGTGTTAAGACACTTATATTCTACATTTACTAAGTTTCACATGTACCCTTGTAAGATGCACCACAGGTGTAATCCCGCCAATCACCCTCCCTCCCCTCCCTCTCCCCCTTCCCTGTATTCTTAGGTTATAACTGGGTTATAGGTTTCATATGAAAGCCATAAATTAGTTTCATAGTAGGGCTGAGTACATTGGATACTTTTTCTTCCATTCTTGAGATACTTTACTAAGAAGAATATGTTCCAGCTCCATCCATGTAAACATGAAAGAGGTAAAGTCTGCATCTTTCTTTAAGGCTGCATAATATTCCATGGTGCACATATACCACAGTTTATTAATCCGTTCATGCATCGATGGGCACTTGGGCTTTTTCCATGACTTAGCAATTGTGAATTGGTCTGCAATAAACATTCTGGTACAAATATCTTTGTTATAATGTGATTTTTGGTCTTCTGGGTATATACCTACCCCATTTCCCTGAAAATAAGACAGTGTCTTATTTTAAGGTGTGCTCCCAAAGATGCGCTAGGTCTTATTTTCAGGGGACGTCTTATCTTTCCTGTAAGTAGGTCTTATTTTTGGCGGATGTCTTATTTTCGGGGAAACAGGGTAGTAGAGGAGTTATAGGATTGAATGGCAGATCTATTTTTAGATCTCTGAGTGTTCTCCAAACCTTAAGGTTTTTTTGTATGTGAATATTTTGTCAATGCAAATAATGTCACCTGTAGTATTTACCTTTTGAAGGATTATCTTCTTAGGATAAATGGCAAGAATTGGAGATCACCAGATCAACAGTTATCAACATTTATGGTTCACAATATCTATTGCTCTGTATTTTTTATTGCCATCAGCAATATAAATTACAACACACCAGCATTACTTATTGTTTACACATATTTTCCTAAGTTAATAACCACTAATTGCTCTTTGCAAAACTTTTTCATTTTGAGATATTTATAAACTTACAAGAAATTATAAAAATAATGCAAAGAGATCTCATGTCCCTATCACTCAGCTTCCCCAAGTAATAACATGTGATATAACTACAGTGTGTTGTTGAAATAGGAAATTGGCAATTAACCAGACTAATAGATCTTAGATCCACCAGTGTTTGTATATAGTCATGTTTTTCAGTGTGTGTGTGTAGTTCTATTAAATTGTATCATATGTATAGATTTGTACAACCACAACACAATCAAGATAGGGAATTATTCTGTTACTACTAAGCAACTCTACTATGCTGATACCCGTTTACTTCCTTCTTTCTCCCTAACCTCTCTTTTCTGCTTCTATAATTTCATTATTTGAGAATGTTACATAAATAGAATTATACAGTACATTTATTGAAACTTTTTTTTTTTTGGTTTGGTTTTTTTTTTGGACACAAAGTGTCACTTTGTTGCCTAGTCATGAGGGCAGTGGCATGATCATAGCTCACTGCAACCTCAAATTCCTGAGCTCAAGTGATCCTCCTGCCTCAGGCTCTGGAGTAGTTGGGACCATCGGCATGCACCACTATGCCCAGCCAATTTTTCTATTTTTTGTAGAGATGAGGTCTTGCTATGTTGCTCAATCAATCCTCCCAACTTGGCCTCCCAAAGTGCTAGGATTATAGGCATGAGCCACTGGGCCTGGCAATATTTCACCTCCTGAGATTAGCTTTTTCTACCTACCACAATGATTTTGAGACCCATTGAAGTCACTGGCTCCATCAATAGCTCCTTCCTTTTTATTGCTGAGTAGTATTCCATAGTATAGAGAGCTCACAGTTTGGTTATCCATTTACTTTTTGAAAAATATTTGGGTCCTATAAGTTTTTATTTATTACAAATAAAGCTTCTATGATATTAATTTATGGATGATACTGAGTATTTATGTACAGATGTTTTCATAAACAAATGTTTTCATTTCTTTAAGATAAATTTCCAAGAGTGAGACTGCTTGGTCATACAGTAAGTGGGTGTTTAACTTTGTAAAAACTTCCACACTATTTTTCAGAGTGGCTACACCATTTTATATTCTCACTAGCAATGTGTGAATTATTCAGTTTTTCCTGATTCTTGCCAGCATTTGGTACTGTCAAAATTTGTTACTTTGGCGTTTTGATAGGTATATATAGTGGTATCTCACCACAGTTTTAATTTGCATTTCCATAAGGGCTAATATAAATAACTCTTAATGCAGACTATTTTACTACATTTTAACCTTAGGTTTTTAAAAAACTCTATTTCTTCATGTATTCATTTTTTACACTATGATGTGCAGACTCATTATGAGTGCCAAGTATGTGTTGTTAGGCAGTGTGAAGTGGTATTCTCATATCATCCTCATAACAACCCAGGGAATTAATCGTGATCCTTATTCTGATAATCAGCGCCATTTCAGAGGAGAAAAAGTCTGCTTGAATTTACCCTGATACTAGTATTAGATCTGGAATTCATAATATAATTTTTTTTCACATTTTAACAATGTCTGACTTATCAGCTTGGATGATAACATTTTTCCTTACATTTAAATGAGGTCTTTTGATATTATTCTTTCCTACCTTATTGTTTTGTGAAGATCTCAGTTTCAATATGCTCAACTTCTACAAACAAGGGTTGATTCCTGAATTTTGCTTGACACCATTAATCTTTATGTCTTGTTTTTAATAAAATTACATTCTTTTAGTTATTATTGCCTTATAATGATTTATGATTTTCCAGTGTTAGCACTTTGCTTCATTAGAAACACTGCCTATCCCAAGACAGCCTTTAATCTACCTCGAGACCTCCATGTACAATGAAAACAGAGCTGAGACCAAAAAACACTTTAACGGAAGAACAATGTTGACATTGCACGGTGTGAGAGAAGGAACACCATTTACAGAAATTTGTTCATTTAACTCTCTTTATTGCGCCCCTACTATGTTCTAGGGGTTCTTGGAATATGGAGACCAATAAGGTCCTTTGAAGTATCAAATCCTAGCACTAGCTGTGTGATCTCGAGCAGTAAGTTTTCTCTTCTGTGAAATGGGGGTAACACCTGCCTTGTACAGGAGCTGTGATATTCAGACATAAGCTCCTTCATGTGCCAGGTGCATATGCATATTTGGCATTCAACAAATTCTAAATATTTACTGCTATCTGATCCCTGTCCTTGAAGAATTGGGGCTCCCTGAGGGAAGAAACTATATGTGTCCTGTGGACCCCCAAAATAATTTCCAATTTCATCTCAACCTCTCACTGACTTACTGTTGGCATGTAATAAATCTCAACCTGTAAAATGAGAATTATTTGTGTCCCAGGACTGTTAGTAGATATAAAATTATACCTCATTTAGTATTATTAAGCTCAGTCGGCACATCAGCTCAGTCTTTGGCACAAATAATGAATGGTTTGGCTGGGCTGGTGGCTCTTGCCTATAATCCCAGCACTCTGGGTGGCTGAGGTGGGTGGATTGCTTGAGTTCAGCAGTTACAGACCAGCCTGAACAAGAGAGAGACCCCATCTCTACTAAAAATAGAAAAACCCTTCGGGCATTGTGGAAGGCACCTATAGTCTCAGCTACTTGGGAGGCTGAGGCAAGAGGACTGCTTGAGCTCAAGAGTTTGAGGTTGCTGGGAACTATGACACAAGGGCATTCTGGCCTGGGGCAACAGTGGGAGACTCAGTCTCACACATACACACCCAAAAGGTAATAAACAGTTGCCATTATTATGACTTGAGCAGACCCTTTTTTCTTTTTGAGACACAGTCTAAGTAACCTCAAACTCCTGGGTTAGAGCGATCCTCTTGCCGCAGCCTCCCAAGTAGCTGGGACTACAGGCACCGGCCACAATACCCGGCTTTAAGCAGATACTTTCAATGTAGTATAGCAAGTGCTATAGTCAAGATATGAAGAATTATTTAAGACCTCAGAAGGGAATTACTAATTTTGGTTAGGAAGCCTGGAAAAGCTTCAGCAAGAGCTGCCTTTAACTGAAGTGAGAGTTGAATAATAAGCCAGCCAGCCCAGCAGGGAGGAATACTACAGACAGAAGAATCAATGTGGGAAAAAGGCAGGAAATCTTAGAAGAACAGGCGCTGCTCAGGTAATGGGAAAATCTCAGTGTAGCTGAAGAGAAAGGTAAGCTGGGGAGGTGGTGGGAGTTGACTTTGGAACCACCTCTGCTCAATATTTATTCAGGCAGCCAGTGTGGTCGCTCACAACTGTAATCCTCTCACTCTGGGAGGCTGAGGCGGGAGGATTGCTTGAGCTCAGGAGTTCAAGACTAGCTTGAGCAAGTCTCTAATAAAATAGAGACTCTAATAAAAATAGAAAAATTAGCCAGGCATTGTGGCAGGCACCTGTAGTCCTAGCTACTGGGGAAGCTGAGGCAGCAGGATTGCTTGAACGTAGGAGTTTGAGGTTTCTGTGAGCTAGGCTGATGCCCCAGCATTCTACCCTGTACAGCAGAGTTAGACTCTGTCTCAAAAAATATATTTATATTTATTCAAGCACCTAATGTTTTTGTAGGCAGTTCTGTGGGATGATGCCAAGGGCCAGAGGTACAGAGATGACTATGTCCTTGGTTCCTACTATTAAGGACCTGATTAGAGTTAGCAGATAAGAGAAACAGAAACCTGGAAGTTTAAGGAAAACAGTTTTTGTTTTTAGTCTTACATCAGTGGGGAACAAATGCAGGCCTCGGTCTCTGGTATACATAAAATTTAATTGTGTGACGAAAGAGACTTCCAGCAGAAGGACATGCAAACAGCCGGCTGAAATCTGTACTGCTCAAGCCCTTCTTTTGTTTTAAAACTGGGAGATTTGACCCGAGGAGAAGATAATAAGAATAGGAAAGGGGGGAGGGGGGAAAAAACCACAGTAGGTGAGAGGCAGACTGATCATTACCTACCTACCAAAGTATAGGTAGGTAGGTATATATTGGCCACATCTCCCTAATGTGGCCAATATCCTAACATCAGCTTATCCTTTATTATTTGTTTTTACTCGATGCTCCCAGGATATACTACTTATATCAGGAACCAACAATTTGTACAGTGTGCATTCAAAAGATGTTGGCCTCGTCTCAGTATGGGCCCTGATGGTGACTGCAATAGATGGATAACAGCCACTATATTAGAAGCTACTACCAACTTCAGATAATTGGGAACTACTCGTATTTCTGTGGTAGCCTCCCACTGATCAGACATGGTGATGGGACATAATGTCCTGGTAGCCCCGAGAGGGCAGGTCCTTAGCAGATGAGCTCATAGCCCATACACTGTGAAGGGCAAGAAACAGTAGACAGGGACATGGGCCTGTCCCAATTTGTGACCCAGCAGCTTCAGGAAGACTTTCACCCGACCTACTGATGCTTCCCTTAGCCTTGGAGTTTATATTTTCTATTGTGATTCCCAATTGTGCCTTTCAAGGTAATTAATCTTCATTTATTCTTCTTCCTTCTCAAGAAAAGCCAAAGGTAACTAACATCCTTGAGTAAACTGTCTCTACTTTTGTATTACAGATGACCAAATTGAAGACCTAAAGTACTTAACTCCTAAAAAGGGACAGATCTTCTCACAGAAGCTGCTTTAATGAGATTCAAACAAAGTGACACTTTATATACATAAAAAACAGATGTTTCTTTTCACTTTTTAATCAGCTGAAGAAGATTCTTTTGACAGGATATTTATTCTCCAAATCTGCAGGATACAGACTATGCAATGCTGGTCAACAAAGAATCAAATAAAAAATACAGTCATATTTGTAGCTTGCCCTCTGTTCATTGTTTTAACAAAGCAATGGTTCTCAGGATGGGGGCCTCAGACCAGCAGCAGGAGCATCACCTGGCAACTTATTAAAAATGTAAATTTTCAGGCCCCAGGTCAGGCTATTTAAATAGACATGAGGGGCAGGGCTTAGCAATCTGTATTTAAGCAGGCCATCCAGGTGATTGTGATACATGATAAAGTTTGAGAAGCACTGTCTAAAAGACAGGAGAAACAGGATAAATGACAAATTTGACCTTTAACAACTACATTTAAGGCAGAGCCTATAGCTCAGTGGGTTACACATACATGGAGGGTTGTGGGTTTGAACATGGCCCACGCCAGCTAAAGCAATAATAACTGCAGCAAAGGAAATATCTGGGCATTGTGGCAGGTGCCTGTAATCTCAGCCACTTGGGAGGCCGAGGCAAGAGAATTGCTTAAGGCCAAGAGTTTGAGGTTGCTGTGAGCTGTGATGCTACAACACTCTACCCAGGGTGATATAGTGAGACTGTGTCTCAAAAAACTAACAAACAAAAAACAACTACATTTAATAGAGAACATTTTTCTGAACTCCAGTACCTATAGAAAAAAATTGGGCAGGAGTTTCATTTTACTGAGAATCATTATCAGCTCAAAAGTACGTATGACTAGTCATTTAAAAAGCTAGTAAAGCGCCAGGAGCGGTGGCTTCATGCCTATAATCCTAGCACCCTTGGAGGCCGAGGTGGGCAGATTGCTTGAGCTTAGGAGTTCGAGACCAGCCTGAGCAAAAGTGAGACCCCTTCTCTAAAAACAGCTGGGCATTACGGCAGGCACCAGTACTCCCAGCACTCAGGAGGCCGAGGCAAGAGAATCACTTAAGCCTAAGAGTTTGAGGTTGATGTGAGCTGTGACACCACGGCATTCTACTGAGAGCTGCAAAATGACATGCTGTCTCAAGAGAAAAATAAAATAATAAGCTAGTAAAATGTTAAATAATGAACAGCACACATAGTATTCAGTTATCTAGAATGATTGGTGGTCCTTCTGTATTCACTGACCATTCTTAGAGCACTGTGTTCTATTTAAGGGCTGGATAAGGGAAACATCAATAAACTGCAATAGATACGGAAGGAAAATTAAGATGTTGAGGCATCTAGGGGAAAAAACCTTGTAATTGGGTTGCCATTCTAGAAACTTTCAAGCTTTTTTTTTTTTTTGAGACAGAGTCTCACTCGGTTGTCCCAAGCTAGAGTGTTACGGCGTCAGCCTAGTTCACAGCAGCCTCAAACTCCTGGGTTCAAGTGATTCTCCTGCCTCTGATTCCTGAGTTGTTGGGACTACAGGTGCTCACCACAAGGCCTGGCTAATTTTTCTATTTTAGTAGAAGCAGGGTCTGCCTCTTGTGCAGGCTGGTTTTGAACTCCTGAGCTCAAGCAATCCTCCCCACTTTGACCTCCCAGAGTGCTAGGATTACAAGTGTGAACCATTGGGCCCAGCCTGAAATTGTCAAGCTATGACAAAGTAAATTACTCTCTATCTTGAGATGGGGGCTTCATTAGATTACCTCTGAAAATCCTTCTTTTATAGTCATAATCATACAAAAATCTTCATTGGCTCAATACTATAAATAGCCCAAGTACACTGTAAAACAGAAACGCTGTTGTATGCCCATTATGTATAAGCTTTGGGCAGAGAGTAGGGGGAGAAGATTTGCAATTTTCTGCTATTTTATGACAAAATCACTGGTGGCATGAAGCCAAGCGCATTGAGTTTCTTTTGTATTTATGCTCATTCTTCTACTGTAATCCACAAGAAGTATGAAAATTTCCCACTGTGTTTGTTCTTTATTCAACATAAGTCATTTTCTCTGAGCTATGTAGGACAATTTTAGAACAGTCTAGATCAGTGAGTTTTAATCTGTGCGCCTCAAAAAGTTTTAAAGATCATTAATCACATTATTTTCAAAAAAAGTTCAAAGCACAATAAGTACATTCTTTCTTTTACTCTTTCTGTTGATCAACATAATTTAAGTGTGCCATGGAAGTTTAATTATAGGTTCAAGTGTACTGTGAGATAAAAAAGGTTGAAAAACACTCGTCTAGATTCACAAGGAATCAATACCCAAAGTCTGTCTACTTCACACCAAGTCCATAAAAAACTCTCCTTCCTATATGGTCTGTACCCAGGAATATGGAAGAGCATAAGAGTCCTTGGGAATTCCAGAAAAAAAAAAGTCTAGGTGATGTTAAAAGAAAAATCTTTCAGAAAGACAAAAACTGAAGTTACTTAAAATTAAAAATTTTTCTTAACCTCTCTCCCCTTCTCTCTCTCCCTCTCGGTCTCTCCCCCCGCTTTCCTCTCTCTCTCTTTTCTCCCCTCTCTCTCTCTCCTGTTCTCTCCTCCTTGGTGCTGCTCTGCACCATCCCTCCCTCACCAATAAAAACCTTCTGTACAAGCAAAAAAAAAAAAAAAAATTTTTTTTTTCTTAAATCAGTGAAATTTCTTTGTTTGTTCTTAGTTTTGCAAAATTCTGAAAAGCTTTCATTTTGGATGAGAGTATTTTGATTCAAGATGAGCAGGTTTTCTATCAGGGAAAAGTATTTAAATATTTTCTGAAAGGTACTTCATATTGTTTATTTGTTGCTAGATTTTCTTTAATAAGGGAACAACTTGTAGGAACTGTAAACACAAAGAATGACTTAGTCGATATTCTCCATACGTTAGTATACATGGAATTTTGCACAAAATCGGAGTTTAGAATCAATTTTTCTTCACTAAGTTAAGAATAAAATATATACTTTGCAGATTAGATAGCATATTATTTAAATTTTCTTCCGCCTTGGAATAAAAGATCCCTTGGGGCCAGAGCAAATCATATTTATCTTATTTCCTTATTCCTAGTACCTAGCATAACACGTGGCAGGTAAGAGACTCCTCATAAATAGAGAACTAGTTTCTGGGATAAAGATTTCCAGTAACTTTCTTTCTCTTCTGATAGAATTTTCACTGGTTTGGGTTTTTAAAAAATTTTTTTCCAATTCATATTAATTCCTATTACAGACTAATTAGGCTAGTGAGAGATGGCTAAAGAACAGTTATTGATACACCAAATCAGATGACAATACTTTTTCAATTATATAAATTCTAGTACAATCATCTTCTTTCTCTAAGGCAGTATTTACCCACATTCATGAATCACTATTCCTTATGGGAAAATAAGAATGATTTGGTTCAGTACCATATTCTTCAGGTATGCTAGGACAGAGAAAAGGTTGAGAATCACCAATATTAAGGGCTTCTGAGAATAGGAGGTCTGACAATGAAGTTTGCGAACTTGCTGCCACGCGCTCACCATGCGTTGGCAGCATTGTACAAACAGGTCAGTAAGGTTTCATGACCTTGGCATTTCTATGTCTCACTGCTGTGTTCCTGTAGACGCGTGATGGTGTCTCGCTGAGGGGGTTCATTATTGTTGCTGCATGTTTTTGTGTGCCGTGGCAAGAATGTTGGAGCTTGAATTAGAGCAACAAACAAACATTTGTAAATGTCTTGTTAAACTTGGCAAGAGAGGAAGTGAAATCAGGGACATGTAAGTCCAAGTTTATGGGAATAATGCCATGAAGAAAACAGCAGTGTACAATGAATTAAACGTTTTGTGAGTAGAGAGTCACTGGTGAAGAGAGGTTAGGGCAGCCAGCAACAAAACATGATGAAAACACGGCAAAAATTCGTTGAATTGTGCATCAAAAGTATCACCTAACTGCGTGAAGCATAGCAGACCAAGTAAACGTCAGTAGAGAAACAGGAAAATCT
The DNA here is from genome assembly GCF_027406575.1 of Nycticebus coucang. Classification (NCBI taxonomy): domain Eukaryota; kingdom Metazoa; phylum Chordata; class Mammalia; order Primates; family Lorisidae; genus Nycticebus; species Nycticebus coucang. The sequence continues at coordinate 23,882,756 of NC_069798.1, read as the reverse complement.
TAACTGAGTATCTGGGCATGAGGAAGGTGTGGCTCTTCCATCATGACAACGCACCAGCTCCCATGGCGCCATCTGAGAAGGAGTTCGTAGCCAGTAACAAATAACAGGACTGTACACTCTCCCTACTCTCCTGATCTGGCCCCCGATGACTTTTTCTTTACCTGAAGATAAAGGTAATATTGAAAGGAATACATTTTGATGACATTCAGGGCATCAAGAATAAAACAATGACAGCCTTGATGTCCATTCCAGAAAAAGAGTTCCAAAATTGTTTTGAAAGATGGACCAGGCCCCGGTGTTGGTGCACAGCTTCCCCAGGGGAGTACTTTGAAGGTGAATGTAGTGATTTTCAAGAATGAGGTATGCAGTACTTTTTTAGATGAGCCCATGAACTTAATTTTCAGACCTTGTATATGAAATGTATAGAAATCTTCCTGAGAACACATGACATTTGATCATCAGAATCATAGATGTGGGCATCTAACATGGTACATTAGGACACATTTCCCAAAGTCGCTCATACCAAAACCCAAAGACACAGAAATGAATTGATACTCTTGCATGTGTGCATGGAACCGAGCATCCTGCCCATTCCCAGCCTTTCTCTACTAGTTCTTCAAAAAGACCCCTGTCCCTTATCCCGTTAAGAATAAGGGTAATTATCACTGACAGAACACAACCAACAGGGCAGTCGGCCTTCCAGTTCTCCATACCTCACTTTTTGAAAGGATGGTTGGTCTTGATAGTGAAATAACAGAAAAATTATTAACTCATGGTTCTTTTAGTGAGGGCTAGAACTCACAAGCTCTCTCTCGGATCTGTGCCCTCTCTTGCTAGCAAGTACAGCTCTGTTTCTAGAACATCTAAAAGGAGCCCAACAAACAAAAAGGAAATGTAAACGTTCTCTTTAGATCACCAGCTCCTTGCTTTTTAGAATCTGTTTTATAGCCACAAGTGTACCCGAGGTGACACCTTGAGGAACACTGGGGTCTGGAGGCTCAGGCCTCAGGATCAGAAATACCTTTGAAGGGTCTGCCTGCAAGCAAGACAGCTGCTTATCATCCAGATGCTAAGAAGATCGGAGAACCAGAGTCACAGAACCTTGTGAAATGGGCTACAACTGCTTTTTTTCCTCTCTGCCCCCCTCAAGTTGAGCTGCAGCTTGGCCTCCCTGCCAGCATTCTTCCTTTCTTCGGAATGCCACACCATCTCCTTGCTCCCTTTTCTCTCTCTCTCTTTTCCCATTCTCTTTCACTCTCTCACTCCCTCTTTCTTCCTGAGAAGATGAAATAAAGTTTTATATTCTAATCTTGTTCTAGAGACAATCTTTTCTCGACCTTTGTGGAACACCTACTGAGCTTCCTACTCTAACACTTTTTTCCCCCATTTTTGTACTGTGATAGTATATCCTTCAAAGAAAAGAATTCTCAGAACAGGTCCTTCTCAGTACAGGTCCTTCACAGCTCTCACTGTGAGTCAGGTATATTTTATACTATAAAACTTGAATTCTATTTCTAAAATATGTGTATGACTGATTTAATAAAGAATAGGAAAGCAGGTAGAGAATTATTTTCCTGGTATCCTTTCCTTACGTTCTAAAAGCACAGATACCATGCACATGAACATCATATTTTACTGTTGAGGGTCTTATTAATTAATTAATTAATTTTTGAAACTGATAGACTAAGTCTCACTCTATCACCCTGGCTAGAGTGCCATGATGTCAGCCCAGTTCACAGCAACTTCAAACTCGTGGGCTCAAGTGATCCTCCTGCCTCAACCTCTCAAGTAGCTGGGACTATGGGTGCACAGCACCATATATGGCTAATTTTTTTCTTTTTTTAGTAGAGATAGGGTCTCACTCTTGGTCAGGCTGGTCTTGAATTCCTGACCTGACTTGAAGTGGTCCTTCCACCTTGGCCTCCCGGAGTGCTAGGATTACAGGTATAAGCCGTTGAGGGCTTTTAGTTAGAAGTATTGTCTATACATGTACTCTAATATCTATGATCTTTAATGAAGAACATGAACATGAATTATTTTCCTGGTATCCTTTCCTTAGATGAATTCTAAGAGTACAAGTGTAAGAGTCAAGACAACAGTGCATTTGTGTTATAGACATTTTAAGATGCAGAAGATTCAACACTGAAAGGCTAGGACGATGGACAGTCGGCTCTACTTGGGGTTTAGACTAACCTCTATGCAACTCAGCCGATTACAGAATACTTTCCATATGATAGTAAATGTCATATGAGGAAGTGATGAAACATTATTCAGTCCAATCCAAAAAGAGAAAAGAGACATTCAGTGAGTGTATTTATAGGCAAATATGCGACCAAAACATGATACCAGATTGCAGACTTATTTAGTAGGAATCTGAAAGCAAATCTATTGAAGACTTTTCTTCCTTCTTCAACATCTATGCACATATATCCCCACTTGCCCCGTCAGTCGCAGATCCTCTAAGTACCCATGGCAATAAACTACTGTGGAGAGGGGTAGCTCAGTATGGACTCCGCAGTTTGTGTTTCAAGCCAGCAGCAGTCCTGCCCCTGCCTGAAGGCATAAGCCTCCAGAGTCTGGTAGAAAATACAGAACTGCTGGAACCTTGGAATCAGGCTTTTTCTTTAATATCCATTTTTCATATCCCTGCATCTTACTAGGCACTAGGAACTCTGCCAAGAAGCATGCAGTGTTGAACAAAGGACCTAGGTTCCACAACTTTGTGAACTTAATAAATTAGAGAGAAAGACAAAGAAGAAATGAATATACAATGACAAATTGTAGTAAAAACTGAAAAAAGGGGCAGCGCCTGTGGCTCAAAGGGGCAGGGCGCTGGCCCCATATGCTGGAGGTGGTGGGTTCAAACCCAGCCCCGACCAAAAACTGCCAAAAAAAACTGAAAAAAGAGGTGAGAAAAGGAAGAGCTAAAATTAATTTGAGTGTCAGGGAGGGCTTTCTTGAGGAAGTAAGATTTAAGCTGAGCCCCAAAGGATAATAAGTAAGAGCCAAACAGTGAAAGAAAGAGTGCCCTGCATGGGAGAATAACCAGAAAGGATAGTTCTTGCTAAAAAACTTTCCCTTTAAGAGATACAATGTCAAATTTCTTGCAGAAATGGTCTTATACTTCAAACTAAGCATGCTATTTGTGTCATTTGCCTCCTTTGAGTCTAATAGTCCATAAATATAATTATTCAAAAAATATAACGTGGCAGAATATAATTACTATGTGAGAAAAAGGAGCTGTTGGTACATGTCAAAATCCCCAATATTCTTTTATTTTTGATTTTTTGAGACAGAGTCTCACTGTGTCACCCTGGGTAGAGCGCCATGGTGTCACAGCTCACAGCAACCTCCAACTCCTGCGCTTAAGCGATTCCCTTGCCTCAGCCTCCCAAGCAGCTGGGACTACAGGCACCTGCCACAATGCCCAGCTACTTTTTGGTGTTAGTTGTCATTATTGTTTGGCAAGCCCGGGCTGGATTTGAACCCTCCAGCTCTGTTGTAAGTGGCTGGTGTCCTAGCTACTGAGCTACAGGCATGGAGCCTGTTTTTTTTTTTTTTAGACAGAGTCTCACTTTGTCACCGTTGGTACAGTGCCAACGGTGTCATAGCTCACAGCAACCTCAAACTCTTGGGTTCAAGCGATTCTCTTGCCTCAGCCTCCCAAGTAGCTGGGACTACAGGAGGCTATCACAATGCCTGTCTATTTTTAGATACGAGGTTTCGCTTTGGCTCAGGCTGATCTCAAACCTGTGAGCTCAGACAATCCACCTACCTTGGCCTCCCAGAGTGTTAGGATTACAGGCATGAGCCACCACCACCCCCACCCCCACCCTCCCACTCACTGGCCATCCCCTGATGTTCTTAACTGCATCAGTCTTGAGCAGCTCAGAAAGAAAAGATGGATTATCTTGTGCTTTGATCTCTGAATCATCTAATTATTTTTGGAAGGCAGAAGAACCATTTGCTAAAATTTCAACTGCCCTGCCAGTAAATCTCTTATACCAGATAAGTCAGACAATGTCACTTATCTGCACGCAAAACCAGCAATCCAATCCTTTAAGGCAGTAATTCCTACACACACACACACACACACACACACACACACACACACACACACACACACACACACACACACACACACACACACACACACACACACACACACACACACACACACACACACACACACACACACACACACACACACACACACACACAGACACACCCCGGAGACAGAGTTTCACTCTGTTGCCCTGGGTAGTGGTCTGTGGCATCATAACTAACAGCAACTTCAAACTCTTGGGTTCAAGCAATCTCTTGCCTTAGCCTCCCGAGTGGCTGGGAAGCTGGGACTACCGGTACCAGCCACAATGTCCAGCTAGTTTTTTCCCTATTTTTAGTAGAGATGGGGTCTCCTCTTACTCAGACTGGTCTGGAACTCCTGAGTTCAATAAATCCACCACCTCAGCCTCCCAGAATGAGGATTACAGGCCTAAAGCAATAATCCTCACTGACTCAGAACTAGCCTTAGACTCAGCCCTCCTTCCTCAGGGCCTCTATTAGGGTGTTTTCAACATGTTCCCGGTAGGGATCCTTGACCATGTGACCCAAGCTAAGGCATGCTCCAGTCCTTACAACCACAGGGTACAGCATGACCTCCAGTGGCTCTAGATCCCTCAGAGTGACTTGTGTCTTAGGGTTCTGCTCAAAACACCTGCAGGTCTCTCATCCCGCTTGGTTCTATAATACTAGATGTATTATAGAACCAAGCATTTCTAAACAATCTGCTCTCACTTCAAGGCCATGGTAAAATCCTGGTCTCTGGGGTATAATTTTACCATTTTACCTCCTCAGCCCTCCTCCCTTCCCCCACTTTTACCCTGACTCCAGGTGAAGTGAGTTCCCCTACTGTGAGAGTGTATCACTTCCTCTGAGAAATCTTCTCCAGGCCTGATTTTATATAATTGATAAGATGTAGTGACCACCATTATCACCATCACCCTCTTCTATTTATGGACAGATCACCATGTGACCCTGAGTTCTTAGTTTACACACCTGACTTACCACTAGCTGTCAAAAAGCCATTATTATTATCAGCCCCATTGTACAAATGGTGAAACAGGGGAAAGAGGAGTTAATAGACTTTCTGGGAGCTGAACCTAAGCCTAACCTTTCCAAAGCCTAGAAATGGTGAAACAGGGGAAAGAGGAGTTAATAGACTTTCTGGGAGCTGAACCTAAGCCTAACCTTTCCAAAGCCTAGAATTTAATTACTAAAGTCTGTGGGTAATATGAAATCTGAAAGAATGGTGGGTTCATATTACCCACCGACTAACCCACCATTTCCCCTGTTTAAGCCAGCTTTCTTCAAAAACTCTCAATGACCTCTAAATCACAAAGCACCTAGCTGCCTGGGCCACCTTCAATCTGATGGCCAAACTGAATGACCCGTGGGCTGGACTTCTGCAGGAACAAGCATGCTCAAAGACCACCTAACTTACTGATATGGAGCTGTCCAGACTGCTGCTCAGATGCAGCCAAGATAATGGATCAGAGAGCCTGGCATTGCTCCAGCCAGAGAAGCACCGTGAGCACTAATGGTCAGGGTGCAGGCTGTGTTGATAATGCCCTTCACAGGGTTGCTAGGAGAGGAGCGATGACAAGAAAGCACTTAGACCTCAGTAAATGGTGGTTGCTATCATTCCATCTTAATGCTCTCTTTGAACTTCCTCTGGCTCCCAGGGTCCTATCATGAAACAACTCCCCAGCCCAGTTCCTCTTACAGGACAACTCAAGCAGGAAAATCCTCTCATACATGTGCTTCCCAATACCTATCAACCTCCTAGTTTGCTGTGCCAACAGCCAACCCCCTAGGACACTGGGATCAAAAGCCTTGTATGGTGTGTAACTTTTCTCTTGAGCAGGGGCTTGCCACACAGCTCTGGAGCTAGACTACTGTGCTCAAATTCTGGCTTTGCTACTTTCCAGCTGTGTGACCTTGTATGATTGACGTAACCTCTTCGAGCCTCAGTTTATCATTTGTAAAATGCGGGTAACAATCATGACCATCTCCTAGGATCGCTGTAAGGATTATCTCTGTATCTTTCTCTTTTTCTACCTGTCTATCTAATACACTTGTGTTTCAATCACATCCACTTTCCAAAAGGATTTTATCCAAACAAAGCTCTAAAACTGCAAAAAAAAAAAAAATCTAAACACTTGTATATAAAAAACAACACAGGTACATACATATTGAATAAATTTAAAATAACATTCAAGGCCGGGCGCAGTGGCTTGCGTCTGTAATCCTGGCACTCTGGGTGGCAGAGCTGGGTGGGTGGAGTTCAAGACCACCATGAGCAAGAGTAAGACCCCCACCCCCAGTCTGGACAAAAAAATAGAAGAAAAAAAAAAAAAACTAACGGAGTGTTTTAGAGGGTGGCTGTAGTGTCAGCAACTTGGGAGACTGAGGCAAGAGGATCACTTGAGCCTACAGGTTTGAGGTTGCTGTGAGGTATGAAGTCATGGCACTCTAAGCTGGGGCCACAGAGTGAGACTGTCTCAAAAAAAAACAAAAACAAAACAAAACATAAAATCAAATTCAAAATGATGTTTGAAGTAGTCTTTTAAGTACCCTGTTAAGCCAGGGTAATTTTGAAATAAATATACCCAACTGTAGCCAGGTTAAGGTGAAAGTGGCTTACTATAAACTGGCTCAAACTCAAAATGGCTCAAACTTTTTGGAAAACATTTTATTTTATTTATTTATTTGTCATCATTATGTATATTAGTTTTGTAAGCACAGGATAAATACTGATTGTGAAATAAAATAACAGATTAATGAAGATGGAATAATAACTACTTTTCATTTGTAAGGTATTGTCATAATAATACATTATTTTATGTATTATTGTATTATTGTATTATTTATTTTAAATAATACATTATTTTAAAATGTTTTTAACTTGGGATATGACCACAGTTAGTATTCTAAATTAAACCTTAACCCATCATAGTTGATGGGTCATCTTAGTTGATTATCTTAGTTGATCATCTTAGTTGATTATGCCCATGTTTACCGTTAAGAGATAATGTGTAATTTCATAAACGAAAGAGTGACTGCACATTAATAGTTCTTATCAGCTTCAACTAAACAGTTTTGCATATTGTAAACAGTCATAGATTTATCATAAGCTTAACATAAATTATTATCCTTCACGATATATCTATAAAAAGAAATCCCCAAATTCAGACATTCCTAAAACACAGATATCAAAAATCCTTACCACAGGTCTCCTTTCTGATCTGTGATGAGTAATACAGTGATACAGCAAGCTGTCTTCCTCCAATTCTCTCTGGCAAAATGGGCATACACACCTGGAAATCACATAGAATACAAATATTACTAAAATTGGCAACTAAGGAGTAGTCATTGAACAAGGAATAAAAAAATAGAACGTAAGTGAGTCTAGTTTCTGGTCCTAGTTCTCACCCTGATTTAATATTATTTTTCCTATCCTGATAATGATGTTATCAGGTGCCTGCATTTTTTCCCATGCTCACAGGAACAGAGTGGAGAGACGTTTACAGTACACTTAAAGCACGTTATTCTCTTTGGAAGAGATGTATGCAATCTGAGCACCCATTAACTGAGAAACTGAGAATTCCAGCACCCAGCTGTCCCTGGGTTACCTTTTTCTTCTAATTCTGGTAAACATCTGAATTGGATGTTATTTGTTCTCCAAATCCACTAGCATACAACTCACATTATTAGTTTCCACTGAAAAATAAAACTTGGCCCACAGCTACCTTGTTAAATCCTTATGGGGGGAAAAATAGCCACGTGCGGTGGCATGCCAGTAGTCCCAACTACTTGGGAGGTTGAGGCAGAAGGATCATTTGAGCCCAGGAGTTCAAGGCTGTCATGTGCTAGGACTGCACCTCTGAAGAGCCACTGCACCCCACTTCAGGCAACATAGCAAGATCTTATCTTTAAAAAAAAATTCATACTTACACTTAGGAACATTTGTCCCTTACATCTGTGCTGTCCTTCATGTGTCTGTTTGGTACTTGAAATGTGGCTAGACTAAATTCAGATATCCTGGTCATATAATATACATGTTGAATTTTAAAGGCTTGGCTGGGCATGGTGGCTTATGTCTCTAATCCCAGCACTTTGGGAGGCCAAGGCAGAAGGATCACTTGAGGCCAGGAGTTCAAGACTACCCTGGGCAACATAGCAAGATTCTTTCTCTACAAAAACTTAAAAATCAGCTGGGTGTAGTGATATGTGTGGGGGTTGGGGAGGTTGTGTGTTGAGGCAGGAGGATCATTTGAGCTCGGTAGTTTAAGGCTGCAGTGTTTTATGGTGATGCTACTGCACTCTAGCTTGGACAACACAGCAACACCTAGTCTCAAAAACACACACACACAGAACAATAAAAAATAAAGGCTTGGGTGGTGCCTGTGGCTCAAAGGAGTAGGGCGCTGGCCCCATATACCGGAGGTAGTGGGTTCAAACCTAGCCCTGGCTAAAAACTACAAAAAAAAAAAAAAAAGGTAGTAATAAAATAAAAATAAAGGCTTAATGTCAGAAAAAAGAATGCAACATATCTCAATAATTTTTATATTGATTACATATTCAAATAATAATATTTTCAGTTATTTAGTTAAATAAAATCCTATACATTAAAAGTTAATTTCACCTGCTTCTTTTTACTTTTTCCTTTTTTTTTTTTGAGCCAGTCTCACTCTGCTGCCCAGGCTATAGTGCCATGATGTCAGCCTATCTCACAGCAACCTCAAACTCCTGGGTTTAAGGGATCCTCCTGCCTCAGCCTCCTGAGTAGCTGGGACTACAGGCATCCACCACAACGCCTGGGTGATCTTTCTACTTTTAGTAGAGATGGGTCTCACTCTTGCTCAGGCTGGTCTCAAACTCCTGAGCTCAAGCAGTCCTCCCACCTTGGCCTCCCAAAGTGCTAGGATTACCACAATTGGCCCCTTTTTACTTTCTTTTTTTTTTTTTTTTTTTTTTTTTGCAGTTTTTGACCAGGGCTGGGTTTGAACCCGCCACCTCCGGCATATGGGGCCGTGCCCTACTCCTTTGAGCCACAGGCGCCGCCCGGCCCCTTTTTACTTTCTAAAAAAATTTTATTTATTTATTTATTTATTTTATTGTTTGGGATTCACTGAGGTTACAAAGAATTAGGTTATACTGATTGCATTTGTTAGATAAAATCCCTCTTATAATTGCATCCCACCCCCAAGAGGTGTGCCAGACACCATGAATCCCTCCCTCCTCCCCTCTTCCTGCTTGCTCATTCCCCTACCCCCTCCTTGTATTAGCTCATCGACTGCCTTCATATTACATTAGAGTACATTGGATTCCTGTTTCTCATTCTTGTGATGCTTTACTGAGAAGAATGTGTTCTACCTTCATCCAGCTTAATGCAAAAGATGTAAAGTCTCCATCTGTTTTTGTGGCTGAATAGTATTCCATGGCTTACATATACCATGGCTTGTTAATCCATTCCAGGGTTGCTGGGCATTTAGGCTGTTTCTACATTTTGGTGATTGTAAATTGAGCTGCAATAAACAGTTTAGTGCAAATGTCCTTATTATAAAAGGATATTTTTTTCTTCTGGACAGATGCCTAGTAATGGGATTGCAGGATCAAATGGGCTCTTTTTACTTTTAAGGTGGTTACTAGAAAAGTTTAAATTACATGTGATCCACATTACTGTCATATTTCTATTAGATGGTACTGCCTTAAATTCTCAGGGACAATATGGAGTCTCAGATCTTTTTGCTCACTTTCCACTATAGATATTACTTACTATCCCCAAGGTCTTGCCTTCTGGACACACTTCATGCTTGAGGGTTTTATAAGTTTGAATCATGTAGAAAATGCTTCCATAAAGCAAAGATTTCTATCATAAAGGCTAATGTTAATCCATCTTGTAAGACTGATTAATCAACAACCCTCCTCATTTCTATTATTTTAATTGTTTCCTATTTAATTCTCACCAGCAGAAGGAATTAGAATTTCAATTAGCTTTCATGCATTTTTTAAATTTTCATAAAGCCTATCAATTTTGTAATCAAACCACACACGCTTTCTCAACCTATGTTATATCTTCTTTCCTATTGGGTCTTGTGGTCAATCTAGCAGGATTCCTACTCTGCTTATAGCTAAAAGACTCACAGAAAATGTATTATATCATTTGCAAGGCAATTTCTTGGTGAACAAAAGGAATGGGAAGACCATTTAGACTTTAGGTTAAGAAATGTAAGCTATATTTTGAATATACTTTCTTAAAATGGGCAGAACTAACATTTTTCTTTGGGAGAGAGAAAGAAATTACAACATACTGAATACCAATACTGGGTAAATGGATTCATAAGCAGATTTAATGGTTTCAAGGCCATCGACCTATAATGTAGGCACACACAAATCATTCCTTTATCTGGTTGGTAGAGGTAGATTCCAAAGAGGTAGATTCCAAATTTTATAATTGGTCAGATACAGCTTATATTACCTTTCTAATCACAACAGTAATGACCTAGATTTGGGGGTATTTTGTTTTAAAAGAAAAAAATATTAATGCTTAATATCGTCCACTGTGTCTATCAGCTACCTCCAATGTTCCTCCAGCCTCCATAAGACAACCCACAAAAAAGCAAAGGATTCAGGGTGCCTGCTCAGGCCTGTTCTTCCCCTGCAGAACTAAGATACTGAGAAGCTGCTTCCTGCCTTCTAAAGAGAAACAAGCAAAATGATAAGAAATGAGCTGCAAAATGAGCAGTGCTGATGGAAGAGTCAACATGAATAATCTCAATTACGATCTACTTCAGGAATCGATTACTCAGGAAACAGAGCCAAGCAGAAATTTAACAGTTCTGCATTTTATTCTTGGATCTTCCTTAATACAAACTTGTCTGAGGAAGTTGTCCCAATCTCTCCAGTGTGTGTTTGGTTCCCTGAATGCAGTTTTGAAAGTAAATCAACATTCTTTGACAATGGTTGATACACATGATTACAATACCGGGTATTAAGGGTAAGAACTTAAACATAACTACATAAGCATTTTAATAATAAAAATGTTAACCCTTCCAGCCCATTACATTTTTTATAGACAAGTTGAAATTTGTTATTAAACTAAATTGTATTGAAACAAACCTTGCTGCTGTCTCCCTGAGTTCTTGTAGTGGTCCATACTGATCTATGTACTTCTGACAAGTCCTTATATGTGCTCTCATTTCACTGAGGCAAACCTATATAAGAGAATATTCAAAATAAACTCACGGTCAAAAGGGGGCTCAATGAAGTCTTATGTAATCCGGCTTTATAACTTTCAAGTAAGGTCATATTGTGGGATCAATTGATTCAATGAATGCATTCATGACAACAGTACCACAAAGTTAAGGCAGTATCAGGAATATACTATTTTCAAATTTCTCCAATACTTAGAAGACCCAAATGTTGAGTTTTTTGAATTTGATTTATCTAAAAAAGCATATATATATATATTTTTTTTAAGTGAAAAGATGCATAGTAACTTAAATTTACCTTTCATGCAATTACATAAATAGGTTTTAGGAAGAAGAAAGTGGGAAAGAAAAACAGACGAAGAAAAAGAGAGCAAGAGGATGAAAAGAAGAAAAACATTAAGAAGGAAAAATAAACAGAAAAGAAATACAGATAAAAAGAATAAATAGATGAAATTTAGAAAGGTCCACAGTAAGTTAACAGAAACCCTGTGACTTAGAGAAAGACATAAATGCCCTGGTTTTATAACATATCCAGTAGTATTACATGAATTCACAATACACAGTATACTTAATGGCTCCATTAACAGCAAACATAAAAGACGGCTCTTGCAGTCCATTTTTATCAATGCAGAATAAAGAGCCCTTGTTCCTCCAGATATACATTCACAGATCCTAACTATGAGGGATGTGTTGCTAACATAACACATATTCTACTAAATGCTTCAGTAGAACTCTGATAAGATCTTGTGCTAAAGGAAGCTTTGTATAGCTGTGGTAAGGTGGCCGACCCACTTTGCTTCATTTTGCCCAAGCTACAAAGTCAAAGACGAAATCTACCACATCAAGAAAACAGTTAAAGGGGCAGCGCCTGTGGCTCAAGGAGTAAGGCACCAGCCCCACATACCAGGGGTGGTGGGTTCAAGCCCGGCCCCGGCCAAAACTGCTAAAAAAAAAAAAAAAAAATCCACATATGAAAACAGTTAAAACTGTTTAACAAAAGGCAAAAATGAAAGTGGAAAAGTAAAAACAAAACTCTTGGTTGACAAATATCCATCTATTATGAAAGATACAAAAACTAGGATTGATCTAGGTAGCTGTCTTAAACAGATATTTTTACAACCTTTAACATCTAACTTCACACATTAGTGTTCTCTCATCTCTTTACTACTACTGCTAATAAAAGTTTATTTCTCTTTGTGATTCTTTGTTTAATAAAGCATGCCTCATGAACATAAGCTGAGGAATATACAAATTTATTTATATGACAAATAAATTCATCAATTTATAGTCTAGGCACAAAATTATCTAAGACATTGTAAGAGACAACAGAACAAACATAAACCACTGTGCCAGTTCTAATGGTTCTTATCATCTAATAAAGAAAGAATGATGTGTAGACAAGTAGATAGGAAACTAATACAGGAAACTGGGATATTAAGGTCAAGCCTCACAGAATGGAGGTCTGCCTGGACACTAAAGAACAGTCTAAAAGGGCTGTACAAGGAATGGGCAGCCTTCCTGTCAAGAGGGGTATCATAGAAAGAGATAGATGTTAGACATATCTAAAAGAACAAATCAAAATCCTTGTGACTAATCAGAAATGGGGAGGGTGGAGGGAACGTAAAAAAGGGAAGAGGATTTTGACCCAAGATAATTGAGAGAAAGCTCTTGTTTCTGGAAGAGACCAAAGGTAAAATCAAGAACTGGATGACAGAATAATAGGAGGAGTTCGATTTTGTGCATGTTGAAATTTATTTTGTAACAAACCATCTAAGTAAAAACAAGGAATATTCTATTATTAAGAATGTAATTGCTATTGATTTTGAGCATCTACTATATTCCAGACACCCTGTCAAAAGCCACCCATCAGATATATACACACACACACATATATATTTTTACACATCTCACATGTACGTTATTAACCTTCGTAACCACCCTATAACATGAACATCATCTTTTCCTTCATTTTACCAAGAGGTAAACAAAAACTCAGAATAATAACTTTCCCTAAATCAGGAAGAGTAAGTGAGAAAATCAGTTTTTAAACCAGGATATCTGACTCTAAAGACCAGGTCTAAATTCTACAGTTAGGTAGCCATGAATAGAGTGAGTCTTACACAAATATTTAGAAATGCATTGAGCACTTACTATGTGCCAATCACTTTCCAAGGGGCTGGGTACACAAGTGTCAATAAAACATGGAACTCAAATATGATGGGAATAGATGACATTATAAACAAAAATCACAGAAGCATAATTACAAATCATGATAATTTGTATAAATCAAAAGCACAGGCTGCTAAGAGAAAGTATAACAGGGCTATAATTTTGATAAGTGATCAAGAAAGGCTCTCTAAGAAAATATAGATGCTTAGTACATAATCTCTCTTGATCTCTAGACTCTTGCCAGCTAATTGAACATATCCAGAACAGAACTCTGTGGATTCTTCTCCAAATTTTCTCCCCATATTAGCACCTTCACTAATGGCTCCAGGTATTTTTGACATTACTCTCATTCACTGATTTCCTTCAATTTTACCTTCTTAATATACCTTGAAACAGCCTCTTATTCCCTAACTAGTGCTATCACCCTAATTCAACTTCCATACCTGATCTATCATAATAGCTACTTAGCTGTTTTCGTGAGTTCCACTTGTGCTCACTCCAAACCATTCTACAAAGCGTATGTTAGAGTTATATCTTAAAACTATAAAAACAATCTTGGCACTCCAATGCCTATACTCTTTCTATGGCTTACTATTGCATTTAGGATAAAATCTCTAATCATCAGCATGACCTCTAACACATTATATGATCTGACCAGGCTAGTATAGGACCAAAGGTGGGAAAGTGCAACAAGGAGGAAGTGTCCGACAGAGATAAACACTGCAAAGTTCAAAATAATGTAGGTGGAAACACGCCACTGGATTGGATGACAAAATGATTGGTGGGCTGTCACAGAGTAGCAGGAATAGGGTCACGGGAGTACCAGAAGAAGAGAAAATAGAGGTGGTCAATGAAAGCATTTGTTTGAAACATTAGGTGATGGTAGTTCAGGGACTGTCTTTTTGCAGCCAATATACATGAAATTGGAAAAAAGGAAGTGGAGAGTCCGAGATAAAACACTTTAGAAAAAGTGGGTAGGATGGGGTCAGACGCAGAGGGGAAATGATCATTTTCTGAAGGACGCAAGCCAGTAACCATGAACGTGGGCGGGGTCACATACCAAGGTGTCACACTCAGCGCAGTTCTGGTACTCGGATTTCATTCTTTTGGCTACATCAGTTGCTGGAACTCCTTCTGAAGGAAGATACGCCCGGCAATATGGACAGGTCCACTTATTATTCTTTAGACTGGTGGCAATGCAGGAACGGCAGAATCTACCCCAAACAAACAAAGAATATGAGTACATCACTCGTCTTGAAAAGGATCAAGGAGCCACCATCACGTGTGTGCTTGTATCAACTGTGGCTTAATGACAGTGTACACCATGAGCCGTGCTACCAAATTATAGGTCTGCTTGCATCCTACGCTTCCTGAGAACCACGTAAGACTTTGTGGGGATCACACATCTCACCACACGAGCTTGCGTGCGTTTAAACAAAAGTAAGAATATAAAGCAGGTGAAATAGTGTTCCTACAAACCAAGTTAAAACTGTAACTCAAAGGATATCTAGTGTTCTTCCTTTTCCTTAATCCTATTTTACCTCAAATTTCTGGGGAAAATAGGTTTTTGCTCTCTGTGTGTGTGTGTGGGGGGGTTATATTAAAGAAAATAGGGCGGCGCCTATAGCACAGTGATTACGGCTCTGGCCACACACACCCAGGCTGGCAGGTTTGAACCCAGCTGGAGCTAAACAACAGTAACAATTGCAACAAAAAATAATCGGACTTTGTGGCGGGCACCTGTAATCCCAGCTACTTGGGAGGCTGCGCAGGAGAATCGCTTAAGCCCAAGAGTTGGAGGTTGCTGTGAGCTGTGATGCCATGGTACTTTACCCAGGGTGACAGCTTGAGACTCTGTCTCAAAAAAAAGAGAAAAGAAAAAGAAAGAAAACACCAGCAAATCCAAAAAGTAAAAATAGGCTGGGTGCAGTGGTTCATGCCTGTAATCCTAGCACTCTGGGAGGTTAGGCAGGTGGATTGCTTGAGCTCAGGAGTTCGAGACCAGCCTGAACAAGAGCAAGAACCCATCTCTAAAACAAGTAGCTGGGCATTGTGACTGGCACCTATAGTTCCAGCTACTCGGGAGGCTGAGGCAAGAGGACTGCTTGAACCCAAGAGTTTGAGGTTGTTGTGCGCAATGACAATCGCCACTCTATTGAGGGCAACAAAGTGAGACTATCTCAAAAATAAATAAATAAATAAAAAGATGATCATAATAAAATGTTAATGTAATCTCAACCTATTCATAGAAGCTATTGAAGGCTACAAGTATGCAGAAGTAAAAATGAACATTTAGATTAGGTTATATATATTAGCACGACCTCATACCTCTTAAACTACTCAGGATATAATATCAATTTAATACATGTCAAAAGTTAGGCTTTTTAAAATTTAAGAATACCATATACACTGAAGTTCATATACCATAGGCATATTAGTTCATATACCATAGGCATATTAGTTCAATGAAATCTCGCAAACTGAACACACCGTTGTAACCAGTACCTATAACAAAAATCAGAGCATGGCCAGCCCCAGAACCTCCCCTCCTGTTTCCTTCCAGCCACAATTCTAATCCCTGCAAGGTAATCACTAATTGTTTAACTGGATGTGAAGGAGCTCAGGAAATTTCAGCTCAAAATATGACTCCATGATAAAAAGAGTATTTTGAATTAAAGGCCCTTAGAGAATAGCAGGCCCTAGGAAGGAGCCTTCCCTCTATCTGTGTAACCAGATGAACTCATCAAAAGAACAATTGACTTCCCTTCTTTTCCCTGTTATCTCACCATATTGCAGAAAAGAAATCAAGAATGAAACCAGAGCTGGGGCAAATCATTTTAAGCATACTATCTGTCTCTCAAGGTTAATTTAATTTGCAAAGAGAATCACTTACAAGTCAATCTGTTTCCCCATCCATTCATCCTCCCTAGGAGCTATTTATTGCCCCTAAATAATAGCATGACCTCAGCTCGCTCTCTCCTCAAAAGGAGAGTATAAAAATATCTGGATCCCATTGTGATATTGGGTAATCTCCCTGTGATTATCCCCGTGCTCTCGGCAAATAAACCTCCTCTTATTAATCTCCCTTAATTATGAGTTGATCTTTCAGACTTTCAGGAGAAAGAGGAAGTTTCTCCTCTCACCCTCTCAATGTATTTTAATATACAAAACATTATGATATACTTAACAAATGTGTAAGGCTACAGACTTCTAGCAACAGAGATTAGTTTTGCCTGCTTTTTTACTTCTATAAATGTAATCATCTGGTATATATTTGTGTTTGCCTTTATTAATTCTACTTTATGGTCAAGAGATTTGCATAGTGTTTTACACAGGTGAGACTGTCCATTCTAATTCTGTGAAGGCTATTGTGTGAACACATCATTACCATTCTATTGTGAATGGGCATTTGGAAAGCATCTAAATGCTTTCTGATGTTAAGCTTTAGGAATGGACAAGCCAGCTATTCCAAAGCATTCTTGTTCTTTTTCCCCCCCCTTTAACTCCCAATTGTACTAGTCATTACTGATTGTTAACAGTATGCTTTTCTGTGTCTGTTATCAAATTATTACACGCCCATGAAGGATGCCCAGCTTTGCACAGTGCTTGAGTCATCTTCTTAGTGTTTATGTCCGTCCAACATCCATACCTCTTTTTTCTTGCAACATCCATCCTGCTCTTGCCCTGCAGGAACAACACCTCTTGTGTTACTTACAATCTTGCTGGGACCTCAGTTAAGGTGTCCACCATGTCCCACTGAAGGTATAAGGACTAGGTATAGGCCAGGCCAAGTAGACACTTTCTGGAAGTTGCATACTGAACAGAGTGACGTAGTAACTGATTCAGCAGCAACTAGAAGGGACTGGCCTGCTCTTTGCTTAGAACCTCTAGATCTGCCTAGGGTCCTACCTTTTTTCTTCTAGCTGTTTTCCTTATTATTTGGTAACTATTTATTTTAGTGTAATTCCAAACTTGATACACCGATTCCTTACAAACATTCTTAACACTTCCATATACCTTAATTCATTTAACATTAACAAACCCCTAAGTAAGATCATATTTTCATTTATAAATAAGGAAACTGAGTCACACTGCATGTAAATTACTTCTATACGGTCACATTTAAAGAAAGTGCCTGCATTGGGTTGGTCTTAAACTGGGGCCTTCTGACCCAAAGTACTTTAATTTTTCATTCCATCACCGTAGTTACCCCAGCTGCAAAGAGCAAGACTTTAGGAATCGAGAAACAAAACAAAAATGTCCCAGGTTGTCCATAACAATACTGCACGATAAAGATCACAGAAATGTACACAGAACAAGCAGCGCCTGAGCTTACAAATGAGATAAGTTCTGTAGGTTTGCTCTTAAGTTGAATTTGTTTGTAAGTTGGAACAGGTACATTTACCTATTACCTGTAACAGCCTGTTCTTAAGCATGAATCATACGCCAGTCAGGTGTTTATAACTGGAGACTTCCTATACAGAATCATCAGAATCTTGGACTCTGCCTCCCTCTTGCACAGTCCCAAGCACACGGGGGCTACTCAGTAAATGGTCAGTAAATTGAAATAACAAAATGAGTTATGAGGAATAGCCCAAAGGAGAATTTTCTTGGAGGGCCTAAAGTTCTTATTAATAAATAAAGAGTGTGCCCTCTGTGTCTATCCTGACTAGAACTTAAAGGATACAAATGGACACAAGCTTAAAGAGATAAGAGCTTCCCCGCAACACACCCCACGATGGCTGAGAATGATGAATCAGAAAAGGAGAGACCCAACTGAGGAGAATCTACATGCAAGATAAAACTGGATGTCAATTGCATTTTTTAAAAAGCTGATTCAAGGGCTGGGTGTGGTCACTCACGCATGTAATTCTAGCACTCTAGGAGGCCAAGGTGGGTGGATTGCTAGAGCTCAGGAGTTTGAGACCAGCTTGAGCAAGAACGAGAACCAATTCTACTAAAACTAGAAGAAAAACTAGCCGGGTGTTATGGTGGGCACCTGTAGTCCCAGCTATTTAAAAGCTGAGGCAAGAGGCTCTCTTGAGCCAAAGAGTTAAGAGGCTGCTGTGAGCTACGGTGCAATGAGATTCTACCCAGGGTGCTAAACAAACAAAAAAGCTGACTCAATGTTTTCAAAAATTTTGAAGGAGTTGCCATTGTTTTAAAATTAGATTTCACACCAAATGTAATTTCCTGGCTTTCTGTGAAAAGCTAGTCTCCTGCATCTCTGGAATCCCATTCCCAGGTGCCCCTTCTGGGGGCCAGGGGGCCACTTGCTCTCACACTCATTTCTATCACTTGCCTCCCCCTAGCTTGAGTTTGCAGCTCCTGAAAGAAATCAATCAGGAACTAGATGATGATTCAAAGAACTCTGAAACCAGATAGAAACAAAATTACCCACTCCCATTTGTTATTTTATTGACCCTTTCTGTTTCCCTAAATAAAGTGATTAGCAGTAAAATCCTCATAATGAAGAGGCAAAGTATCGGAGGAAAACAGGAACAGACAACTGAAGACACTGGGTACAATATGTACCCTATCTCATAAGGTAAAACTGAATACTGATAGATTTAAAAAGAAACAAGATGAGTTAGGTAGTCCATGGGGTACAGGGCTAGAATGGCAAAATAAGTACCCAGGGCAGGAGGTAGGGCTCCACACCTGGGATCTCAGCACTTTGGGAGGCCTCTAGGGAGAGGCCAGGTGTTGGGAGACCAGCCTGAGCAACTTAGCAGGACCTCGTCTCTAGAAAAACTTGAAAAATTAGCCAGATGTTGTGGTTCATACCTGTAGTCCCAGCTACTTGGGAGGCTGAGGAGGGAGGATTGCTCGAGCCCAGAAACTCAAGGTTACAGTTGTAATCAAGGTCAAACTCATACTACATACCACTGGCTGCAAGATAGTAAGTCAAGAGACAAGGAAAATAGACTTTTATTTGGAGATCCAGCAAACCTAGAACATGGCAGACTAAAGAACCATCTTAAGTTAGTAAGAACTCTGTATTAACGGAAGGGGAAGAGGGTGGTTAAGTTGCAAAAGGTAATTGAAGACCACAGACGTCTGGGCATCAGTAAGGGTCTGAGGAGGTTGTAAAATGTGGTCAGTAAATGTTGGAGGATGAAGGTCTGGACGCTCCTAAAAAAGTTAACATAGCATTATTATTTGTGTATATACTTTTCTTATCTCCCTGGGAAGTTAGAAATAGAAAAGGCACGATTGTCACCTTTCTTCTAGCCTATATGCAGAGCTACACACAAGTTTTTAACCTAAAGGATATTACAAGAGTATCAGAAGCAAAATGGAGCTAATAATGTTAAGTCCCCCTGCCACACTGTTACACACAGTGAGCTGTGAGTGCACCACTGCACTGCAGCTTGGGCCACAGAGTAAAGCCCCATCTCTTAAAAAAAATTAAAAAAAGCCAAACTTCTCATGAATGCTCCAACCCCACCCCCCACACACAACTGCCCCCCCCCACTCACTCACTTCCAGCCAAATTAACTTTCTCATTTTCTACCTTCCTCTAAACCAAGGCTGCACAAAATGAGGTCCCATTTAGTAACAGTTCATGTTTAAGCATAGAAACAAAGAAAAGTATTTAGAAATGCATATACTAATCTGATAAAAAGAATAATTTTACATCTGTTGAATCTAGTAACAATGTATTTTTACTCACCACTTCACTAATAAGGATAGTAATTTTTAATGAGAGTTTCTATTTCATATATATCTTTGGTATTTTAAATTCCATTTTTCTATAACACATTTTTTTATTTTACAAAATTATCAGTCCATGATGGGCTGGAAGTTCAAAAAAAAAAAAAAAACTTACTGGTCTTTACAAGATAATTTGAGAGGCATTGTTCTAAATATCCTAAGATTTGCAACTCTCTCACATACTTCCTACCCCAGCAGATTTCTTTGCCTTACTTTGTTTAACCTTTAACATCCATCACGATATAAGACACTACACAGAGAAAAGCCCCATTTCTTAAAAAAAAAAGGGACACTTTTTTTTTAAAGAGACGGGGCTTTAATACACACTTAACATTTGCATCTTGTTTATCATCCGTGTTCCCCATAAAAACACAAGCTCCAAAAGGGTGAGGATTTGTGTCTATGTGCTTAGCACAGAGCACCTGTTTGCTAGATCAACAGACGGATGCACTCCATATGAATAGCAGATCTAGCCAAACAACCATCAACAAACAAGTGATAATGATGAAGCAAAATGAACAGTGACTTTTAACTTAAAAATTGTGTGGGCTTGGAGCCCGTAGCTCAGTGGTTAGGGTGCTAACCACATACACCTAGGCTGGTGGGTTCCAACCTGGCCCGGGCCTGCTAAACAACAATGACAATAACAAACAAAATAGCTGGGCGTTGTGGTGGGTGCCTGGAATCCCAGCCACTTGGGAAGCTAAGGCAAGAGAATTGCTTGAGCTCAAGAGTTTGCGGTGGCTGTGAGCTATGACACCACAGCACTCTACCAAGGGCAACATAGTTAAGACTCTGTCTCAAGAAAAAAAAAAAAGAAAATTGTGTGGATTCCTACTAGTAACAAGTAGGTGGGTGCATTATTGCCTGACAACCAGGCTTCTTAGTACAATTCTAAGGGTCCTCTAGCAAAGCCTGATAATGATCTAATTTTTGGTTTACAAAAGCAGATTTTAATAACACTTAAAAATGTGTGCCATACATGTGCTGTTTAGTTGTGTGTGTCAACTTAGCTAGGTTACACTACTCAGTTATTTAATCAAATAGTTCTCTAGGTGTTGCTGTGCAGGTATTTTGTTGATGTGGTTAACATCTAAATCAAGTTTGCTGTAAGTGATCCCCTTGATAAATCAATTTCTTAAAATCTCAGCTCTCTCTTGGGCGGCGCCTGTGGCTCAGCGGGTAGGGCGCCGGTCCCATATGCCGGAGGTGGCGGGTTCAAACCCAGCCCCCGGCCAAAAAAAAAATCTCAGCTCTCTCTATTAAACACACACACATATCTCATTGGTTGTTTCTCTGGAGAACCCTCATTAAAGATAACATAAATAGATAATAAATATCTATAGTAAATAATAGGATAAGAAGTTTTGATGTTAGATTAGAAAAGAAGTCTTTGGGATTGTACGTATCCTGTAAGAATGAAAGCACTGAGGTGTATTTCTGGGCCAGTTTAAAACTTATTAGGAAGACTCTCAGACTCTACGTTGAGAACCATCAATTAGGTCCAGGCATTCCTGCTCATATTTGACCATAAATGAATGTTTTTGGAAAGCACTTGAAAGCACTTCAAAATTATCCTAAACAGAGTTTCATTTAAAGAAAAAATTAGGTTATATCTTCCTGGATGCTGCTTATACCAGGAAGGTAAAAATACATACATAAATAAATAGGCATAAGTCTGACTTGGAACGGTTGTATCCACGTAATTTCAGTGGAGACCGGCTCCTTGAGTAGTTAGCTCTCATAGGTAGATAGCTCTCTTAGAACCTCCAGCTCTGAACTCTTTCCCCAAACCAACTCTTCTAGAGCCTCTGGGATATTTCCATTTGGATATGAAGGAGCTTAGGGAATTTCACCCCAAAATATGACCTCTTGGTATAAAGAGTATTTTGAAATAAAGGTCCTTAGAGATCGACAGGCATAAGAGGGGGCCTCTGTCTCCATAATGACCAGAGGGAGGCACCAGGAAGAACATTAGTCTTTCCTTCCTCTCCCAGTTGTCTGGGTATCTGCTGTAGGAAAGAAGATCAACAATGTGATCAGACCCAGACCATTTTAAAAATAATGGTTCTCTCGATTTCATTACCCATATTCCTCATCTCTTCCCTCCCCTTTCAAGTGAGGATATTTAAGCTTCTGGGCCCCGTGGGATATTGGGCACTCTGTGAGTCTCCCTGTGTGTCCAGTAAATAAATTTTTAATCCATTTTTCTTATTAATCTGCCTTATTGTGACTTGATCTTACAGTGAACTTTAACACTACCATATCCAATCTGACAATGGATTTATTGATTTTTTTTTTATTTTTATTTTTTTTGAGACAGAGTCTCGCTGTGTTGTCTAGACTAGAGTGCAGTGGTGTTATCACACCTCACTGCAACCTCAAACTCCTGGGCTCAAGTAGTTTGGATTACAGGTCACCACATAGGGTAATTTTTCTAGTTTTTATAGAGATGGGGGTCACGCCCTTGCTCAAGCTGACCTCAAGTGAGTCTCCATCCTCCCCTTCCTAGAGGGCTAGGATTATAGACATGAGCCACAGTACCTGCCTGAATATTTATTTTAAATGTAAATTTGATTCTTTTTTAGTTCTATTCATACAGCATCAACTTATGTGACCCCATTTCCCCAGCTCTCTCTTTATAGAAGTTAAAGGAAAGGTAAGAAGCCATTGCCCCCAATATGCTTTTATAACTGATAAAGCAATATGAATAAAGCCCATTTAAAATTTTAAAACATTAAAGTGAAATTTCTGAAAGTCCACCAAAGGAAAAAGAACTAAGCTAACGGTAAAGCTATGTGGGACATCTTGGAAAAGTCATAGACCAACCTTTTGTAGCCCAGTTTTCTTCTAAAAGAAACAAAGAGAAAGGAAATAATATTTGTTCGTAGGGTTTTGCCGTTTGCTGAAGGAAACAGAAACCATGCTTCCAGCCTTTACCATGGGCTACTTTTACATTTTTAGTGCTCGTAAAAATTCCATTACTTACCCTATCTACAAATGAAGAAACTAACTCCACAAAAGGCAGTTAAGGACCTTTATTTCAAAATACTCTTTATACCAAAAGGTCATATTTTGGGGTGAAATTCCCTAAGGTCCTTCATAGCCAAATGGAAATATTCCAGTGGCTCTAGAAGAGTTGGTTTGGGGAAGCCAAAAATATTTCACCCTTTTGTGGAAGAGATTTGCATCTGTAGAGAAAGGGTACATTGGTGGAATCAACAGGCCCACTTTCTCTGAGGTGCCTCCCTAGCCAGATCTAGAAGACATTGAGACTCTACCATCTTTGAAGGTCTTACAAAGAAACCTACCACAGGCTACTGCCTATCCTGAGAGCTGCTATCTGTGAGATTTCATGGGCATCACAACACTGTCTTTGCCCCACGCCTGCCTTTCTCCCTCCCATAATCTGTCCTGCAATGCTCCAAACCCTTATTTCTGCAACCTCAAGAGGGTATAATAGCATCAAACATCTGGTCCTTCCCTTGAGTTTTCATACTTTGTATGAATCCTGTGCCCCCCATGCACGCTAATACGTTTGTATGTCTTTCTTCCTATAAACCTGTCAGTTATCAGATTGTTTTGTAGACTCCAATTATCAAAACTTCAGGGGAAAAATTTAAACTTCCCTATAGTTTTGGTGCTGTGAGCAGGACAGCAAATCGCTCTGTCCCAGAACCTGTGGATGGGATCTTGGGATAACTGATGACAAGTTGGCAAAGAGCAGTGAGAATTAATTTTTTTACCAATTCTCTTCTCCCAGACCTCTGCCTATAGCACTCAGTCAAATAAGGCTGCTAAGAGCCTCTTTTGACTTTTTCCCTTCCTAAATACGGATTAATTGAGGGAGCAGGGGAGTGTACGTGAAATAGCTCTTGAGTTGGTTTGAATTGCTTTTGAAATGAATAAATTGGCTATATTTAATAGAAGAAAACTTTTTAGAGAGCTCATGTCTAAGATGGCTATCTTCTTGGTACCTGTGAGAAGATGCACCAGGAACATAGCCTTAGAAACTCTCTTGGCAAGATTTTTAAAACAAAGTTAAAATATTTTATATGCTCAAATTGCCTGATTTGGACTCCCTGTGAGATTTGCAAAAAAAAAACACCAAAAAAGACAATCTACCCTTTGGGTGACCATTTGTTTTGCAATCCTCTCTTCTCTTTTGTTTTCTTTTGTCTTAAAAAGGAGAGAAAATGGCTGAACAGAAATGAGAGTTATATTTGCTGCTTGTGAAACTTTTCCTTTCTGGAATAGCGGGGATAGCCTATGGAATACCTGGGACAACAGGTACCTGCCGTAACACTCAGTTAATTTTTCTATTTTAGTAGAGTGAGGGTCTTGCTCTTACCCAGGCTCAAGTGATCCTCCCGAGGGTGCTAGGATTACAGGTGTGAGCCACTGGGTCCTGCCCAGTTTTTTCCTTTATTAAAATGTGTATGCATTTTTTTGACACTCTCTGTGAGTATATATAGGGTGGCCACAAAGTCCATATGCAATTTAAATTGCACACTATTTAAAACTGCACACAAACTTTATAGCCACCCTGTATATATTGCATATGTATATGTATATATATACACACACACATATATACAAATTTCTTTTTTCAATCTCACTCTGTTGCACTGGCTAGAATGCAATGGCATCACCGTAGCTCACTACAGCCATCAACTCCTGGGTGCAAGTGATCCTCCTTTCTCTGCCTCCCAAGTGGCTAGGATTATAGGCCACCAACACACTAGGATAATTTTTCCTATTTTTGGTAAGAATGGAGTTGGTCAGGCTGATCCCAAACTCCAGAGCTCAAGTGATTCTCCTATCTCAGCCTCCCAAGTATCTGGGACTACAGGTGCGCACCCCTAGGCCCAGCTAATTCTTGTTTCATACAATTTTTTTTTTTTTTTTTTGGTAGAGATGGGTGTCTAACTATGCTGACCAGACTGGTCTCAAAATCCCAGTCTCAAATAATCCTTCCACCTCATCCTCCCAAAGCGCTGACATTATATATATGAGCCCCCATGCCCAGTCTGCTGATTATATATTTAAAAGAATTTTTTAAAAAGACTTCTAGGGCAACAAGTCCACTTCATCAAAAACCACTATTCTTCTCTGCTCTCTTTAAATTGTGTTTCTTCCATGGGAACTTCTTAGTCAACTTTTTTCCTTTGAATTTCTACTAAC
The DNA here is from genome assembly GCF_027406575.1 of Nycticebus coucang. Classification (NCBI taxonomy): domain Eukaryota; kingdom Metazoa; phylum Chordata; class Mammalia; order Primates; family Lorisidae; genus Nycticebus; species Nycticebus coucang. The sequence continues at coordinate 23,857,410 of NC_069798.1, read as the reverse complement.
TAAAACCTCATTGGCCTTTGGAAATGCCTAAAATCTCCTCAAATTTGCTTTTCTAAGATTTGTTGCCCCATTTCCTTCCATTTCTGCACCTCCTCCTTTTGCCTCCAAAACCACGCAAAGTGTTCTAGAGGGGATTTTTAGTGACTCTGAGACCTCTTTTCCCCCCCCTTTCTGAGCATTTCTATTGCACAAACCCCAAGACCTCTTGAAGAATACACACACACTAACCACTCTTTTGAGGGTCCCCTGTCTTTCTCACTGAGCCCCAAAATTCATGGGTAGGTTTCCTTCAAGTCTAAAGCTCTGGTCTCTTACATTAAACTTCCTAATCTTCTTGGCTTTTGGATACAGGCATCTGTGTGTTATATTGTTTCTGCCATGTATATATGTGTGTTTGCATATTGTCTGCATGGTACCAAATTGACTTACAAATGAATGAGCATTCATAAATTAAATAACTATAGCTCAAATATTTTTTAAGTTCACATGACTTATTTAAAAAAATTTTTTTTGTGATGAAGTCTCACTCTGCATCATTATACTTCACTGCAACCTCAAACCCCCAACCTCAAGGAAACCTCCCAATTTGACCTCCTCAAGTACTAGGATTATAAGTGTTAGCCACTGTGCCCAGCCCAAGTTCAAATGACTTTATCAATCTTTGGTAAAAAAAGCTACTTTCAAAGTATTGATAAAGTAAAATAAAAATGGCTTTAAAATTCAATTTAGACATTTTTGCTTGGATCTATTGGTCAGAAGATTCATACAATCTCTGCTAGATGTTTTAAAAAGTTATAAAGCTCGATCTGTCTATGAGCTAGTCTATGAGGGCTAGCTTCTGGACTCCTCCAAAGCCTTGCACACATCTTACTGTGAGCTTCTATCTTTGGGTTCTGGGGTCTAAACAGGAGGCCATGGTGATATTGGGGAACAGATATGTGTCCATTGCACCTGCGACACCACCTGCAGGGCAAAGCCAAGTCCACCATGGCCCAATCTTCCCTGGCCCAGCTCTATCTCCTGGCCATGCTGACAAGGGTCAAATCTTTTAGACAGCATCTTTATAACTCTGTCCTCTGTCCTGTTCTCTGTACCAGATTTATCAATCCAAGGCTCAGGTGGGCCCTGTCCTTCATAGCTGCCTTGGGTATCACATGGGTACTCAAGGCCCAGGATAACTGGGGGAGACACTGAGGAGAGTACTTGTGTCCAATAACTGAAAGGCCTTGGTTAAGATAAAACTAGCTAATGCAGGGTTATCTTGGCTTTGCTTTTTAAAGAAAAAATAAATAAATAACAATTGTTTTCCATGAGCAATTCAAATATAATTGTTAAAAATAGATTAGGAAAGTATAAATGTAATAAAAGTTCATAAATGAACTTCAAAATAATTATCATGTTTTATACTGTGTTACTTAGTTTTCCAAATTCCTTTGGTAACTACAACCTTAGAGTTTTGCTCAGTTAAATTAAATCTCATATATTCATTGAATATCTAAGTCATTTGCAAATAAGATATAACCCTAAAACATTAATTATTACATATAGGCTTAAGCTTATATAATTTTGGCTTCTTGTATCAGAGAAACAAAAGGTATTTTGGTTTGTTAGTAAATACAGTAGAACCTCTGTAAGTTGATCATTCAAGGAACTGTAACAAACTGGTCAACATATAGAGGCAGTAAACATAAGGAGCTAGATCTACTGTATTGGTACGTACATGTGGTGCGTGTCCAGTCTCTGAAAATTAGGTCAACTTAAGGTGGTAGTCAAGGTAGGGAGGTGGTTAATTATGGAGTTTATATTGTATGTCCTCTTCCACATTAAAAATTGTTCTATAAAAATGCCTACGTTGGTGGGGCACAGTGGTTCACACCTGCAATCCCAGCACTCTGGGAGGCTGAGGTGCATGGATGGCTTGAGCTAAGGAGCTTGAGCCCAGCCTGAGCAAGAGCCAGATCCTGTCTCTACTTAAAAAAAAAAAAAATACAAAAACTAGCTGAGCATTATGGCAGGTGCCTTTAGTCCCAACTACTTTGGAGGCTGAGGCAGGAGGATTGCTAGAGCCCAAGAGTTTGAGGTTGCTGTGAGCTATGATGCCATAGCACTCTACCCAGCGTGACAGAGTGAGATTCTTCTCAAAAAAAATGCCTATGTTTCTAAAAATTTTAAAATATGTGTGCATAAAATGTTTTGGTATATAATAGTTAAAAAATTACTTTCTAGATTTTTCACTAGAAATGAAGGTTATTAAGATTTGAAATCATAATTAATATATGTAATTGTAATATTAGAAATAAGGGATTAAAAATAAAAATTTTTTAAAAACCACATCACATGTACTCTATAAATATATACAACTATTATGTTCCCATAATAATTAAAAATGTAATACAAAAAGAAATAAGGAAACAATTCTGGAAACAAGTGGTGTACCCAAAAAAAGCAAGGTTTTTTTTTTTGTGAGAAAAATAGTAAGAAAGGCATGAAGATGTGATTTTGGTTAGAGAAAAAAATAGTTCAGGGTAGAGGCTATTTAAAGGTTGTGTCCAATTGAAAAAAGTTTATGTTTTAAAAAGAAAAAAACGCTGTTTTTAGATTCTAGCCCTAGTATTATTATTATTATTATTATTTGCGGTTTTTGGCAGGGGCTGTGTTTGAACCCACCACCTCCAGTATATGGGGCTGGTGCCCTACTCCTTTGAGCCACAGATGCCACCATCTAGCCCTATTATTTTTGAATGTTTTATTATTTGTACCAAATCCTGAATTTTTAGTTCCTTCCCATATCCGGCTGTGACTCTCCAGACTAATGATTACCGTTGTTTTCCAACCCGTCTGACTTAAAATCATTAGAAATTAAAACTATGCTTTTCTTAAGGCCCTACAAACAGATGCTAGACAACTTGACATAATTTCTAATGAGTATCTTTTGTCACAATAAGATGGAACTGCAAACCATCCTATTAAGTAAAATATCACAAAAGTTGAGAAGCAAACACATGTATTCAATAACAAATTATAACTAATTTATGGAAGAAAATCTCAATGAAATCAAGCTGGGGAATAGTGAAGGAGGAGAATGGGTAAATTCACACCTATTGGGTACAGTGCACATTATCTGGGTGAACGGCACACTTAATAACTTTGATTCAATCTGTACAAAAACAAAGTATACAAACAAAACATGTGTACCCCCAATATTCTAAAATTTAAATACTTTTAAAAGTTAAAAAAATAAGCTTCTAAAGAAACTTCTACAGCAACTTATACATAAACAGCGTTCATTCCTGCTGATGTATGGACTACTCAGAAAGTTCACTGAAACACCTGATTCAAACTGCAATTCAGGAAAGCCGTCAGATTGCCATTGCCTGTCTGCTCCAACTGAAGATGCTTCAGAAAAACTATTTCATAAACTTCTCCAGACGTTAACCTTTTATTTCCTTCTGTTTCCATAGAAATGCATCTTACCAACTATCTTTTCTGTATCACATACAGATGCCCAGCTTTGACAGCCCATCCATAATGTCATCTCTTGGAATGGGACACAACTGTTTGACCTATTCTTAGGACTAAGACACTGATTAAAAAGATATGAAATAGTATACTCAAATTCGGTTATTTTCCTGCTTATTCCATTCTCTGTTTTCTCCTCCCTTCTCTATTTTTTACCCTGAAACTTCTAACCAAAATCTCGCCATAGCTACCAATCCTACCTTAATATGTGAAACTTTCTAAAAATAAAGTTTCAAATAGGGGACTAAAGGAAATAAAAATATATTTTTAAATATAAATATGTAAATATAAAATATACATTTTATAAATGTATTTATGTTTATATTATAAATTATAAATAAATTAGAAATTAAATAATAATTATTATTATATAAATATAAATCTACAAATGTAAAAAATATACTTCTTTGACATGTGTCTTTGATATTCTTGGAGACAGGAATAACCCTGAAAAGCTGCCTTTTGTGGAGGAGATTTGCATGCACAGAGAAAGTCTACACTGGTGATCCACACTGGTGAAATAAACTACCAGACTTTCTCAGAGGCCCCACTGGTGTGGATGGAGCAGTTGAGAGGGAGGGACTTAACTGTTAAGTCTGACAGCTTTTGGAGGTCTGACAGAGGAACTTACCCCAGGCTGCTACCTGCTATTTCTCTGTATCAGAGAGGTTTCACAGGTATAACAAATCTATCTCCACCCCATGTCTGTCTTTCTCTCTCCCTTCCAGTCTTGTCCTACTATGTTCCAAGGCCCAGTTTTTTCTGTAACCTCAAAATGGCAAAGCATCAACAATCTAGTCCTTGCTTTGAGTTTTCATATTTTGTCTGACTCCCATCCCCATATACACCTTAATAAATTTGTATGCCTTTCTCCCCTGTTATCGGTTTATTTTACAGAATCAAATTATAGAACTCTCCAGGGGAAAAATTCAAATTTCCCTAAAGTCACACAGCTGGCTAGTAGCAGAACTGAATTTCAAATTCAGCTTTCTGTATAAGGCCCATAGCTTCTGGGACATCACAATACAATTTATAAAGGGCTCTATGTATTCGTACAAGGTATTGTTGTCATTATTAAACTTGCTTGACTTGAAATAGGTTTACAAACCTAAATCAGCATAAACAACCTAATTCAACAAGTTTGGAAATCTTGTTTCAATATGAGATACTAAAATAGAGAAATTTCATTTGCATTTCTACATTGTCCAACTTAATTTCAATGGAAAAGAGCAGTTCATTTAGAATGTACAAATGGTGGTAACAACACCTACAGTCTTCAGTGCATAAGGGACTCTGGTTAACATAAAATGGAAGGGGCCCAAGTACATTTGCCAAAAGGAGGAATATGGAAATTCTGCCCACAGCCAGAACAATAGACATAGATTTTTCAAAACAAAGAACAGTAAAACAAGGGAAGGCAATTTGTCCAGCCCTTGTTATGATGTTTTATGACTATTTTTCCAGTTGCTGGTTTCCTATTCACTTTAACAAAGGAAAAGATTAAACAGAAATTTTAACATTTCACAAATGTCTATTATCCTTTAGTAGAAGCAAAAACATTGTAAACAATAAGTTGTAGTGTTCAAAATGCAAACCAGGAAAACAATCTTCAGTCAGAGAATTAAATAGCAAAACTGTCCATTCCAGTTCTACCAAAAAAAAAAAAAATCTTCAGGCTACCCCCTGTTCAACTTTGACACACTTTTAAGTTCTCATGCTAATAAAGCAAATTTAAATGTAGTTACCCTTAGGTTATTATTGCCTTGAACCAATGTATATATTTTGTGATTTTACACAAGAGACTCTTGGCTTCCAGATCTGCCTTTGGATATTAAGTCAATGAGCTACAACTAGACAGCTCAGAAACAGCAGTAATCGTAAGAGTGGGTAAATTTAAGCTTTGAGTTTAAAGTACAAAAGGGAAGCAACAGGCCCTGAAAATACAGCCACAAAATAACATCTAGAGCACTCTTTAAACATTGTGTGGGTTGCACGTTTTTCACTTAGGCTCCAGGATGAGCAGTGGTGCAAAGAGGTTTTTAGATAGTAGGCTGTAGGTGTTAAGGACCATCTAAATCCTTTTAAAAAAACATTCTGTGCACTTGTCCTTACACTGAGGGATTTCTTTTCTCCTGGTAAGCCCCCAAACCCATAAAGCCACTCAGTATTGCTCTGGTCCTTCAGCATGCTACAGTTAATCTACTGTCCATAGAAGACAAGAGGGCTTCTGCTCCTGAGCTCTGCGGGCAGCCGCAGACACCCAGGCGGAAACACACACACACACACACACACACACACACACACACACACACACACACACCTGGGGTTGGGGGAGGGGACTGGGACAAGGGAGTACACAGATTCACAGATCCAGGCGGAAACACACACACACACACACACACACACACACACACACACACACACACACACACACACACACACACCTGGGGTTGGGGGAGGGGACTGGGACAAGGGAGTACACAGATTCACAGATCCAACTTCCGCCATCAGTTAGTTACCAAGCACACAGGGAGGACGTGCCCTTTTCCTATGGGGACTGTTAATAAACTCCTCATGGAAACTAAAACGACTTTGCACACTATCAGAGGGTTTTAGTTAAGTAGTACGTTTTTAAGTTAGTTTAATCTATTCTTTCTACGGTTTGGGGGAGGCGGGGCGTAAAGCAGGCAGTGGGCAACCTTCTGTCACTTTGTAGCTAGGTTTAAAGGGCTCCATTCACTGGTTTAGGGCTAACGTTCAAGCCCCAGGCTCCACCCTGGGTTGTGAAGCTCTAACAAGTTGTTAAATTCTACTACTACGGAAAGTCACTCTAACGCCCTGGTTTGCCTTGATCTTTGAGGGGTCTGGGTGTCTGTGTTGGGAAGGGGTGTCTTGGGTAGAGGGGTGGAAAGACTGCTAGCACAGATCGCTCTGCTCAGGAGAGGAGCCTCTGTGGGCGCTCTGGAACACGTGCACAGCCCCAGCAAAACAAAACCAACCCGGTTTCCGGGGCAGAGGGAAGCACAGCGCGTTCTACCGAGTGCAGCAGGATAACAGTGCTTCGCTGGAGTCCACTACTTTGCAGCCGGTTGCTCGTTTCCCTTCTGTGCTAGGGAGGGTGCTGGTTCTCCAGCCAAGAGTACCTTCCCTGGCTGGCAAGCCGTGGCTCTGGGCGGGACCTGTGCCTGGATCCGCAGCCCTAGAGCTCCGCACCTGGGCTTCGGGAGGAGGAGATTAGCTTGATGCCAGGCCCGCTTGTTTGTTTTTTTCTTCTAAAATCCCGTGTCACTTTCTGACTGGCATTTCCCCCACCGCCAGCACAGATCCGGTTTGTTCCTGCAGCGGTTTCCTAAGGCGCTGGCTTCTGTACATTCCCCGGCCCCCAAGCCGTAGGAATTCCCCCTAACCTCACTCTCCCCAGTAGTGGGCACGCAGACTGAGCTCCCCGGCACTTACACGTGGCCACAGCGGGTCCGGACAGGCTGGTGCAACACCTCCAGGCACACTGAGCAGTCGAAAGACGTGACCGGCAGCTCGCGGTCCCTCCTGCGCTCCAGGGCCCGCGGGGTGGCAGAGGCGGGCGCCGATTTGCCACTATCGCTGCTCAGCACGGAGCCCATCGCGGTGCTCCTCGCCCCAACAGCCGCCAACAGCTCGGTGCCGGCTGCGGGTTCGTTTTGTTGTCCTGCGGTGGAGGAAGGAAGTCCCAGCCCAGCTGTGATCGCCGCCTGCCAACGCACTCAGCCAGCCAGCGCAGAAGCAGCCTCCGCCGCTGAGCCCAACCTTGGTCTGGAGCAGCGCGAGTGCGCGGCCGCAGGTCTGAAATTATCTTTCGCAAAAGCAGCGGCGGTGGAGGCGGAGGCGGAGGCGCCAGCCGCGCGGTGCTAGCTGCAACGTCTCGTTGTCCCGGGAGGATTGAAACCCGAAACCTCAACTGCAGAGAAGCGGACTGGGGCGGCAGTGAACCATCCACTATCACACACAGCCTTCTCCCTAACCGTCGGAAGTTAGGAAAGTGCCGGTCTTGTCGTGATCCGAGAACACCCACCTGTAAGGTGATGGCCCAATCAGTTGTAATCATAAGCTATAACGATGCCCTATGACTGACTGAGCGTCTCCTGAGACAGTGCTAATCACTACTTCGGTCATCTAATTAATGGCTAGGTAGAATGGGGGAGTAGAAAGACTTACAGAGATGTGGATTCGAATCCTACCCCAGGACAGGGATTTTCATTCTAAATCCCATTTCTCTGGCGATTTAGGATATCTTCTGCTGCCAATACTGTCCCCACTCCACCCTCCAAACATCGCCAAGTACATCGTTCATTAACTCATGCATTTATTGAAGACTTATTAGCGCCCACTGCATGCCAGACTCTGTTCTGGTGAAGAGGACACAGTTCTTAACCAGAGAACAAAAATCCCAGTTCTCAAAGAACTTACTATTCTTTTTTTAAAAAAGAACTTTATTTTGAGATAATTACAGATTCACATGGAGGTTTAAGAAATAATACATAATACACACATACAATACATACATATACAAATACATCTATATAAAATACACAGACTATAATAAAGCATAAAATACACGTATATTCCTACGTCTGGTAAACTTCACCCAGTTCCCCCAGCCTTTAATTAGAAGCTATTATAGTTAATCAACAAATAAATAAATGAACAAGATCATTTCAGATGATAAGAACCTCGAAGAAGGTAAAACAGGGAGTGAGAACGGGCAATGGATCGGGTCAGAGAGGACTTTTTGTATAAAGTGACAGTTGAGCAGAACCATAAATAATGAAGAAGTCAGCCATTCAGAGACTTAAGGAAAAGCTGGGGAGTACTGTGAGCAGAGTGGGGTAGGACCACAGAACTGAAAGATGGGGGAGGCAGGATCTTAGGGGTGGTAGGAAGGTGAAAGATGGAAAGACAGTCACTCATATCTTTATAAGAAAAACAAAACACCGGTCCTCTATCCTCTATCCTGTGCCTCAGCTCCTGCCCTGTGTCTTCTTCAAGGCCAAATCTCTTGTCCTGATTCTACACTTTGTGTCTTCATTTATTAATTATCCACCCCTTATCTGGGTCAGTCTGGGTTCTGAACTGAACATTCCACTTCCATCTGTCCAAAAGCAGCTTCCTCATCAGGGTCACTGGTGTTCTTCACGTGGCTAATTATGATGGATTCTTTGCATTCCTTTTCTTTCTTGATTTCTCAACTATATTTCTCGGTGATCACTCCCTCCTTCTGGAAACACTCTTTGGGTTTACTTCTTTCTTTCTGGCTGTTCTTTCTCAGTCTGCTTTGTGGATGTCTCCTTCTCCCCCACAATAAACTAGAAAATCCTGGGGTTCTGTCTTAGCACGTTTTCCCTTCTCTCCCCTGTGGGAGACTGAGCACCGTGCTTATGGGAACAGTCACCGGTTCTTGAGGGAAACACCAAGAACACAAGAGATGTTTTGCAGCCTGGGGATAAGCCCTCAAGCAACTTAATGCTCTAATGAGATAAGATCGGTTACTTGTTAGGAAGCAGGTGTTGGACCTTGAACATTTGTGGTGCATGGGAGTGGGAGTGGAGCCAGTGGGGAAAGAGCACATGCGATCAATAAGCCCCTAGCCCTTGTGTGTGATCACTGGGCACACCCCACACCTGCTTTGTATCCTCTCAATAAATAGCCACAGTGATGGAGGTTACTCAGGGCTCTCCTGCACCTATGGGAAGCCTCATCTCCAAGCTTGTACTTTCCATCTGTGTACCCACACTCCCCTTTCTCACTCCCTACGAATCTCAAAAATCACATAGATTTTGTCACTATCCAGGTTGCGAAGACTTTGAAGCTTTTTCTCCACCTTCGGCCATTCAAATGCCTGCCTGTTTACTTGACATGACCACCTGACAGAGACATCTCCTCATCCCAAAGTGTTCAATAATGAATTCATCATAATAACCACCCACCTTTCCTCCTTCAGCGGTTTATCACTGTTAGCAAAAGGCACAATATTCCACTTCATAGCTCCATCTGGACACCTGGAAGTCATCTTTGATTTCTTCCTCTTCCTCATTCACATTGAATGAATCACAATCACAAATCTGTTTCCATATACTTCTTAGTAGCTCTTTTTTTTTTTTTTTTTTTTTTTTTTTTTAATTTTTTTATTAAATCATAAGTGTATACAATGATATGATTATGGGGCATCATACACTCACTTCATAAACCATTTGACACATTTTTATCCCAGTGGTTAACATAGCCTTTCCGGCGTTATCTCAGTTACTGTGCCAAAACATTTATATTCTACATTTACCAAGTTTCGCAAATACCCCTGTAATATGCACCACAGGTGTGATCCCACCGATTCCCCTCCCTCTACCCACCCCCCCCTTTCCCACTTCCCCCTATTGTTAAGTTGTAGCTGGGTTATAGCTTTCATGTGAGAGTCCCAAATTAGTTTCATAGTAGGGCTGTGTACATTGGATATTTTTTCTTCCATTCTTGGGATACTTTACTAAGAAGAATATGTTCCAGCTCCATCCATGTAAACATGAAAGAGGTAAAGTCTCCATCTTTCTTTAAGGCTGCATAGTATTCCATGGTATACATATACCACAATTTATTAATCCATTCGTGGATCGATGGGCACTTCGGCTTTTTCCATGACTTAGCAATTATGAATTGGGCTGCAATAAACATTCTGGTACAAATATCTTTGTTATGTTGTGATTTTTGGTCTTCTGGGTATATGCCCAGCAGAGGAATTACAGGATTGAATGGCAGATCTATTTTTAGATCTCTGAGTGTTCTCCATATATCCCTCCAAAAGGAATGTATTAATTTGCATTCCCACCAGCAGTGCAGAAGTGTTCCCTTTTCTCCGCATCCACGCCAACATCTCTGGTCTTGAGATTTTGTGATATAGGCTAGTCTCATTGGAGTTAGATGATATCTCAAAGTAGTTTTGATTTGCATTTCTCTGATGATTAAAGATGATGAGCATTTTTTCATATGTCTGAAGGCCGTGCGCCTGTCTTCTTCAGAGAAGTTTCTCTTCAAATCCCTTGCCCAGCCTGCGATGGGATCCCTTGTTTTTTTCTTGCTGATGCGTTTGAGTTCTCTGTGGATTCTGGTTATTAAACCTTTGTCAGAGTTATACCCTGCAAATATCTTCTCCCATTCTGAGGGCTGTCTGCTTGCTCTGCTTACTGTGTTCTTAGCTGTGCAGAAGCTTTTTAGTTTGATCAAGTCCCAGTAGTGTATTTTTGAAGCTGCTTCAATTGCCCGGGGGGTTCTCCTCATGAAATACTCACCCAGACCAATTTCTTCAAGGGTTTTCCCTGCATTCTCCTCTAGTATTTTTATAGTTTCATGTCTTAAGTTTAAATCTTTAATCCAATGAGAGTCTATCTTAGTTAATGGTGAAAGGTGTGGGTCTAATTTCAGTCTTCTGCAGGTTGCCAGCCAGTTCACCCAGCACCATTTGTTAAATAGGGAATCTTTTCCCCACTGAATGTTTTTAATTGGCTTGTCAAAAATCAAATAGCGGTAAGTAGCTGGATTCATCTCTTGGTTCTCTATTCTATTCCAGATATCTACTTCTCTGTTTTTGTGCCAATACCATGCTGTTTTGATCACTATCGATTTGTAGTAAAGTCTGAGGTCTGGTAGTGTGATTCCTCCTGTTTTGTTTTTATTTCTGAGTAATGTCTTGGCTATTCGAGGTTTTTTCTGATTCCATATAAAACGAAGTAATGTTTTTTCAAGATCTTTAAAATATGACAGTGGAGCTTTAATAGGGAGTGCGTTGAAAGTATATATTGCTTTGGGTAGTATGGACATTTTGATAATGTTGATTCTTCCTAGCCATGAGCATGGTATGTTTTTCCATTTGTTAACATTTTCAGCTATTTCTTTTCTTAGAGTTTCATAGTTCTCTTTATAGAGATCTTTCACGTCTTTTGTTAGGTAAATTCCCAAATATTTCATCTTCTTTGGCACTACTGTGAATGGGATAGAGTCCTTAACTGCTTTTTCAATTTGACTGTTGTTGGTGTATATAAAGGCTACCGATTTATGAATGTTGATTTTGTAACCTGAGACGCTGCTGTATTCCTTGATCACTTCTAGGAGTTTTGTAGTAGAGTCCCTAGTGTTTTCCAGATACACAATCATATCATCTGCGAAGAGCGAGAGTTTGATCTCTTCTGACCCTATATGGATACCCTTGATCGCCTTTTCTTCCCTAATTGCGGTGGCTAAAACTTCCATTACAATGTTGAAAAGCAATGGAGACAATGGGCAGCCTTGTCTGGTTCCTGATCTGAGTGGAAATGATTCCAATTTAACTCCATTCAATATGATATTGGCTGTGGGTTTGCTGTAGATAGCCTCTATCAGTTTAAGAAAAGTCCCTTCTAGACCAATTTTCTTGAGTGTTCTGATCATGAAGGGATGCTGGATATTATCAAAAGCTTTTTCTGCATCAATTGAGAGAATCATATGGTCTTTGTTTTTTAATTTGTTTATGTGCTGAATTACATTTATAGATTTACGTATATTGAACCAGCCTTGAGACCCTGGGATAAAACCAACTTGGTCATGATGTATAATTTGTTTGATGTGTTGCTGGATTCTGTTTGTTAGGATCTTGTTGAATATTTTTGCATCTATATTCATTAGTGATATTGGTCTATAATTTTCTTTTCTTGTTGGGTCTTTTCCTGGTTTGGGGATCAGGGTGATATTTGCTTCATAGAACGTGTTGGGTAGTCTTCCTTCTTTTTCTACATTTTGGAACAGGTTGAGTAATATAGGTACTAATTCCTCTTTAAAGGTTTGGTAGAATTCTGACGTGAAACCATCTGGTCCCAGGCTTTTCTTTTTAGGGAGGTTTTGTATAGTTGATGCTATTTCTGAACTTGATATGGGTCTGTTCAACATTTCCACTTGATTCTGGTTAAGTCTTGGAAGGTGGCGTGCTTCCAAGTATCGGTCTATTTCCTTCAGATTTTCATATTTCTGAGAATAAAGTTTCTTGTAATATTCATTAAGGATTTTTTGGATTTCTGATGAGTCTGTGGTTATTTTGTCTTTGTTGTTTCTGATTGATGATATTAGAGATTTTACTCTTTTTTTCCTGATTAGGTTGGCCAGAGGTTTATCTATTTTATTGACCTTTTCAAAAAACCAGCTTTTTGATTTATTGATCTGTTGTATTATTCTTTTGTTTTCAATTTCATTTAATTCTGCTCTAATTTTGGTTATTTCTTTTCTTCTACTGGGTTTGGGGTTGGAATGTTCTTCCTTTTCCAGTTGCGTGAGATGTCCCATTAAGTTGTTAACTTCCTCTCTTTCCGTTCTCTTGAGGAAGGCTTGCAGTGCTATAAATTTCCCTCTTAGAACTGCCTTTGCGGTGTCCCAGAGGTTCTGATAGCTTGTGTCTTCATTGTCATTTTGTTCCAAAAAATTGGTGATTTCTTTCTTAATCTCATCTCTGACCCAGCTATCATTCAGCATAAGGTTATTTAACTTCCATGTTTTTGTATGGGTATGCAGATTCCTGTTGTTACTCAATTCAAGTTTTATTCCATGATGGTCCGAGAAGATGCACGGAATAATTTCTATTCCTTTAAATTTACTGAGGTTAGACTTGTGACCTAAAATGTGATCAATTTTGGAGTAAGTTCCGTGGGCTGATGAGAAGTATGTGTATTCAGTTTTGTTGGGATGAAATGTTCTGTAGATGTCTGCTAAATCTAAATATTGGATGGTTAGGTTTAAATCTAAGATTTCTTTGCTCAGCTTCTTTCTGGAGGATCGATCCAACACTGCCAAGGGAGTGTTGAAATCTCCAACGATTATGGAGCTGGAGGAAATCAAGTTACTCATGTCTGTTAGAGTTTCTCTTATAAATTGAGGTGCATTCTGGTTGGGTGCATAGATATTAATAATTGAGATCTCGTCATATTGAGTATTACCCTTAACAAATATGAAGTGACCATTCTTGTCCTTCCTTACTTTTGATGGTTTAAAGCCTACTGTATCTGCAAATAAAATTGCAACACCTGCTTTTTTCTGATTACCATTTGCCTGAAATATGGATGACCATCCTTTCACCCTGAGTCTGTATTTGTCTTTTAAGTTGAGATGTGACTCTTGTATGCAACAAATATCTGGCTTAAGTTTTTGTATCCAGTCAGCTAACCTATGCCTCTTTAGAGGACAGTTTAAGCCATTCACATTGATGGAGAGTAAGGATAAGTCTGGTGGAATTTTGGGTATCGAGTTTTTCAAAGGTCCAATGGACATTTTTAATCCTTTCGCCAGTGTGGAAGTTGGAGTTTGATCCGAAGTTTCTGAGTGAGTTTACTTTTGTGGTATAGGATTGGGTTGGTCATTGTGGAGGATAGGTCTGAGAACATCCTGAAGAGCTGGTTTACTTATGGCAAATTTTTTCAACATATGAATGTCATTGAAGTATTTAATTTCTCCATCATAGATGAAACTCAGTTTAGCTGGATACAAGATCCTGGGTTGAAAGTTTTTTTGCTTTAGGAGATTAAAAGTTGATGACCAGCCTCTTCTTGCTTGAAAAGTTTCAGCAGAGAGATCTGCAGTTATTCTAATATTCTTACCTTTGTACGTTATAGTTTTCTTTCGCCGGGCTGCTTTGAGAATCTTCTCTTTCATGTTAACTTTAGTGAAGCTAATTATGATATGTCTGGGAGATGGCTTTTTGGGGTTGAATCGTGCTGGGGTTCTGAAGCTGTCTGCTATCTGAATTTCAGATTCTCTAGGCATGTCTGGAAAATTTTCTTTCATAATTTCATGTAGAAGGGCCTCTGTGTCCTTGGCTGCCACGTCATCAGCCTCCGAAATTCCTATAACCCTTATGTTATGTTTTTTCGAATTATCTGAGAGCTCTCTGAGTGAGTGATCCGTTTTTGCTCTCCATTTCTCTTCCTCTTTGAGAGATTGGGAGCGTTCGAAGACTTTATCTTCAATGTCAGAAATCCTTTCTTCTGCTTGCTCCATTCTGTTACTGAGGGATTCTACTGTATTTTTCATATCTTTGAGGGCTGTAAGTTCTTGTTTCAGTGTGTCTAAGTCTTTGGTGGTTTTGTCTTTAAATTCGTTAAATTCTTGAGACAGTTTTTGAATTTCTCCACGAATTCCTAATTCCATTTTATTAATCTTGTCTGCAAACCAAATTCTGAATTCGACTTCTGACATCTCAGCCAGTTGTTTATGAATTGGATCTTCAATCACATCTGCCGTATCTTTTCTTGGGGGGGTTGATCTATTCTGGTTATTCATGTTACCAGAGTTTTTCCGCTGATTCCGCCCCATGGTTTACTCCCTTTGGTTTTTCCCCTGGGGTTTTATCGAGGGCCCGTACAGTGTTGTGGCCTGAGAAACTGGGGCCCTGTCTGGTGTGGTGGAGCAAAGTGGTTCTGTCTTGTTTTCAGCTGGTTTCTGTTCTATCCTATTGCAACTTCTACTCTGGCTTGAAGTCTCAGCTGTGTGGAAAAATCAGCAATTAAGTCACCCCGCCTGCCCACCTCTGGCCCCAGTTGGAAAAGGAGAATCAAACCTTCCTACAATCGCACACCCAGGGCACCACCTGAAAAGTCCTCAGTCTATTAGCCCAGTTCAAAAGGTCCGAATCAACTGTCTCAATCGGCACTTGTCTCAGGTGGAAGGGTTCAAGAGGTCTCTGGGAACTGGATCACAGGGGCCTGGTGACTCCTCTGAGACAGCTCACTCCAGTGCAGCGTGGAGTCAGGAGGAGCCACCCCGCAAACAGAGCAGTCTGGGAAGGTTAACGTCTCCTTCCCCACTTTGCCCCTCCGTCGGACCCAGTCACTGTTATCTCTGCAGATGGCTAACCCAGTTGCCTGCAGTGAACAGACACTCCAGGGGTTTGCACCTGCCTGAATCGCGAGGAAGTCTGCCAGGCCCCCGCAGACTGCCGCTATCTAGCAGGAGGAGATGGGGCCTGACATCTTTGAGTGTTTGATGCAGGTGATGGGAAGGAGGTGTTCACTCAGGCTTAGCCCCGTCCCTGATGGATGCTGCTAACAGAACAGAACAGAACAGGCAACTTTGTGAGGTTCTGTCTCTGTTCCTGTCGTCGCCTACAGGAGACGGGCTGTTTTGAGTTCAAACGTCTTTGCTGCTGGAGAATTGCGTCTGAACACCTCTCTGGGTCGGCCCCGCCCTGGAGGCTTCTGGGTTTGTGAGTCGTGACACAGGTGGCCTCCTCTGGTTGCCCAGGGAGACAGGGGGTGTGGCCTCAGAATATCCAGAAGTGAGCGTTCTGCCGTTAAAGAAAAAACGGCTGTTGATCTACCTCCAGGGAACTGCTGCTCTGGTGTGGGCACTCAGGCGACCCTTTTCTCCTCTGTCCTGCGCCCCAGAGTCAGCACTGAGCGGCCGCAGTTTGTGCTGGGTCCACACCCCTTAAGAGATCCCCCAAGAATCAGAACTCTTGGGGGATGGGCGCCCAGACCCGGATTGGGAGTGGGGCGGGGGGAAGCTAGAGTTTCATTCAGTTTCACGCAATACTACGGTCCGGGGAGGGCTCCTGCACTGCACCGCAGGGAAGTGCCGCCAAGGCTTGATTTCCCCTCAGCGGAGTGCCCTCTCCTCGCTCACGTATCCCAGAGTCAGCGCTGACCTGACGCAGCTCCGGCACTGTGCACTCCCCTCGAGAAATCACCCAAGGAGCCGAACTCCGGAGGGATAGGCCCTCAGACCCCGAGTGAGAGTAGGGGCTCTCAGCTCTCAGCGGGGAGGCCAGAGTCTTATTCAGTCTTGTGCCCGGGGAGGGCTCCTGCACTGCACTGCAGGGAAGTGCCGCCAAGGCTTGATTTCCCCTCAGCGGAGTGCCCTCTCCTCGCTCACGTATCCCAGAG
The DNA here is from genome assembly GCF_027406575.1 of Nycticebus coucang. Taxonomy (NCBI): domain Eukaryota; kingdom Metazoa; phylum Chordata; class Mammalia; order Primates; family Lorisidae; genus Nycticebus; species Nycticebus coucang. The sequence goes on along the minus strand of NC_069798.1, from coordinate 23,840,974 downwards.
TCAGCGCTGACCTGACGCAGCTCAGGCACTGTGCACTCCCCTCGAGAAATCACCCAAGGAGCCGAACTCCTGGGGGATGGCCCTCAGACCCCGAGTGAGAGTAGGGGTTCTCAGCTCTCAGCGGGGAGGCCAGAGTCTGATTCAGTCTTGGGCCCCGTATGCCCGGGGAGGGTTGGTGCACTGCACCGCAGGGAAGTGCCGCGAGGCGTGACTCCCCCTCAGCCCGGTGCCCTCTCCTCACTCGGCGCGCCTCAGAGTCAATGCTGACCAGACGCAACTCGGGGACTGTCCACTCCCCTTGAGAAATCACCCAAGGATCCGAAGTCCTGGGGGACAGGCCTCCAGACCTCAGTGGGCGGGAGGGGAGCGCCGGGGATTCAGGGTTGCCGGCAAAGGATTCCCAAAGTTTTATTCAGCCCTATGTCCGGCAGGAGAACGCCACGGCACCCCAGTAGGGGAGGTAGGTCCAGTTTTTAGAAGGTCTCTCCCATGGAGTGTAGTGGGAGGGGCTTTAATTTCTGCCCACTTGTTCAATTGTGGGGCTACAGAGCCGGTCTCATGGGGGAGGGGGACTCCCGTCCGCTTGGTGGTGGATTTTGTACCTTTTGTTTGCGTCCTTGTGATCACAACTTGCCTCAGCGGTGTTGATGTGCGTTCTTCAGCCTTCTCTCTTGGTGAGGCTCAAGTCCACCAGGATACTTACTAAATTCCTGTCCCTTAACTCTCCTTCTGGACGGGAGCCTTTGTTGAAAGCTGGCTTCAGTCCGCCATCTTGTCTCTCAGTCCTCTACTTCTTAGTAGCTCTTGAATCAACTCTTTTTTTTACCTATTGCCATGGCCACCACTTATTTTAAATTATTGCATTCTTTTGGATGCCCTACCACAATAGTTCCTAACTATTCTACCTGCATCCACTATTGCCACTCTCTAATCTATTATCTACTTGGCAATTTAAGTAATCTTTTGAAAAGCAAACATCTTGTGTAATCCTAATGCACAAAACCCTTTAGTGACTCTCCATAATCCTTAGGATTCAATTCCAAATCTTTCACAGCATCTACAAAGTCCTGCATGATCTTACTCTTTCAATAACTGTAATCAGTTAAGATACCTTATACTGCAGGGAATAGAAATTCAACTAAAAGTACTTCAAGCAGGCCAGGTGGAGAGGCTCATGACTATACTCCTAGCACTCTGGGAAGCCAACATAGGTGATTGGTTGAGCTCAGGAGTTCGAGACCAGCCTGAGGAAGAGCAAGACCCTGTCTATATTAAAAATAGAAAAACTAGCTGGGTGTAGTGGCAGATGCCTATAGTTCCAGCTACTTGGAGAATTGCTTGAGCCCAAAAGTTTGAGGTTGCTATGAGCTGTTATGACATCGTGGCACTCTACCCAGGGCAATGGAGGGAGACTCTGTCTCAAAAAAAAAAAAAAATATTGACACATAATGTCAATGAATTTAACTACTATGTAATATTGACACTCATCTATTTGGACTAGCACAGAGATAGTTCTAAGACACACTGGGTTTTTTTTTTTTTTGCTGTTTTTGACTGGGGCCGGGTGTGAACCTGCCACCTTCAGTATATAGGGCTGGCGCCCTACTCCTTTGAGCCACAGGCTGTTAACTAAAAGGAGATGTTACTAAAGAATACAAAAATCAATACAAGATATATGTACTTTTTTTTTTTTTTTAGCGACAGAGTCTCACTTTATCACCTTTAGTAGAGTGCCGTAGCATCACAGCTCACAGCAACCTCCAACTCCTGGGCTTAGGCAATTCTCTTGCCTCAGCCTCCCGAGTAGCTGGGACTACAGGTGTCCGCCACAACACCTGGCTATTTTTTTTTTTTAATTACAGTTTGGCCAGAGCCAGGTTTGAACCCACCACCCTTGGTATATGGGGCCAGCACCCTACCCACTGAGCCAAAGGCACTGCCCAAGATATATGTACTTCATATGGAGAAAAAGCATTATATATTTCTCACTGCCTACACACTCAAGGTCACAGCTTTCTCTTGCTGAGTGACCTTGACAAGTTTCATCTCTGGTCTTAGTTTCTTCATCGGAAAAAACACAGATAGTTTTTAACCTAGAGAAGAGAGTTACTCTGAGAGGTTAAATGCAACAACAATGAAACCGTTGGCTCATTGCCTGGAAGATAGTGTTAAATATGAGTTAGTTGTCTCTCTGACTTCATTTGTTCTGCAAACATTCGATAAGAGCCGACTTAGTGTGAAGCACCTCACTAGACACTGGGGGCACAATCAGGCACAAGGCCAGTGGAGTGGACAGCTCCAGTTTTTGGCTGCTGATCATCTTTTCACCATCCTCTGTAACAGCAACATACACCATTCCTTCGGAGCCACTGTCTTTTCATCATCCCGGTATGTAACAGACACTATTCTGATTGGTTACTTGGACCAATTTTTAACATACACAATGTTAAATGTACACATGCACATATGTACATGTGTACATGTAAATGTATGTTGCAGTGATATAACCATGACTTCAGACTTCAGCGGGGCTGCCATTGACTGTCTGCTTTTTATCCTTCACAGCCTTCTCCTGGCATGGCAGGAGTTCCTGTTGCTGTGATCTGCTGCTTCCCTGGTGTCTGTCTTTCCTAAGCATAGAGGATACACTTCCTTTTTATCTTCTAGCTACGCAGCATCTTACCAATACATCCTTCTTTCTTGCTTAATTTATTCAGAGTTGAGTTCTGTTGCCTAGAACCAAACCGACTGACACATCTATCCTGTCTTCAAGGCTTTTATGACCTAGTAAGTAATATGAACAGAAAAATCACAGTTATGTTTATAATTCAATATGGTAAAACCAATGATAGAAATCTACACAGAGAAAGAACAGTCGTGTTAACTTCATCCAGGATGTAATGAAGAGGAGGGAGAAAGAAATAGCATCCCAGATGGAGGGGCCTGGAAAGAAAGAAAGAAACCCGGAAAGACGGAAGGAAGGGAGGGGAAAAAGGAAAGAGGGAGGAAGGAAAGGAAGGGGGAAGGAGAAAAGGATATAGGGAAGGAAGAAAGGAAAGAGGGAGGGAAGGAAGGAAGGAAGGAAGTGAGGGAGGGAGGGGAAAAAGGAAAGAGGGAGGGGGAAAGGAAGGGCGAAGGAGGAAAGGAAATAGGGAAGGAAGAAAGGAAAGAGGGAGGAAGGAAGGAAGTTAGGGAGGGGGGAGATAGTATTCCAGATAGAGAGGACCTGGTGAGCACAGACAAGGAAGCAAGCAGCAGCAAAATCTGCAAACGGTTCCTTGTTGACAGAATTTTAAGCACACAAGGGATGGTGAGAAAAAAAACCAAACAAACAAACAAACTAGAGACCTAGGCAGAACTGAGGTCTTGAAAACTGTATTGACAGGTTAATAATTTTCAACTCGCTTCTGTGGCTTTGCAGAACCAATTAAGAGTTTAGGTAGAAAAACAACAGTGCCAGCCCTGCAATTTTGACAAGTCACTCTGTTTGTGTCAAGGATTCTCAGACTTTATCTTGCCTCAGAATCACCTGAGGAGCTGGTTGAAATGGCCCCATTCAGTGAGCCAGGTGAAATACAATGGTTTCATTTTTCATAGTCTCCTTGCAGGTACTAACGTAGGAGTCACTAGACCATTCTTTGGGAAATGTGGTTCCACTTAATGGGCAGCAGAAGACTTCAGGTTACTTTGACAAAAGCAGAAATGTCAGGTGCCAGGAGAGTTACTCACATTCCCCTGAAGTAATGTATTCTGACAACGATTGTGCCTCAACACAACTAGATGACATTGCATTGGTTAAATACCCTGGCACCAAACCATAGATATTTCTGAACTTATAATTTTTAAAAATTCTTATCTATAAACCTATTAAGAGTAATAAAGATTCATAGTATTCTACAGAAATACAAACATCTCATATGTGATTTTTTTTTTGAGACACAGTCTTGCTCTGTCACCCTGGTTATTGTGACATAGCTTACAGCAACCTCAAACTACAGGGCTCAAACGATCCTCTTGCCTCAGTCTTCCGAGTAGCTGGGACTACAGGCGCCCATCACAATGCCCTGCTAGTTCTTCTATTTTTGGTAGAGATGGGGTCTTACTTTTGCTCTGGCTGCTCTGAGGTTAGGCAATCCACTGGCCTCGGCCTCCCAGAGTGCTAGGGTTACAGGAGTGAGCCTCCCAGAGTGCTAGGATTACAGACTTGAGCCACCACTTCAGATGTGATCTTGAATGGTATTTAGCACCCCTTCACAATCTGATTTATGTGTTGATAAAACAAGGCACCATTCTCTTCTTAAAGGGAGAAGGACATCATCATAAATCAAATTCTGCTCAATGAAGGATTTATGAGTTCCCCCAGGTAAACCAGCCAAGCCCCTGGATCTTCCGCCTTGACTGCAACACAATTGGTTTTTCAAACTTGGATATTGACCTCAGTTTTTCTGCTAGCCAATCTCTTTGGTGTTTGTTGCTAGGTTTCCCAGACAGCACGTCCAGAGTGAGTGTCCTCTGGACATTTTGACCACCACAATTTCTTTCAGCTTTTGGTAGTCACATTGCAAGGTGTTCTCAAAGCCATACCGCCTCCCTTTAGTAACTCAGTGAATGTCCTAGCAGCTGTCAGTGTACAACAAAACTGGATAATGTTTGAATCAACTCCACACTTGGGTTGTTTCTTTTTCAATAAGGGCATCTGACCTCAGTCTCTCATTTTGTAGATAAGTAAACTGTTTGCCAATGAGGGGAAAGCCCTCACATTGCATCTTTCAACATTTCAGATCAACATATTTGAAGTAAAAATGAAGTCATCAAGCATGGTACTTGGAAAGCACTGGCCTGTTTATAAGAGAGACAATCTATCTGGGGAGGCAAATTCACAGGTGGGAAAAACATGAATAACGATAAACCATTTAAATAGTTGTGTTTTTTTTTTTTTTTTTTTTTCTGAGACAGAGTCTCACTTCATTGCCCAGGCTATAGTGCTATGGCATAAGCCTAGCTCACAGCAGCCTCAAACTCCTGGGCTCAAGGGACCCTCCTGTCTCAAGCTCTGGAGGAGCTGGGAACACAGGTGCCCACCATAACGTGCCCGGCTGATTTTTCTATTTTTAGTAGAAACAGGGCTCTCACTCTTGCTCAGGCTAGTTTGGAATGCCTGGGCTCAAGTGATCCTCCTGCCTCAGCCTCCCAGAGTATTATGATTACAGGCGTGATCTATCATGCCCAGCCAAAATAGTAGTTTAAAACTAAATTGGAAGCAATATAACAAAACAGCCCACAGTTGATTGCATACAATTATAAGGTTTTTGTGATTTCATTTTCAATACACGACACCAACAACTATATAAACAGTTATCCATTGGACATTCTTTTATTACCCATGAAAATAACCATCTTTTATCATCACATAAGAATGCCAGTGCTTCAGGCTTTAATTTCAAAATATGTGGTTGCTTCCTGTGCTAGCATTGTAAGTAAATAATACAGATAAATTACATTATCACCTAGGATAAGTGAAAATACATTTTATTGGTACATGTGAGTATGTATAAATATGCTGTCATTATGGAAGGCTCTTTTAAGTTATCAGATAACAATAAACATAATGATAAATGCTATTTTGATTTGTGACTATGGGCCACGCACAATGTTAAATGTAATATATGTATGTGTATGTATGTGTCAGTGTTATAAAAATTAAACCATGTATATACATACACGTGCAGCACACATGACCAAGGGATAGGACTCACACTTACACCCAGAACTCTGGGAAGCCCACGCAGGAGGAATACTTCAGGCCAGGAGTTTGAGACCAGCCTGGGCAATATAGTGAGACCTCATCTGTACAAAAAAATTTTTAAATTCCGCCAGGTGTGGTGGCACCTGTCTGTAGTCCCAGCTACTCAGGAGGCTAAGGTGGGAGCATCTCTTGAACCCAGGAGTTCCATGTCATAGTAAGCTATGATGGCAAAACTGTGCTCTGGCCTTGGGAACAGAGAAATGCAGAAGCTCTGTCTCTTAAAAAAAAAAAATAGTTGGGTGGCGCCTGTGGCTCCAAGGGGTAGGGCGCTGGCCCCATATGCTAGAGGTGGCGGGTTCAAACCTGGCCCCAGCCAAAAACTGCAAAAAAAAAAAATAAAAATAAATAAAGTTTAGCATTCTAAATTCCAAAATCTAGGAAATAGTATAGAATATAGCGAAAATAGGCATATTTGATTTTTTTTTTTTTTTTTTTTGTAGAGACAGAGTCTCACTGTACCGCCCTAGGGTAGAGTGCTGTGGCATCACAGGGCTCACAGTAACCTCTAACTCATGGGCTTACACGATTCTCTTGCCTCAGCCTCCCGAGCAGCTGGGACTACAGGCGCCCGCCACAATGCCCAGCTATTTTTTGGTTGCAGTTTGGCCGGGACTGGGTTTGAACCCACCACCCTCGGCATATGGGGCCGGCACCCTACTCAGTGAGCCACAGGCGCCACCCCGCCATATTTGATTTTTTTAAAGTACAACATAGGTAACTTAAAATATGGTGATAGTCATGAAGATAACCCTAGAACAGCAGTTCTCAACCTGTGGGTCGTGACCCATAGGAACTGTTTTAAAGGGCCGTGGCATTAGGAAGGTGGAGAACCACTGCCCTCGAATAAAGCAGATATAAACATTATTATTCCTACTTTATAAATGGAAAACTCAAGTACATAAACAGGCCTCCCACATCATTTATTTCCAAGCTATACCTCCATAATTTGAAACACAGGGCTATTGGGAAATAGATACACAGAAATTATGGTAGCAGTTAAATCCTAATGATCTAGAAATGGCAATAACAACAGATTTAATGGAGAAACTTTTGGAAGGATTAGTGCATCAGACTAAGAGAGAAACTTCACCTCTTACAAAATGACATAGTGTTAAGAGGAGTGTCAATTTTGGATATCAGATCAAATTCCAAATCACTTGCACCATGTGAATGAACCATACTATCCTCAGATGTCAAAGTAAACAATTGCCTATAAGAAAACATTAGAGCAAATACATTTTGTGCGGTATTCGTGTTCCTTTTTTCCCCCAGTTAATAGTTAGTCTTTTGGTTGTTTGTATAAGCAACAGAAAAACTGAGACAGAGAAAGTAGACAGACACGGTCCACTTAAAAATTATGGGCCGTGAACAAAAGTAGGTGTGCACCCATGGGTCAGATGGGTGATGACACGCTGTGTGGCAACTCTCTAGGCACCACGCCAGGCACACATGGCTGTCTCACACTTGGTGCCTGGCCAGGTTAAATGGCGTGATGGCTGATTGGGGTCACACTACCTGTCCCTTTACAATTGCTCACAGATGTGGAAGGAAGAGACTTGAATCAATGGAGACCAGAATCAACCTTATTAATTTTAAGACTGCAACTGGGATCATCAAAAGGAAAGTGTAGCATTTCTCTATTTCAGTGCAACAGACCAAAGGATGTATCATCACTGGTGATAGAAGTTTATTAAAAGCACAATATCTAAGAGTATACAAAAGATCGTATGAAGATAACTAACTTACATCCATAAATCCTTAAAGGTACTGGATGGTTGGATCCAGCATGATAATAAGGTGCCATAATTGTATTCTAGTTTATATGTGTAGCTCTAACAAATAGCATTACCCTATTTCCTTCATATACTGATCTTATTACAAAACTGGTTTCCCTTCTAACATATTAAGGTAGCTATTATTAAAACACTAATGATGTAATAATGAGCAACTTTGTGATCAAAAACACATGAATACAACCCAATAAAATTAAAAGCTATTGATTGCTTTTTTATAGATGAGTTTGTTTAAGATGATTCTATTTAATGAAAAAGAAAGCAGCTCTAAATTTACTTGATGTTTAATTTTTATGTTTATGATTGCTAACCATATTATATAAACTAACAAGCAAAAGATGGTACGATAATACCACCTTGTTAGATTTGTTTTAGATAACCACCTGTCCTGTATTGCCAAATATGAATGCAAATCCAAAAATCTGGTCAAAAATGGAAGCAATTGGCTGGGTGCAGCGGCTCACGCCTGTAGTCCAGGCACTCTGGGAGGCTGTGGCAGGAGGATCTCTTGAGGTCAGGAGTTTGAGACCAGCCTGAGCAAGAGTTAGACCCCCATCTGTATTAAAAATGAAAAAATTTAGCCAGATGTCATGGGGTATACGTATAGTTCCCAGCTACCAGGGAGGCTGAGGCAGGAGGATTGCTCGAGTACAGGATTTTGAGGTTGCAGTGAGCTATGATGGCACCACTGCACTCTATCTGAGGTGACAGAGCAAGACTCTATTTCAAAACAAGAAAAAAGAAAAAGAAAATTATTAATAATAATCTGTAAGAGCAGAGTGATACAAAGGAAAAGCAGATTTTAAATAAAATATTTTTTATGTTAAAGTAACATAAAATTAGCATAAACTATGAACTAGTTCCATCCTAAACATAAAATTTATAGGCATAAAAATCAGACAAAAGGGTGATGCCTGTGACTCAGTGGGTAGGGCGCCGGCCCCATATACCGAGGGTGGCAGGTTTGAAACCGGCCCCAGCCAGCTAAAACAGCAGTGGCAACTGCAACAAAAATAGCCGGGCGTTGTGGCGGGCACTTGTAGTCCCAGCTACTCGGGAGGCTGAGGCAAGAGAATCACGTAAGCCCAAGAGTTGGAGGTTGCTGTGAGTTGTGACGCCACAGCACTCTACTGAGGGCGATAAAGTGAAACTCTGTCTCTACAAAAGAAAAAAAAAAAATCAGACAAAAATTTTAAACTGAACCACAGGGCTTCTGGTACACTTAAGACCTAACTCAGAGATAGTGGCTTTTTATATGGCATACTGGTGCACCTTTTCTCACTTGTCTCTGTGTCAAAGGGAATATTTTAAACATCAGGTGATTCTGAGCCAGCATTTACAGAGGTAATAGAAGAATCATTGTTTCCTTCACTTTCAGGCTCCAGAGAGTCCTCCGTCAGGAAGTACAGTGGAAAAATCAATGCCAGATGGCTCTCAAGGAGATGCTGCTAATGGTTCTGCTATTGTTAAATCCCTTGTGGAGAAAATTCCTTCACAGTTAATCAATACGGCGGTGCAGCTTTGCAGACTTTCTATCTCAGGAACCACTGACCTCCACCTGGCTCTGTCTCACCTGGAGCCAGAGCAAAGACCATTTCTCTTGGTGCTAATGATTTATGACTTGGTTCAAACAGAGCAGCAGAAGTTTCCCCTCTTTTCTACTTTTTATTTGTTGTTAACATGGTATTTTAGACAATTAAGGAAAATTCTTAAATAGTAACAGCTACTACTTACAAGGCCATGACTATGTACCAGTAAGGTCCTTAGTGTATTCCATAGGTTAACTCATTGTATCCTGGACTTTTGGACAGATATTAGTACCTCCATTAGAGGTTAAATAAGTGGCACAAAGCTAGGTGTTGTGTAAGGAATGTGTGATGCCAAAGTTTCAGTTCTTACCTGCTGCATTAAATTTTCTATTCTGAAACACAAAATTTTAAAGAATAACTTCCTAAATAACCTCCTAACTTTGACAAATGCATTTGTTTTCTCATATTCCCTTCGTTGTTGTTCATAGGAATTTCTTTTCCTTTTATTGTTCTCTTCACCCACTCTATTCTTTCAGTTTAGCAATAATAACCACTTTTCTTTTTTTTTTTTTTTTTGTAGAGACAGAGTCTCACTTTATGGCCCTCGGTAGAGTGCCGTGGCCTCACACAGCTCACAGCAACCTCCAACTCCTGGGCTTAAGCGATTCTCTTGCCTCAGCCTCCCGAGTAGCTGGGACTACAGGCGCCCGCCACAACGCCCGGCCATTTTTTGGTTGCAGATTGGCCGGGGCCGGGTTTGAACCCGTCACCCTCGGTATATGGGGCCGGCGCCTTACCGACTGAGCCACAGGCGCCGCCCAATAACCACTTTTCTAGAAGTGGCCTTGAACCCAACATGCCTCCCCCAGCCACCAGACACTCTGTTAGTTAAAGAGTGGCTACCTGATCCAAGCTGGACTAAGTCTCTTTTGGAGGAATTTTGAAAATCAGGCCCAGAGGTTTAAAGAAGAGAGAGAGAGAGGAACAGAGGTAAGGAGAGAAAAATAAATCAATTTTCCTCTGCATTGGCTGTAACATATAAAATTCAGAAGCTATAGCTAGTGGTGTTCTTCATTGTAGACTTAAGAATAGAGAAAGGTTTTTGGCAGTGAGAAAAAAGGCAGAAGCATGGAGAAAGTTACAGAAAGAACACCTTTGAATTCCCTACATCTACATTTCAAGCTTTTGCTTATTCCTGAGGCCCAGCCTGTGACTCTGTCCTTGGATTTTGTGGACTGTCCCAATTTTCCAAACAGTTCTCTTCTTTTGCTTAAGATAGCTACACTTGGACCAGGCTCAGCAGCTCACACCTGTAACCCTAGCATTCTGGGAGGCTGAGTCCGATGGATCCCTTGAGCTCAGAAGTTCCACACCAGTCTGAGCAAGAGCAAGTAGAGACCAGTCCGTCTCTACTAAAATTAGAAAAAAATTACTCTACACCCCTTCCCCCAGGGTTGGACGCAGGCTTTCCCTGAAGACAGGTATAGTCTTAAGGTAGGACAATTCCCGGAGTGGGACTTGGCCAGGGACCATTAGTGGACTTTACTCCTGGCAGCTAGCAGAAATGAGTGCCTTGGTCATGACCCCACTCGGAGTCAATCCAAAGATGCATCCAATTGTGGCATCAGCACCAAGTTCAGCAATCTGGGCATTGTGTTGTCATGTTTATTAGTTCTGGCTATAGCTTTTTGGAATGATAAATCACCTCCCAACACCCCAGCAGTCAAAGAACAAGATACCTGATTTAAAAGTTGGCAAATAGGAGACTGGGCAACAACACATGGTGCTCATTGTTCCAACATGTGTATCATATCCTGTTGGACAGGAATAGCAAGAGCTCTGTGCCATGCAGAAGGGTAAGGCCTTGGCTGGCCCCATGGCAGTCTGATAGTGTACCCCTGAGGAGACTATTCCCCATATTAGGCCCTCGTTCTGTCTTCTGGAAGGAGTTCCTTCATCTAGTGTCTTCCTTAGCAATATTTGGGGTAAACGTCAGCAAAGACGCTCTTTTTCTTGGGGCTATAGCTATTAAGCAACCTATTTTCTGATGATATACTTCCCAGGTTATGAGATTTGAATGGTCATAAGAGTTCAGAGTGAGGACAGTTTCAAAAAATCCTCAACAAAATTCCCTTGTTGGCCTGAATTGGGTCATATCCATTGTCAAAATATGAATGATCTTGTATATCTCAAAATAACTCAGGCCTTGGGATCCTGCAGGAATAATTGGAGAACGGGATTGAGGCATACCCCTATAGCTGTGACAAGTTAATCAATCATTTGGCTAAACTGATGGTAAATGGAGTAATGGACGTTTGGGAGTGAGTGACCTACACTTTGCTCTATTAGTAATGTAACTGAATTGACTGATTTTTTTATGGGCAAGATAGACAAAGTACTAATGAATTTGGAAAATTTTGCAGTAAGATTTCCTCCAATCATACTCAAGAATTCCAAGCTATCCTTTCAGCCTAAAGAATCATTTGAGACTAGATTGTGTATTGCAGCTCAATTTACAACTACCAAGATGTGGAAACATGCCCATTAACCAGGAATGGATTAACAAATGGTGGTATATGTATACCTTGAAATACTATTCAGTCATAAAAAGATGCAGACTTTACATCTTTCATATTAACACGGATGGAGCTGAAACACATTCTCCCTAGTAAAGTATCACAAGAATGGAAAACCAAATATCCGATGTACTCAATACTTATATGAAGTCAGTAGACAATCTAGAGTACATGCCACATAAGAGAAAAACTCAGTTCAATTCAATTTGGGGGGAGGGGAACGAGGGAGGAGAGAGAAGGGAAGAGGGGAGAGTATTGGGGTGATCCCAGTTAATGGGCACAATGTAAGGGTATATGGCACGCCTTTTGGGTGCGGGACACAACTACCAGAGGGATTTTACCTAATAAATGCAAATATTGTAACTTAGTTGCTTGTACCCTCACATTAACCTGAAATTAAAAACAAAGAAAAGAAAGATTCACTTAAGACTGATGATCTATTCTGGAATATAGTTTAGAGGAGAAGATTTATCAGAAGTTTACATCAGTGGCAAAGAAGAACAATTAGCAAATTAATTTATTTGGGTTTTGGTGGTTTATTGTGCATTTGCATTAGATGTTCTAATTTTGAAATCATTAATGTTAAGGGTTAAGTAAACATGCAAAAATACAATAAAAATGCATAATGCCAAGGGTTAAGTAAAACTGGATAGTCTTGTCTGTCTCCCAAATTAGGGGCCTAATCTCATTCAAGTTTTTATATTTGCGACAGAGTCTCACTATGTTGCCCTCAGTAGAGTGCCATAGCGTCACAGCTCACAGCAACCTCAAACTCTTGGGCGTAAGCAATTCTGTTGCCTCAGCCTCCCAAGTAGTTAGGACTACAGGCATCTGCCACAGTGCCTAGCTACTTTTTGGTTGCAGTTGTCATTGATGTTTAGCAGGCCCTGACTGGGTTTGAACCCACCAGCTCCAGTGCATATGGCTGGTGCCCTAATCACTGAGCTACAGGCACCAAGCCCCATTCAAGTTTTTAAATGTAACATTCTAGCACACGATCTTAAACATGGAAAAAGCATGATAAAAATTTGTTAAATTGTAAGTGGAAGTTCCTTGTTCACTCGCAATTACTTAACATTTACTAGTATTTTTAAAATGAACTCTGCTTAGAAGATTTTTCTATTTTGCTCATCTGTCTATATACCTAGCTTTAATAGCAGAAATATAGTGAGTTCTTGAGAAATTGAATTATTAATATTAACGTCGACATCATCTTTTAAGCAAATAAACTCTTCTAAATTAGGTGAGAGTGATCAAAAACAACTTGCTTTCCTAAGGTGTGAAAATATGACATTTGTATTTATGTTCTTAAAAACATAAACGAACAGTTCATTAAAGCTGTTCTTTATGGGAAAAGCAAAAATGATTAAGATTTCCAAGGCCTTATCCCTCTATAGAACACATGGACACATATTAACCATCATTATGTCAATTTCATCGATTCTCAGCCCCACAATGACTGATGTCCGATAGCTTCCACCCTCTTCCTGTTTAACCCTAAGTATTTCTGGCAGTTATCATGGTGTATCCCATGCATGCTTACGGATGAGTTTCTTCCCATTCTCCACTGTCATTGCTTCATAGTAACTCCTTTATCAGACTAGGCCCCACTTTGCCTTGCATGGCTGCCCAGGTCCAGATCTCTACTACAGGGTTGCCTCCTGCTGATTCTCTAATTCTGACAGTCCCCATTGTCTCTGTTGGTTCCTACCACTGATAGGAGTATCTTTCCATACTAATGAATATAATTATACAAAGTATTTTTATTGGCTATTGTTCATTTGAACATACAAGAATTTACAGCACTTTAGCATATATTTTACTGGCAGTTTGAGCATGTACCATAATTGATGTAACCAGTTCCCCATCACTGGGCATTTGGCTATTTTCTTTAAGAATGAAGCAATGAACATCCTTGTAGTCAAGTGTTGCACACTTTCTTAATTTTTGCTTTAGAATCATAATTGCTAATTTAATCTGTTTTACATGCTTCTTAATAACAAGGAAGTGGTTTCACAATTATTCACGGACTAAATAGTTTTCAGAACTTAGGAGAACAATTTTCTATAAAAATAGAAAACACTAATGATCATACCATGTATAACAACTTAATTATTAGCTACAACAATTCAAGGAAGAGCTTTCCAGTGGCCTAGGACAACTATCTTCCTGGCTACATTGGTTTTGTTTAGAAACTGCTCACTATCAACTGAACAATATGGTTTGGGAACTATTTCCAGATGTTTTTATTGCTTTGCCTTAACTATGTAATTAACCATTTGAATCTTTTAAAAAATGTGCAAATGAACAAGACCTAAATGAGCTCCTTTAATTTTACTATTTTCACCTATTTACATAACACAAACATTTATTTTTTTTTTCAGTTTTCATAAAGGTCTATTTCATTATTGGTGGGTAGCGAATTTAACAGTTAAATACATTTAAATAATGTATAGGTGACTGCACAACCGCAGCATTGGTAACTAGACAGATAACCAATTCAACTAGAAACCAACTAACAAGTAACTATCTAAATATTTAAAATACAGCTCTTGTTTGATCACCCTTTGTTTCGATTACCTTCTTGGGGAGAAAAGAGCCTGCTGGTCACAATGGAAATATATTAAGGCCAAATCTTCTGATATCCATTCCCAAAGGTTTCTTTTCAGCTAAATTAAGCCTCCAACTCCAGGGCAAGCCCAAGTTTGTGGCCTCCAGCATTAATGCTCTTCCCATCTACAAGAGCAGACAGTGTAAGCTTCACACCAGGCCTCAGAGTTTGAGTGTAGCCCACTCCAATTAAACTGGAGTTGTTAACTTTTGCAGAAATGGAAGCAGTGGGATCCAACTGGTACTTAGCTGCAATGCCAAAACGAGTGCAATTGGTACCGGATGTCCAAGCAAGGTTTACCGAAGTGTCAAGGTCTTCACATACTTTCTGGTAAATTGATCCTCCAAATTCTGTCCCATCATTGACATTAGTGTGTAGCTGGAAGTCCCCAGCCCTGTAGCCTACTGTAAAGTTATTCCTTGTCAGCGTTGATTTGGCACTGTCAAAGGTCATCTGATACCCAGCAAGCCAGCCCTCACCACCAAAGACAGCTGAACCATGGATTGCAGGTCCAGCAAAATCAAAGTCAACATCACAACCAAGGTTTATGCACGCCCTTCTGTAAGAGGACCACTCTTCTTTCCTGTGTTTGGCGAGAAGGTAGTATCAAATGTCAGTTTCAAACCTTGACAAATCTGGTCTTCAATTGCGATTTCTGTTCCCAAAGTGTTATCAGTGTCCCATTTTTCTGTGAAAGTCAGACCATACTCACACCATTTATATTTGGTCTCCAAGGTCCCAGTAACTTTACCAGTGTCTGTGTTAGATGAACCAGACGTTGAGAATTCCACACCACTGCATGACTTTGTTTTCACATCTAGTTTCACCAACCCAAAACCAAATCCTTTGTTGAAAATATCTCTGGTAGCCTTGCCAAGGTCAGCGTGTGATGAAGGATTACCCACTGGCTGCGCACGTCTGTCCGTATGTCGCCATGGTGAGACCGGCGAAGAGACAATCCTTGGTCTCCGGAGGGGCCGCCACCGCCGCTCCGCGCAGCTGAGGCCGCTGGGCTCAGTCGCCATCAGGCTGCGGCTGCAGCGGCTGGAGGGTGAAGTGCGTGACGCAAATATTTAAATAGAAGTAAAGTTTGTGTAAAGTGCATTCTAGGAAAACTAATAATTGGCGTTCTAATGAAGGCAAAGAAAGGACTTAAGGAAATTTCTTTAAAATACAGACTTAAGGAAATTTCGGTATTTTTTAAAAGTAAATTTATTTCAGGTTAATGTGAGGTACAAACAACCAGGTCAAAATATTTGATTTTGTTAGGTAGAGTCCTTCTTGTGGTTACATCCCACGCACAAAAGGTGTGCTCATTCATTGAGAGCACCCCAACCCCTGCCCCTCCTCCCACCTTGAATTAAGGAAGTTTCTAAAGCAGAGTTGGCTGTCTGATTTATTAGCTTCTAGCTGAAAATTAGAATAAAAAAGGAGACTACGATCCGATTCTCAGCATTTATGTCAGTTCTGTTTTGTTTTTTACTGGTCTTTTCCCTGTCAACTGGAATCTAAATCTAGTTTGCTGGGGCAAGTCCCAGGCCAATTCTCTACCTCTTACTCCTGTCTTCTTTCTTTTTCAGAGACAGGTTCTGTTCAACAATTACCCTTATTCATAGGAAATTTCTATTTTGTTTTGTTTTGTTTGCAGTTTTTGGCAGGGGCTGGGCTTGAACCCACCACCTCCAGCATATGGGGCCAGTGCCCTACCCCTTCCAGCCACAGGCGCCGCCCTCATAGGAAATTTCTGATAGATCGCTCTGCCAGTCATGATCACTACTTGAGTGACTCACAAATTAGCCACTTGCCTGAAACAGTCATAGCTATAATTTATATGTACTGTGCACTGAATTTATCTTTAATTATTTGGATAAAACTCTAGGTTGCTATAATCTGTAAATAAGAGAAAACTGACTCAAGTTAACTTAAACAGTAAGAAATTGTACTGGTGCAAATAACAGGGACTGTAATAGTATTATTGGCTTCAGGCCTAGTTTGATCAGGACTCTGTCTCCACTCCTTTACAATTCTGTTCAATTCTACAAATCAGCTTCGTTTTAAAGCTGATTCCTTCGGTGGTGTGGAATGGATGCTAGTGGCATCTGGGATTACTTGTGAATTTTTGATGTGTGGAGTGAGAAAGAGACTTTTTGTGATTCTCCTTAACAGAGTAAGGGAAAATTTTCCCAGAAGACCCCATTGAGTTCGTTGTATGACTAGGCTGCTATAACAAAATACCATAGACTGGATGGTTTAAACAACAGAAATCTATTTTCTCGCAGTTCTGGAGGCTGGAAGTGTAAAAGCAGGGTGCCACGCTGCTAGGATGAGGTGGGGGCTCTCTTTCTGCTTGTAAACGGTTCTTTTCACTCTATCCTCCATCTCTCTGGCAGAGAGAGAGTGAGCAAGTTCCCTGGTGTTGCTTTTTATAAGGATACCAATCTCATTGTCAGGGCCTCAGCCTCATGACCACATCCAAACCTAATTACCTCCCAAAGGCTCTATTTTGAAATGCCACCAAATTGGGAGTTAGGGCTCGACATATGAATTTTGGGAGGACACAACTCAATCCATAGCATCTTTTTCTTTTTTCCTTCTTTTTTTTTGAGACTGAGTCTCACTATGTCGCCTTCGGTAGAGTGCCATGGTGTCACAGCTCACAGCAACCTCCAACTCTTGGGCTTAAGTGATGCACTTGCCTCAGCCTCCCTGGTAGCTGGGACTACAGACACCTGCCACAATGCCCAGCTATTTGTTGTTGCAGTTGTCATTGTTGTTCAAGCTGACCTGGGCTGAGTTCGAACCCCCCAGCCTTCGTGTATGTGGTTGGTGTCATAACCACTGTGCTATGGGACCCGAGCCATAGCATCCTTCTTCATATTTTATTAGCCATCCCTGGACCAGTCATTAGCAAGGAGAATTGGCTTAAGGCCAGGTGCAATGCCTCATACCTGTAAATCCTAGCACTCTGGGAGGATAAGGTGGATACATAGCTTGAGTTTGGGAGTTTGAGACCAGTGTGAGCGAGAGTAAGACTCTCGTCTCTAAAAAATCAGCCAGGTGGGGAGGCGGAGCAAGATGGCAGCCGAGTAACAGCTTCCTTGCATCTGGGCACCGTGAGTCTGGGGATATAGGACTCCAGGCATCTCTGGCTGGTGGGATCTGCCTATCATCACCCATGAGAGGATACAGGGAGTCAGCGAGAGACTTCTGGAGTCCAAGAGGAGGACTAAAACAGTGGAAAACCGGCAAGTGGTCGCGTGTGTTCAATCCGTCTAAACCCGCCCACAACTGTAAGTTCAGTAGCAGCGAGACTGCAAACCAGAAAGGCCTTACCTGTGAACCGTTTTGGTGTCTTTGGACTTGGCACTCAGCTGAACTGCCTTGGGGAGAGCCTGAGCGGGAGTGCGGAGAACTTTGGCCTTTGTCTAGGGCCCCAGTCTGAGCCGCTGAGCCAGACGGAGCTAATAGTGTTTGGCTCTGGGTCACAGGCAGACATTGTGAGCCATCTGCCCCGGCAAGCTCTGCCCTCAGGGTCGCAGAGCTGGAATTGGGTGGGAGCTGGTAACCCAGCGACCAAGTAGCCTAAGGGCGGGGTCTGAGCCGCCTTGCAGCCCTAACCCTCGGGGGCAGAGGGAGACCAGTTTTGACACACAGGGTAAGTGGATAGCCACTTCAGCAGTGATTCCAGCGACAAGCACTTCCCTGAGAAAGCTTCTGCTCAGTAAGTGAACAAGTTCAAAGTGCCTTTTAAGTGGGCTGAAGAGAGATTTAGGGTGTCTACCTGCTGGGGTTTGAGAAACTAGCAGCCTCCAGTCGTATCAGAACTGTGATTAACATCTCATACCCCAGAAGACCACGTGTTGCCCAGACAATATCGAATAACATATACATACTGCTTTGTTTTTGGTTGTGGTTTTTTTTTTTTTTTTTGGTTTGGTTGTTTTTTTTGTTTATTTTGATGTTGTGGATTGTTGTCTTGTTTTTTAAGTTCAACCTTTTCCATACAGATCCTTTTTCTTTCTCAATTTTTCTAGTTTAATTATAATTTCCCATTGTTGCCTATTTCAATAATTAGAACTTCATTTTTGTTAGTGTTTCTACCACTATTATTTGGTTTTTCCAGCCAATTTTATCCCGTAAAGTTTTCTGTTTGCTTGTTTTGGTTTGATTTATAGCATTTTTGTCTTTCCTCTCTACTTGGTGGAGTTGGGGTACTGTGTCTGACCAGGTTAGCAAAGAGCTGCTGACCTCAAGGGAACCACCCCACTGGGCACCCCCAGAAGGTGGTTTTTTTTTTTTAAGGTTGTATCAAAGTACCCTACTGTACACCTACATTGCTCTGTCTCCCTCTTTCTGTGCCTCTCTTCTTTTTGTCAATATTCCTTTTACCTACTCCCTCTCCTTTCTCTATTTTTCTTTTTTTTTTCTTATCACTCAGTCCTCTTTCTTTCATCCCTTTTTTGCTCTTCAACCTTCTCACCCTTCTGGTCCTGTAACCCTTAGTCCACAGGCACGAGAACTTAAAGAGCAAGAGGAAGTGAAAGGAAAATTACGGCAAGGAAACAGATAAAAGAAATCACTCATGAGGAAGAATCAGCAGAAAACTCCAGGCAACATGAAGAACCAGTCCAGAACAACCCCGCCAAGGGACCATGAGGTAGCTACTGCAGAGGATTCCACCTATACAGAAATGTTAGGAATGACAGAAAGGGAATTTAGAATACACATGTTGAAAACAATGAAAGAAATGATGGAAACAATGAAGGAAACTGCTAATAAAGTGGAAAATAACCAAAAGGAAATCTAAAAACAGAATCAAATAAGAGATGAACGATATGAAGAATATAAAAAGGATATAGCAGAGCTGAAGGAACTGAAACAGTCAATCAGGGAACTTAAAGATGCAATGGAAAGTATCAGCAAAAGGTTAGACCATGCATAAGAAAGAATTTCAGAGGTAGAAGACAAAGTTTTTGAGATAACTCAGATAGTAAAAGAGGCAGAAAAGAAGAGAGAGAAAGCAGAACGTTCACTGTCAGAATTATGGGACTTTATGAAGCGTTCCAACATACGAGTTATAGGAATTCCAGAAGGGGAAGAAGAATGCCCCAGAGGAATGGAAGCCATACTAGAGAATATTATAAAAGAAAATTTCCCAAATATCACCAAAGATTCTGACACACTGCTTTCAGAGGGCTATCGTACCCCAGGTCACCTCAACTCTAAGTGAGCTTCTCCAAAACACATTGTGATGAACCTGTCCAAAGTCAAGACAAAAGAAAAGATTCTGCAAGCTGCCAGGAGTAAGCGCCAGCTGACCTACAGGGGCAAATCCATCAGACTGACCGCAGACTTCTCTAATGAAACTTCCCAAGCAAGAAGACAATGGTCATCTACCTTTAATCTACTTAAACAGAACAATTTCCAGCCCAGAATTCTGTACCCTACTAAGCTAAGCTTCAAAATTGACGGAGAAATCAAATCATTTACGGATATACAAACATTGAGGAAATTCGCCACAACAAGACCAGCTCTACAGGAAATACTTCAACCTGTTCTGCACACTGACCACCACAATGGATCAGCAGCAAAGTAAGAACTCAGAAATTAAAGGACAGAACCAAACCTCCACACTGATGCAAAAGATAAAACTAAGCAATGGACTCTCACAAAATAAGACGAATAGAATACTACCACACTTATCAATTATCTCAATAAATGTTAATGGCTTGAATTCCCCACTGAAGAGACATAGATTGGTTGACTGGATTAAAAAACACAAGCCATCCATTTGCTGTCTGCAGGAAACACACCTGGCTTCAAAAGACAAATTAAAGCTCCGGGTCAAGGGTTGGAAGACAATTTTTCAGGCAAATGGAATTCAGAAGAAAAGAGGAGTTGCAATCTTATTTTCAGATACATGTGGATTTAAAGCAACTAAAGTCAAAAAAGACAAAGATGGTCACTTTATATTGGTCAAGGGAAAAATACAACAAGAAGACATTTCAATTCTAAATATCTATGCACCCAATTTAAATGCTCCCAGATTCTTGAAACAGACCTTATTCAGTCTGAGGAATATGATATCTGATAATACCATAATAACAGGGGACCTTAACACTCCTCTAACACAGCTGGACAGATCCTCTAAACAGAAATTAAACAAGGATATAAGAGACTTAAATGAGACCCTAGAACAACTGTGCTTGATAGACGCATATAGAACACTCCATCCCAAAGATAAAGAATATACATTCTTCTCATCACCCCATGGAACATTCTCCAAAATTGATCATATCCTGGGACACAAAACAATTATCAACAGAATCAAAAGAATTGAAATTTTACCTTGTATCTTCTCAGACCATAAGGCACTAAAGGTGGAACTCAACTCTAACAAAAATGCTCGACTCCACCCAAAGGCATGGAAACTAAACAATCTTCTGTTGAATAACAGATGGGTGAAGGAAGAAATAAAACAGGAAATCATTAACTTCCTCGAGCATAACAACAATGAAGACACAAGCTACCAAAACCTGTGGGATACTGCAAAAGCAGTTTTGAGAGGAAAATTCATCGCTTTAGATGCCTACATTCGAAAAACAGAAAGAGAGCACATCAACAATCTCACAAGAGATCTTATGGAATTGGAAAAAGAAGAATAATCTAAGCCTAAACTCAGTAGAAGAAAAGAAATATCCAAAATCAAATCAGAGATCAATGAAATTGAAAACAAAAGAATCATTCAGAAAATTAATGAAACAAGGAGTTGGTTTTTTGAAAAAATAAATAAAATAGATAAACCATTGGCCAGACTAACGAGGAATAGATAAGTAAAATCTCTAGTAACCTCAATCAGAAATGATAAAGGGGAAATAACAACTGATCCCACAGAGATACAAGAGATCATCTCTGAATACTACCAGGAACTCTATGCCCAGAAATTTGACAATGTCAAAGAAATGGATCAATATTTGGAATCACACCCTCTCCCTAGACTCAGCCAGGAAGAAATAGAGCTCCTGAACAGACCAATTTCAAGCACTGAGATCAAAGAAACAATAAAAAATCTTCCAACCAAAAAATGCCCTTGTCCAGATGGCTTCACTCCAGAATTCTATCAAACCTTCAAGGAAGAGCTTATTCCTGTACTGCAGAAATTATTCCAAAAAATTGAGGAAGAAGGAATCTTCCCCAACACACTCTATGAAGCAAACATTACCCTGATACCAAAACCAGGAAAAGACCCAAACAAAAAGGAGAATTTCAGACCAATCTCACCCATGAACATAGACGCAAAAATTCTCAACAAAATCCTAGCCAATAGACTACAGCTTATCATCAAAAAAGTCATTCATCATGATCAAGTAGGCTTCATCCCAGGGATGCAAGGCTGGTTTAACATACGCAAGTCTATAAACGTTATCCACCATATTAACAGAGGCAAAAATAAAGATCACATGATCCTCTCAATAGATGTAGAAAAAGCATTTGATAAAATCCAGCATCCTTTTCTAATTAGAACACTGAAGAGTATAGGCATAGGTGGCACATTTCTAAAACTGATTAAAGCTATCTATGACAAACCCACAGCCAATATTTTACTGAATGGAGTAAAACTGAAAGCTTTTCCTCTTAGAACTGGAACCAGACAAGGTTGTCCTCTGTCACCTTTACTATTCAACGTAGTGCTGGAAGTTCTAGCCAATACAATTAGGCAAGACAAGGAAATAAAGGGAATCCAAATGGGAGCAGAGGAGGTCAAACTCTCCCTCTTTGCTGATGACATGATCTTATACTTAGAGAACCCCAAAGACTCAACCACAAGACTCCTAGAACTCATCAAAAAATACAGTAATGTTTCAGGATATAAAATCAATGTCCACAAGTCAGTAGCCTTTGTGTACACCAATAACAGTCAAGATGAGAAGCTAATTAAGGACACAACTCCCTTCACCATAGTCTCAGAGAAAGTGAAATACCTAGGAATATACCTAACGAAGGAGGTGAAGGACCTCTATAAAGAAAACTGTGAAATCCTCAGAAAGGAAATAGCAGAGGATATTAACAAATGGAAGAACATACCATGCTCATGGATGGGAAGAATCAACATTGTTAAAATGTCTATGCTTCCCAAAGCAATCTACCTATTCAATGCCATTCCTATCAAAATACCAACATCGTACTTTCAAGATTTGGAAAAAATGATTCTGCGTTTTGTATGGAACCGGAAAAAACCCCGTATAGCTAAGGCAGTTCTCTGTAACAAAAATAAAGCTGGGGGCATCAGCATACCAGATTTTAGTCTGTACTACAAAGCCATAGTGCTCAAGACAGCATGGTACTGGCACAAAAACAGAGACATAGACACTTGGAATCGAATTGAAAACCAAGAAATGAAACTAAAATTTTACAACCACCTAATCTTTGATAAACCAAACAAGAACATACCTTGGGGGAAAGACTCCCTATTCAATAAATGGTGTTAGGAGAACTGGATGTCTACATGTAAAAGACTGAAACTGGACCCACACCTTTCCCCACTCACAAAAATTGATTCAAGATGGATAAAGGACTTAAACTTAAGGCATGAAACAATAAAAATCCTCCAAGAAAGCATAGGAAAAACACTGGAAGATACTGGCCTGGGGAAAGACTTCATGAAGAAGACTGCCATGGCAATTGCAACAACAACAAAAATAAACAAATGAGACTTCATTAAACTGAGAAGCTTCTGTACAGCTAAGGAGACAATAACCAAAGCAAAGAGACAACCTACACAATGGGAAAGGATATTTGCATATTTTCAATCAGACAAAAGCTTGATAACTAGCATCTATAGAGAACTCAAATTAAGCCACATGAAAAAAGCCAACAATCCCTTATATCAATGGGCAAGTGACATGAATAGAACCTTCTCTAAAGATGACAGACGAATGGCTAACAAACACATGAAAAAATGTTCATCATCTCTATATACTAGAGAAATGCAAATCAAAACAACCCTGAGATATCATCTAACCCCAGTGAGAATGGCCCACATCACAAAATCTCAAAACTTCAGATGCTGGCGTGGATGTGGAGAGAAGGGAACACTTTTACACTGCTGGTGGGACTGCAAACTAGTACAACCTTTCTGGAAGGAAGTATGGAGAAACCTCAAAGCACTCAAGCTGGACCTCCCATTTGATCCTGCAATCCCATTACTGGGCATCTACCCAGAAGGAAAGAAATCCTTTTATCATAAGGACACTTGTACTAGACTGTTTATTGCAGCTCAATTTACAATCGCCAAAGTGTGGAAACAGCCTAAATGCCCACCAACCCAGGAATGGATTAACAAGCTGTGGTATATGTATACCATGGAATACTATTCAGCCATTAAAAAAAATGGAGACTTTACATCCTTCGTATTAACCTGGATGGACGTGGAAGACATTATTCTTAGTAAAGCATCACAAGAATGGAGAAGCATGAATCCTATGTACTCAATTTTGACATGAGGAGAATTAATGACAAATATGGTTATTGGGGGGGAAACAGAAAGAGGGAAGGAGGGAGGTAGGTGGGGCCTTGGTGTGTGTCACACTTTATGGGGGCAAGACATGATTGCAAGAGGGACTTTACCTAACCATTGCAATCAGTATAACCTGGCTTATTGTACCTTCGATGAATCCCCAACAACAAAAAAAAAAAAAAGAAAAAAATCAGCCAGGTATTGTGAAGGAAGCCTGTAGTCCCAGCTACTTGGGAGGTTGAAGCAAGAGAATCACCTGAGCCCAAGAGTTTGAGATTACTGTGAGCTATGAAGCCATGGTACTCTACCAAGGGCAACAAAGTGAGATTTTATCTCCAAATAAATAAATAAATAAATAAACAAACAAACAGAAAAATAGTTGGGTTAGATGGATCAACTAAGATGAAAGAATTTTGAGGAATCAATCCTAAAGTTTAACACAAAGTAGGTATATTTTGCAATGGAGGAAATGGAATTTGGAGTTCTTAAGTGTGCAGTTGAATGGGAAAGCCAAGGTTTAAATGCCACTGATGCTAGAGCTCTGTTTCTTCTACACTAGTATTTCTTATATATGTTTTTAGTTTGCAATTTATCTGTACCTTCTAGTTACAGGCTATTTTCTTTTTCGATAGGAGATAAACTTGCCCTTTCCCTTGCCCTTGCAAGCTGGGTGGGTATAACCCTGAGCCCCGAGCATTATGCCCCATCTTTGACTCTAGGCATGAAGTGGCAGGCTTAAATATAAATAATTCTGCTCTTTGTACTAGTATTTAAGGCCTTTCACAAACTACTTTTTACTTAACTTTTTAAGTGGAATGCTCCCCTTTCACTTTCCTACAATCTCTACTCTTGTCAAAAGGATTGTTTATGGAACTCCAAACATACTTTTCATCATTAGGCCTCCCCATACTTGTTCACACTGACAAGAAGTCTCTCATTTTGTTTGTTTGTTTTGGACCCCATTCGAAAAAATAGAAACTTTACAGTAAAATACATATGGGTCTGCTCTAACCCTCTGCGCTTCAGTTTCCTTCTTTGTAGATTATGGATATTAACACCTATTTCCTGGGGTTGTTCTGAGAAATAGGAAGCTCTATGTGAACATTCTTGACAATTAATAAGTACTTAATAAATCTAATAAGTACTATATAAATAAATCTTTCAAGACCTGAAGACCCACTTCCTTCATAAGTTTGCTTTAATCTCCCGAACCTGAAGTGGTTACTCTTTCTTTCTGAACTCTCATGAAAATTACAGCTAACACAATTAGTTCGATTATGAACCAGGCATAATTTTTGGATAACTCTTCTGTTGCTGTCTTGGACTACTACTATTTACACTTTTATAAATATTTAACTTTCCAATTTGATTTTAAGCAACTTGCAATCTCTGCATTATGTCTTGTCTAAATGTTTGGAAAGAATGTTCCATGCAAAACTTTCTTTTCTATAGGGACAATTTTTTGGGGGGGAGGGGTGTTTGTTTTTGAGACAGAGTCTCAATCTGTTGGCCCAAGCTAGTGTGTCGTGGTGTTTTCTCAGTTCACAGCAAAACTCAAACACCTGGACTCAAGCAATCCTCTTGCCTCAGCCTCTGGAGGAGCTGGGACTACAGATGCCTCCCACAACACCTGCCTGGCTAATTTTTTCTATTTTTATTGGAGACTGAGTCTCACTCTTGCTCAGGCTGGTTTCAAACTCCTGAGCTTAAGTGATCGTCCTGCCTCAGTCTCACAGAGTGCTAGGATTACCCAGCTAATTAGCAGTATTTGAAATGTTAAGTAAATAGCAGTACTTCTCAACTATAATGCTAAGAATAGAAATATTGATGTAGGAAGAATGTAGATCCCTGTATTTGGGAGGATTGCAGACATCATTGTGAATAAGGGTAAAGATCATCAATGCTGTTCTGTGTGGGAATGGCTAGTATCGTCACTGAGATTCCTAGTAACTGCAAAGACTGTTTATCCTACCCAGAAGTCTTGGGCTGTAATTATCTCACCTTGATCCCTTCTTGCCTCAGTTTATAAAGCTGGCCTTTGCCTTGGTTCTTTTTGCAAAAGTTGTTCTCCTGTTATCTGTACCAAAAATGACATACTGTCCTAAGCCAGACCCTGTTGAAGATAAGAAGGGATGTTATTTATATCAAGAAAACAGACCTTGTATATTAGTGTCTCAGGCCAAGTATCTCTACCTCTGGTATGAGAACTTCGCCTTACATATGCCTGTTCTTTCCTTGGGGACCAAGAGCCTGGTTGGCTCTTGGCTGAAAACTCAGGGTGTTTAGTGAGTGGAGGTCACAGCCAAGCAATAGATCTCCCAGACACTGATTGCCTCACCTGAGGACACTGTTCTTTGCTCTCCTGGCTGGACTTTTGTTGTCAGCTGAGTAAGACTCTCCTCCCTTTTTCCTACATGAGTCCAGGGCTAAGTCCCGAGTTTGGTGCCTGTTTTATGCTAAGGAAACAGTCATACTTCCTGTGATAGGTCAACTGCTGCTGTTAACCCAATTATCTGGTTAAAGTACAAGTCATCCTCAATAAGAGCGCACAGCTACAGGGTGCCTTGTACTGACAGGGCTCTGCAGAGTACACACGCCAGTGTAATCTACAGCCCCAAGTAGGTCATTGTGTTAGTGAGCCCAGCAAATTGCAGCGTTAACTTGGCTGCTACTCCCAACAGCGTCCTTCCCACCCTGGATTTTCTCTTGGGGGGGGTCTTTTGGTCTCTGCCATGTCATGACTTGGGTTTCTCTGGCTCCTACTTTTAGGCACTTGCAACCAAAGTACTTTCTGAGACATCTCTGCTTATCCTTATAATTTCTCCTTTGTTTAAAAACATTTTCCTCTAGAATGCCATTTAAGATGCACAACAACTTGAAAAAAAAGAAAGTTCTGACACACAGCATGCCAATACTTTTAGATTATCAGAATACTGACACTTCAAATGACAGAGCTTGTAAGGTGGGGTTCAGGGCGGGGGATGGAGGACCAGGAGGGAGCTTCCCTAGATGTCATTTGCTGAAGGGTTATCAGTATAATTTCATCTCCTCAAGGGAATTTCTAGTAAGTAGGAGGACAAAATTAGAAGAGTTCAGGTAAAAATCTTCTTTACAGGGTAGTGCCTGTGGCTCAAGGAGTAGGGCGCCAGCCCCACAATACCAGAGGTGGTGGGTTCAAACCTGGCCAAAAACTGAAAAAAAAAAAAAGAAGAAGAAGAAAAGGGCAGCGCCTGGGTATATCGGAGGTGGTGGGTTCAGACCTGGTCCGGGCCCCAAACTGCAAAAAAGAAACAACAACAAAATCTTCTTTACCGTAAATTCTGTAAACAAAAGTTCTCTGCAAAGGAAGTTGGAGGACAGTTTATTCCAGTGAATATTTTGCAAGCTGGGGAGACACAGCCTTTGGTGTAGAAAGTTCATTGCAGAGAACAAAGGGAAGCCTGGGGTTTTAATGCAAAAGTTCTGGTCCATTTTTGCCAATAAAGAATCGAAGCTTGCTTAGTTCTGATTGATCAACACATCTGAGTTCTGATTGGTCAATTCACTGGCGACCTACCTGGTACGGCTCGCATTAGTGCAGCTAAACCCTGATTGGTCGAGGCAGGTGAGCTCTGATTGGTTGGGTCAGGTGAAGGAGCTTTGAAAGTCCCAAAGATGAAAAGGTGTGAGTTTTCCACGAATTCAGATTACGTGTATGGCTCCTAGTCAGCAAATGGCCCCTTGGCTCTATTTTGAATTTAGAAGCTGGATAGCCACTTGGGATCCATCTTGATGGAAAGGCTCTTTAAAATTCACATTTCTTCAAAATTCAATCCCCTTTTCCCGGTTTGTGCACTTCTCTGGAAAGCTCTCCATATGAAACTCGAGTAAATACAATTCAACTGGCTCACAGCCCATAGCACAGTGGTTACTGCTCTGGCCACATGCACCGAGGGTGGCGGGTTCAAACCTGTCCCCGGCCTGCCAAACAACAATGAGAACTACAACAACAAAAAAAATAGCTACCGGTTTTGTGGCGGGCTCCTGTAGTCCCAGCTACTTGGGAGACTGAGGCAAGAGAATCGCTGAAGCCCAAGAGTTTGAGGTTGCTATGACACCAGGGCACTCTATCGAGGGTAACATAGTGAGACTCTGTCTTAAAAAAAAATACAATTCAACAGGCATTTATTGAGGCCATCTTTAGACATAGTATTATTTTAGGTGCTGATGATACCAAGAAGAATAAGGTGTAGCTCTGATCTTTGATCCAATCAAAATCTTTTGGGGTGCTCAAGGAAAAATTATGATTTCACAGAACATATTATCTTCCCCTACTCAGTCAAAATGTCATCTGCCAACATATTTTCAGTTTACTTTAAAATTACACACATACATTTTAGTAAAAAATGATCTACCACCCAAGTACACATACTGAGAAAGAAATTGCACATGCCTCTTTCGAGGAAAAATTCCCAGCAGATTATAAGTACATTCTAATTCTCTATGTCTTCTAGAGATTTTTACGGTTGTTGAATCTCTATGCATGTATACAGTAGCTTAAATATAATTAGATTCACATTTATTGTACATTCTATCGCCTAATTTAATCCCATCCCTGTGAATACCATACATTTGTATAATTCCCTCCTGTCTCTTTCAGAAGCCAGAGGAGAGACAGCAGAACAGGGTATCACGGCTGTCTTCATATAGCTGATAGATTGCTACCTGGATGAGAGACGCACTTGCTCTTCTATTCTCCACAGGTACCTGGGTCTGGGAAAGCACTAATGAGCATTATTTAGAAGAAACATAGGCCAGGCAGGGGGATCACACGTGCAATCCTAGCACGCTGGAGGGCCTAGGCGGGAGTGCTTAAGCTCAGGAGTTCCAGACCAACCTGAGCAAAAGCAAGACCCCTGTCTCTACTAGAAATAGAAAACCTGGCTGGGCATTTTGCAGGGTGCCTGTAGTCCCAGTTCCTGGGGAGGCTTAAGCAAGAGGATCTCTTGAGCCTGAGAGTTTGAGGTTGCTGTGAACTATGATGCCACGGTACTCTACTGAGGGTGACAGAGTGAGGGTATTTCTCGAGTAAATAAATAAACAAACATAAAGAAAACCTTCTAATTACTAAGACTTTACTAAAAAAGAGGTCAAAATGTCTTGAAAGGTATTGAATTCTTCTTCCTTAGCTTTAAACAAAGCTAAGGCCAGACAACTTCTTGAAAGGGATGCTGTAAAGATGAAAATGCCTATATATTTTTATAAGGCATTTATGGCCTACGCTCAGGGAAGAGAGGTACCCCTGAAAAAAAGCTGAGCTAGTCCAAATGGCACTGAACCTTTTCAAGATCTCCTCCTTTTTTTTTTCCTGTCCCCTCAAACCCGAAGTATGAAATATTTATTGAATGATCTGCTTTCTCTTGGGAAAAAGGAACTTGCTAAAATACAAATGTTATCAACAGGGCATCCAGGTTTGGAAATTCTCAAGGAGGTAAGAACACTAGGATTGCTGATTGTGCTTGCAGCCTCTGCCAACTTAGAAACTCACATCTGCTAGAGGAGTGACTCACTTAAGCTAAAAGGCCTTTGCTTTAAAAAGGAGAATCTGGGCCATTATTCAAGCATTTAGAACAAAGTTTAAACCCAAACTGGGATCAGTGCCTGGGTATTTGTCAACTTTGAAATGAAAACAGAATAAACTTGAAAACAATCTGTTGAGATGAACTAGGGAAAAGAGTCACAGTCTCCATGTGTTTGTGCAGACATGCTTTTCATTTTGCTAATCACATGTTATTGATAACAATTTAAATACAAATTTTAAACAAATTGAAGATTTTCCTCACAACTGTTTTAAACAGGATAATATCATTAGTTTCAAAAACTAGATACTGTATGGCCTCTTAAGTGTTCACTTGGCTCATTGTCTAGAAAATTAGCATTCTCAGACCCAGAACTCTGAGTTATAAATAATTCTTTCTTATATTATGAGATCTTGCAAGCCATCCTGCGCTATGGTTTTTGAACCCCATTCTCTTATTCAGACTTATCCTAGGTAAGATCTTAGGATCAGCCAATAACTTTGCACAGTGCACAGATAAAAGGAAGGTTAAAGGGACACAAAGGAGAAGAAGTCTCCAAATCATACATCAATATCAAAGCAGTGTTATTCAACTACAGGTCATGACCTATATATAGATTATGGAATCAGCATATGTTAGAAAGAAAGAAAAAGGAGAGTAGAACACTTATGCTACACGTATAAAAAAGTAAGTATTGTTTTATGAAACCTTCGTCTTCATGTTACATTTACAAGTATGTGTGTACTGCTCTGTCATATGAAGCCACAGGAACAAAATTATAAAAGGAAAACTAAACTATTGGCCCAAGTATATTCCCTGTGACAACATGTTATTTAAATCAAAGTAAAGGGTTTATGGGGCAAAATAAGTTTGGAAAGCCTGAGAACCAATTGCCTTTTATTTTATTTTTTTTGAGACAGTGTCACTGTGTCACCCTGGGTAGAGTGCCATGGCATCATAGCTCATCGCAACCTCAAACTCTTGGGCACAAGCACTCCTCTTTGCCTCAGCCTCTGCAGTAGCTGGGACTACAGGTGTGTACCACAATGGTCAGCTAGTTTTTCTATTTTTAATAGAGATGGGGTCTTGTTCTTGCTTAGGCTGGTCTCAAACTCATGAGCCCACCTCAGGCTCCCAGAGGGCCAGAATTATCGGTGTGAACCACCACGATAGGCCTCAATTTGCCTTTTAGAGATTCAAAAGTCGTACAGCATATTAAAAGTCCTGTAAAGTCTTGCAGTGAAGAACAGTTAACCACACATTTTCCAAAGATTGCCTAAGAATTTTTTTCTGTATTCTGGTAATAACATCTATCAACAACCCCCAATAAAGGAAGGCACTTTCATCTATGCTGTCAGAGCATCTAAATTTTCCTGGCAAATTAATCTCTTGGCGTGCTACCTCTTTTAGTTGAGCTTTTTGGTTAAAAAAAGAAAAAAAATTTTTTTCCCTAAAGATTGGGTCTTGCTATATTGCCCAGGCTGGTCTTGAACTCCTGGCTTCAAACAATCCTCCCATTCTGGCCTTCCAAAGTGCTGGGATTATATTATGTGAACCATCACACCCAGCCTATCCCTGAGTTTGATCTACTGCAGTCTATAACCCTATTATAGACTGGGTGGGGACAGTGGTACGTACGGAGAGAAGACCCGGCCACTGATAGGAAGGAAGTAACAGCACGTGTTGATTTGTTCTATCGCAGTCTGACATTTAGGATTAATTTGCCTCACCATGTTTTATTTCTGATCACTCATTTAATTCCCAGGTTTCTTTCAAGGTCTGTAGCTAAGACTTCTCAAGCTTCCTCCAGTTTGGGCATGCTAAACTAGTCTTATGCCAAAGTGTGAGATCCCAGGGCCTTCCTTTAACAATACCTTCTGCAACTCCACTAGTGTTACTTACAGAGGACTGGATTAAAAGTAAAAAGTCCTAACATCTGAGAACAATGCTGCAACTATCCGGACTGAGATATTGTAACTCTGGAAATTTAATTTACTCCCCTGTCTCTACAATTACCATATCTAAAATGAGGGGAATTGATGTTGATCTTGGAGATCCCTTCCTGCACCAATATTTGGGCTTTTATCTGCAGTTCTTGAAATTTCTTCCTTCATTCTCTATAGTCCGTCCTCTCCTCTCCTCTCCTTTCTTTCTTTCCTTCCTTCCTCCCTTCCCTTCTTTCCTTCTTTCTTTTTCTTTTGAGACAAGTTTCACTTTGTAGCCCTGGTAGAGTGCCCTGGTGTCATTGTAGGTTACAGCAAGCTCAAACTCCTGGGTTCAAGTGAGCCACCTACCTCTGCCTCCCGAGTCAGGCACCCATCACAATGCCCAGCTAATTTTTCTATTTTTAGTCCTACTCTTGCTCAGACTGGTCTCAAACTCCTGAGCTCAAGTGATCAACTGCCTCAGCCTCCCAGAGTGCTAGGATTACAGGCATGAGCCACCACGCCTAGCCTCTTCTTCCATTCTTTGTTTTTTAAAGGTTTTTTTTTTTTTTTGAGGGTCTACTCTTTGCCAAGCATTGCATCAACTGCTAGAGATATGACGGTAAGCAAACAATCTGTACATTCTGTTCCTAGCTGGACAAAATGGTAACTCCTAACTCTGTCCAATTTCAGCCTAAGTATATTTAGATAAAGCCCTTTTTACATGATCATTATCATTACCACAGAAACATTTCTTCATTTCGCAGAAACCTCTCTTCTGCTAAAAAAGAAAATTTTTTTACATTAGAAAATAGACCATAAGGACTGGGCACGGTGGCTCACGCCTGTAATCTTAGCACTCTGGGAGGTGGAGGTGGCAGGACTCCTTGAGCTGAGGAGTTACACCAGTCTGAGCAAAAGTGAGACTTTGTCTCTACGAAAAACCAGAAAAATTTGGCAGGTGTTGTGGCAGGCGCTTGTAGTCCCAGCTTCTAGGCTGAGGCAGGGAAATCTGTTGAATCCAGGAATTTGAGATTGCCCTGAGCTAGGCTGAGACTATGGTACTCAAACCTGGGCAATATAGTGAGCCTGTCAAAAAAAAAAGAAGAAGAAGAAAGAGGGAAAGAAGGGAAGAAGGAAAGAAGGAAGAAAAGAGAAAGAAAGAAAGAAAGAAAGAGAGAGAGAGAAAGAAAGAAAGAAAGAAAGAAAGAAAAAAAGAAAGAAAGAAAGAAAGAAAGAAAGAAAGAAAGAAAGAAAGAGAAAGAAAGAAGCGAGGGAGGGAGGGAGGAAGGAAGGAAGGAAGGAAG
Organism: Nycticebus coucang; assembly: GCF_027406575.1. NCBI lineage: Eukaryota > Metazoa > Chordata > Mammalia > Primates > Lorisidae > Nycticebus > Nycticebus coucang. The sequence goes on along the minus strand of NC_069798.1, from coordinate 23,808,352 downwards.
GAAGAAAAGAAAGAAAAGAAGGAAGATAGGAAGGGAGGGAGGGAGGAAAAGAGTTAAAAAGGTTAAGAGAGAAAGAGAACAGAGCCTGCCAATTTCCTATTTGGAATGCTTTCCCACATAACCCTTTTTTTTTGAGGCAGAGTCTCACTTTGTCTCCCTGGGTAGAGTGCTGTGATGCCATATAGCTCACGGCAACCTCAGGGCTGGCTCCTTTGGAAAAAAGCCTGATGTCATTAAGTGGCAGCACCATGCAATAACCGCTGGCTCACATTACGTTCGTGCTCCAGGTAAGTCCTAGCTGAAATTCTCTTCACACAATAATCGCTTCTCAGCTAATTGACTGCTTTAGAATCGAATTAAATGAAAACGGCTATAGATGTTAATAAAACCGATTCTTGAAAAGAGTGCAATATCCATGTTAAGCCTAAATATCAAATATACTGAGATAAATATAAAATTAAAGGTCACCCAAACCTTTAGCATTATATTTTGCAAGTTTTCTTAAAAACAAAAACCCAACCACACAAAACATGTTGGTTCTGTTTTTATTTAACAATATTCAGAAATACTTTTGGCGTGCCTGCTACGCGTATGCCAGTGACTGTAAAACTTGTGTTTTTCAAGAACTTTTCAGGCATGGTGGCTGAAGTGAGGGTATTGCTTGAGAGTCAGGAGTTTGAGATCGGCCTAAGCAAGAGCAAGACCCCATCGCTACAAAAAACAGAAAAATTAGGTATGGTGGTACACATTCATAATCCCAGTCACTCGGGAGGAGGCCGAGGCAGGAGTATTGCTTACGCCCAGCAGTTTGAGGTTTCAGCGAGCTGTGATAAGACCACTACTCTCTATTCCAGGTCACCAGTCCCCAACTTTTTTGTTGGGGATTGGTTTCATAGAAGACATTTTTACCAGGGGCTAGGGATAGGAAGATTAGATTCTCATAAGACTAACAACCTAGATCCCTCACCTGAGCCGTTTACACTAGGGTTCTGGCTATGAGAATCTAATGCTGATGTGACAGGAGGTGGCCCTCACGTAGGGATGCCAGCGGTAGGGAACAGCTGTAAAGAAAGGTGAAGTTTGGTTCACTCTCCCCCCACTTACCTCCTGCTGTCTGCTGTTTTCCTGACAGACCAGGGACAGGACTGGTACTAATCCACAGCCCGAGGGTTGGGGACCACAGACCTAGGCAACAGAGTGACACCTTTCTCAAAAAAAATTTTTTTTAATTTTAAAAATGTAAAAATTGCTATTTATTCAATGATATTAAAAGAAATATACTCTCTGGATGGTAGAATAGTTACAATGTACTTTGCAACGGTCATATTTAAAACAATATGTTCAACCCTAAGCATTTTGTTTTTAGGGCAACAAAGGCAAATAAAAGAATTCTTAGAAAATAGAGGGGAAAATGGGGGGGGAATTATTTAAGACTACGCATAAAGGAAACTGCTAAAGAAGGGGTGCATTTTTAGGTTAGAGAAGGGCAGGTTATAAGGGCACAGCTAGCTGTCTTCAAATACACCCAAAGAGGCAACATTCTTTTTTTTTTTTTTTTTGTAGAGACAGAGTCTCACTGTACCGCCCTCAGGTAGAGTGCCCTGACGTCACACGGCTCACAGCAACCTCTAACTCTTGGGCTTACGCGATTCTCTTGCCTCAGCCTCCCAAGCAGCAGGGACTACAGGCGCCCGCCACAACGCCCGGCTATTTTTTGGATTCAGTTTGTCCAGGGCTGGGTTTGAACCCGCCACCCTCAGCATATGGGGCCGGTGCCCTACTCACTGAGCCACAGGCGCAGCCCAGAGACAACATTCTTATTATATAATACCATGGAAAGTAAAACTCAGATAAATATAGCCATCATAAGGAGGCATGAAACTCAATCTAAGATCTAGATTTAAGTCTTTGCTTTGGTACTCAGTCTCTTCTCTCTCTCTTTCTTTTTTTTTCTTTTTTTTGGCAGAGTCTCACTTTGTCTCCCTGGGTAGAGTGCTGTGATGCCATATAGCTCACAGCAACCTCGAACTCCTGGGCTCAAGAGATTCTCTTGCCTCAGCCTCCCAAGTAGACTATAGGTGCCCACCACCATGCCTAGCTAGTTTTCCTATTTTTAGTAGAAACAGGGTCTCGCTGTTGCTCAGGCTAGTCTTGAACTCCTGAGTTCAAGCAATTCATCTGCCGTGGCCTCCCAGAGTGTAGGATCACAGGTATGAGCCACCACGCCCAGCCTGGTACTCAGTGACTTCTTGATCAGCAGAGATAACCAAGCTTAGGGTAGACTATTATCTGCTGGAATATTGTAACTTTTAATTCTATTTTAGATATTAGCTGTTGTGTGCCTTCTTAATCTTTGGTCAATGTGAAATGTAGAATCTGATGAAGAAATCAGGCCACATTTTACAATTGTACAATACATTTGAAAAATTTTAGCCTATACAATTTGATACAGACCCCAGGTCTGTTTTGAAATCCTGTTACTCACAGCTCTAAACTTACTGTAAAGTTGTGCCTCATCTCATTCATATTTCTGATGTATATTTCTGATGTATATTTCTGAGGATAAATAATATAATCTATCCCATGACCTCAAGGTCACTCTATGAAGATATTGATTACTTATAGAACCAGAAATGTAGCTTCTCAGCTTTTTAAAAACTGAAACTTTAAGAGTATTTTCTTAAAATAGATTGAGTTCAACTTGCCCTGCAATTTTCTGGAAGAAAACCTGCTATCAATTTTCAGAGAATCATCCTGGAATGTGCTCTCTGCCTTTCAGAAGTAGGATGAAAATCACACCCCATGTAAATATCACATTTCAGGCATATCACGTCTGGCAGGAGGGCAGAGGGCACCTAGAAAGCGTTACTCATGGATGAACTGCTCTGAGTGAGGGATGAGTGAGGGGGTAACAGAACAGAGGCAATGAATGCTTGGGGTGGAGTGGAGGAGAAATTGGAGGGTGGGGCTCGGCAGAAGGGAGAGGGAGGACAACGGGCGCCCCAGCAAGCAGAGGCTAGGAGTCAGCACAGCAGCTGAGAGTGTCCACAGACACATGCAAGGGAACTGTGGAAAGGGTAGAGTCTCCTTCCCTTTCCAGAAGGGCACTTAGATAGATTATTTATTATAGGAGACTGAAATACTCTCGGATTTCAATCCATTAGTGTTCAAAATAGAGAAGCTTATGGACTCTGATGCTGGTAATAGTGCTAACTTATATTTCAATGCTATCTTATATTTTTAAAACTTCTTTCACATTTTATGGGACCAAATATAACACTATAGAAACTTTAACATTTTCTTCAAATTTTTGGATCCCCTAAAATTTACTGACTGCTGAATTCAGAGTGTCAAATGCTATTGTAAGGTTAGTGAATTTAATGGGTGGCCATGATGATCTCTGCAATTTTATTGCCACAGTAATTAATACAAAGATCATGTCCACAGCCTCACATTCTGGCCCACTATGTAGTTTGGAAGGTTAGAATTATTAGTCTTATGCTGTAGAATATTGTCCAATGGGAGTTTGATCAGGATGTAGATTCGAATGTTTAAAGGCATGAAGATGCATTTTATAAGTTTATTTTAATAAACGTTGTGTAGTTTTAGGGCTTGTGCCAATGATTCCTCAAACTAAAGAAAAGTTATTGTTTTTCATACATTGTGGTTTTTTTCAGAAAATGCCAAATCTTTTATTGCTCAAATACAACATTAAGAGTTTGGTTCAGATCCATTTAGCAAGTATTTATCGAGAATATGATCAAAATACAAATTATGACATTTAGAAGCATCATGGCAACAGAAGGGGTACAGTGCATAAGAGTATAAAGTCACAGGCCCAGTGGTTCCTGCCCGCCACCCCAGACTTTAGGAAGTTGAGGTGGGAGGATTGCCTTGAGCCCAACAGTTGAGAATTGCCTGGGCAACATAGAGAGATCCTGTCTTAAAAGAAAAAAAATTTAGCTGGGTGTGGTGGCACCTGCCAGTAGTCCCAGCTATTCAGAAGGCTGAGGAAGGAGATCAGTGGAGCCCAGGAATTTAACGTCGCATTGAGCTATGGTGACATCAGTGCACTTCAGAGTGACACAGAGTGAGACCCTGTCTCAAATGAATAAACAAATAAATATTAAAAACCTTTCAATGAAGAGAACCCCAATTTCAGTGGTGAATACTATTAAATATTCAAAGAAGAAATAACACCATCAGACATATACTTTTTCAAAAACAGAAGGAAAGAACAGCTTTCAGTTTGCTTTATGTGCCAAACATAACTACAAGCTAGATGAAGATATGCACCCTGCATTACAGTAATAAATAAACAAAATCATAGACTAATACCCCTATGAACACAGACTCAAATATTCTTTTTTTTTTTTTTGTAGAGACAGAGTCTCACTTTATGGCCCTCAGTAGAGTGCCATGGCCTCACACAGCTCACAGCAACCTCCAACTCCTGGGCTTAAGCGATTCTCTTGCCTCAGCCTCCCAAGTAGCTGGGACTACAGGCACCCGCCACAACGCCCGGCTATTTTTTTTTTTTTTTTGGTTGCAGTTCAGCTGGGGCAGGGTTTGAACCCGCCACCCTCGGTATATGGGGCCGGCGCCTTACCGACTGAGCCACAGGCGCCGCCCATAGACTCAAATATTCTTTTTTTAACTTTTTTTATTTTTTGTTACCCTCGGTAGAGTGCTGTGATGTCATAGCTCACAGCAACCTCAAACTCTTGGGCTCCAGTGATTTTCTTCCCTCAGCTTCCCAAGAAGCTGGGACTACAGGCACCCATCTATTTTTAGAGATGGGGTCTCACTCTTGCTCAGGCTGGTCTCAAACCTATGAGCTCAAGCAATCTATCCCTCTCGGCCTCCCAGAGTGCTGGGAATACAGGCTTTAGCCACTGTACCCAGCCCTAAACATTCTTGATAAAATATTAGTAAATCCAGCCATGCACAGTGGTTTATACCAGTAATCCTATCCCTCTGGGAGGCCGAGGTAGGTGGACTGTTTGAGGTTAGAAGTTCAGGACTGGCCTGAGCAAGAGCAAGATCCCGTCTCTATTAAAAATAGGAAAACAAGCTGGGCATCATGGCAGGTGTCTATAGTCCCAGCTAATGGGGAGGCTGAGACAAGGGATCTCTTGAACCCAAGAGTTTGAGTTTACTGTGAGCTGTAACACCATAGCACTCTACCCAGGATAACAGAGTATATACTGTCTCAAAAAAAAAATGATAAAAAATAAAATACAATATATAAAATGATAGATATATTATGCATAAACATGTAAACACATACACTTGCGTATCATGAGGATAGAAAAGAATTTTCATTTGAGAAAGGTGAGTGCCCCTTCAATCGTAAGGCACAGAAAGGCATTAAACTAAGATGCCAGTCACACCCTGCCCCCCACTTTCAGCTATGTATTTATCTCTTGAAACTATTATTATTTGCAATTGCCACAAGTAGCTATGTATCAACCTAAGAATGCCACACTGACATTATAACCCATACCCTATGTCTCAAAAATGGTAGCTGATCACTAAACAAACTTATTTTGATAAACTAATGAGAATTCCTGACAAGGAACTTTGCATCAGTCCCTTCCTTGTCTCCTCTAAAAAATCCTCTTGTAACTGCTACTAATCAGAGTGTCTGTATATTCAGGCCTATTCATGAATCTACACCCCCAGATGGTAATCTTCAAGCTTGGTCCAAATAAATTTCAGCATTTGAAAATCAATCAATGTAATTCACCGTATTAACTGAGTAAAGAATAAAATGATCATTTCAATAGATGTAAAAAAAGCATTAGGCAAATCCCAACACCCATGTATGCTTCAGTTAACATCTGAAGCATGTGCATAATCAATGGTGAAATGTTGACTGTTTCCCTACTAAAGTTCAGGACTAAATGAAGGATACTTGTTTTCATTACTTCTACTTAATCTTGCAATGAATGTCTTAGTCTTTGCATTAAGCAAGAAAAATAAATATAAAACATAAAGAATGGAAGGAAACGAAGATGTTTCTATTTGCAGATGCTATGATTATTTATTTATAAAATCCTAGAAAGCAACTGATAGAAATAACAATTTAGTAAGGTCATAGAATATCAACTAAATATACAAATATCAGTCATATTTTTATATACTAGTAAGCAAACTCTCAGAAAGTGAAAACAATTACATTTATAGTACTACTACAAAATATTAAATTTCTAGAAATACATTTAACCAAAGATATACAAAACCTCCTCACTGAAAAGTACAAAATATTTCAGAGAGAAATTAAAGGAGAGTTAAACAAATGGTATTTGTTTATGGATTAGAACACCAAATGTCATTAATATCTCAGTTCTGCCCAAATTGATCAATAGATTCAGCACAATCTCAGTATCATTCTAGTGGGGTTATTTTTGTAGAAATTGACAAGCTGATTCTAAAGTTTATTTCAAAGTGTAAATGGGGCTGGGCTCTGTGGCTCATGAGTGAAATCCCTCCACTTTGGAAGGCCAAGGCGGGAGGACCATTGGAGGCCAGGAGTTTAAGGCCATCCTAAGTTAGCTGGGCGTTGCAGTGGCACCTGTAGTCCCAGTTACTCAGGAGGCTGAGACAAGAGAATCGCTTGAGCTTAGGAGTTTAAGGTTGCTGTGAGCTGTGACACCATGGCACTCCACCAAGGACCACATAGTGAGACTTGAGACTCTGTCTCAAAAAAAAAAAAAAAGACCATCCTAAGCAATATGGAAAGAACCTATTTCTACAAAAATAAATTATCCACCTGCAGTATACAACTATTCTGTTATCTACTCAGGAGGCTGAGGCAGGGGGATCACAGCCCAGGAGTTTGAGAATACAGTGAACTATGATCTTGCCACTACACTTTAGCCTGGGTAACAGAGCAAGACCGGTCTTAAACAAACAAACAAAAAAAAAAACTAGAGGGCCTATAGCCCTTCACAACAATTTAAAAAGCTAAACAAACTTGGAGGACTTAAATGATCTATTTCAAAATAGATCATTTGCGGAGGCAAAAGCAAAACTTTCCCCTCACCTAAGGTTCTCTGTGTTTACTACTAAGTTTTAGTATGAAATGTCTAATTGCCTTAAGTGCTGAGTTTGACAGTTGATATTTCTGACATTTCACTTTGATACTTCTTGTTTAATTCCTCTTGTGAATGTACATCCTCATTCTTTGAAATACACGTTTTGGCTTGCGGTTATTTTTCAAAAAAATTTTCACAGCAACTTTTGTGAAACCGTAGGTAAGTCAAAAATGTATCTTATTTCTGAATATGAGTTCTGCCATAGAACCAATGCAGCTCAGATGGCTTGCAATATCAATGAAGTGTTTGAGAAGGGTGTGGCTAACAAACACACAGTGTATCAATGGTTTGAGAACTTTCATTCTGCTGATTTTAATCTTGAAAATGAGCCACATGTGTGACCTGAGACCAACGTGGATAATGATGAGCTGAAAGTTGTAATGGAAGTGAATTCACCTCAACCTACCTGTGAACTATCAGCAGAGTTTGACATTATTATTCCACCAATATTGGACCATTTGCAAGGTAAAGAAGCTGGGTAGATGGGTTCTGCATAAATTAAATAAGCATCAAAAAAGAAGTCATTTTGAAACTTATTTTTCTTTGCTATTACTACATAAAGGTGAACCATTTCTACACTGTGTTGTTATGTGTGATAAAAAATGAATTCTTAGACAATTGCAATGTTACCAGATGAAGAGGATCCAGCTGCCTGTCACTGTCGTCCAATATGCAGAGATGGGGATAGGTCCACCAAAGTCTATTTGTCAGAAGGCCAGCAATTCTGGAGAACAGTGACAGTAGTTTCTCCAAGACTGTTCTGTTCTTCCATTTCCAAATCACAGTTTTATACATAAAGATTCAAAGCAAAGACTACAGTAGTTCTTATTTTAAATAATAATCGGCACAACTCAATGACCAATTACAATATTTCTGATTCAAAAATTAATTTCCTCAGTCAGTCTTCCTAAACTATTAAAAGATGGGCAACTTCAGGGTGGGAGCTAAAATTTCAAAACAAGAATGGAAGACAGGAGGTAAAGATCACATAGGACCTAAACTGACCCGACCAGCTCTGTCATGTTGGCCCTAGCCTGACTCCACCTTATTCTCACCACATATGCTCTTACCTTGAGTTCAGGAGTTCCAGACCAGCCTGCACAAGAGTGAGACTCCATCTCTACTAAAAATACAAAAAATTAGCCAGGTGTTGTAGCAGGCACCTGTAGTTTGGCTACTTAGGAGGCTGAGGCAGGAGGATGGCTTATACCCAGGAATCTGAGGTTGCTGTGAGTGAGGCTGATGCCACTGCCCTCTAGCCTGGGCAACAGAGTGAGACTCTCTCTCTCAAACAAATAAAACAAAACCATGACATTGTGTAGGCATAAGAATAAACACAGACAATAGAACAAAATTAAAAAATCTAGAAATAGATCTTCACTTGTATGGTCAATTGATTTTCTACAATGACGACAAGATAATTCAATGGGAAAGTCCTTTTAATAAATGATGCTGTGATAATATACATATGAAAAAATATTAATGCTGATTCTGCCTGAAACCCTATACAAACTCAAAATGCATCATAGATCTTAATTAAAAAGCTAAAAACTATAAAACCAGGGAAAAACAGGAGACAAAGTATGTCACTACAAGGTGATTTTTTGGAGTCAATTTTTAAAATTAAAGCATATCAAGAAAAGTGTACAAATGTACATGTAACTGGCTCAATGAACAAATTTCGGTGACCCCCTATATGTTTTTCAATAATCATCTTCCTTAACAAACCACTTAACCTTTTCAGTTGTTCCCCAGAAATGATCAATTTTCTGCAAGATAAAGGAGTTGAGATTCTGAAGGCCCCTGGCTCTTGGGACCAAGACTCATCATCGTCCAAAACCAGTCTCTAAAGCACACGGACACTGTAACCAGTGGACTGCAAGATCTGCTTCAGTCAGAGAGATGGATTCGAGGCAGCTTCTCCCATTCTCCTGATATGAAATTATCTTTTCATATTAAAAAAATTCCAATCTTGGAAATCCTCCTTGTCTCAATAACTGGATCTTTGTGCAGTGAGCAAAATGCCTTGCCGTTTCAATAAAGTAAGATCACGAATAGCTGAATTTTTAATAAATAATTACATCTATAGAAATACTCCCCAGATCAAGATATAGAAAAAAAGGTATAAACGGTGGTGCCCAGAGATGAGATCAGAGTAGAGATGCTCGGGCCAGATTTATTAGAAAGGGGTGGCTGACCTGCCTGGGCAGTGAAAAGGTGGCATCTGTGCCCAGGGGCAGTTAGAGACCCCTTCGATATGGGGCCAGTAGTGAGTGGGCGAGTTCCACAGCTTGCCCAGAAAGTTAGAATCCCTTGGGTGAACCTCTCGGGGGTGGGACTTACCAGATCTTTTGTGTCTTTGTCTTAGGAGGAGAGGAAGAGAAGGAAAGGAAGGAGGAGGGGAAGTGTTAGTGTGTGGCTGCGTTAGTGCCCCCAACAGAGAACATAACCTACATCCTATCATATGCCCCATCTTATTCAATATTCCAGTATTCTCCCGCCAAAGTTAACCAGTCAATGGAAAAGAAGCTGTACTATGTAAAATACTTTATTCTTTTTACCTACTCTATCATCCAGGCTTTAATCACTATTCTTTAAAAGAAGCTGTACTATGTAAAATAATTTATTCTTTTTACCCACTCTATCATCCAGGCTTTAATCACTATTCTTTAAAAGAAGCTGTACTATGTAAAATAATTTATTTGAGGACCAGGACCCAGAGCCACACCCAAGAAGTCTTGAGCAAGTGGAGTTGCTGTGGTGGGGTTACAGTTTGGTTTTATACATTTCAGGGAGACAGGAATTACAGTTGACATTGTAATCAATACATGGAAGGCATATGTTGGTTTGGGTTGAGAAGGTAGGACATCTCAAAGTGGGGGCTTACATTTTATACGTGTCTTTAAAGATTCTTTAGTTGACAGTTGGCTGAAAGAGGTAGGCTTAGTCTGATAGACCAGCCGTAAGATTAGGTCTGTTAATCAGAGACAAACTACAGGACAAATGCCCAGACTCAAGCGGATTGTTGTGTATATTGAAGACCTGTGGGTGTGTCTTGCAGAGCCTTAGGCCTGTTAATGAGTCACAAAGGACATCTCTAAGAAGAGAGGGAAGTATGATAAGGCATGTCAGATCTCTTTTCCTCATGGTTAGTTTTGGGGGATACCCTTGGCCAAGAGGGGGGTCCAGTCAGTCAGCCACTGGGGGGAGCTTATTTTTTGGGCTGGATGGGTTTGTTTTTGTTTTTATAGAAGGGGTCTCCTACACCCAGTTTGGAGTGCAGTGGCAGAATCATAGCTCACTGCAGGCTCAAACTTCAGGGCTCAAATGATTCTGCTCTCAGCCTTTGTAGTAGCTGGAACTATGAATACACCACCACACGTTGGTAATTTTTCTTATTACCCACTTTGTCATTCAGGATTTAACCACTATTTTTTTTTTTTTTTTTTTTTGGAGACAGAGTCTCACTATGTTGCCCTGGGTAGAGTGCTGTGACATCACAGCTCTCAACCTCACACTCTTGGGCTTAAGTGATTCTTTTGCCTCAGCCTCCCAAGTAGCTGGGACTACAGGCGCCTTCCACAACACCCGGCTATTTTTTAGTTGTAATTGTCATTGTTGTCTGGCAGGCCCAGGCTGGGTTGGAACCCACCAGCTCCTGTGTATTAATTTCACTGATAATGATATGCATTATCCAGAAAATAATGGATTTGTTGCTAGTGACCTAGTCGCTGAGCTACAGGCGCCAAGCCTACCCACTGTTCTGACATCTATTAGTATAGCATAGTCTTACCTATCTTTTATTTTATAGGCATGGAATCATATAGTACATCTTCATACACATTGTATTTATTGTTGTATAGTATTTATTATGTGAATATGCCTCAATTTATCTATTTTATTGCCAGGCAACATTTTGTATTCTTTCAGTTTAAACCTATCATCAATAAACTTCTATGGACTTTCTTGTATATATATTTGGGGGCGCATACACATATGTGGTGAATACATATTTAGAGCAGAATGACTGGATCTTTGAAAGTTTGTTCAACTTTAATAGATAACTGAGATTTGACTTGTTTGGGTTTCTTTTCTTTTTTAATTGCAGAATATTCGAGGGGTACAAAATGTTAGGTAGTTAGGAACGGTTCTCCTGAGGAGGAGGAAGGTGAGGTCTCCAGGTGCCATCTTGGTGCTGCCCACCTTAATTCTGTCCCCAGTGAATGCTCATTCCTGGGGAGGAGTGACCACCCAACCAATCTACCAGTCAGAATTTAGCAGTGTAAGCAGTGGTGCCCAGAGCAGAGATGCTCAGGCCATCTACCTTCTTCTCTGCAAAAGAATGTAGAAGACTCTCTAGCCTAGCGACAAGTACAATGGAGTCTTGAAGGTGACCTAGAATAGCCTTAAGACTAATTATTACATCACTGGCTTAAATCTGCTTTGTGGTCCACACCCCCATGGGCTCTCAGAAAGGCTCATAGGAGCTCTGCATATGCACTAAGACTCTGGTTCCAAGGTGATCTCTGAACTACAAGGTAGGCCTGACCCAGGTGGCATAAAAGAGAATTGCTAGCCATAACCCATGCTTTTATTTGTTGTAACAATAATGGCCTTCTCTGTGTATGGCAAATGTATCCTGCTTTGTAAACTTTCTTACTCTGTAAACCTCTCTTTCTCTTTCTCGATAAGCTTTGTTTCATGCTTGCCTTACTTTGGGGTATCTGTCACTTTTGACCAAGAGTACTTTAAGAACTTAAGGACCCAGGGAGCCGCCTGAAACACTGCCATTTTAGGAGACAGACAGCTGCTTAAACCCAACATTTTGTTTTGGAAACAGTTGATTAAGATCCTGGGTGATAGCCAAGAAGCAGCTGATACCTCTCAAAATTGTGTATAAAATCTCAAAACTGTGCTTTCCATGGGCCCTGTAGTCACTAAGGTAGGGCTTGCTGCATAAGCTGTTAATGGTTTACCTTCCTTTTTGTGCTAAAACTTAACTTGCTCTTTTCAATTATTTCAGTGACTACCTTGAGCTTCCACTGCACTGCTCTAAGAAAATATTTTATTTGGCTTTCTGAGATGCAAGGTAGTAATAGATTTGTTCAGTTCCCAGTTTTCAAGTGTGGAGAAGCTGAACCGAAAGGGACTGAATTAATTTAAACCACAGCTAGCGGAATATGAGAATTCTAGTTGTTCCATATCCTTGTCAACACTAGGTATTGGCAATGGCATAACTTTAGCCATTATGTAGTGTGTATCTTAAATGTGAATTAATTTGCATTCTCTTGCTACTAATAATATTATACACCCTTTCACAAGAGTATTACAAATATCATTTCCTATTCTGTGACTTGCATTTTCATTCTCTTAATAGTATATTTGTTTAATTTCATTAAAATTTCATTTGGGCTGAGTATGGTGGCTCACATCTGTAATCCCAGCACTTTGAGAGGCAAAGTGGGAGGATCTCTTGAGGCCAGGAGGTCAGGATGCTGAGCTATGATCCAGACACTGCACTCCAATTTGGGTGACAGAGTGAGATGTTGTCTCTACAAAAAGAAAAAAAGAATCTGTAGGGAGCTGAGCCTATTTTACTTTATTTTATATTTTTAGATACAGGTCTCACTTCATCCAGGCTGGTGTGTAATGGTTAGATTACAGTTTGCTGTTATTGCGAATACCTGGGCTCGAGTGGTCTTACCTTGGCCTCCCAAAGTGCTGGGATTACAGGAACGAGACTGACCACCCTTCACATTTTGATATAAATTTTAGAATTTATTTTACCAAATTTTTAATTTTCACTGTGAGGATTTTTATAGTTATTAGATTGAATCTATAGATACATATAGTATGAACTGACATGTAAAAATCATTGAGTTTTTGCAACTATGAATGTGGTATACATCTCCTTTTATTTGGCTTTTCTTTAATTTTTCTGGATAATGCATATCATTAATTATTATTTTTCCTTGGGTATCTGATGTATTTTGATGCTATTATGTTATTTTGTTTTAAAATTTCATTAAAAATTTTTTTCTGGTATATAAACATACAGTGATTTTTTTCTTAATATATTGACCTTATATCTTGTGACCTTGCTAAAGTCACTTATGGATTCCAATGATTGATCCAAGACTTTTTCAGATTTTTCATGCACTCAATTAGAAAATGTGAGAATAATGATGTTTATTTTTTCCTTATTATAGTTTGTGGATGTTACATGTTTTCCTTGCTTAATCGCATAGCTAGGAAATATAGTGTAATTTTTTTTCTTTTTTCTTTTCTTTTTTTCAGTGCAGGGTTGTAATATAGTTTACTGCTGAATAAAAGTGATGATGGCAGACATAATATTCATTTTTCCCAGAGAAGGCTTTTGATATGTTTTCCTCAAGTATGTCGTCTGTAGGTGTTTTATAGATATCCTTTAGCAGAAGGAATATATCTTTTATTTCTAGTTTTTTGAGAGTTTTTAACATGAGTAGGCATTTTCATATGAATGGGTATTAAATTTTACCAAATGTATTTTTCAGCATTGATTGAGATTAGATGATTTTTATCCTTTACTTTGATATTGTGGTAAATTAGAATAAATGATTTTCAAGTGTTAGATGAACTTTATATTCTCTGGAAAGAACCCAACTTGGTCATTATGTAATATGTATGAGAACTTTCTGGAAAGTATCCAGCCATGTATGTCTCTATTTTTCATACTATATGACTGAATACTTTTTGGACAACCTTCATATATCCATACAAATTTCGTTTGTTAATATCTTAATATTGTTAATGTTAATATTTATAGAATTTTGCATCTGTAATTATTAGAGTATAATTAACCTATAATTTTTCTATTATTTTTGTAATATACCTGTAAAGTTTTGCTATCAGTGTTATGGTAGCTAGGTAAAGTAAATTTGGAAGTATTCTCACTTTCTTATTTATTGGAAAGAGTTTAGAATATGATTCTTTTTTTAATGTATGTTTGATAGAATTTATTGGTGATGTCACTTGGGACTGGAGTTGTAACTGTAATTGGTTCATTGCTCAATGTGCACAGCAAGTCAATATGTTGAAATACTAGTTTGCAGCAGAGAAAGAGGTTTAATCTTTAGGCCTTCTAACTAGGAGACTGAAGGAAGCATCCTGAGGAGACTGGAGTGGGCTGAAGTGCAATACAATGCTTCTTTATTGATTTTATGCTTCTATGGTCTTCAGGGGAGTGTTGAAGTCCCTGGCCATTATAATGTTACCGTTTTATTTCTTTGCTTAGATCTAGTAGAAATTGTTTTATGAATATGAGAGCTCCTGTGTTAGGTTCATATCTGTTTAGGTATATCTTCTTGCTGAATTGTTTCCTTTACCATAATATTATGACCATTTTTGTCATTTTATACCATTGTTGCTTTAAATTTTATTTTTTCTGATATGAGAATGGATATACTTGCTTGGTTTTGGTTTCCATTTGTGTGGAATATTGTTTTCCATTCCTTTACTTTGAGTCTGTGGGAATTTTTGGAAGTTACACGGTTTTCTTGGAGGCAGCATATACTTAGTATATGTTTTTTTTCATCCATTCAGCCAATCTATGTCTTTTAAGGGCTGCATTAAGACTATTACTGTTCAGTGTTAATATATGGGATATTGTTCTGTTCATTGTGTTGGATAATACCTTGTTGGTTTTTTTATCTGTTGGGAGCCAACCTCCTGGGAGGTAAGGCCACCCAGTTTGAGGAAATGTACTCACGTCAAGAACTGAGTGCAAAACTGGCCTCAGTGGTTTTCCTGTTATGGCTGGTTTCTGAACCAGATTAGAATGGAGTCATGCCCCTTTGGTCAGCAACAGACTGTTGAGAAAGCTATTTTACCCCTAGGCTGTTTTTAATCAAGTTATGAAATTATGATAAGATCATGCTTTCAAGCTACTGTATATAAAAGCTGTGCAATAAAGCTGAGATTGCTTGTTCCTCTTGAGGAAAAGCCCTCCTGATCCCGCTATTCTCTGTTTCTTTTTTCCATCCCATACCGGTCTACTCCCAGAGTCTCTAATAACCTTTGCCAGGGGGGTTCCCGGCAGTTTTCTCTCTTCTGCTATTGTTTTATAGGAGCCATGATCTTTACTTTAGGCTGTTTTTATACTGGTTGGTATCACTTGTGCTGTTCCATGTAGGGCAGGTCTTATAGTGACAAATTCCCTTAGTGTGTGTTTGGGGAAAAGGTTTATTTCTCCATATTTATGAGACTTAGTTTTGCAGGATACAAAACTCTTGACTGGCAGTTCTTCTGTTTAAGAAGACTTAAAATGAGGTCCCAACCCCTTTCATTTCTGCAAATTCTGTTATCTTCTTTCTTATGTAATCTTCTCTTTAGTAATCTTTTCATCTTTTTCCTCTCATGTCCTAAAACATGTTTTGCTTTCTTTGTCTGGGTTTTCAACTCTATTTTCAATTCAATTTATTTTATTTTATTTATTTATTTTGTTATCCATGTTCTGAATTCCATTTCTGACATTTTGGCAATTTCGTTTTGGTTGGGTTCCATTGCTATGGGAAAGGTTCTGGACCCAAGGAAGAAAGATTATTCCAAGGCACAAAAAAAAGGAAAACAGAATCCCCATTTTGTACTAATAATGTGGTCTTTATTTCCACCTGGATGTATGTGGGGTGAAATCAAGAAAGGAATTCCACACGTGAGTTATGGTGGATGGGATTTAAAGGGTCAAGGATGGCAGCAATTGATGGCATTCCTATATCCTGGGAGGCATATGAGTCTGACCCTTCCTGGGTGGGCCATGAATCTGACCCTGCCTTGGCTGGGCAAGTTTATTTGGCCAGGTACACCTGATTCTATCAGACCAGCCTTTTTAGTTTATTATGAGGAGGAGGGTGATGGGCGTGGTGTCTTTTTGACTGCTTCTTGCAAGAGGAGGGGCTGTGTGGGCCGCCTGTAAAAAGAATGGGAGGGGGAAATGGGGAGGAGAGTGGTGTTCACAGGAATTCTTTCGCTTTTTTAGTCTGAGGTGGTTGGTATCCAACAGGGTGAGGATATGAGTTTTTTTCCGGTGACTGGTTAATAAATGGAGAGATGAAGTGAAGGGTTACTGGTCTAAAACTGAGAATGAGGAAAAATAATAACATAATCAGTGGCTCTATCACATACAATAATCGGGAGTTGTCAGGGCCTCTAATAATCCCAAGAGGACATTTCCACCTAGTAGGTGAAGAAGTCACAGCACCATATGAAAGGGTCTGGACCCAAGAAGAAAAGATTATTCCAAGGCACAAAACAAAGGAAAATGGAATCCCTGTTCTGTAGAAATAATGTGTTCTTTATTTCCACCTGGATGCAGGTGGGGTGAAATCAAGAAAAGAACTCCACTTGTGGGTTATGGCAGATGGGGATTTATAGGCTCAGGGAGGTCAGCAATTGGTGGCATTCCTATTTCCTAGGAGGGACATGAGTCTGACCCTTTCTGGGTGGGTCATGAACCTGACCCTGCCTGGGCAGGGCAAGTTTATTGGGGCAAGTACACCTGATTCTATCACTATGGATCTACCTTGATCCTTTGGGGGTGCCAAACTGGCTTGTTTTTTCATGTTGCTAGAATTCTTTTGCTGGTTGCTTTTCATCTGACATACCTTCTCTTCACTCAGGGTAGACAGGTTTGTGTGCACCTGTTCTCCTCTCCTATTTAGTGAGGAGGACACATTCCTGGATGGTGCCTTCGTGTCCTTCTCTAGAAGACTGACCTGGCAGGAGAGAAGCAGGTGCACTGGGAGCCTGTAACACAGCTGTTCTGCATTTTCCCTTTCCCCAGTGATTGTGAGAGAACAAGGTGGTGATGGAAGATCACCGTGCATAGTGGTGGATTGTTGCTGGGATGCTGTTGGAAGCTTGGGTGGGAGGCTGAGTGAATCCCTCTCCATAGAGGAGATTACTCTGCCCAGATTTCCCCACAAGGGAGGTAGTGGCAGCTGGGTGAGGCCATTAGGCCATAGACATGAGTGTTAGGGCTGCAGTGTTGACTTCACTCGGGGCCAGGTGCAATGGCAGCATTGCCAGCAGGTCTATATCAAACTATTAAACTGCAGGGGCGGGTCATGCCATGTGGCCCTTGGAAGCCTTGGGGTGGGGCCAGGTGGCAACATGGGAGTGAGTCATGGGGCTGGGATGCTGGGTGGCTGGAGCTCCCTACCTGCGCAGGTCCCACTGAAGCAATTGCCCTGAGGCTTCTCAGGTGGTATCAGTGGCACCTGCTCTGTTCAAATCCCCCACGGAAGGGGAGCATTCAGCTCATACTCATGGGCCTGTTCTCTCTTCTCCTTCTCCAGCCTGGAAAGGTGATGGGGAGGCAGTTGCAGCAAAGCCAATCTCTGTGTGAACCAGGCACTCTGGGCCTGAGAGCTCAGAATGGCGTCAGTTGTAGTGACTTTGAAATGGAAGCCAGTGGGTCCCTGCCCTGCCCGTCTCCAACTCGATGTCATTGCACAGTCTCCTCACAGCTCCTTGATTAGTCTAGAGGTCTGTGATGGTGGTGGGGGCTCTTCACAGTTAGGGTTGCAGGGTGTCAGTGGAGGGAATGAGGAATCCTAGGGTTCTCATCACATGTGGATATCTCTCCCAGGTACCTTCCAATCTTGGCAAGTGGATTTCCCTGTCTCTCTCTCTCCCACTCTCTGCGTATCTGTTGTTGCTTCTCTGATGATTTAAAATGCTCTCTCCAGGGTGGCGCTTGTAGCTTAGTGGATAGGGTGCCGGCCACATACACCCAAGCTGGCGGGTTCAAACCCAGCCCAGGCCAGCTAAACAACAAGGACAATTGCAACAACAACAACAACAAAAATAGCTGGGCATCATGGTGGGCGCCTATAGTCCCACTCAGGAGGCTGAGGCAAGAGAATCGCTTAAGCTCAAGAATTGGCAGTTGCTGTGAGCTATGATGCTACAGCACTCTACCAAGGGCAACATAGTGAGACTATCACAAAAAAAAAGAAATGCTCTTTCCAAAATGGCCCCTTGGCATCTACTTTCTACTTTCAGCTCTCTCCTTGAGACTGATATGCAGGGGCTGCTTCTAGTCCACTATCTATACATCTTTTCTTTTTTTATATTTCTTTAATTTCTACTCTTATTTGTTATTTTATTTTAAAAATTTTCTTTTATTATTTTCTCTATACATATACATGTGTTTATTTGGTTTCTACTTTTTGCCTTCACAAAATTAAAAAGGCTTACATTTAATAACAATAACAATTTTTAAGATAAGGACTAGAAACAAAAACCTTGTAAAGAACAAAGATCAATACATTCAGAAAATAAATCGGATGATTGCTGCAATGAAATATTGAGCAATAATAATAATGCAAAAAAATAACATTCACATTGTCAAATGAGAGTATGTCTATCATAGAATGCTTTGACTCTGAGGTTCAGTATGGAGTCATCAGTTAACTACTTCTTATTTTTTTCCAGAGTCTCAAAAAATAATATTATAACTAATATTTATAAATAAAAATAAAAGATAATTTCAAAAAACAGATCATGCCAAATCTTATAGACAACAGAAAAAGAAGAAATACTTCAAAATCATTCTACTTCATCTGGATACACCTGATATTAAAATTGGAAAAAATATTATAAAGGGAAATTACAAACTCACTCATAAATGAGGATGCAATATCCTAAACAACATATTAATAAGTTGAATTAAAAATTAATGTTCAAGAAATGTACTTTGGTCAAAATTAAATCCAATTTATGTGAGAATTAGTCACTATTTTCTTTTTTTTATTTTCCTTTCCCTCACCCCCTCCCTCTTTCTCTCTGTCTGCTCTCCCCTTCCCTGATGCCCCACCGTGTCATTAATTGTCATTAATTGTCTTCATATCAAAGTTGAATACATAGGATTCATGCTTCTCCATTCTTGTGATGCTTCACTAAAAATGTGTTCCACCTCCATCCAGGTTAATACAAATGCTGCAAAATCTCCATTCTTTTTAATGGCTGAATAGTATTCCATGGTATACATATACCACAGCTTGCCAATCCATTCCTGGGTTGAGGGGCATTTAGGCTATTTCCACATTTTAGCGATTGTAAATTGAGCTGCGATAAACAGCCAAGTGTCTTTATAATAAAGGTTTTTTTTCCCCTTCTGGATAGATGCCCAGTAATGGGATTGCAGGATCAAATGGGAGGTCTAGTTTGAGTTCTTTGAGGTTTCTCCATACTTCCTTCCAAACAGGTTGTATTAGTTTGCAGTCCCACCATCAGTGTAAAAGTGTTCCCTTCTCTCCATATACACGCCGGCATCTGCAGTTTTGAGATTTTGTGATATGGGCCATTCTCACTGGGGTTAGATGATATCTCAGGGTTGTTTTAATTTGCATTTCTCTAATAATCAGGGAAGATGAGCATTTTTTCATGTGTTTGCTAGCCATTCATCTGACTTCTTTAGAGAAGGTTCTATTCTCTATTCTGGCTGCTTCTAGTCCACTATCTATAAACTTTCCTTTTTTTATATTTCTTTAATTTCTACTCTTATTTATGTTATTTTATTTAAAAATTTTTCTTTAGATAACATTTACTATTTTTTTAAGTTTCTTTTAGGTGGATGAATATAAATTGACTTTCAGCCTTTCTTTTTATTCTTTCATATTTATTTAAGGCTATACATTTCCCTCAAATTGTTACTGAACCAAACTAGGGGTCCACTTACCCAGCACAGTAAAGGCAGGCACAGGTGCTAAGAGTTGCAGAGGGAGAAAGAGACATTTTTTTTTTTGTAGAGACAGAGTCTCACTGTACCGCCCTCGGGTAGAGTGCCTTGACGTCACACGGCTCACAGCAACCTCTAACTCTTGGGCTTACGTGATTCTCTTGTCTCAGCCTCCCAAGTAGCTGGGACTACAGGCGCCCACGACAATGCCTGGCTATTTTTTGGACGCGGTTTGGCCGGGGCTGGGTTTGAACCTGCCACCTTTGGCATATGGGGCCGACGCCCTACTCACTGAGCCACAGGCACCGCCCAGAAAGAGACATTTTTATTACAGGTCATCACGTGAAGAGAATGAGCAGCTAATGCTTAAAACCTCACCTCCTCCTCAATGGCTTATATGCCAAGGTTGTTAAAGGCAGAGGTACATTTCAGGCAGGCAAAATTCTTACCCTGGCCTAAAAGGGGAAGATGTTAAAGTGGGGAGGAGGCACAGATGGATTTAGAGATTCTTTGATTAAAGGAAAGTGATGTTAAGATGGGCATGACAGGATCCTCAGAAGGACCGTTATAGTTCAATTTCTCAGTTTCCCCTTATCTGCAATTTCCGTCTGCTCAGGATTTCTGAAAACTCAAGAACATATATTAAAATGCCATCTTTTAATTTCCACTGGAAACAGAAACAATCCATGACTCTGGCTCCCTTTCAGGGACATTGTTCTCATGAGCTTGTCTAGTCACTTCTTAAAGCTAGCCAGGTGCCTGTAATTTCCCTTGAAGGAATTCAGTGTTTTCCTTTACGTCCATGCTTGGGGGGAGGGAGGGCCTGCAGGCCCCCAAGAGGGGTCCCAGCTCTATCTCATAATCACTGTTTTAGACAAGTACCATAACTTTAAAAATGTTATATTTTCATTGCACCCAATTAACATTTTGTTTTTACTTCATTGTGCTACCTTTTTCTTTTCGAGAAAAGGTTTTGCTCTATCATCCAGGCTGGAGTGCAATGGTGATTGTAACTCACTTCAGCCTTGAATTTCTAGCCTCAAATAATCTTCCCACCTCAGCCTCATGAGTAGCTAGGGCCATAGGGGCAGGCTACCACGCTTGGCTGATATATATATTCATATGTATATATCAGTTACCTAAGGCTGCAACCATTTATGAGAAATAAAGCTGTCCTTTCCAAATTATGAAACTTGTTTTTTTAGTTAACAATAATAAACCAATAATAATAAACTAACTCCCTGAGTTCTGCAAGCCATTTGAGCAAATTAATCAAACCCAAAGAGGGGGTTGTGGGAGCCCCAAGTCAAAGCCACTTGGTTGGAAGGTCCAGAAGCCTGGATTTGTGACCGGTGTCTGAAGGGGTGGGGTACTATTATAGACTGAGGTCTCAACCTATGAGATCTGACACTGTCTCCAGGCAGGTAGTATCAGAATCAAATTAGAGGACATTCAAGTGGTGTCCACTGAACAACTGATTGCTTTTTGGTCGATGCAGAGAACTTTCTCCCTCCACATTTGTTCACAAAAGTCTTCTGGGTGTGCTGATTGCATTGGTGTTTGAGCAGGAGAAAACATGGTTTGAGTTGTCCCCAAAGAGCATCTTTCTCATTTTCTCAATACATTGATTTAGAATCAGTGAGCTGATACTAAATTAGCAAAGAAAAACTTTGTTTTTCTTCTTCTTTCCTAGAAGAAAGTCCAACTTCTTAAGGCTTTCAAGGTCCTTCAAGATTTGTGATCTTGGGCGGTGCCTGTGGCTCAAGGAGTAGGGTGCTGGTCCCATATGCCAGAGGTGGTAGGTTCAAACCCGACCCTGGCCAAAAACTGCAAAAAAAAAAAAGGTTTGTGATCTTCAAGGCTAGTGATCCTCTAGCCTTTTCTGGATCAACTAGTCCTTCAAGGCTGGTGATCTCTCTAGCCTTTTCTGGACATTAAGTTTCTAAAGGCAGAAACCACATGAATATTGTGAAGGGGAAAACCAAGGGAACAGGAGACTCTCCTTATCTAGATAAAATATTCTAAGATTTGCTAAGATTGTTAGCTTAAAATGTAAATCATCATGTTAATTGTCCACAAAATTTTACCATCAGTAATTCAGTATAATTCAACAGATGGTGGCACTTCGGTTAACACATTTCTAAATCTTCTGGTATTTATATGCCTGAACTTATTTATTCCTTTTAAGTCTAGCACAGCTTTACATTGCTTGCCATGTAATTATTTTTCTTCAGTTGTTTCTTTTGTGCATGTGTATGAGCTACCCTGTTTCCCCGAAAATAAGACAGTGTCTTATTTTAAGGTGTGCTCCCAAAGATGCGCTAGGTCTTATTTTCAGGGGATGTCTTATCTTTCCTGTAAGTAGGTCTTATTTTCGGAGGATGTCTTATTTTCAGGGAAACAGGGTAGTTGTCATGTATTTGTCATTAAGGGGAAAGTATTTGAAAATAATCCTAAAGTAAACTTTATTTTTCTTCTTGAGTCTTTTTCTTTCTTTTTTTGAGACAGAGTCTCATTTTGTTGCCCTTGGTAGAGTGCCAGGCTGTCATAGCTCACACCAACCTCAAACTCTTGGGCTCAAGTGATCCTCTTGCCTCAGCCTCCCAAGTAGCTGGGACTATACGCCCCCGCCACAATACCCAGCTATTTTTTAGAGGCTGGGTCTCACTCTTGCTCAGGCTGGGCTCAAACTCCTGAGCTGAGGCAATCTACTGGCCTCGGCCTTCTTAGAGCACTGGGATTATAGGCATGAGCTACTGTGCCTGGCCTCTTTCTACTTGAGTCTTTATATGGCTATGCATTTGTAATTATCTATCTTCTGTCTTCATTTCTTCTTCTTCCTTATTCTGCTTCACAACTCTGGGAAAAGATTACACACTAGATAGTGAACTAAACTGTGTCTTAATGGCATATGTGATTCAGAACCATGGAGAGCAGCCTATATAGTTCAACATTACGACAGTCATAAGAGGATTATGATAGGTCCATTACCTTGGTCTAAGCCCTAAGATTTACAGCAGTATTTGACATATAACAAGTATTCAGTAAATATTTTTTAAATGAAACAAACTCTCCACATTAGAATCAACTCAAGCAGGACCGTAAACACTTTCTTAGCTCTTGGTACATGTCCCCAAATTGCTTTTCAAAAGTGGGGCATGAATTTAAAGAGCCAACAACTAAAACTCCTGTAATTTTCTCTTTATTTCCTTTACTCATTTATCTTATATGGGTGATGAACTGAGTGCCTACTGTGTCCTTGCCCTCAAAATACTCAAAATTCAGATGAAGGAGCTGATTTTAAAAAAGAAAATGATCATACTATAGTGAGACTGATTTTAAATTAGCATATGCTATGATATGTAGAGGAACACCTGGCCTGTAGACATGAGGGTTAGCAAAGTCTATCTCATGAGAAGGTGACACTGAGCCAAATGTTGAAAGAATAAGAATTACAGGTGAAAAGAATATGATGAAGAAGTGGTGGCGAGATTAAGGGAAAATTTTATACCAAGCTCATTGCCTGTCCCTCCCATAACACTTTCAACACTAACCAAGGCTAAGTGGAATAAAAATGGACTCTGAAAAACAACCATCACTTTATTTGTCTTAATAAATTGAACTACAAAAACGGAGGGAATAGTTTATTACATCATATACACTTAGGGTTTGGGCAGCCATTGTAAGTATGGTACAAAATGAGTAAAGAGAGGAAGTCGGGATTGTGTGTGTATAAAAGGAGAAAGAGAGGAGAAAAGAAGAAAAGAGATGGAGGAAAGGGAAAGAGAGAGAGATAGATCTAGACTTCACAAGAGAAAAGAAGTGGAGGTAAAACAGACAATAAGACAGTAAGAATTCTGATTGAGGAAGTTTATATGTTTCAGTTCCTGTCCTTGGAGTTATGAAATGGCTGCATTCTGAGAACTCACTTTCCCCTGCATTCTAGTTGATTTATTTTGAGTGAGTCGCAAGTTTTCTGGAGGTTGAAGTGCAGTGGCACAATCATTGTTCATTGCAGCCTTGAGTTCCTGAGCTCGAGTGATCCTCCTGCCTCAGCCCCTCGATTCACTGGGATTACAGGTATAAATCACCATGTCAGACTTGTATTTTTCACCTTAACATTAAATTTATGGGTTAATTTGGAAAGAGCTGCTATACTTACAGTGCTGAGTCAATAAACAAAGTACAGTTTTACATTATTTATTCAAATTTCTTAGTTTTTCAATGAATTTTTAGAATTTTCTCCATAGTGAGTTTCTATGATTAAAAAAATTATATATAGTGGCTGGGCACAGTGGCTAATACCTGTAATCCTAGCAGTCTAGGTGACCAAGGCAGGGGGATCTCTTCAGCTCAGGAGTTTGAGACCAGACTGAGCAAGAGTGAGTCCCTTTCTCTACTAAAAATTAAAAAAAAAAAAAAATAGCCAGGCATGGTGGCAGGCACATGTAGTCCCAGCTATTAGGGAGGCTGTGAGCTAGGCTGATGCTATGGCACTCTAGCCTGGGAAACAGAGTGAGATTCTGTCTCAAAAAATTATATATATATATATATATATATTTATATATATTTTTTTATATATATAAAAAATACTTTGTCATATATATTCCAATAATCTCAAATATTTTACTGCTATTAAAAATGTATCTTTTAAAATGTCTTTTTCTAATTATCTGTTACCAATACATAATGGCATAACTGATTTTTTTGTATATTGATCTTTTATCTAGTAAACTTGTACAACTCTTTTTTCTGTTGTAAATAATTTTTCTATGATAGTAAAATAAGTTTTTTATGTAGCAAATATCATCCGCCATGAGAGATCTATTTATTTTTCTTTCTGATCTTATATCGTTTATTTCTTTTTCTTGCCTAATTATGCTAGCTAGGACATCCAGTATTATGCTGAGCAGGAAAAATGATAGAGGGTATCTTTAACTAAAGGAGTTAATTAATCAAGAAAACTTAGCAATACTAAATGTTAATGTTCCTAATAAAGAGCTTCAAATTACATTAGAAAAAAAATGATAGAAGTGAGATGAGAAATAGTCAAATCTGCAATTACAGTCAGAGATTTCTATATTTCTCTTTCCATGATTAATAGAACAAGTATATCAAAATCCGCTTTTAATCTAAGGACACAGAAAGACATGTCATTCTAGGCTGGGCACAGTGGCTCATACCTGTAATCCTAGCCCTTCAGGAGGCTGACACAGGAAGATCATTTGAGGCCAGAAGTTTGAGACTAGGTTGAGCAACATAGCAAGAACTTGACTCTACAAAAAAATAGAAAAAAAAAAAAATAGACAATTGTGTTTGTGTATGCCTGTAGTTCCAGCTACTGAGGAGACAGAGGCAGGAGAATTGCTTGAGCCCATGAGTTCAAGTTGCAGGGAGCTATGATGATGCCACTGTACTCTAGCCAAGGCAGCAGAATGAGGCCTTGTCTCTAAATAAATAAATAAACCCCTACCCCCCCACAAAAAAACCCAACTTCCCCCAAACAACAATAGGACAAATCATTCTATGAGGTGTTGGGCCTTAACAACCGATACCCTCAAATATGATGCTTTGTATATACCTACCTGAAAAGAGCCTCCAGGTGTCTCTGACCTCCTCCTCACCTATCTACACCTTACTGTCTCTCCAAAACATAGGATTCTTTGAAATTTCTTATCTGCCTGAAGTATAGAAGTCTACCGAAGGAGAAAACAATTACCACCAATCCCTTCACTGAGCTTATTTCTTTTTTTTGCCTCATTATGCAAGGCACTAGGACATCCAGTATTATGCTGAATAGGAACAGTGATAGAGGAGTCAATTCAAACCCATATCCAAGGAAGGAAGTCTTAGATCTGTCAACAACATGAACAGAGTTTTGTCACAAACTGCTGTCCACTCTGTAGGCCCAACTGACATTGTTCCAGACCACTTCATGTTCTTCTAGCCTATTGAATTCTCCCCAATAATAATTTATTTTCTCTCAACAGAATTCCTCTTCTCCCCCCTCCTATAACCTGTCCTGCCAGGGTCCAAGACCCCATTCTTTCTGTAACCTCAAAATGGTTACAGAAAGATGACGTATCCCACTAGGGAATTGGGTCTTGATTCTGAAGGCAGCTGTGTATATACATTAAATAAATTTGTATGCATCTTTTCCAATTAATCTGCCTTTTGTGAGTTGATTTTTCAGTGAACCCTCAGAGGGTAGAGGGAACCTCTTGGCTGATATGAATAATGGAATTAAAAATATAAGAATAGATATAAAAATAGTATTATGGGCTGATTTGAGATATGTTGAATTCCATATTTCTATAGCTGTGAATGTGATCTTATTTGGAAATAAGGTCTTTGCACACATATGAGCAATTAATTTTGCAAACTCATCCTAGACAAAGTGCTACACACCTCATTGCTGAATATCACTATAGTCACCTTGGAAGGACTTGTCTTGGGAAGCTATGCGCTGACACAAGTGCCTAGTCCATCCTTCAAAGCAATTTTGGAGCTTTTTTCTGGAATGGCCATCAAAGCTTTTGTTGTATTAACTTTGATGTCTGAACATCATCAAAATGGCTTCCTTTCAACATTTCCTTTATCTTCAGGTAAAGGAAAAAGCCACCAGAGGGCCCTAACAGATGAGGAGGAAGGTGTTCCAATATAGTTCTTTGTTTTCTGGCTAAAAATTCCCTTAAAGACAGTGCCGTATGAGCCAGCGCATTATCATGATGCAAGAGCCAGGAGTTGTCGCCAAGATTTTCAGCTAAGATTTTCCTAACTGTTTCTCTACTGATGTTTATTTGGTGTGCTCTGCTGCTCACAGTCAACCAATGATTTTGATGCACAGTTCAATGAATTTTTGCAATGTTTTTGTCAGTTCTGCTCATTATTGGCTATCCTGACCTTTCTTCATTCGTGATGCTTTCTCTTCCCTCAGAAAAACATTTAATCTGTTTATACACTGCCATTCTCTTCATGGCATTATCCCCATAAATTTGGACTTACTTGTACCTGATTTCACTTCCATTCTTGCCAAGTTTAACAAGAAATTTCCAAATATTTGTTCGTTGTTCTAATTCAAGCTCTGACTTTCTTGCAATGGCACACAAAAATAGGCAAGGACAATAATGAATGCTACTCAGCAAGAGGCTGCCACATGTTGACATGAACACAGCTGTGAGACACTGATATTACCAAGGTTAGGAAACCTTACTGAGTTGTTTGACAGTGCTATCAATGTAAGTGGATGGTGGCAAATTTGTGAACTTAATTGTCAGACCTTTTCAATCAAGTTAAGATGAGGTCATACTGGAATAGGTTGAGTCCTAAATCAATGACTGTGTGTCCTTATAAGGACAAAGAGATTGTAAAGACACAGAGACACAGGGGAAAAGGCACATGACTATGGAGGCAGAAATTATAGTTATGCTGCCACAAACCAAGGAATGCTAAGAATTGCTGGAAACTACCTCAAACTAGAAAAGGCAAGAGAATTCTTCCTTAGATCCTTTCCCGGGAGGAGCATGACCTTGCTGATATCTTGATTTCAAACTTCTACACTCCAAAACCGTAAACTAATCATTTTCTGTTGTTTTAAGTGACTCGGTTTATGACAATTTGTAAATTGCCACTCCAGGAAACTAACACAGGTAAAGAAAAAGGAGACTTGAGCAATACTATCAACCAACATGACCCAATTGATATTGAGGGAACATTAATGCAACAATAGTAAAATGCATCATTTTTATAAGTATACTTAAATATTCAACAAGATAGACAATGTAGACCATATTTTGAAACTTAAACCAAGTATCAACAAATTTAAAATGATTCAGTTATACAGAGTATGTTCTGACCTCAATGGAATAAAATTATAAATCAATAACTGAAACATCTAAACAACTCCAGTTTTTTCTTTTCTTTTCCTTCTTCTTCCCCTCCCTCTTCTCTTTGCTTGCTTCCTTCCTTTCTTCCCTCCCCCCTTTTTTCTTTCTTTCTCTCTTTCTCTCTCTCTCCTCCTCCCCTCTCTCCTTCCCTCCCTGTCTTCTTTCCGATGCATCACTATGTTGACCTGGCTGGCGTCTGGCCTTGAACTCCTGGGCTCAAGTGATCCTTCTACCTCAGTCTCCTGATTCCTGGCTCCACACATTTAAAAATTAAACACAATTTTAAGTAATCCATAGACAAAATTAAATAGCAATGGGAAATTAGAAAGCATTCTTAATTAAAATGAAAACCAAACATATCATATGCAATACATGTAAACAAGAGCTTAGTTGGACTCTGACCATTAACTGTGATCTTAGCTTTTATTGTGGCATTTTTATCAGTGAAAGTTAAGGAAATTTGTTTTTTTTTTTCTTATCATACATGGATATTAAAATTTTCAGTCAATGAGAATGAGATCTTATAATCTAGAAGTATGAATTTGAATGTGATATCTTTTCTTGAACTTTTTTTTTTTTTTTTGATACAGAGTTTTACTCTGTTGCCTTGGGTAAAGTGTCATGGTTTCATAGCTCACAGCAACCTCAAACTCTTGGGCTAAAGTGATCCTCTTGCCTCAGCCTCCCAAGTAGCTGGGGCTACGAGTACCCGCCCCAATGCCTAGATAGTTTTGAAAGACCGGGTCTCAGTCTTGCTCAGGCTGGTCTCAAACTCCCAAGCTCAAGGGATCCTTCTACCTTGATCTAGGATTATAGGTGTAAGCCACTGTGCTCAGCCAGCAGTTTTAATTTTTATCAATTTTTTTACCAGATTTTATCAGATATATTATTTGCAAAATTTTTCTCCCATCTTGTGGGTTGTCTTTTCACTTTTTTGATGATGTCTTTGAAGCATGTTTTTATAATTTGATGATGGCCAGTCTCTCTTTTTTTGTTTATTGTGCTTTTGATGTCATGTCAAAAGAAATTATTGCCTAACCTATGTCATGAATGTTTATGTTTTCTTCAAAGACCTCTATAGTTTTGGGTCTTACATTAGATCTTTGATCAATTATATTTTTTTGAGACAGAGTCTCATTCTGTTGCCCTGGGTGGGGTGTCATGGTGTCAGCCTAGCTCACACTAACCTCAAACTCCTGGGCTCAAGCAATCCTCCTGCCTCAGCCTCCCAAGTAGCAGGGACTACAGGCATCTAGCATAACACCTCAGTAATTTTTCTATTTTTAGTAGAGACAGGGTCTTACTCTTGCTCAGGCTGATTTCAAACTCTTGAGCTCAAGCAATCCTCCTACCTTGGGCATCCCAGAATGCTAAGATTACAGCCATGAGTCATTGGTACCTGCCAGATCTTTTTAATTTTTGTGTAGGGTATAAGGTAGGTGTCCAACTTCTTTCTTTTCTATGTGGACATCCAGTTTTTCCAGCACCATTGTTGAAAAGACAATTTTTTCCTTGTCTAATGGTGTTGGCATTTTTCAAAACAAATTGCCTTTAAATGTATTTATTTTGGAGCTGTCAGTTCTATTCCTTTAACTTCTATATTTATCCTTATGCCAGAACCATACTGTCTTGATTACTATAGCTTTGCTAGTAAGTTTGTAATCAGTTAGTGTGAGTCTTCCAACTTCGTTCTTCTTTAAGGTTGTTTTTGATATTCCAAGTTCCTTGAATTATCATACACACACACATATGTGTATATATATATATATATATATATATTTTTTTTTTTTTTTTTTTTGCAGTTTTTGGCTGGGGCTGGGTTTGAACACACCACCTCCGGTATATGGGGCTAGTGCCCTACTCCTTTGAGCCACAGCCACCATCCTATCTTATATATTTTAGGGTCAGCTTATCAATTTCCACAAATAATTTGGGGAGTATCACCATCTAAACAGTATTAAGTCTTTCAATCCATAAACATGAGACATCTTTCCATGTATTGATTTCTTCTTTAATTTCTTTCAAAGTACATATATTTTTAACTTATGAAGCAAGATAGCTAAAATGTGTGTAATTTGGGGGACTTCTTAACAGTTGTGACTATTCTTTTTATTTCTATGTAGATACAATTATTATTACATGTTAGAAATGGAAGGCATTTATAAAAAGGACTCATTAATTAAAAAAAAATCTCTTGCCTTAAATATTTTTTGAAATAGAGGCAAAAATATCACAACAAACTCTAACGTATAAAGTGAGGAAGTATAATTAAAAGTATTTGAGACTAGAAGTCAGGAAACTGCAAAGCTTGACTGTTTCTTCACATATAAAAATAGATTGTAAATTTTCCTAAATAGAAAAGCATGGGTCAAGAGATCTATTGTACAACATGGTGACTGTGGTGAATAATGATGTGTTGTATTGAGAGGTTTAGGCATAGAGACAGGGTGAGGGTTTGCAAGGAGTGGAGGCCAGCCCAGGGATAAGGAAAGACTTTATTAGAAGAAAGAGCATAGCGGAGTCTGACCAGGAGTAGCTCTTTCCCACAGTTGCAAAACAGCCTTTATTAGCCTTATCAGTATAGCTGAAATGGGGACGTGACTAGAATCATTCTCCTCTGATTGATGTGTGTGTCATGGCTACTGCCAGCTTACGGCCCAGGGCTTACTGCTAGTGCTGGTCAGGATAGAGGTAGGGTGTTTCCAGGAACTCTGGCCTTGAAGCACTCCATGAGGAGTCTGGAGAGAGGGTTGCTTGTTTTTTCTAAAATGGCTACACTCTCGTCAGGGTTATGAGAATTCCTTTCCCACTTGAAAATTGCTGAGAATGTTACCGGACACAAGTTTGGCTGCTGGCTTCCCAAACACCAGATAGAAGAGGCAAGTGCTGGTGAAGAAAAGATGATTTCTTCAACTGCCAGCAGTCTGAGGAGATGGTAGATTATTGTCTCAAAGACCATCTCATCTCCTCTGATTACTGAACAATTTACAAAGCAAAGGGGTAAAGGGATTGGTGGTGGAAAGCAAGCTTTGTGCCAGTTATCATGATTTGCTTGATGGTTATTAGCATACAATAGGTCTTCTGATGGCTCCTGTCATCACCTGTCTGCAGGTGGCCTATTTCAGACTCTTAAATCTGTTTTTCCTCAAGGTCATTTTCTAATCTTGTGCCTAGCAGGGTGGAAGCAAAATGGCCTCCCTTAGCTAGCCTAGTGCTATAGTCTGAATAACCCTCAGGAGGCACTTACAGAGTAGATTTTAGGCTGGGGCACAGTGGCTCATGTCTGTAATTCTAGCACTCTGGGAGGCCTTGGCTGATGATTCCCTTGAGGTCATGAGTTTGAGACCAGCCTGAGCAAGAGCGATACCCTGTCTTTACTAAAAATAGAAAAACCAGTTGGTGTTGTGGTGGGGGCCTCTAGTTCCAGCTACTCAGGAGGCTAAGGCAAGAGGATCATTTGAGCCCAGGAGTTCGAGGTTACTGTGAGCTATGATGATGCCATGGCACTCTACCCAGGATGTCCCAGTGAGACTCTATCTAAAAAAAAAAAAAAGAGTAGATTTTAAGTGTTCTCACTACAAATAAATGACAAGTATGTGAGGTAATATATATGTATATTAATTAGCTCAGTTTGGCCATTCTGCAATGTATTCATATTCCAAGCCATCATGTTATATATCATAAACATGTATTGAGGGTGCCAAAAACATGTATATGAAGGGGATCTCTGAGAAGCAAGAAGCAGCATTGATGGAGCAGACAAGCAAGAAAAAACTGGCATTTCAACTTAAAGAGGAACTTACCTAATGGCAGGCGGAACCACAGGCCAAGTGGTATGGGTACTGACCACCCCATAAGTAGTTAAGATGAAAAATAAAGATTATGTAACAATAGAGAAATGTAGTTTAAAGGATCTATAAGAAGCAAAAGTTTGAGTGGGGGATAGTGAGCTGTTTCTGCCAGTCTTAACTCTGTAGAGCTTTTTTATATCGTTCAATAAACCCCGAGTGTCTTATTATAGTGTGTGCTTTCTTCTATTTCATCCTGGTTGTCTTGTCTGCTTGGAAGAAGAATTCCAATTGGGGGACACTGGCTGTGGGTACCCCCAATGTGTCTTGAAGGGTACTCCTTGGGAGGCAGGTGGCCGGTAGCCTGCAAGGGCAGCAACCCAGGATTTTCAATGTACTCTTTCCTGTAGGAGGCAGTCGATCTTGTTACAAGGAGCTGTCCTAAGCAGAAGATTTATTCTGGTCTGCCCTTGTCTGTTTTAGTGTTTGCTACTGGTATGTTTTTCACTTCTCTGACCACCTAAGAACCTGCTATTTCAAGTTCCAGCATGCTTTCATATACACATTTTAAGAAATGAAAAAACTGTATTAAAATTCTAATACTCAATATACCAATACTAGAAAATGAATACCAGTTACTTTCAACTTCTGCAATTATAAGAAATGCTCAACGTGGTTACCATGAGGGTCCAGTAATACAAGATAATGTTTCGTAAAATGTGTATACATTTTTTGGCAACCCATATAGGTATATGGCATATACCTTTTGTCACATATATATGTATATGTGTACATACATATATATATACATATGAAAAGAATAGTTCTATGCCATTACAATAATCTACAATAGGTTAAATGATTGTTCTTTTTTTAAGTTTCTTTAGGTTAATACTTGAAGATTAAAAAGTTTATAACATTAAATGAGAATGGAGTTCTCTCTCTTACCAATGGAGTTCAGAAGTTTATATACTTTTCTGGTAAAGTGAGTTAAGAGAGGGGGAAATAGGGAGATGCAACAAAGGACCAACCAGGTAAGATAAATGGATGAGGAACGAAGATCGATTGGTAAATTGCTCTCTTTTAGAATTTAAATATGTCTGAGAGACTGGACATTATCTTCCTATAGAGTCTGTTCAGATGTAGTCATATACTTGGTCTTTCTGGGAAGACAAAGAAAGAACAGTCGTTCTCTTGCATGGGTATAAATCGCAGATAAAGAAACTGATGATTTTGGGAGACTCCATGCTAGTGGTGGGAAGGAGGTCAGACAGACTCTGATTCCTCTTCAGTCTGTCTAGAATATCCAAATGTTATATTTTGGGCAAAAATATTTTAAATTTCCTTTAATTATGATCACACCACTGTACTCCAGTCAGGGAATCAGAGCAAGGCCTTCTCTCTATAAACAAACAAACAAACAAATACATAAACCAAGCATTAATACTATACCCTATTTAAGAAGCATAAAGAAGAAAAATATTTATAAAAAATATTTCCTTGATACATGAAATTTAAAAATAAAAAATTTTCTCTTTCCTCCCAAAACTTTTCCTTGCTTCAGATTAAATTAGAAGATACCTAGAGCATAAATACCTATAATAAGATGAAAACAGAATTAAAAGCCTTAGGGTACAAAGTTGTGGTTATGATTCATCCTTATGTATCCATCTGTCCTAGTCTTGAATTTTAATATCAATAAAACTTCTGGAAGCAATAAATAAATATAAAGTTTGGGCCAATATACCGATTATGTATTTAAACTTTTTTTAATATTTTAAAGTAGCATAACATAAAATCTTTGCGTTTAATAAGCTTTTTGAAACCATTTTTAATTGATATATATATGTGTATATGTAAGTTGTACATTAGTAAACCTTTAATCTGCAGATATTCACGGGGCATTCTCTAACTTCTGATATACAAGTAGGTATAATCAATGAGAACTATGTACTCCGGAATAAGAATTGTTTCATTTTTAAAGCCAGTACTCAATAGCACCATCTGCTGTTTGAAATAAGTGAAATTTAATAATAGTGGAAAGAGGCTGGGTGCCCATAGCTCAGGGAGTAGGGCATGGGCCACATAACCCAAGCTGGCGGGTTCGAGCCTGGCCTGGGCCAGCTAAAACAACAATGACAACTGCAACCAAAAATAGCTGGGCATTGTGGCTGGCACCTATAGTCCCAGCTACTCAGGAAGCTGAGGCAAGAGAATCACTTAAGCCCAAGAATTTGAAGTTGCTGTGAGCTGTGACGCCACAGCACTCTACCAAGAGCGACAAAGTGAGACTCTGTCTCAAAAAAAAAAAAAAGAAAAAAATAGTAGAAAGAATGATAGACTCAGATCTTCACATCTGAATGAATATAAGAAACCTTTCTCATACCAATTTTCTAAGTTTAAAAAATGCAAGTCTCAAGAAAGATAGATAACATATCAAAAGTAACAGATTTCATGCTGAAATGCTATATACTATTGCAAACTAAAATTTTGTAGGTACTTCCAAAACAAGAAAACTTAAACGGAAAAGCAACTTGTGCTAGTCATTTAAGCTTATGGGGTTAAACTAAGCTAGTTCTGTTTGTGGCTTGGGGCTTACCATCTTTGGGAAAGTTAACTTCTTAACTTGTCTGTTTCAGTTTGCACATTGGAGATTTGGCAACATATACACAACTCTTACGGTTTATGTGAGAAGCAGTAGTAGACAACCTAGGTAAAGCACCATACTTGACATAGAGTGATCAATAAAGGTGATGTGATTTTTTATTTACAGGTGGTAGAGCTGCTTTTGAACCTAAACTTCTCTGACCTCAGTGTCCATATTCTTTCTTTTTTTTTTTTTATTGTTGGGGATTCATTGAGGGTACAATAAGCCAGTTACACTGATTGCAATAGTGTCCATATTCTTTAAACTTGATCATATTAGCCATCAGAAGACTCTGAAAATATCATATATACAAAATAAAACAACCCACATTTAACAGCAGGATATCAAATTATCAGACCATCGGCACAGAATAGACTTTATGGCATTCTTCTATTTGGGGAAAGAAAGAAGTGGGTCTCATCTTCAGTACTGGGAAAAGAAGTGTTTTTTTTGTTTTGTTTTGAGACAGAGTTTCACTTTTCACCTTCAGTAGAGTGTGGTGGTGTCATAGCTCACAGAAAACTCAAACTTTTGGGCTCAAGTGATCCTCTTGCCTCAGTCTCCCAATGAGCTGGGACTACAGGTGCCCACCAACCGTGGTGCCTACTTTTTAAAGATGGGGTCTTGCTCTTGTTCAGGCTAGTCTCAAACTCCTGAGCTCAAGCAATCCACTAGCCTTGGCCTCCCAGAGTTTTAGGATTATAGGTGTGAGCCACCGTGCCCAGCCTGAAAAGAAGTTCGTAATTGCTTGTGCTATTGTTATTATTTTGTCCAGCAGCCTTCCTCTGCTTTAGTGGTACACTCTGTCCTCTTGGCCTTGAGGGTTGGCAGATGACCAAGCCTGACCAATCATAGCGCCTCACTTATTGGACAGGGTGAACTGTTGGCTAGCTCATTCCTAATAAAGTGTGGTAGAGACTTCTATCTGTTATCCCATAATCATTCTCTCATTTAGCATCAGAACCCTTGAACCTGTTTTCCAGCCTATTTTAGAGAAAAGTATGACCACAAGAATCCTTGGGGCCAGTGTCATGTGAGTGAAATTGTTGAATGGCATTTTTATGATTTGACTTTGAAACACTAGACATATTCTTTTCCATTTCCTTTTCCCTATTCTCTCAGGCTAGAAGTAGATGTGGTTGTGATTCAGCTTAAATCCTACTGATTAGGGTGTCTTAGAAGATGGTAGGGCAATAAACTAGAAAGAATGTGTCCCAGCTATCCTGGAAAATCCTCTAAGATAATTCCCAAATCCTTAACATTTTGTAAACATGAAGTGGGTGCAGGTCTCGAGAGGATATTCTTTTTCTACCTTTTTCATCCCTCTTTAGAATCCCCATTGCTTGAGCTCAGGAGTTTGAGATAAGCCTGAGCAAGAGTGAGATCCCATCTTATTAAAAATAGTAAAAATTGGGCTTCGGCGTGCTCTGAGAAGCAGGTGGCTGCAGCCGTCTTAACTCCTGCGGCCAATCAGGCGAGATGGCGGCAGAAGTGTTGCCGAGTGCGAGGTGGCTGTATTATGGGGAGCCCCGAAGAGAGTCAGAGAGCTGTACTGGTCCAGTTCTCCAATGGGAAGCTGCAGAATCCAGGCAACATGCGCTTTACCTTATACAAAAAGCAACTACTCCAAAAACCTCAGGAAGAGAAATCAGCGTATCCTGGCAGCTGAAATAGACAGACTTTCCTATGTGGGAAACACTTGAAATGCAACACTCCATGCAGGCACTGTGTAGGAATTTTGAACAAGACCTCTGGCCAAATCGAAATATATGATGTGGAACTGTTCAAAATGCAGCCACTGTTTTCAGATGAATCAGTTGAGAGTTAACAAACACTAGACAGCCAGACCAAAACTTTCAGAGAAAGGATGGATTCTTGTATTGAAGCCTTTGGTACCACCAAACAGAAGCATGCGCTGAAGTCCAGAAGAATGAATAGGGTTGGCAATGAATCTTTGAATCTTGCAGTAGCTAAAGCTGCAGAGAATATCACTGATACAAAGGATGTAACTGCTCTGGTCAGTGATGCCCTCTATGATGACTTGCAAGATGACTCCCTCTACTCTCCTCCCTGCCACGCGGATGCAGCCAAGCCTGAAGATGTGTACAAATATGAAGATCTTCTTTCTCCTGTAAACTACGAAGCTCTTCAGAGCCCATCTGAAGCTTTCAGGAATGTCACATCAGGAGAGATACTGAAGAGGACTGAAGAGAACAGCCACTGCTCATTTGTCATAGAAGCACTGAAATCTCTGCCATCAAATGAGGAGAGCTGAGACCGGCAGGCCCAATGCATATGGTGTCTGGATACCCTCATCAAATTTTGAACTCAGAGAGTGATGAAGCGGAAAAGTGCCCTGGGACCGGGAGTGCCACACATCATCAACACCAAGCTGCTGAAGCACTTCACCTGCCTGACTTACAACAACAGCAGTTTGCGGAACTTAATTTCAGATTCTGTAAAGGCAAAGATTACTGCATGTGTGATCATACTTGCCTCGCACATAAGCAACTTCCGGATTGACCTGACAGCGTTACAGAGGAACTTGAAGCTCAGTGAGAGAAGGATGATGGAGATAGCAAGAGCCCTGAGGCTGAAGATCTCTAAAAGAAGGGGGTCTCTGGCTGCTGGTGGGGAAGAAGATCACAAACGGGCACTCTGTCCATCCTACTGCCTCCAGCACAGACCTCGGACCGCCAGTCAAAGCGGAGGAGAATTACCTAGATGTGTGCTTTTCGGACAGCATGTGACCACATCACAGCTACTGGTTCTATTCATTTCCATTTTTACTTTTAATGAACTATAGAAATAATCCCTGAAAATATAGTCTTTCCATTTTTATTTGTAAAAAAGGAAAAAAAGCTTTGCTTTGGCAAGGGTATGAACCCAAAGCCAGCATCCCAGTTGTGGTAACAACAGTATCCAAAAATATGAAGTGATGGCCAAAAATACAATACAATAAAATAAAAATAGTAAAAATTAACCTGGTGTTGTGGTGGGTGCCTACAGTCCACCCATCACAGTTCAGCTACTCAGGAGGCTGAGGCAGAAGGATCACTTGAGCCCGGGAGTTTGAGGTTGCTGTGAACTTGGCTAACGCCACAGCACTCTACCCAGGGGCAACACAGTGAGACCCTGTCTCAAATAATAATAATAATAATAATTGTTATAATTTTTTTTTTTTTTTTTGAGACAGAGTCTCACTATGTGGCTCTCAGTAGGGTACCCTGGTGTCAAAGCTCACAGAAACCTCAAACTCTTGGGCTTAAGCGATTCTCTTGCCTCAGCCTCCCAAGTAGCTGGGACTACAGGTGCCAGAAACAACCCCCAGCTATTTTTTGGTTGCAATTGCCATTGTTTAGCAGGGCCAGGCTTGAACGCGCTTGCCTTGATCTATGTGGCCGGTGCCCTACTCACTGAGCTATCGGCACCACCTGTTATAAAAAATTTTAAAAAGAGACATCTTTTTTTCCTGAATCTACATATCAGTTACACTG
This sequence comes from Nycticebus coucang, assembly GCF_027406575.1. Lineage (NCBI taxonomy): Eukaryota > Metazoa > Chordata > Mammalia > Primates > Lorisidae > Nycticebus > Nycticebus coucang. The sequence continues at coordinate 23,770,716 of NC_069798.1, read as the reverse complement.
AACATAAGATTTGTTCCACTGACTAGAAAGTGCGTTTTTGCTGTTTATGTCCAGTGACCATCGTAAATGGTCTTTCCTTTAAAAAATGGGACTGAGGCAGGGCACAGTGGCTCACAGCTGTAATCCTAGCACTTTGGGAGGAAGAGGTAGAAGGATTACTTTTTTTTTTTTGTAGAGACAGAGTCTCACTGTACCGCCCTCGGGTAGAGTGCCATGGCGTCACACGGCTCACAGCAACCTCTACTCTTGGGCTTACGTGATTCTCTTGCCTCAGCCTCTCGAGCAGCTGGGACTACAGGCACTAGCCACAACGCCCGGCTATTTTTTTGGTTGTTGTTGCAGTTTGGCCGGGGCTGGGTTTGAACCTGCCACCCTTGGCATATGGGGCCGGCGCCCTACTCACTGAGCCACAGACGCTGCCCGGTAGAAGGATTACTTGAGGCCAGGAGTTCAAGACTAGCACGAGCAAGAGTGAAACCTTGTCTATAATAATAAAAACATTAGGGCGGCACCTATGTCTTAAGGAGTGGTACGCCAGCCCCATATACCAGAGGTGGCAGGTTCAAACCCGGCCCCGGCCAAAAGCTGCAAAAAAAACAACCCACATTAACCAGGTGTGGTGGTATATGCCTATAGTCACAGCTACTTGGGAGGCTGAAGCAGGAGGATTGCTGGAGCCCAGGAGTTTCAGGTTGCAATGAACTATGAGGCTTTCACTGCACTCTATCCAGAGAAGAAGACATTGTCTCAAAAAAAAAAAAATGGTATAGAGGATGGAGATTTTCCTATATCTCTCCACTTTCAATTGTGGTTGTTTCATTTAAAATTTAGCCATTGCTAATAAGACCATGAACACCTGACCAAAAAGAGCATGCATCATCCAGAAATCCCAGTTTGGAACTAGGTGTTGTGACTGTATGTGATTTTTGCTCGTTTTGGGGTAGAAGATGAGCCTATTTCAGTTTACAGGAGATAATTACAGGGTAGTGGCATTCTTTGAATCTGTGAAGAAGGGTATGTATAGATACCGAGAAGTTGATAGCTAGTTTGTGGTGTATGATGGGTATTGTTTTTATTTGGCCAATAAACTTCCCCATCCCCATTTTTCTAGATACAATCTACCTCCCTAAAGGAGTATAAATACTTACAATTCATGCCTGGACAGTAATATTGCCCATCCCCTTAGAAACTGATTGGTACGATGTGATACAATAGTGTAAATCAGAGGCATTCCCTGGGATTGATATATCAATCGTTCAAGTTGAAAAAAATGGTTGGAAATTGTGCAGATCTTACCATGTGGAGAGAAGCTTCTTGAAGAATGAAGCCAATTAGACAGAATTAGAGATGAGAGACAGAAGGAAAACCTCCTGCTAGTCACGAATACTGGGTTTTGATCCCCAAGTCCCTTATTCTTGCAGCTCTTCCCTTTTTCCTGTGAGCTGTAGCCCACCTTTACTTGCAGTTATATGAGCCATTAAATTCCTGTCTTTGGGCTCTTTGGTCCTCCTGTTTGTCAGATAGCCACATCCCTAAGGCACCATGGTGAAGGTGAAAGTGAAAGTTGGAATAAACGGCTTTGGTCATATTGGGCGCCTGGTCACCAGGGCTGCTTTTAACTCTGGGAAAGTGGATATTGTCACCATCAATGACCTCTTCATTGACCTCAACTACATGGTCTACATGTTCCAGCATGATTCCACCCATGACAAATTCCATGGCACTGTCAAGGGTGAAAATGGGAAGCTTGTCATCAATGGAAATCCCATAACCATTTTCCAGGAGCAAGATCCCTCTGAAATCAAATGGGGCAAGGCAGGCACTGACTATGTTGTGGAGTCCACTGGCATCTTCACCACCAAGGAGAAGGCTAGAGCTCACCTACATGGGACTGTCAAAAGGGGTCATCATCTCTGCCCCTTTTGCTGATGCCCCCCATGTTTGTGATGCGTATCAACCACGAGAAGTACAAAAATAGCCTCAGCATTGTCAGCAACGCCTCCTGCACCACCAACTGTTTAGCCCTCTTGGCCAAGGTCATCCATGACCACAGTCCATGCCATCACTGGCATTCAGAAGACTGTGGATGGCATGTTGGCCACGGGGCTCTCTAGCACATTATCCCCACCTCAACTGGTGCAGCCAAGGCTGTGGGCAAGTCATCCCTGAGCTGAATAGGAAGCTCACTGGCATGGCCTTCCGTGTCTCCACTGCCAATGTGTTGGTCATGGATCTCATCTGCCATCTGGAGAAGGCTGCCAAATATGATGACATCAATAAGGTGGTGAAGCAGGCACATCACAGCCCCCCCACCCCCCCAGCCCCGCCAGGGGCATCCTGTCTCCTCTGACTTCAACAGTGACACCCATTCTTCCACCTTTGATGCTGGGTCTGGCATTGCCCTCAAGGACCACTTTGTCAAACTCATTGCCTAGTATGACAATGAATTTGGCTATAGCAACAGGGTGGTGGAACTTATGGCCCACATGGCCTCCGAGGAATAAGAGCACCTGGACCACCAGCCCCATGAGAGGAGGTTAAGAGGCTGTCAGCTGCTGGGGTGCCCCTGCCTACTCAGTCCCCCACCTCACTGAGAATCTCCCTTCCACAGTTTCCACATCAGACGCCCTGAAGAATGGGAAGGGGCTATGGAGCCCCACCTTGTCATGTAACATCAATAAAGTTCCCTGTATTCAGAAAAAAAAAAAAATTCCCATCTTTGCTGAGGCTAACATACCTTTAATTTCTATTTTGTTTTCACATTGAAAGAATCCTGAGTAAAAGTGTGCTACTATGGTCACAGTTAATATCTCCTTTAAGGGGTTTCCACAGTCCAAATAGTACCTTGTCAAAAGAAAGAAGACATACTAGGAAATGATACATCAGGAAAGAAATAGATTTTTACAATGAAGTTACTCACTGGAAATATGGCATGGATGTGGTGTTAGATTGCTGTTAGACTGTTTTATGCAAAATCAATGCATAAAACAAAACCTATTTGGACTCTGCCACAAAAAGGAATGAAATGCTGATTCATATTACAGTATGAATGAACCTTGAAAACATTTTTCTAAGTGAAAGAAGTCAGACACAAAGGCCACATATTATATATTCCATTTATATAAAATGTCCTGAATAGGTAAACATATACAGACAGAAGCTTAGTGATTTACAAGGAGTTGGAGAGCAAGGCAGGGTGGGGAGTAACTGCAAGTAGGTAACAGGATTGTTCTGGGGGTGATGAAAATATTCTGGAATTAGGTTGGAGTAATAAAGGTTGCATAACTTTCTGAATATACTAAAACCCACTGAATTGTACACTTATTTAAATGATGAATTTTATGGTATGTGAATTATATCTCAAAAAATCCATTCAGGCTAATTTACCCTTGAAAATTCCTCTCAAAGAATCTAATACAGCTAGTTTTACTTTCAACCAAAATAAATTTCCTTTTAAACTTTTATTTTTAGTCGCATATCAGATAAAAGTAGAGTGTTTGCATTTAGGAGTACTGTTACAAAAGAAATGTATCTTATTAACTTGAGTCACACTCAGTTACAAGAGTATCTCACATTATAAAGGGTAAAGGATTAAGATCAAAAGCATTCAAAAGGGGATTATGTGTACCTCTGGGAAGAATAATTTCTAAGATGTGCTTAGGCACAGAAAACTTTCAGAAAATGAATTTCCAGATCCTTAACTTGCACATTCTATCTTTTTAACTTACTCTGCGGCCAAGGCATCGTATCATTGTATCCTATTGTCCTTTCCTATTTCCTAATCTACATGAGAGAGGCATACCTCTCACCTGTCATAAATTCTTATTGTAAAAATCTCAGGGTGCAAAAACACTGTACATTTTGAGACAGTGATGTTAGGGAAACACCCTTTAAGGCACCATAAAATCATGATAAGAGTAGTGCATTTTTCACTGGGTATGGTCGCTCATCTCTGTAATTTCACCACTTTAAGAAGCCAACTTGGGAGGATTGCTTGAGGTAGGGATTTAAAACCCACCTGGGCAACATGTGGAGGTCCCGTCTTTTTTTTTTTTTTTTTTTTTTAAGGCAAATTGGCAGATAAAGAAACTTTTAAAAAGTGGTGATTTTTCCTCGCCTTATACTTCGTACTTCTGGCTTAATTAAGAAGGAATTCAAGCAACTGAGCGACACAATAGTAAAATTCCTTTTTTTTTTTTTTTTGAGACATCGCTTCACTCTGTCGCCCTAGGTTAGTGCGGTAGTGTCAGCCTAGTTCATCGCAATCTCATACTCTTGGGTTCAAGACATCTTCCTGCCTCAGCCTCCCACGCAGCTGGGACCAGTGACGCCAGTCAACACACAGGATAATTTTGCCGTCTTTTGCTCAGGCTGGTCTCAAACCTCCTGAGCTCAAGGGATCTGCCCTACTCAGCCTCCCAGAGTTGTAGGATTACAGGCTTGAGCCACAGCGCCGACCAATAGTGAAATTCTTTTCATTCACTTCTACTTATTTATAGGAACAATCTATAAAAATAAAAACTAGGACTGGAAGCCAGTTCAGAACTCCACACAGTACATAAATACTGGCTTCGTGTACCTCCACACGACGTAAACATCCTAGCAGAGTGTAAAAAGGAAGAGGCTGCAAACGAACAACACGGACGTCTGCAGGCGCACCCTTTCCTTGCGACTAACAAAAACGCAGCAGCGCAGGAGTTTCCTCCCACATTCGTCTTAGTTGCAGTGGCCACAACAGCATACATTCTATTCTGTTCACTGGTTGAGTCCACACAAGTGGCAGTCCATTTCTAAAAGCATGGTATGTTCAAAGGATACAGGGTCTGTTCAGGTCAACCTCAGCGAAACCCCCAAGCACCTGGCGGGCAACACACCTTCCGTGAGCCTCTTGCCACTCACCAGCGAGCTTGGGAAAAGCGGAGCAGCTGGGCAGGAAGCAGCGCGAGCAGCCACATCAGTCACCCACTGCAGCTAATGAGAGCCTTTGGGAAGCCAAACAGCCCTGGCCTTCGTGGAAAGCGAGCGGACGCCTCTGTCACTATGACAACATCTACCTCCAGTCCAGTCTGCCCGCAGTCGCAACTGTCTCGGCTCTGCCACGCAGGACCGTGAGAACTGGGCCCGCCCGGCAGTTCCGCCCACAGCCCCTGTGGCCCCGCCCCGCCCAGCAGGGGAGCATTCGCACACCGCCTCCGACTCCAGCTTCCAAACCGGCTTCCGTCACTCTTCACTTCCCCTTCCTCAGCTCGCCTCCCCGGGCCTACCGCCTACTTTAACACGGTCACGTGAGGGACGCGCGCAGGGGCTGCTGGGAGTAGTACTGCCGGTCGGTCAGAGTTCGGCCTCAACATGGCGGTTCCGGTCAAGCAGTGACCAAGGGTTTGCTGTCCAAAGGGCTGAGGGGCGATTGTCGCCGTCTCCAACTATCAGGGTGGAATGCGAGGACGCGGGGGCGAGCGCTGAGGAGCTGCAGTGACAGGGAGGGGGTCAGTGGTGTGTGCCCTGCGAGCTGAGGCGGCGGCGTCGGTTCCTTCTAATCGTCTCTAGGCTCTAGTGCGGGGCCCCGCCCGGCCGGGCTAGGCCGGCGGGCGGCGGCGGTAGCTGCTGCAGCGGCAGAATCAGCTCTGAAGGTGGGCCGGAGGGCGGACGCCGCCGCTGTCTCTGCCACGGCGATGGCCCAGTGTGTACAATCAGTACAGGAGCTAATCCCAGACTCCTTCGTCCCCTGTGTCGCCGCGCTGTGCAGCGACGAAGCCGAGCGGCTCACCCGTCTCAATCACCTCAGCTTCGCGGAGCTGCTTAAGCCTTTCTCTCGTCTCACTTCCGAGGGTACGTGATGTCTTGTCTTTTTCACTGAGCTCCTGCAAAGCAGCGGCCGGGTGAAGGAAGTTGCGGGAGGAAAGGGGAGAGAAGGACGCTGTTTACGTCCCGGAGCCGGTAGCGTGGCGACTAGGAGTGTGGCCCTCAGGTGGCGTCTGGAGGAGGGCCCCGGAATAGGGTCGTCGAGATGGATCGGTCTTACTTAACCTCCAGTTTCTTCAGGTGCTTGCTTGCGTCCTCGGACAAGCCTGATTGTTTAGTAATTGGTGTAAGGAAAACTGCGAGCCCCGAAGAAGGGCGTAGAGACTGTTGTCAGCTGCTACAGGGAAGGAACTAGGTAGTTGTAGAGCTGATAGGTAGGGAGGTGCTGTCTCTCTGACCCACCGGGTTATCTTCCCTGAGGTGTTACACCGAAATTTCAAAGTTGTGTTAAATGTTACATTCTTCTGGCGTTGAGGCTTATCTCTGTCTAAACTTCTGTTTATCTATTTTACTTTTTCTTAGGTATGCAATATTTTGCATAATCTAGATATTTGGAGTTATTTAGATTTATAGGGATGGAAAAGTTTTAAAATTTGGTTGCTCAAGAGGTTTATTCAGACAAATGTGTCATATTAGGCACCTGTTTTCTCTAGCTTCGAATTTTTTATTAGGGAAAAATAAGCTTTATATTACTTACGAAATAAATAATATAACTTCAGGTGTGGTTTGGTCAATACCTTGCAAACACAGCAAAGTACAAGTAAAGTTTTTGATTAAGATCTGTGCAAAATGAAGGGTTCTATTATAAACCTGTATCAAGCAGATAACTATGATGTTTATTTGGTTATGATGACTTCTCCACAAAACAGTACTGTACCACAAATTCATGATTTTATATGCCACAGGTGTTCTTTGGGAGTGTGTCTCCATTACAAGTTTGCTTTTGTATTTAAAGTGAAGTTTAGCCTTAGCCTTTCAGCTTCCACCTTAGCCATCAGTTTCAGCTCCAGTGTTGTACAAGGCAACAAAAAGAGAAAGTGCCCTGTATTCTTTTTCTTTTTAGAGACAGGATCCCTGTCACGCAGGGTGGAGTGAAGTAGCCTGATCATAGCTTACTATAACCTCAAAAAGCCTCTGAATAGCTAGGTCTGTAGGCACACCATATCACGCCCTGTTAAGTTTAAATTTTTTTTTTTTTTTTTTTGATACAGAGTCTCTAGTTGTCCTGTGTAGAGTGCCATGGCGTCATAGCTCACAGGAACCTCAAACTCTTGGACTTCTTAAGCGATTCTCTTGCCTCAGCCTCCCAAGTAGCTGGGACTATAGGTGCCCACCACAACGCCTGTCTTTTTTTAGGTTGCAGTTGTGATTGTTTAGCTGGCCGGGGCTGAGTTTGAACCTGCCAGCCTCGGTGCTGGCACTGTAACCACTGTGCTACAGGTGCTGAACCAATTTTTAATTTCTTTTGTAGAGTCTTGATAGGTTCTCTAGGCTTGTCTTGAACTCCTGGACTCAAATGATCTTCTGGCCCAGTTGTTGAGATTACAGATGTGAGCCACCACACCTTGTCTACATTTTTTTCTTGTTTGGTACCCCTCTGCCAGTCATCACAGCCTTTGGCCTACATTCTTAAATTCTTAAAAAACAAACAAACAAACAATTAAAAACAGCAGCGCCTGTGGCTCAGTCGGTAAGGCGCTGGCCCCATATACTGAGGGTGGCGGGTTCAAACTGGCCCCGGCCAAACTGCAAAAAACCCAAAAAATAGCCAGGCGTTGTGGTGGGCGCCTGTAGTCCCAGCTACTTGGGAGGCTGAGGCAAGAGAATCGCTTAAGCCCATGAGTTGGAGGTTGCTGTGAGCTGTGTGAGGCCACGGCACTCTACCGAGGGCCATAAAGTGAGACTCTGTCTCTACAAAAAAAAAAAAAAAAACAGCAGGGTGGGGTGGCTTACGCCTGTAATCCTAGCACTCTGGGAAGCGGAGGTGGGTGGATTGCCTGAGCTGATGGGTTGAGAACAGCCTGAGCCAGAGTAAGACCTTGTCTCTAAAAAAAATAGCGTGTGTTGTGGCGGACACCTGTAGTCCCAGCTACTTGGGAGGCTGAGGCAAGAGAGTTGCTTGAGCCCAAGAGTTAGAGGCTGCTGTGAGCTATGACAGCCTAGAACAACGAAACACTTAAGAGCCAGTTTGACTTTGATGTATGTGTTCTTTCCTTCTTTGTTAATAAAGATTAATGGACCAGGCATGGTGGCCAAATTTCTAATGCTACCATCCTAGTCCGTGTATTAATCACCTTAAACTTTAAAGTTTACATCAACTCCTGTGTATCCTTATAAATCACACAACTCCTTAATCTTCCAGAATTTCGTATTGCTCAGGAATCTGACTACCTCACCTTTACCATTAGATATGAAATTCAAAGTCCCCTTCCTAGACTTGAAGGTCCTCCTTTATCCACCAGGCATTACTGTTCCACACCCCAGTAGGGCTAGTTTTCCTGACTGTTCCCTAACCACTCAATCATAATTTATACCTTTTGCCTATACCCTTCTAATTGCTTGTAACCAATTTTTGAGCAGTTGAAATGTTTCTAGTCTAAATTGAGATGTAAGTGTAAAAGGCACTCAAATTTCAAAGACTTAGCAATAAAAAGGATGTAAAATATGACTGATTTTTTTTATATTGATTACATGTTGAAATGGTGATATTTTGGAAATATTGGCTTAAATAATATTAAACATTTCACTTGTTTCTCTTTACTTTTTAAAATGTGATTAAACTTTTTAATTACACATGATTTACATTGTATTTCTTTGTAAATAAGTAATTCTAAACATTGCCAGGAGATTAAGAACACAATTATTTTGAGTCATATTACCTGTTTTATTTTAAATCTTACCCTGATGTAAGACTGGGGACAAGTTAACATTTCTTTTTATCTTTGAGACAAGTCTTACTCTGTCACCCTCGGTAGAGTGCTGTGGCGTTATTGTAGCTCATAACAACTTCAAACTGTTAGGCTTGAGCAATCTTCTTGCCTCAGCCTCCTGAGTAGCTAGGACTATAGTCGTGTACACTGTGCGTGGCTAATTTTTTTATTTTTAGTAGAGATGGGGTCTTGATCTTACTCAGGCTAGTCTTGAACGCCTCAGTTTTAGAAATGCACCCCCCCCCCACTTGGCCTCCCAGAGTGCTATCATGACAGGCCTGAGCCACCTGCCCTGACCAAGTTAACTTTTATATGCCTCAATGTCCTTAAATTCAAAATGGCTATAATAACATAGGTAGGAATTAATGAGGACTGAAAGAGAAGTGCTAGGCTGAGATATACCTGTAATCCCAGCAGTTTGGGAGGCTGAGGTGGGAGGATCACTTAAGGCCAGGAGTTTGAGACCACCCTGGATAAGATAGCAAACTCCCATCTCTACAAAAAAAAATAGAAAAATTTAGCCCAGCATGGTAATGTGTGCCTGTTGTCTCAGCTCTTGAGAAGGGGAGGGAGGATCACCCAGCTGGGATTGTACCATTGTACTTCACTCTGGGCCACATACCGTGAGTGACCCTGTCTCTAAAAATAGGTAAGTGAATGAATGAATGTATGCAAGCAGGTATTGGGTATTAGCATTATTATTCTTTTTGGTGGGGGGCAAGGTCTTGCTCTGTTGCCTAGGGTGAAGTGAAGTGGCATGATCATAGCTCACTTGAATTAGTTTTTTGCTGGTAAATATATTTTGAGGTTCTTTACAAAGATAGCTTTTCTTTAGGCAGTGAGGCATGAGTGTATCACTTCGGGCAATGTAATTTAAGAATATGATTAACTGAATCAAGCTAAAATTTCCTTAGGAAAAAGGAATGTTAAAAAATGACTGGACTCTATTTTTCACCTGCAAGTATGCTATATTTTACGGTAAAAATTTACCTTGACTACTGAGATAATCAAATGGTATCTAAGTATAGTGCCAAGTATTTTCAGGAGACTTATTTGTAGGTTTCGGTAGAAAAACATACGGTGAGAGCTATATTAAAGAGAGGGATGGATGGCAGAACAAATGTGGGTACTATTCATGTGGAGGGCCTTGATGTATTAGGCAGTAAAGAGCCTTTTTTTTTGAGACAGAGACTTTGTTGCCCAGGCTAGAGTGCAGTGGCATCAGCTTAACTCATAGCAGCCTCAAACTCCTGAGTTCAACCTATTCTCCTGCCTTACCAGAGCTACAGGTGCCACCTACAACGCCTGGCTGATTTTTCCATTTTATTTATTTATTTATTTAGACAGAGTCCCACTATGTTGCCCTTGGTAGAGTGCTGTGGCATCACAGCTCATAGCAACCTTAAACTCTTGGGCTTAAGCGATTCTCTTGCCTCAGCCTCCCTAGTAGCTATGACTACAGGTGCCTACCACAACACAGGGCTATTTTTTGGTTGTAGTTGTCATTGTTGTTTGGCAAGCCTGGAATGGGTTTGAACTCTCCAGCTCCTGTGTATGTGGCTGGTGCCCTAGCTGCTGAGTTACAGGCGCCGAGCTCGATTTTTCCATTTTTTGTAGAGATGGAATCTTGTTCTTGCTCAAGCTCGTCTCAACTCCTAAGCTTAAGGGATCCTCCCACTGCAGTCTCTGACAGTGCTAGGATTACAGTCATGAGCCACTGTGCCTGGTCCCTTAGATACATTTTTAAAACTTGAATAGTATTTACGACATTACATTTAAAATGGTTATTATAGATTTATCTCTCCCTTCCCCATCTTCCCTTCTCTCACTTTCTCCTCTCTTCTGTCTTTCTCATATCTTCACCACATTTTCTTCCCTCTCTCTAAAATAAAATCAACTTCAAATAAAATGGTTATTATAGGGCCAGGCCTGTTGGCTCATGCCTAGCTTTCTAGGAGGCTGAGGCAGGTGAATAGCCTGAGCTCACAAAGTTTGAGACCAGCCTGAGCAAGAGCAAGACTCGGTCTCTAAAAAGAGCTGAACATAATGATGTGTGCCTGTAGTCCTGGCTACTTGGGAGGCTGAGGCAAGAGGATCACTTGAGCCCAAGAGTTTGAGGTTACTGTGAGCTATGACACAATGGCACTCTACCCAGGCTGACAAAGTTAAGACTCTGTCTCAAACAAAACAAAACAAAAACACCTCAAGCTGGGCATGGTGGCTCACACCTGTCATTCTAACACTCTAGGAGACAGAGGGGTAAGAACTGCCTGAGCTTAGGAGTGTAAGACCAGCTTGAGCAAGAGTGAGACATCAGCTCTACTAAGGCTGGTCTTGAACTGGTGAGTTCAAGTAATGCACCTGCTTTGGCCTTCCAGAGTGCTAGGATTACATGTGTGAGCCATGGTGCCTAGCCCTTGTGATTTTCTTTATACCAGTTAAATATAGTATGCTGGGTACAATCATGAACTATACTATTATTTTCAAAATACATTTCATAGAGCACTAGATGTATTAGATGCTCTCGGAAAAATATTCACACTCTTAAGTGTGAATACCAGGAAATAAGGGTTGTTGGGGACCATTTCAGAGGCTGGCTGCCACACTCAGTAACTCATTTCTGAATTTATCAGGATTGCCTAATAACTGATAAACTCACCCTGAATATAGGGCAAAACTAGAATATTTTGTATTAACAGTTAAGAACATCGGGTGGCACCTGTGGCTCAGTGAGTAGGGCGCCGGCCCCATATGCCGAGGGTGGCGGGTTCAAACCCAGCCTCGGCCAAACTGCAACAAAAAAAATAGCTGGGCATTGTGGCCGGCGCTTGTAGTCCCAACTGCTCGGGAGACTGAGGCAAGAGAATCGCGTAAGCCCAAGAGTTAGAGGTTGCTGTGAGCTGTGTGACGCCACGGCACTCTACCCGAGAGCGGTACAGTGAGACTCTGTCTCTACAAAAAAAAAAAAAACAAACAGTTAAGAACATCTATAAGTTAACTGGGAATGGTGGCTCACACCTGTAATCCTAGCACTCTGGGAGGCCTAGGCAGGTAGATTGCTTGAGCTCAGGAATTCCGAGACCAGCCTGAGCAAGAGACCGACCCTGTCTCTACTAAAAATAGAAAAACTAGCAAGGTGTTGTGGAGGGGACCTGTAGTCCCAGCTACATGAGAGTCTGAGGCATGAGGATGGCTTGAACACAGGAGTTTGAGGTTATTGTGTGCTATGATAATGCCTTGGCACTCGACCCAGGGTGACAGAGTGAGACTCTTGTCTCAGAAAAAAAAAAAAAGAGAGAGAGAGGGAGAATATCCAAAAGTCATTACACCAAAGGGAGAGCTCAGTGCCTGTGGCTCAGTGGGTAGGGTGCCGGTTGCATATACTGAGGGTGGAGGGTTTGAACCCGGCCCCAGCCAAACTGCAACAACAACAAAAATAGCCAGGTATTCTGGTGGGCGCCTGTAGTCCCAGATACTCAGGAGGCTAAGGCAAGAGAATTGCCTAAGCCCAGGAGTTGGAGGTTGCTGTGAGCTGTGATGCCATGGCACTCTACCGAGGGTGATAGACTCTGTCTCAAAAAAAAAAGAAAAACACACCAAAGGGAGGTTTAATACATACGCATCTACTTTTCTTATTTGATAGTTACTACTAATTTTAAGGAAAATACTTGTGCAGTATGTTCTTAAAAATAACAAAATGTACCATAATATTGTCTTTTTGTTTGTTTCTCTGTTATGTAAACAGACCAACTGGGAAGTTTAACTATGGAGAGAGGTGTGTTTGTGTTTATTTACATTAGAAAACAATAATTATAGAAGAATGCAGACAATACAAAAAATCTGGCTATTACCCAGAATTAATAATTGTTAACCCCTTGTCTTATTTGCTTTTTATTTTTGTTCTTTATCAGGAGAAAGCGTGAATGTAGTCCCTCACTACCACAAACTTAACATAGATATTGTTGATGTTCCCTTTTTACATTTCCTTAGTCTCTTTTCCTTCCTGCCTTCATGTAGACAGCCACTATGATAGAATTTGCATGTTTCTGTGCATATGTTTTATATTTACAAGTATTACATAGTTATTTTAAAAATATTTTTGAGGGCGGCGCCTGTGGCTCAGTTGGTAAGGCGCCGGCCTCATATGCCGAGGGTGGCGGGTTCAAACCCGGCCCCGGCCAAACTGCACCAAAAAATAGCCGGGCGTTGTGGCGCGCGCCTGTAGTCCCAGCTGCTCGGGAGGCTGAGGCAAGAGAATCGCTTAAGCCCAGGAGTTGGAGGTTGCTGTGAGCTGTGTGAGGCCACGGCACTCTACCGAGGGCCATAAAGTGAGACTCTGTCTCTACAAAAAAAAAAAAATAAATAAATAAAAATATTTTTGAGACTTGAGTTTTTCTTTTTTCTTTTTTAAATTTATGTTTTTGAGACAGTCTCACTCTGCTACCCTCGCTAAAGTGCGGAGGATCATAGCTCACAGCAACTTCAAACTCTTGGGCTCAAGTGATCCTCTTGCTTCAGCCTCCCTTGTAGCTGGACTATAGGCACCCACCATAACACCTGGCAATTTTTTTTGCTCAGGCTGGTCTTGGAATTCCTGAGCTCAGGCAGTCCACCCACTGTGGCCTCCCGGAGTGCCAGGATTACAGGCATGAGCCACCATACCTACCCTTGAGACGTGGGTTTTTTAATTAAAAGTTTTAGGAGTCAACAGAGAGAACGCATAAGAAATTTGGGAAGTCTTTATGTGGTGACTTCATTTAAAATACAGGGAGGCCTGAATTTTGACATAAAGCATTTTTCATTGAAAACAAAGTATCATCTTTTTCTGGGTAGGTACCCAGAACCAGTTATCCAAAGTTGCCTCTTATTTATGTATGATGACCCATGATGCAATTGGCATAGGTAATGTACCTGCTGATGGTAATATGGTCTCTATCACTTAGTGTCAAACATTGTGTGTAGGGCTTTACACTTAACAGTACTTATTACACGTAAATCCTTAAAATAACCCTTTGAAATATTACTATTCACATATAACAGATGAGGAATTTGAAAGACAGAAAAGTTAAAAAAGTTGTTTGAGTAAGCCAATTGATAAGGGATTTAAATTAAGGCTTGACTCCAGAAACTGGGTTCTTCATTATAATGGACTGCTTTCACTACTGTGGAAATTAATCATTTTGTCTGATAATATTTGTCTGTCTCTATGGCAGACTATGGGCACTGTCTTCTTGTTACAATCGCTTCGGAACCTGTTTCCTATCCTGAAGCTCTGAACTACTGGTTATAAATGTCATAGACTGAAGCAAGGTATATAGCAGGGTGGAGGAAGGAGGTACTAGGGAGAGGAAATCTGGGTATTGATTTTTGCTTGTTTAAATAGACTGTTTTTAAGACCAGTTTTAGGCACATAGCAAAATTGAATTGAAAGTATAGAGAGTTCCCACATACCCTATACCCCCACATGTGCACAGCACCCCCTACTATCAACGTCTCACAGCAAAGTAGGCATTGATATTTATGATAATGAAACAGAGGCTGAGAATGCAAGCAGAAGACTAGGGAAGGCAGAAGGAAGTCCACAAGCAGCCTTTACTTCCCCTTTCTTTGCCTTTACTGTTTCTAGCATTGATAACCACAGACCTCGCATTGCTGTGTACCATCCTTAGTGTGAGACGAGAATTAGAGATTTGGTATGGATGGTGATTGGTTTCTGGTAGCTCTAAACTTAGGAGAAATGAAAGGACTTACAGTAGGGAAATTGTGAGCAGTAGCATTGTGTGGGAAGGAGGAGTCCTTTGGTTTGTAGATTGGCTAGTCTTTTTGGTATATGAGAGAATGTTTGAAACATTCTGGAAGAATGTTCCACTTGGAATTGCTGGTTTCTGATGTGAGCATCTTTTTTGTTTGTAAACCAATAAATAATTTTGGGTTATTATGCATTGTATAGAATGATTTCAAGTTTTTTCCTTTCTTTTTTTTTAAAGTTCATATGAGAGATCCTAATAATCAACTTCACATAATTAAAAATTTGAAGATAGCAGTAAGCAACATTATCACCCAACCACCTCATCCTGGAGCCATTCGGAAGCTTTTAAATGATGTTGTTTCTGGCAGTCAGCCTGCAGAAGGATTAGTAGCTAATGTGATTACGGCAGGAGATTATGACCTTAACATCAGTGGTACGTAACAAGTTTTATTATTTTCTGAATGAAATTTTTTTTGGTTTAAAAAAGTAATTCTTTGTCTTGGGAGATCATTCAACAAATATTTAAATGCTATGGAATTCTAGAGCATGAGATGTTGAAAAATAGTCCCAGGAACTTTGGCTCTTTATTTTATTCCAGTACCTAAGGTATTAGGTTATTGAGTTTGAAATGTCCAAATACCTTAAGTACTGAGTTTGACAGTTGATATCTCTGAGACATTTCACTTTGACATTTCTTATTTTACTTTTCTTTCTTTCTTTTTTTTTGAGACAGTCTCACTATGTGATGCCATGGCGTCACAACTCACAGCAACCTCAAACTCCTGGGCTTAAGTTATTCTCTTGCCTAAGCCTCCCAAGTGGCTGGGGCTACAGGTGCCTGCCACAACACTTAGATATTTTTTGGTTATAGTTGTTGTTGTTTGGCAGGCCCTGGCTGGATTCGAACCTGCCAGCTCCCGTGTATGTGGCTGGTGCCCTAGCTGCTGAGCTATAGGTGCTGAGCCATTTTTTTTTTAATTTTTGTTTTTATTTTACTTTTCTATTATGAAGGCACATTGTCATTCTTTCAAATTTTAGCTTGACATTTTCTTTCAAAATTTTTTTTTTACATCAATTTTTGTGAAACTGTGGACAAGTCAAAAATTCACATTATTTTCTAATATGAATTTCATTGTGGAGCCAATGGAGTTCAGACAGCTTGAAATACCAATGAAATGTTTGGATAGGATGTGGCTAATGAATGCAAACCATGTTGACGGTTTAAGAAGTTCTATTCTGGTGATTTTTAATTTTGAAAATGAGCCATGTTGGCAACCTGAGACTAGCGTGGTTAATGAATGTGCTGCAAGCTGTAGTGGAAGACGAACCATCTCAGCCTATGTGTGAAGTGGCAGCAAGGTTTGACATTGCTATTCTAGCAATATTGAACTGTTTGAAACAAACCAGAAAGAAGCTGGATAGGCGGGTTCCGTATGAATTAAATGGGCATCAGAAGAGAAATTGTCTCAAAGTTTGCCTTTCTTTGTTGTTATGACATAAAGGTAAACCATTTCTGCATGGTATTATTATGTTGCATGGTATTATTATGTGTGATGAAAAATGGATTCTTTTTGACAAGTGCAAGTGTTTGGCGTAATGGTTAAAGATGATGTGGTCTATTGTCTTTTTTTTTTTTCTTTTCTTTTCTTTTTTTTTTTTTTGAGACAGAGCCTCAAGCTGTCGCCCTGGGTAGAGTACTATGGCATCACAGCTCACAGCAACCTCCAACTCCTGGCCTTAAGCAATTCTCTTGCCTCAGCCTCCCAAGTAGCTGGGACTATAGGCACCTACCACAACACCTGGCTATTTTTTGGTTGTAGTTGTCACTGTTGTTTGGCAGGCCCAAGCTGGATTCAAACCCGCCAGCTCTGGTGTATGTGGCGCCTTAGCGGCTTGAGCTACAGGCGCTGAGCCAGTAAAACACAGTCTAAACCAAATATTCATCAATAAAAACTAATGGTGTCTGTTTGGTGGTCCAGTGCTGGTATTATGCACCACAGCTTCATGAAACCTGGTCAGTTGACATTGATTGTCAATTGTAGCCAATTGGATGCAATGATGAGAGTACCTGTGGTTAAGCAGCCGAGATTGGGCAATAGGCACAGGCCAATCCTCTTGCAAAAATATGCTCAAACACATGTCACACAAAGAGATTGGTTAATAGAGATAGGCCAATCCTCTTACAAGAGTACACTTAACCACTTGCCACACAAACAGTGCTGCTTAAACTTAAAGCTAGAAGCTAGACTTGGAAACTGTGTTATCCACCGAATTCATTAGACCTTGCTCCTTACTGATACCACTTCCTCCAGGCTTTGGATTATTTCTTGCAAGGAAAAATGTTTAATTCTCAACAAGCTGTGGAAATTGCCTTTTGTGATTTCATCATCACTCACTCTCCAGGCTTCTTTGCTGCTGGCATAAACAAGCTACCATCAAGGTAGAAAAACTGTTTAGTAGTTTGGCACTTACTTTGACTAATTGTACTGCTTCCTGTTTGAGATATCAAAAACTAAACTTTTGATTTGAAATTGGACATTACATATTTAATGACCCAATAATAGCTAGATCATACAAGTAATACGTATTTGTTGAATGAAAGAACAAATGAAGAAAGTAGGTAAAAAATAATATTTTCTTTTGTGACATAATATAATTAAAAAACATTAAGTTTATTGTATTTTTATCTTGCTTGGTGTTAAGTGGAGGAAATATTTATAAAATATTTATAAATATGTAATTTTATGAGTGCTTCTTAATCTGGTTAAATGATATATGTTTTTATAATAAGATTGGTAGGTGAAATTATGTATTAATTTGTAAAGTGAGTTAGCAGGCCTGGCTTTGTGGCTCATACCTGTAATCCCAGAACTTTGGAAGGCTGAGGTGGGAGGATAGCTGAGGCCAGGAGTTTGAGACTAGCCTGGACAACATACGGAGACCTCCATCTTTACAAATCCCTCCCTCCAAAACAGCCAGGTATGGTCAGACATGCCTGTAGTCCCAGCTACTAGGAAGGCTACAGTGGGAGGATTACTTGAGCGTAGTAGTTGGGGATTGCAGTGAGCTATAATGGGGCCACTCTTATTTTAGCCTGGGCGAC
Organism: Nycticebus coucang; assembly: GCF_027406575.1. Classification (NCBI taxonomy): domain Eukaryota; kingdom Metazoa; phylum Chordata; class Mammalia; order Primates; family Lorisidae; genus Nycticebus; species Nycticebus coucang. The sequence goes on along the minus strand of NC_069798.1, from coordinate 23,753,132 downwards.
AGAGCAAGACTCCATCTCTTTAAAAAAAAAACACAAAACTTTAAAGTATTTGGTGTAACTCTTTTATAATATTAAAAAGTCTTAACTAATTGAAGGACATGGGTATTTTTTTATAGAGGGAAAGAGTAAAAGTACATTATCTAATGATGTTTTAGTAGACTAGTAATCTTTTAGGCCATATCCTTTATAATACTTTAATACTTCCTAATTGCATGTTTAAGGATTTTCTTAAACATGTGCAAAGAACTGAAGGGGCATGTTTTAGGTCACAAAGTTAGTTGTTTTTTAACTTCTATAGTTAGAAATATTTATAGAATTATTTTGTTTAAATGTACAATAATTTTTTATTTTTTGCTATTAATTTTAATTCCAGCAAGATGGGTTAACTGGATCATTTTAAGTTTGGATTACTGGTTGTCTTTATCAATCAAAAAAAATGAATTTCGAGATATAGTACATATTTGAGTAGTTTCTGGCATGTGTTTTCAACATGAGGCAACAATTTGAATATTTCTCTGAGCAAGTAATGGAATTGGAACTATTATTTCCCCGTCTTCAGTGTTGTAGAGTGAAGAGCAGTGAATCAAATATTAGAGTGTCCCGAGTTTTTATACCACCATAGCCATTAGTTAATTGGGTAACTTGAATATATCTGTGGCATTATTTAAAAATATTTTGGTAGTGGGAAAAGCAATTAGCAAAAAAGTCTAGAAACACTTGGACTGGTTATTCTCCAGGGCTTCCTCTACAGCTGTCATGCTGGGGATTTCCTTGATTTGGTGAAGGACATATCCAGTAGCTTTCTGAGAAAGGCTGCATGAAAAACAAATAAAATGCTCTTATTTTATCTACTTGATTGATAGTTTGTGTATGCTATTAGTTAAAAATCATTTCCCTCTGAATTGATGCATTTTCTTCTTCAAATATTGCTCTTAAAAAGCTGAAAGCTAATGTGATATATTATCACCCTGTCTATCCAACTTCTAGAAGCTCTTTATTTATCCCTGCTACTTTGAAATTTCCTATTGAACTTGCTATAACTCCATTTTCATTCATTTTACTGAGTAGCTCTTTTTGAAAGTCTGCTTATGAGCACTGCCTGTGGCTCTGTGAGTAGGGCACCAGCCCCATATGCTGAGGGTGGTGGGTTCAAACCCGGCCCCAGCCAAACTGCAGCAAAAAATAGCTAGGTGTTGTGGCTGGCACCTGTAGACCCAGCTATTCAGGAGGCTGAGGCAGGAGAATCGCCTAAGTCCAAGAGCTGGAGATTGCCGTGAGCTGTGACGCCATAGCACTCTACCGAGGGTGATAAAGTGAGACTCTGTCTCAAAAAAAAAGAAAGAAAAGAAAATGAAAGATGAAAGTCTTATACTCTTTAGTCCTGAGAAGTTAATTTTCTTCTTTCTTTGTTAATTTCTTCCCCATTCTTTTCTTTTTTTTTTTAGAGACAGAGTCTTACTTTGTTGCCCTCGGTAGAGTGCTGTGGCATCACAGCTCACAGCAACCTCCAGCTCTTGGGCTTAGGTGATTCTCTTGCCTCAACCTCCCAAGTAGCTGGGACTACAGGCACTTGCCACATGCCTGGCTTTTTTTTTTGTTGTTGCAGTTTGGCCGGGGTTGGGTTTGAACCCACCATCCTCACTATACGGGGCAGGCGCCCTCCTGCCCATTATTTTTTTTGTTCTTTCAGATACGTTAGTGGTATTAGTTGGATATAGAACTTCCTGAGTTGATTCTTTAATATTCTTTTTTCCTAATATTGCCCATTTCTGTCTTTTTGTTTTACTTTCTGGATATGACTATCCTTCATTTCATCTTCTGACCCTTCTATTGATATTTTAATGTTTGTTGTCTTTTTTCTCTTTTGAGACAGAGTCTCATTCTCTTGCCAGGGCTGGAGTGCAGTGGTGTCATTGGCACCTCCAAGTCTTGGACTTAAGTTATCCTCCACCCTTAGTCTCCCAAATAGCTGGAACTACAGATGTGAGCCAACATACCTGATTGATTTTTCTGTTTTTTGGGGTCTTGCTTTGTTGTTCAGGCTGTTTTCAAACTCCCATCCTCAAATGATCCTCCTGGTTTGGCCTCTCAATGTGTTGTGATTATAGATGTAAGCAACTGAGCCCAGCCTCTTTTTTTTTTGGAGACATTTTCTTGTTATCTGGATGTTCCTTTTTTGGGCCATGCAGTTCTTATTTTATGTTGTAGTATCTTATGTCTGAGGATGTGAATAAGTTATTGTTGCCTTCTTTTTGTTTTCAAGTTTTCTTCTATCCTGTGCCTTTTCTCCCATTATGTTGTTTTTATTTTGTTTATTTGATCTTTTTTTCATGTTGGGCACAAGAAAAGCCTATCAGTGGATTTCTTTATTGGGTGGTAAGACTATGACTAGACTTGAGGGTTGCCTAGTTTTTATTACTTGCACTTTTTTCCTATGGGGGAATTTAATTTCTCCAGAGGATTCTCAAATACGCTGTCTAGCTATCTGTATCCTAGAGGGCCTTTATTTTTTAAAACTGTTTGATTAAAGTAGTTTGGTATATAATTTATAGGAATAATAGTTATGATTTAGTTGTGAGACATTATTTTATCTAATTATATCACTTGCATTCTCTGGTCTCTGCCAAGGGAAGATGTACTATTTGCTTTTAAAAGCAGGTGGAGGTGTTACTATAACTGAAATCTTCAGGCAGATTTTTAAAAGAATCCCAAGTGGTTAGGATAATTTACATGCCAGAAGAAAACAATTTATAAAGCTTCTTCCCCTGCTGCTATCGGGCATGTCTTTTCAGCTTTATTTCTTACGTTGGCTTTAAAGACTGGGAATGAGATATGAAGTACTGAATTCATTTTAGTAAAATTCTATTAGAAAAATACTCTGAACACTATAAACAAAGATTTTATCCATTTTAATAAGGTATTCGCTAAATGTCCAGAAGTATGCTTTTGAATTTTACCATTAATGTGAGTTAGCATACTATCATCTGTTCCGTTTAAGTGATAGATGTTAGTTATTTATCTCATAAGCCCCTGACTTAACAGTGCCATGTTTTCTTCATCAGATGGGTCAATTAAAGCTAGTGTTCCTTGGTGCAGTAATTAAAAAGACACATTAGTGGAGTTGAAAGAATCTCTTTTATACACAAGTATTTCCTATGGTGGTTATCTCTTTCTAGATCTCTTTCTACACTTTGACTATTATCTTTTTTTTTTTTTTGATCAGCTACTATTTTGTATTTATCCCAATTAACTTTTCTTAAATGAGGGAGGTCTTTTGGTGCTTTTTCCACTCTTATTGTCTATTACCTATTCTGTTTACCCTTTTTTTTTGAGACAGAGTCTCATTCTTTCGCCGTAGGCTAGAGTGCTGTAGTGTTAGTGTAGTTCACAGCAACCTTAAACTCCAGGGCTCAAGCGATCCTCCTGCCTCAGTCTCCTGAGTAGTTGGGACTACAGGCACCTGCCATAATGCCTAGCTAATTTTTCTATTTTTAGTAGAGATGAGATCTTCCTCTTGTTCAGTCTGGTCTCAAACTCCTGTACTCAAGCAGTCCCCAAGCCTCGGCCTCCCAGAGTGCTAGGGCCTATTCTGTTTACTCTTGATTTACAAATTATTTGCTAAGTCCAGGCATAATCTTTGAATAGCATATTTTGTGCTGCATCTTAGTTTCATAAGAAGGAGGTCAGGAGTGAAATCCTGCACTCTCGGCGGCTGAGAGGGTGGATTGCTTGAGCTCACAAGTTGAAGACCAGCATGAGCAAGATTGAGACTCCCATCTCTACTAAAAATGAAAAATGGAAGCAAGAGGATTGCTTGAGCCCGTGAGTTTGAGGTTGCTGTGAGCTGTGATGCCACAGTAGTCTACCAAGAGTGACAAAGCGAGACTCTGTCTCAAACAATCAAACAAAAAGAAGGAACATAATACCCTTCTTTACCAAAACAAATAAATTCTGCTTAGAGAAGATTTAGTAGCATGCTTTAGTAGCATGGTTGCCATTTTGTTTCCAAACAGAGATAATGGAGAGATGGACCAGGGTAAGAGCAAAATAGTGATTTTTCTTTTTGAGACAGAGTCTTAGTTGTTCTGGGGTTGAGTACGTGATGTCATAGCTCACAGCAGTCTCAAACTCTTGGGCTTAAGTGATTATCTTGCCTCACCCTTGTTAGTAACTGGGTCTATAGATGCCTGCCACAATACCTGGCTGTTTTTTTAGAGACGAGGTCTCACTCTTGTGCAGGCTGATCTTGAACTCCTGAGCTCAGGCAATTCACTCATCTTCACCTCCCCGAGTGCTGGGATTACAGGCGTGAGCCACTGTGTTCAGCCTCAAAATAGTGATTTTTTTTAATCCTCAAATAATTACAAGAGAACTTTTTAAGGAAACAGTGTTAAAGGCTTCCATTACCATAAAAATTTTTAAGGCTACCATTTTCCCTATACTTTCTGAAAAAAGTATTTGAAAAAGAAATAAATAGAAAGGTGTCCTTGATTTATTGGTATTTAACACAATTGAAGGAGGACTTTCTGTTAGCTCTTCAAGGACACCCGTGGTTGAAGGGAAAACTTCCAACTTGAATGTGACCTATCAGAAAAATAAAACCCATTTCTGCCATATGTTTTTACAATTTTCCTTTTTTCCTCATATCCTTAGCTGAATATCTAGTTTCTCCCATCACTAGTATTTTGGAAAGTTATTATTTCACTGTAATTTAAGGGCTTACACCTTTCCAACACTTTAGGAAGTTGTTTGCTTCAAGAAAAATATAAAAGTAGAGCAGTTTAGACAATATAGCCAATACTGTCACTGCAAAATAAAACAAAAAATTAGCTAGGTGTAGTGGCATGCGCCTGTGTCTAGCAACTGGGGAGCTATGATCATGCCCCTGCACGCTAGTGAGACCCTATCTCCAAAAACAAATAAAAAAGCTTGTGTATGTGTATGTATTTTGCTTTCTTTTGGATTTTATTTTAATTATATAGTTTCAGAATCAGAACTATAAAGCAAGATACAGAGAGATTTAGCCTCTATTCATGTCCCCTCCTCTTCTCCCCTCTTCTTTCTCTTCGAGATAATTTCATGCATTAGGTTTATCCTCCTGGTAATTCTCCTTTAAAATGTAAGCAGATGTGTGTATGGCTCTTCATATTTTCTTTTCTTACACAAAAGTTCATACTTTTCTGCTGTTGTTTTCTTTTTCATTTAATAGTATATCCAAGAGAGCACTTCATAGTGATCTATATAGATTTCCCCCTTTCTCTTGCAGTTGCATAGAATGTCTGTTAAATAGATAGGCTATAATTCATTTAACCAGTTCCCTTCTGTTTAATAACCTGTGCATTTTTTAGTCTTTCTGTATTATATAGTGGTAGTTTTGCAAAGATTAGCTGTTTCGGAGGATATACTTTATTTAGTCAAAACTCCCTACCCCCACCATGAAACAAACCTTTTTTCATAATGTATATATGTATATTTTTTTCTTGGTCATTGTTATTCATTGAATATACACAGGAACTTCCAGACAGACTAATTTTCAGTGACTTGGAAGAGGATTATGTTACTGGTTGGTGAGAAAATTGGTTTTCTGTTGTAATAAATATGTGGGTCACTATGGAAATTTAGAGATAGACTGTTACCATCCATTATTTCACTTCAGATTCACTTATGCAAATTTCAGCTTGCCCAACTTATTGGTGTTGCTGGGAGGGCTTCTTTTGTTCCATATATGTAGATTTTATATTTTTTGATTTTTGGATATCTCAAAACTTTCAGGACCCAGGTATCAGTCTGTGTCATTTACTCTCGAATTTTTGCCATTTTTCATATAGATTATATTTTCTGGGAGTATTTTTCCACATTTATAGCAATAAACATTAAATTGTTCAGTAATGGCTCAGGCAACAATATATGGGTCATTCTCATGAGAAATTTGTTGGAATTAAAATTTTTTTGTATATTTGTCACCAGATTAGATAATGCTATTTGGTCAAGATGAATGGCTTTTTCCTACATACCTCCTAGTTGTTTAATGTCGTGTTATAATGTAAGCAGAAACAGTGTATTTGCTGGGTTTTCAGTGAGTAAGATGAAAGCAAAAAGGATATAAGATTTGGTAATCAATACAAATAGCTAGAAATGGAATGTTCTTTTAGTAAAACTGTGATTTAGATAATCTGCTTCAAACCTAGTAAATGACTAAGTTCAAATGAAAAATAAAAGGACAGTTGGGTATAAAATGCTTAGAATGGAGCAAGGGAGAATTGATACTTTAAGAAACACATTATAGGCTTGGCGCCTGTAGCACAGTAGTTACAGTGCCAGCCACATACACCGAGGGTGGCAGGTTCGAACCCGGCCCAGGCCAGCTAAACAAGAATGACAACTGCAACAAAAAATAGCTGGGCGTTGTGGCAGGTGCCTGTAGTCACAGCTACTTAGGAGGCTGAGGCAAGAGAATTGCTGAAGCCCAAGTGTTTGAGGTTGCTGTGAGCTGTGGCTTCGAGTTGTGACACCATGGCAGTCTACAGAGAGCAACATAATGACACTGTGTCGCAAAAAAAACCCCAACATATATACATTTATACAAAAAATGAAAATATACTGTGTATTTGATTATAAGGTAATTGTGCTTTGAAATTCCATTTAAAGAGGTTTTGTTAGGTCACACTCAGGTAAACAAATTACAAAGTAAGATTTGTTCACCACACTGCTGTTGACATTTTCAGCCAATTCTTTGTTGTAGGGGGCTGTCTTGTCCTATGTATTGTGGGATATTTTGCGTTTTTCCTGACCTCTTTCCTTAGATAGCGTACCTCTTCAGTCTGATAACCGAAAATATCTCCAGATATCGCCACTTATTTCCTGGGGGACAAAATGACATTCAGTTGAAAAACACTGTTTTGAGGTATTCTTTCTAAAAAGGTTCTACCTTGACAGTGTGACTTTAGAACAAAACTTTGGTTCTAAAGAAGTAATCTTTATACACGTGTAGGTATTGAGCATTAATAGGTAAGTAGGTTATGGGAACTCTGTGCAGGTTTGGGAATAACTCAGTTTTATTTTTCCAAATACATATCCTCCCGTGTGTGAATATATTCTAGTCCATGGCTTAAAAGATGTATGTGTGTGTGTCTGTATATATATACACATGTATATCTGAAATCACAAGAGAAAAATGCTTACTATTAAAAATTATCTATCATATCTTTTAGGAATATGGATTTGAAATTTTGTCTTTGTAAACTGATTCTATTAAGGAATTTTAATGCCTTGTTTTGTGTGTTGTTAATTTTAGCTACTACTCCATGGTTTGAATCTTATAGAGAGACCTTTCTTCAGTCGATGCCAGCATCAGATCACGAATTTCTGAACCACTATTTAGCATGTATCCTTTCACCTTGATATTCTCTTAAAATCAAATATTATGAAATTATTAATCTCAGAAATAGTTAAATGAAGGCAAAATTGTGGGAGGATATAGAGAAAGAAATTAATTTTTATTGAGAATATATCAAGATTTTGTTACTTTTTAAAATTGCTTTCTAGATACAGGACTGCTGTAATTAATTTTTGATTATAAAATTAGACTACTGAGGGCTTATTATTTTTCACTAGCCTTCTAGCTTGAATATCTTATACTTAATAAGTTTTCAAACCATTTAAGAAAGAGAATATAATGTTCAATGTTAGCTTTTGCTGAGTGCCTCATAGTTAATTGTTTTCCTAAAGCTCATATTTAAAAATAATTTTCCGTATTTTTGGTAATCTTTTTGTGGATATTATCATCTTTGATGATTATGGCTTTTTAGTTTACTCAATGGGGTTACAGAGAAAAGTTAAGAAGTAGGATAGATGTCAAACTTCACCGAGATGGAATAGAGACGAGCAAGATTAGTAGAATTCTTCATTATGTTGATAGTTGTATAACTTTGATATTATCCATTTTTATTTTCGTAGATTTTTTTATCAAGTAAATGACATAAAAACTCAACAAAAATTCTCTAATATTTAGAACCTTGAGTTACATTGGAGCATTTGAGAAATTTGTGCTGGCAGTGAAAACCTATGAAATTAGATTTTTTTTTTTTAGCTCAGAAAATACCTTTGTAAAGTTTATCTTAATAGGATAATATTTATCACTGAGTGGTAAGTGACAATTACCTTAATAATATGGTTTATAAGGTATGTTGGTAGCATCGTCTAGTGAAGCTGAACCTGTGGAACAGTTTTCAAAGTTGTCACAAGAACAGCATCGAATTCAGCACAACAGTGATTATTCCTACCCTAAGTGGTTTATTCCAAATACACTTAAATATTATGTGCTTTTACATGATGTAAGTGCAGGAGATGAGCAGAGGTAAGTTTTACTTTTTAATTTTTTCCTGTTAAATGATTCGACATTAATTTGGATTTTCTTGTTTTAATTTTGGATTTTTTAATATAAGAAAGTAAACACATATATATGATTTTATTAATAATGCATTTATTTTTTATTCTAGAGTTATATTTACAGCTGAGTTATTTTATGTAAGATTTCATATTCTTACCCCAACTTTGTTTTCAATATATGTTTCTTGTACAGACATTGTACAAAAGCACTTATCATTTGTAAGTTCCCTTTAATATTTGTTATTAGTGGTTTGTAGTACTTTTATCTTTGAAGTACATGAATACCTTACCTTTAAAAATAAATTCTTGAAAAATAAGATAAACCTTAAAAAGCAATTCTATGTTTACAGCTTTGGAGCTTATTTTGGCTTTTGGTTTAGATATGGATCAAATTACTCTTTTATTTCAGATGGTTATTCTGATATCTCAGGCCATTTAGGATATGTAATTTAATAATCAATTTCTACTCTTATTCTGAGCACAAGCCCCCATCTTTTTAACACATTGTCCTGTAGGGAACCAAAGAATTATTCTGAAGATTACTAATCTTTAGGATTTTTTGAAATGTCTTTAGCCAGTTGTATAAAGTATATTATATAAATAGAAATAGGTGGTGCCTGTGGCTCAAAGGAGTAGGGCACCGGCCCCATATGCCGGAGGTGGCAGGTTCAAACCCAGCCCCGGCCAAAAAAAAACTGTGGAAACCCCCCCCACCCCCGCCCCCGCCAAAAAAAAAAAAAAAAGAAATAATTTAAACTGGCAGTGCCTGTAGCTCAGTGGGTAGGTTGCCGGCCATGTACACCCAAGCTGGCAGGTTCAAATCCAGCCCGGGCCAGATAAACAACAATGATAACTGCAAAAAAAATAGCCAGGCATTGTGGCGGGCACCTGTAGTCCTAGCTACTTGGGAGGCTGAGACATGAGAATCGCTTAAGCCCAGGAGTTTGAGGTTGTTGTCAGCTGTGACATCACGGCACTCATCCAGAGCGACATAGTGAGACTCTGTCTCAAAAAAAAAAAAAAAAAAAGAAGGAAATAATTTAAACTATTAAAATTAATTTCTTTCAGTTGAATGTGGAATACATCTTCCATATTGAATAACTGTAATAACTAGAATATTTAAGCAATAATTCAAGTATTGGATTATTGGTACTTGCGTTTAGCAGTATCATTGGTAAAATGAGCCAGTTTGGTTTATTGTCCTTGGGTATATGTATATACACACACACACATGCATAATTTCTACTGTATTTATACAAATTTTATATAACTTTTAATATAGATCAGCCATATATATAATATGATATAGCTGTTTGATAGGCTTATTTGCATCATGGTAGCATTTTGCATTTTCATTTGAATGTATTTTAAGACTTTCCAGATAGTTTTTTTTTTTTATTTTTTGGTTTTTGGCCAGGGCTAGGTTTGAACCTGCCACCTCTGGCATATGGGACCGGCTCCCTACTCCTTGAGCCACAGGCGCCGCCCCCAGATAGTTTTTTTGTTCATTTTTTAGGGTTTTTTTTTTTTTTTTTTAACCAGGTGAGTAATTAAAGAAAAATATACACTTAAACTAGGTTAGCTCTGTGAACCAAAATTTCATTTACCGTAGTTTATACTGTTTATTTCTTGGGGGGATCTTATTTAAATTATCTTAGCTCCCACCAGATAACAAGTTTATTTATTTTAAAATATGGTAATTAGAGTGCTTTTGTTGCTTTTGTAATTGTTATAGTTGAGCTCCTAGATCCAACTTCTATAAATTTTGCGAGAAAAAGGGTGGATTTTATATAATAAATGCCTTGGTATTTTTGTTCAGTTTTCTACTTTCTTTTCTTTGAACTGTGTTCTGTTTTGTAAGTTTTTTGGTGGTATACTTTACTGTTTTGTCTCTTATGTTTTTGGATAAATGCTAAGACGTAATTTTCCACAGTTCTGTTTTCTGAAGATAGTTCTCATAGTTGAGTTCTTTACCTATAAGCTTGAAACTGCTGTTTGGAAAATTGCAGTGCACATTAGCAAATGGAAACCTTGGGGGTGGTTTGCTTTAAAGAAACTGTTTTCTTTTTTTTTTTTCTATTGTCCTGGGTAGAGCGCAGTGACATCATCAAAGCTCACTGCAACCTCAAATTCCTGGGCCCAAGGGATCCTCCTGCCCCAGTCACCCGAGCAGCTGAAACTACAGGCATGGCTTAATACCTGGCTAATTTCTCTGTTTTTTTAGTAGAGATGATGTCACACTCTGTTTTTTTTTTTTTTTGCAGTTTTTAGCTGGGGCCGGGTTTGAACCCGCTACCTTCTGTATATGGGGCCTACTCCTTTGAGCCACAGGCACTGCCCGATGTTTCACTCTTGATCAGGCTGGTCTCAAACTCCTGAGCTCAAGCGGTCCTCTGTCTTGGCCTCTTGGAGTGCTAAGATTACAGGCATGGGCCACTGGACAGGGCAAGAAGCTGATTTTGTTTATTGTGATTTCCCCCAAACTATTTCGACCACCACACCTCTGTCTTTGAATAACATATAGGAGTATTTTCAGAATTTTATTCATTGCAACACACTTTGGTAACTCTGCTTTAAGGTGATATCCAAGCTAGCTAAATTAAGATCATGACTTTTGTTGTAATTTTTTAAATTATTTTCTCTTTTGGTTTTCTCTTATCTATTATTAAGACTTGCTCACCATTTACTATGAACTTTTTTCCATTTTTTATTTTAGGGCTGAATCAATTTATGAAGAAATGAAACAGAAATATGGCACTCAGGGTTGCTATTTACTTAAAATTAATTCTCGAGCATCTAATCGAGCATCAGATGAACAGATACCTGATCCTTGGAGTCAGTATCTCCAGAAAAATAGTATTCAAAACCAGGTATATGTTTAAAAAAATGAAGCAAATCATAAAAACTCTATTCCAGTTTTATGATATAGTAGTATTGCTATAGATTTTTTTATGTCTTGGTTTGTAACTAGTGCACTTGTTAATATTAATTTTTTGGAATTTGACAATTTTGATCCATCAACTTTAAGCTCTTATATTGGTGGTTCAAAAGCTGTTTTTATTCAACTAAAATTACCCCTTATGTATACTCCCATCAGGGTATATTTTATCAATGTTAATTGATCTTTTTCTTAGATGAAAAGTTAATTACGTTTAAAAATTAGATTGGTGAGGCATGGAGAGAATAGAATTTCTGATTTGTCCATTTAGTTCGTTACGGATTTTGTTTGTTTGTTTTTTGAGACAGAGTCTCAAGCTATCGCCCTGGGTAGAGTGCCATGGTGTCATAGGTCACAGCAACCACAAACTCTTGGGCTTAAGCGATTCTCTTGCCTCAGCCTCCTAAGTAGCTGGGACTACAGGCACCTGTCACAATGCCCAGCTATTTTTTTGTTGTTGTTATTGCAGTTGTCATTGTTGTTTTTTAGCTGGCCCAGGACCAGTTCTAACCTGCCAGCCTCAGTGTATGTGGCCAGCGCCCTACGCACTGAGCTAGAAGTGCTGCCCATTATGGATGCTTATAGTCAGCTCTTTACTGCCCACATGCTCTGAGGTTGCCTTCCTATATACATTTTTAGCATGCTCTTATACCCGCCTTTTGGAGCTCATGCTTTTTAGGTGGGCAGACTTTTTTCTGTAACTTTTCTTTGATTTATCTTCCTTCAGAACTTTCAAGAAGTGTTATTTCTCCCTTGCTCCCTACTTTCCTAACTTAAGAGTTCTAGAGTGTTTGTTGTCTGTTAGCTGAATTGGATAGGTGTAAGTTTTCACGTATGATAGTATACTACTTAGTAGTAGTTAAATGCTAAATTTCTGTGTTTAGTTCAGATAATCAAGAATTAACTATATTTTGTTAACGGGAAGAGTTATATGGAAAACATTTATATTTTGTGTGGCTGAGCTACGTTATGTACTCCATATAGACATTTAAAAGAAACATCAATTATAATCAAGTTTATGTAGTTTTTGATGATTAAATATTATTAAGTAATATGTTTATTTTCCTTTTTCCATCTTATATATGGAACTTTTTAATCTAGATATAGTGTTAACCCAGTATTTTGCAGACCTATTATTGAGATGCTGTTGATCTTTAACATAATGCTGAAGATTAGTCTCTGAGCAAAAAAGAACCAGTTGTCTATGAATAAGCTTTATTTTTTAAAATGGTCTTTCAGGGCCATACTAAGAATAGGAACAGTACTGAAAAATTCGATTTAGAGCTCAGACATCTAAGGTTGTGAAGGGGAATGTAAATCAGATTGTATAGTTTGAGGACTTTTTAACAGAAGACCAGAATATCAGAAATTTTATAACTTAGAATATTAGAAGCCCAAGATTAGGGGATAGTTTAAAGGTTATGAGATCCAACCTTTGATCTAATGCTTTAAGTTCCCTTAAACCTATGAATGATCTCATCTAGTGACAGTACTTGCTGTCGCCTTAAGTAGCCCACTTCATGTCTGACTAGTTAAAGGATCAAGTGAAAATTTTCTCCCTTTGCTTGTACTCCTTGGTCTTTTTAGGGGGACCATGTGAGTTTTCCATATAACAACTTCAAAACTAATAGGTTAGTTTTCATATCCCCTTTTATAATTTTCCAGGCTAAATATACCTACTTCTGTTTCTTCTTCTTTTTTTGAAACAGTGTCTTTCTTGCTCTGCCTAGGCCTGAGTGCAGTGGTGTGATCATAGCTCATTAAAACCTCTAACTACCTCAGCCTCCTATTTACTAGGACAACATTCACAAGCCACCATACCTGGCTAATTTCTATTAGATTTTGTAGAGACAGGGTCTCACGATTTCCCAGGCTGGTCCTCAAGAGCGCTTCCATCTCAGCTTCCCAAAGTGTTGAGATTACAGGCATGAACTACCGCACCTGTCCTAAATGTAGCCAATTTATGCAACTCAGGAGTGGTTTCAGACTTCCCCTTACTGTTCACTTTCCTCTTAAGTTCTAGTTTATTAATTTCACTCAAAGCATGATACTCAGAATAATAGTTAATATTTACTGTCTTGTGGAGAAAGTAGGGCGTTTTTAACTTAAGTTTTCTTTGTTAATGGAGAAACCTGTGCCTTTGCACAAGTAAATATTGCATTGGATATTTTTTCAAAACACTTCATTCAGTATATTCAGAATTCACTTCAACATGTAATACTGTGTCTCTGACTCAGGAGCTTTCACACCCATCCTCTTTTTCTTTTCTCCACATGAGCCATATCCTTTTTTCTTATTCCTTACTTAAGATACACGGGCATGTGTATGTGCCTATATGAATACCTGTGTGCAAGCTTATATGTATATATAGATACATCACATATAAATAACAAAATTCGAACTCAGAAGAATTAGAGCAATAGACAGTGAAAAGGGATTTAAGAATATAGCAGGTGTGTATAAACAACAAGAAGTTGGAGTAAGCTTTAAAATAATTAAGAGAGTGGAATTGGAATTTTTCTAACAGAGAAATGATAAATGCCTGAGGTGATAGATACCTCAAGTTAACCCTGATTGGATTAATTGACATTGTATGCCTGTAGCAAAACCTCACATGTACCCTCTAAAGGTAGGTGGTTATTGTGTATTGATAATAATTAAAAAGAAAAAAAATTCAAATTGGAAATCTTCAAAAAAGAAAGACTATACTAGGTAGAGTGAGGGAATAAGATCGATGGAACAAATTAAGAAATTGGAGGACGGGCGGCGCCTGTGGCTCAGTGAGTAGGGCGCCGGCCCCATATGCCAAGGGTGGTAGGTTCAAACCCAGCCCCGGCCAAACTGCAACAAAAAAATAGCCGGGCGTTGTGGTGGGCGCCTGTAGGAAGGATTGTGTCCAGTATTTCTGTTGGGACTTTTGTAAATTAAAAAATATCATTGTGCCGGGCGGCGCCTGTGGCTCAGTGAGTAAGGCGCCGGCCCCATATACCGAGGGTAGCGGGTTCAAACCCAGCCCCGGCCAAACTGCAATAAAAAAAAATAGCCGGGCGTTGTGGCGGGCGCCTGTAGTCCCAGCTGCTCGGGAGGCTGAGGCAAGAGAATCGCGTAAGCCCAAGAGTTAAGAGGTTGCTGTGAGCCGTGTGACGCCACGGCACTCTACCCGAGGGCGGTACAGTGAGACTCTGTCTCTACAAAAAAAAAAAAAATAACTTGGAGGACCAGAAGACAAGACTCTAGCAAACAAACGGGGCCAATAGTTAGCAGAACAGTCATGGTTGATGAATTTGGTGGTATCCTAAATGTCATTAAAATAATACTAACTGCTAATACTTTTTTATTTTATTCTGATAGGACTCATATGAAGATGGCCCTTGTACTATAACTTCAAATAAGAATTCTGATAGTAACTTGCTTTCATTGGATGGATTAGATAACGAAGTCAAAGGTCTTGATATTTTCTCTAAGTTTCTCTTTTGATTGAAAATATGCTCTGTTGTCAAAGCATGCTAACCTTGTAGATAAAAGATGAGGGAAATTTCATAATGCAAAAAGATAATGGGCAGGTTAGTCTTCTAAAGATTTTTTGAGCCATTTAATTATTTTTGACATTTAAAAATTTGTTTTGTGAAAGTTCTGTATCAGAGGGGAGGATGGGAAGAGGTGTAAGGGAAGAACAACTGCCGTGTACCCTAGTTTGGGTGATGGTTATGGGTATACTAAAAATCCAGGCATAACCACTATGCAGTTGATCCACGTGACCACAAACCACTTGTATCCCGAAGTCTATTGAAATGAAAAAAATAAGAGTACCATATCAGATTTCTTTCTTAAAAATTTTGTAGAACATTTAAGGAAGATGTGATGAGCAACATTGTTTCCAAATTCACATGATTTTAAGACCTTTATTTCTGTATTTTACATTAAAGTTTTTGGCAGTGATAGCTGTAAAATTTTTTTGTTATAATTTTTCTTAGGGCTTAGTTGTACTATTTAAAAGTAATTATGTTACTTAAAACCTGTACTTTTCTTCATTTTCTGATTTGTATGAATTTTTAAATTTCTATCACATGTAACAAAAGTATTCAAGCCCTTTAATTTGCAGTGGAGAATGTTAATGTTATTTTTTCTTAGATTTCTAAGATAATACAGAAAGATAAACGGTTCCCATATTCTTTTTTTCCTTAGCAGTATGGTAGTATTATCACAATTTTTAATTGCATTCTGAGAGTAAAAGAAAGATCTCTTTCTCAGTAGATGGCTTATCAAATAACTTTAGAGCTCACCCACTTCAACTGGACCAGTCAAGTGATCCTTCTAACAGTATTGATGGCCCCGATCACGTAAAACCTGCTTCATCATTAT
Source organism: Nycticebus coucang (assembly GCF_027406575.1). Lineage (NCBI taxonomy): Eukaryota > Metazoa > Chordata > Mammalia > Primates > Lorisidae > Nycticebus > Nycticebus coucang. The sequence goes on along the minus strand of NC_069798.1, from coordinate 23,737,444 downwards.
ATGAAACAAAGAAAGGAAATACTGGAATAATTCATGGTGCATGTTTAACACTTACTGATCATGATAGAATTCGACAGTTTATACAAGAGTTCACATTTCGGGGCCTTTTGCCTCACATAGAGAAAACAATTCGGCAATTAAATGATCAGGTAAGACTCGGCTGTTTGTTTTGCTTTTTTTTTTTTTTGCAGTTTCTGGCCAGGGCTGGGTTTGAACCCACCACCTCTGGCATGTGGGGCTAGCGCCCTACTCCTTTGAGCCACAGGCGCCGCACTGTTTGGATTGCTTTTTAAAAATTTAAGTAAATAATAAATAGTATAAGTTCTTTAAAGTTTTGAAGTTTCTTTTTTTGTTTTGTTTTCTTTCTGTTTAAGATGGGCCAGTATTAGGATTTTCTAAAATTATTGTCAGTGGTGAAAGTGTTTTCAACTCTAGAAGAGGCTTATTTGTTTTCTGTAGGATTTTTGCCAGCATGTTAGACAGTTTTCTTTAAATTGGTGTTATTAAAATGAATTTTCTCACTCCTAGAGCTTTTTAGTTTAAAAATTGTTAATTTTTTTATATAAAATAAAAATATTAAGTTCTTCACATTCAACATTTTTAATATTTTTTTCTTAGCTAATGTCAAGAAAAGGTTTGAGTCGATCTCTGTTTTCTGCAACTAAAAAATGGTTTAGTGGCAGTAAAGTTCCAGAAAAGAGCATTAATGAACTGAAAAATACATCTGGGTTGCTGTGAGTAAAATATTATAATTTTTTTTTTTGTCTGATGCTTGACTGTATAATATCCTGCCAAAAATAATTATCACTTTAGTTTCTCACTATCATATTGGTCAAAAATCAGGTATATAAGGATGATTACTGTAAGCAAATTATATTATTTTTAAAAAACGGAATAATTGGATATCTGAAAATGAAGATAATTGGGAAAGTCACTTTACTTTGGATCTGTGTCCTTATTTGTTAAAAGGATGGAGTTGGATTATGTATTTGTTAATAACTCTTCCATATCTAAAATATAATGGCTTACTAATGCTAAGACATGGCATGTGTTAGCAAAATTTGTTTTGTACAAAATCCTGTATTAGGGAAAATAAAATTAATCCATTTTTTGGATTTTTTTCCTGGTTGTGTGTAAAAGTGAGTCACTTGGAATTAACTGTTTACTTCATAATTTGACCATGGAAAAATGCTTATCTGCTTGTTATTGAGAAGTTCCCAGGGCTATAAATAAATAATAATGTTCTGTTTTCAAATATTTTTGAGAATTGGTACTCTTGTTAGAGGTAGAATTCCTCTCTGAGGAATTAGGATCACTTTTCTTAATGTTCTTGAAGCCTCTTAATAGATCTTATAATTTTAATGATTTGGGGGGTATAAATTATAAATTGTTTTCTTTTTTTGTATTTGCAGGTATCCACCAGAAGCACCAGAGCTTCAAATCAGGAAAATGGCTGACTTATGTTTTTTAGTGCAGCATTATGATTTGGCTTACAGTTGCTACCATACTGCAAAGAAAGATTTTCTTAATGATCAAGCAATGCTTTATGCAGCTGGTGCCTTGGTTGGTATTCCATAGTATTATAATTCCTTCTTTCTCTTGCTGTAAATAATTTAGGAATTTCTCTTAATGACAAACAAAATCTCTAGGGATAAAGTTGTACTCAAAGAGTCTACAGTGCTTTACGGATTTTGTATTCATTTATACTGAGTTAATGGATTCAAATTAATTTATTAAAAGATTAGCTGGTCATATATAAAGGTTGATTTCTTAATTTTGATTAGTGCCTTCTAATTTTGCATTAGTTTTCAAAGTTTAATTTGAATTTCATTTTTTACTCAAAGTATGATGTGTTTTTTGGAAGACGCTTGATGTATATTTTTAAGTTGCTTGATACAACTTCATATTGGTCAAGAACATGTACTTTGGTATGAGGCTGTCTCTCAGTCAAGTTATTGAATATCTCTAAGCCTCAGCTTTCTCACTTGCAAAACGTAAAAATATTTTGGAGTAGAACAGATGTACTACGTACCTTTATAGATGAAAATTATAGAGATATTTAGTTATATTAACCACAAAGTAAAATGTACGTGATAGCAAAACCAATAGTAGGGTGGTACCTATGGCTCAGTGGGTAGCATGCCGGTTCCAAATACCAAGGGTGGTGGGTTCAAACCTAGCCCCGGCCAAACTGCAACAAAAAACAAAATAGCTGGGCATTGTGGCAGGCGCCTGTGGTCCCAGCTACTTGGGAGCTGAGGCAAGAGAATCGCCTAACCCCAGGAGTTGGAGGTTGCTGTGAGCTGTGTGATGCCATGGCATCCTACCCGAGGGCGATAAATTAAGACTTCGTCTCTACAAAAAAAAAAAAAAAAACCTAAAAACCAATAGTAGGAATTATTTAAGTTTTTTGTAGTTTAATCTGTCATAATTAACCGAAGTTTAAATAGATTACTCTGGTTCTTGATGATAAAATTTGTAAAAATGTATTAATGCATTATTATAGAATATAAGGAAAAAATGAATGGTTGAATATTGAAGATTGTGTACCTATTGGGGTGATAATTGTGAATGTTCTCAGTTGTCTATAGAAATTAAATTAGTTTTGTTTGAATATATATTGATTTGATATTTATTACAAAATTAAATCAAAGAATCGCTTAAAATTTGGGGCATATTTTTCTAACAGGATTTTTTCTTCGTAGATTTTTATTAGTGTATGTTTATACAGTATATACAGTAATAGATAGTAAATATGTATTTTGTAGAATATGGTGTTATATTGTATATTCAATGCAGAGCAGATGCCAAAAAAATGTATACATATTTTAATTGTAGTATTCAATTGTAGTATTCAATTCACATTTGACTTCTGCAATTTTAAGAGGTGTTCATGTCTCTTGTATTCAGCTTTTTTTTTGTTTGTTTGGTTTTTTATAGACGGAGTCTCACTTTGTTGCTCTCAGTAGAGTGTTGTGGCGTCACAGCAACCTCCAGCTCCTGGGCTTAGGCGATTCTCTTGCCTCAGCTTCCCGAGTAGCTGGGACTACAGGCACCCACCACAACGCCCAGCTATTTTTTGTTGCAGTTTGGCTGGGGCTGGGTTTGAACTTGCCACCCTCTGTGTATGGGGCCGGCACCCTACCCACTGAGCCACAGGTGCCGCCTGTATTCAGCTTTTGTAAGGGGTATACATGTATTAGTATATTGAGTATTGCAATTTTGAAGCAGTTTTTTCCTTTCTTTAAATGTGTATACATTTTTTTTGGCACATTCTGTATTTTATGTACAATACAGAATGATTTGCATATTCGCATTTATAGTAGTTAAAATATAAGCTATCAGGGCAGTGCCTGTGGCTCAAAGGAGTAGGACGTCAGCCCCATATGCTGGAGGTGGCAAGTTCAAACCCACCCCTGGCCAAAAACTGCAAAAAAAAAAAAAAAAAAAAAAAATATATATATATATATATATATAAGCTATCTAAAACATGCTTGAGAGCTGTATAGTATTTTGTCACACGGGTATTATGTATTTTTATTCAGCTCATTCAATACATTTTGGAGTAGACCCTGTGGGTGCTGAGGATACAGAGGTATTCAGAAACAGATAACAGTTTATATTGTCATGAAACTTAAGAGTCTGTCTGATTCAAGGCTTTAATCATGTTTTAGGTTTTAGATAATTTTTTTTTTCTATTTTGAAAAATGTTGGTTTTTTTTTTTTTTTTTTTTTTTTGTAGAGACAGAGTCTCACTTTATCGCCCTGGGTAGAGTGCTGTGGCGTCACAGCTCACAGCAACCTCCAGCTCTTGGGGTTAGGCAATTCTCTTGCCTCAGCCTTCCGAGTAGCTAGGACTACAGGCACCAGCCACAACGCCCAGCTATTTTTTTTTTGTTGTTGCAGTTTGGCCAGGGCTGGGTTTGAACCCACCACCCTCGGCATATGGGGCTGGCACCCTACCCACTGATCCACAGGCGCTGCCTATTTTGAAAGATGTTTTAAAGGAATATATTTATTTGTCCTGAAAGTAGATTATGATGTTAATTGTTTGTGATGGTTTATAAACTTTCCGTCTGGTTTATGATGGTTTCCAGTTTATTTTTAGTTACATTTTTATTAAAACTGGGTTTATATGAGAGCATAGATATGGATGTAGTAGTATATTTTGCTAAGTGAACCAAAAACCTGCATTTTAATCTTCATTTCTTAATTTTGTAACACCATTTATATATTATTCGAATTGTTAACTAAAGTCCTGGGCATTGAGAATAGAATAGATTTTTAAAATGAAATTTGACAGAGAAAATTAATAGCAATAATAGGTCTAAGAAATGGTCTTTTACCTTCTACCTAGTATAGAATATAAACTAACGAACAGAATATATCTATAGTGCAAGCTCCTGTGAGCTCTGATTTCATCTTGTTGATACCCGTAAGTTGGAAAGAGATATATTTTATTTTGTTCTTTCCGTGTGATCCTGTCGTTGATTTGTTCTGTCCTCATTGAGAATTAGGTAGTGGCAGAAATCTTTGGCTCAGCTCATTGGTAATGAGGTATTGGTATACACCACAACACAAAGTGTTCACTATGTTTTTCTTATTATTATTGTTATTATTTGAAATCTCATTGAAATACTGAATGGGAAGACTTTGGGATTCAACTAGAGAATTTTAAGATGTAAAACATATAAATATCTCAAGTGTGCATTAGACTATGAAATGTAAAAACCTCACCCAATTTTGTTCCAATTTTTAGGTTTCCTAAGCTTTGAGAATATTTCTCCTTTTAAAGTAGTATAAATTATGTCTTTTTCTTTAGGAAATGGCAGCGGTGTCAGCTTTTCTTCAGCCGGGAGCACCCAGACCATATCCTGCTCATTACATGGATACAGCGATTCAGACATACAGGGATATCTGCAAGTAGGTGACTATGATATTTACATTCTACCCACTTGAAGGTAATTTGACAATCAGGTAAATACCATAGGACCTCCATAGTTGATCACCTTCTTAAGTTGAACTAATTTTTGTAGACCAGACATGTCCACATACATGTATCAGTACACTAGACCTAATTCCTTGTGTCAGTCTCTTCTGTATGTTGACTAGTTATAGAAGTCAACTTACAGAGTTCTATATAGTTAGAGACAAATTGAGGTGACTTTTGGTGTTTTAGTACATCTTCTTTTTCTTTCTGTTTTGTTTGGATTAGTTGTTAAGAATTTCTTATATGTAATGTTAAGGTTATATATTTCATTGAGGGTGATGTGTATTGTGGGGACATTTTTTGACCATAACTACTGTCAAGTCAGAAATTAGCCATTTTGAATTTTCCTTGTTTAATAGGCAAAACATGAAGAGTTAAATAATAGTCCAGGAGGAGAAATGGGAAGGGTTAAATAGTTATAGTGAGTTTTGTTAGAATTCTGTAGCATAGGAGTTAGAACTCATCACCTATGAGGAGACTATTGAACAGGTCTCAGAGTGGTCAGGGGAGATTTCATGGGATGTCTGAAGAACAGACCTTTAAAGAAAGGTGTTAATGGGGCGGCCCCTGTGGCTCAAGGAGTAGGGCGCCGGTCCCATATGCCGGAGGTGGCGGGTTCAAACCCAGCCCCGGCCAAAAAAAAAAAAAAACAAATAAGAAAGGTGTTAATGGCTCGGCACCTGTGGCTCAAGCAGCTAAGGCAACAGCCACATACACCTGAGCTGGCAGGCTCTGTCTCAAAAAAAAAAAAAAGAAAGGTGTTAATTACTGTCACATTATTTACAACAGCCACATACACCTGAGCTGGCAGGCTCTGTCTCAAAAAAAAAAAAAAAAGAAAGGTGTTAATTACTGTCACATTATTTACCTTATAATCTCCATTCTAAGTTACCATAATTGGTAAGATTTATCAATAATTTAATAGATAATTTAAGATAAATCAGAAACACTACATCAATTATACATGTCAGTTTTAAGAAACTCCCCTCAGTAGTGTTAAAATATAAATACATTTTCTTAAAATACAGGAAATATAATATTTTACTTTTGTAATGCCTTCTTTTTAGAGTGCCATGCTGTTTTTATTCACTGAGAGCCTATGTATCTAAAAGGACTCTCAAATTTTTTTTTTCTTGTATGAAGCCATTCCTTCCATCCTTTCTCTCCCCAAATCTTAATAAAAATCAGTTGTTCTGTGTTCATTCTCTCTTACATTAGTTTCCGCTTTTAAGATAGGGATTGTGTCCTCGGAATACCTCAGTCCTTGGAACTTCTACTATACCTGTCACAGGCGATTTTTCTAAAAAATGTTACCTGAATAAACAAATTAATAAATCTCTTGGACTTGTAGCTTATGAACCGAGCATATGAAGAAATGGGTTAGTAATCAAACATAAATTAAAATGGTAGTGTTAAGATTTAAGGGAGTTTATAAAATTTAATAAAAATGTTTAAGAACTGAGTCTATATATGAGTAGGTGCTGGTAAAATAGGAATTAGTCTTTTGTGTTCATTAAAACAATCTTAGATATTCATAAGTACTCTAAAAGAACTGTGATTTGTAGAAAGTTTATAACATATCTACAGTAATTTTTGAAATTAGCAAATTGTATTTTTTTCTTTTTGTGTGTCTTTTTTTTTTTTTTTTTTGAGACAGAGTCTCAAGCCATCGCCCTGGGTGGAATGCCATGGTGTCACAGCTCACAGCAACCTCCAACTCTTGGGCTCAAGCTGTTCTCTTGCCTCGGCCTCCCAAGTAGCTGGGACCACAGGCATCCACCACAACTCCCGGCTAGTTTTTGGTTGTAGTTGTCATTGTTGTTTGGCAGGCCTGGGCTAGATTCAAACCCGCCAGCTCCGGTGTATGTGACTAGCGCCTTAGCCGCTGAGTCACAGGCACCAAGCCATGTGTGTCTTTTTTTGTTTGTTTAGTAAATTGTATTTTTGAAATATTGTTCAGAATGGCCCTCTACAGTGAGTTCAAGTTAATAAGCTTAAGTCTTAATTTTAAAGCAAAGTGATATTTTGATACTTTTAAGAATTAGAAAGTAAAAAAGACAAAAACTTGTTTCCCAGCAAAAGGATTCCATTTTATAATTTCACAGTAAGAATGCTTTCATTTACTTTTTATTGTTTTTGAGAATAGTAAGCTAATTCTTGATTACTAATATAGTAGTCTGAAAAGAAAAATCAGCTGGCTCGGTGCCTGTCGCTCAAGCGGCTAAGGCGCCAGCCACATACAACTGAGCTGGCGGGTTTGAATCCAGGCCGGGCCCGCCAAACAACAACTGCTGCAACCAAAAAATAGCGAGGCGTTGTGACGGGGGCCTGTGGTTCCAGCTACTTGGGAGGTGGAGACAGGAGACTCGCTTGAGCCCAGGAGTTGGAGGTTGCTGTGAGCCATGATGCTATGGCACTCTACCCAGGGCGACAGCTTGAGGCTCTGTCTCAAAAAAAAAAAAAAAGAAAAGAAAAATCAACTGATTGTATTTTCATAAAAAATATTGTCTCAGGAATAAAAATAACAATTTGTCTCAGGCAGCACTGGCTTAATGTCACATCCACTTGAAATATCTTATTGGTACTTTCAGAGGGAAAATGCTTAAGTAGTCTTAAAAATAGCCCAAGGAAACATAAATAGCCAGCATTTGCAGTGGAAAAGGAGAAGAAATCCGAGTGAAATATTTATATTTCTTCCTGTTCAAAGCAGTTTTTGTCAACTAGCTGCTGGAACCAATTGAGTTTTAGCTTTTTTATGTATAGGAAATGTGACTTTGCATTGTATTCTTACTATGAAATTATATATGATTAAAAAGTTTGATGGATTATAGGAATTCTCTGATGATTTCTTTTAAACTGTTTTGGTAGATGGAAAACAAGGACATAGACTTCTTTTTACAGTTGGCTTTCTGTATCCACAAGTTCTGCATCTGTGGATCTGAGTAACAGTAGACAAAAAATATTCAGGAAAGAAAACATAATAATAAATAAGCCCTCTAACAATAAAAATATAAATATACAGGATGGTGAAAAGGTTGTTAGGTATGTTAAGTAAACTAGAGGTGATTTAAAGTATATAGGAGAATATGTGTAGGTTGTATGCAAGTACTGTGCCATTGTATATAGGGGACTTCTGATTTTAGTATGCTGGGGCTTTTGGAACCAGGCATCCACAATACTAAAGGATAACTGTATTAGACAGCTGTAATTGAAATCTTTTGCTGAACACATATTAACTTTGATGTACTAAGGCACTTGGAATTATTATATTGCTTTTTGTATATTATTATTTTCTTGTCTTTTTTTCTTTAGGAATATGGTGTTGGCTGAAAGATGTGTATTGCTTAGTGCTGAAATTTTAAAAAGCCAAAGCAAATATTCAGAGGCTGCAGCTCTTCTAATACGGTTGACCAGTGAGGTACTGAAACTGTGTAGTATTTACTATAATTAGTATTGTTCATTTTTTTTAAGAGGTATTTTTTTTCTCAAGAGGTTATATGAAACATAAAATTAGGGGGCAGTCTCTTTGGGAATTTACAATATGGCTATTTTAGTTTTTTGTTAATTCTAAATGTAAGTTTTTTATAAATTAATTTTATTTACATATTTTAAGTCTATATTTCATTTTTATTAACCACAAACATGTATTGTGCATCTTCTTTGGTTCTGTCCTATGCATAACAATATTTTTTTAAAAATGGTTGTGCATTATTTTACTATATAACCTACTTAAAAAGAGTAATCATAAGGAATTTTTAATCTCATTTTCAGTGGTATGAACTTCTAAAAAAATAATCTTAAGCATTTAAAAAAATTATATTTTGAATATTTCAAGAGGGAGAAAAAGTGATCCACTTATAGTTTCTGCTGAAGAAATAGATTCTGAGTTTCATTGACGACAGGATTGTAAAGAATAGTAGTAATTCCTGTATAGGCATGGTTAATGACTCATTTTTTAGATAAATACTCAAGAACAAGGGAACAAAATCAAGTACTTCCTTTGTTTCCCCCTTAAGTTTTAAATTACCCTAGAGTTTAAATCCTTGGATCACGGTGCTTTTTGCTGTATACATTTTGGGGATGATCTTGTTCATATTCAAGATTTTCACTCTCAAATCTGTCTCTAATCCTGTCTTTTCCTTGAGCTTTAGGTTCGTATGGCCAACTCCTTTAGTTTTATCTACTTGTATGTTTCCAAGGCATCTTAAATTAACATCGATTAACTCACAAAATTTCTTACCTGGTATATTTTGATCTTAAATTATGTTCTTACCAGTTAGCTCTTCATTTGCACGAGGCAAAAACTGCTTGAGAAACTTTGTGTATTCTCTCCTATCAGTAACACAACTACAGGGGCGGACATGTGAATGTTTTTTTAAAATCTCTTAAATATTTTTTCTCTTTTTATCTCCGTTAGTTTACTTGTCTTTCTCTATTTTGTTGTTTAACTTTTCTTAACTCTTCTTCCTACTCTCCTAGTTTACATCCTTAATATTTTTCCTCTTGGACTCTGGCCTTTTACCTCTTCTTCATCTTATTTATTAGTCCTGATATCAGTTGTGTACTTCAAATAGTTTTTCCCAATACCCCAGGTTGTCCTGCATGTCTTTGTTCTGCTCTCTCATACAATGTTATAAAACCTGATTTGTCATATTGTATTATGTATTATGTTTACTCTGCTAGCTCCTTGAGGGTAGGAAATTGTGTTGCTTTCTGCACCTTTATCCCTGTGGCCTAACACTGCTTGGCACATGGTAGATGCTCTGTAATGCTTGGTGAACTATGAACCATTAATTCTTCTACAGTGGTTTCTGTAAGATCTAACTATGTAGTTAGGTTCAGGGATGATATTTAAAATGTTTAATAATTGTTATCGCATGAATACTGACCAATTAATATAAACAGGTGCCAGATAGAAACTATTTGATAAGAGCTGAATATAGATTCTTGAGTGTGTTGCTGTGATCTGCTATAATAATCTTAACTTGGGTTTGAATGTGTTGCTGTATTTTTCAACCTAAGTATTGTCGGTGAATGTTAAAAAAAAAAATGATGGTTCAGGAGCTTGAATATATATTTTTTTCCTTGCTTAAATGCTTTTACTTGCTATTCTATCCTCACATGTGAATTAAATTTCTTTAGAGCAAATTCTTCTGTCTACATTATAACCTTGTTACTTTTGATCATTCCTTTATTCTTTCCAAATATTTGTTTTCACTTTATCAAATCTGAATGATATATTTTGACATGAAAGTCTAGAAAATGTATCATTGTGACTTACTGCCTTAAGGGTGGAGAGTAGGAGCAGATGGTGGTACATTTATCCAGAAATTGTGATTCTCAGTCTCAGTTGCTTTTCCTGCTATACTTTTCGTAAATATCTTTGTGGTAACTCAAAAGTAATGACTGCCAGGAATAATATGTTCAAAATTGTGTTAAATTTTAACAATAATATTCATTTATTATATGTATTTTGTAAAACAGAAAAGCAGTATGAGCGCTTGCTTTGGCAGCACATATACTAAAATTAGAATGATACAGAGAACATTAGCATGGTCCCTGGGCAAGGATGACGCGCAGATTCATGAAGCTTTCTATATTTTTTTGACTGTTGTTGTTATTGATTTTGCAATTTGTTTCTTTCTCCAAGTCTGCCAATCTCTGAAGTTAAAACAATAGGCAGTGTGAGATACTATGCCTAATCATGTTGTGATTTTCTCTTCTTAGTGGAGTGGAATATTCTGTGCACAGCAAGGATTATACTTTATAGACTTATTTAGATTCTATAATTACCCACTGTATTGAAACACATACTAGGGACCGTGCCCATAGCTCAGTGGCCAGGGTGCCTGCCACATACACCGAGGCTGGCAGGTTCGAACCTGGCATGGGCCAGCTAAAGCAACAATGACAGCTGAAACAACAAGAAAAATAGCCAGGTGTTATGGTGGGTGCCTGTAGTCCCAGCTACTTGGGAGGCCAAGGCAAGAGAATCGCTTAAGCCCTCGAGTTTGAGGTTACTGTGAGCTGTGACACCATGCACTCTACCAAGGGTGACGTAGTAAGATGCTGTCTCAAAAAAAAAAAAAAAAAGTAGTACATACTAAATTCCATGTATTTTTGTTACAAATCTTCTGAAAAAACAATGTGAAATGTTAAAAGGTTTTAATATCCATTGAAAAAGAAAGAAAAGCAATATAATATATGAACAGTACACTGGTATTAAGAGAACTTTGTTACATACTCTCGACATTAATGAATTTTGTTTCCCAGATTTTTGCTAATACCATTATAGCAAAAGAGAGTTGCGAGGCCTGGAGAAAAAGAGTTATGCTTGGATTTCATTTATTTGGGGGACTGCAAAGTTATGGCCAAGTGGCTCTTATTCTTGTTTTATGCCCTGGGGGTTTTCAGAATGGTAAAGCAAACACAGCTTAATGGTAAAATGTGCCATATTTGTCATCAGATAGAATAGAATTGAATTTGGGGCTTAAGACACGTCTACTTGTGTCTGTTTCTGTGTTGAACTCTTATTCTGATCTTATAACCTATTGGGTCTGTTACTGCATTTAAATATGTTAAATCAGTTTCTAGGGATATTAATAGTGGTTTTTTTTTTTTATAAGTTTGTCAGCTTTGGAACAACTGTTCCTGTGGGAATTTTATCAGCTGATAGCACCTTTCCTGTTAACTTCACAATTATGCAAAGAAGAAATCTTAAGATCTTAGAGCTATCTTTTGTTTGCAGTTTGATTCAGTTAAGTAGTTGCAACTGGTGCCTTTATTAATGATGTTTTTATTGAAGTGTTTATTAAGTTCTCAACCTAAGGTGATTTTTTTTTTCCTATACATGTCTTCATATTTTTAAGTTACTATTGCCTTTTCAGCTTTTGTTAAAATTATCTGTTGGTCGTGAGCAAAATTTTTATCAGCTGAAGTTCTTGCTGAAGTAATATCACTGATTTTTTTTAGTTCGTCATAGAACATATATTAATATAACAGACTTGTTATATAATAGGTATGAACTACCAGTATTAAAAGTTTATTCTTCAGTTCATTTAGGGCCTCTCTTTTCTAGATAAAACCATCACTTTGTAAAATCCTCCTATTTCTCTTCCATCAACACTGATAGAAGTTGCCATTCTTTTCCAGCCTTCCCTGCCCCCCATAGCAGTGTTTTTACCTTTTAGTGTCACAAGAAAAGACAAAGTCTAGTGAATAAACCACAGTGCAATATGAAAACAGGGTATTCAGCTCTAGAAACTGCTTCTTTCTTGGTCAATAGCAGCGGTTCTCAACCTGTGGGTCGCGACCCCTTTGTAACAATGAAAATATATTGCGGTAGTAGGAAGGCTGAGAACCACTGGTCAATAGTCTGTTGCCTGCAAGAGTTGAAATTTTGTTTCAGGTAAATGAAAACATCTTATGGACTTCCAGGTCTGTTCTGAATTGGTCAATCCTTGAGTGTTACCTGTAAGAAAGCTGAGGGTTTATTGCACTGGTTCTCAACTGGATTGCACGTTAGAATCATTTATAAACCATCAGAGATAGCCAGGGCATAGTCTTACCTCAATTAGAATGTTCAGGATTGCTGCTACTCCCTAATGAAACTTCACAGGCTACATGTATATATATATGTGTGTGTGTGTGTGTATGTATGTATGTGTATTGTATGTTGGCATGTGTGCTAAGAATAAACTTTAAAAAGTTATAGGGCTTGGGCGGCGCCTGTGGCTCAGTTGGTAGGGCGCCGGCCCCATATACCGAGGGTGGCGGGTTCAAGCCCGGCCCCGGCTGAACTGCAACCAAAAAATAGCCGGGCGTTGTGGTGGGCGCCTGTAGTCCCAGCTACTTGGGAGGCTGAGGCAAGAGAATCGCTTAAGCCCAGGAGTTGGAGGTTGCTGTGAGCTGTGTGATGCCATGGCACTCTACCGAGGGCCATAAAGTGAAAACTCTGTCTCTACAAAAAAAAACAGAATTTTTCAAAAAAAAAAATATAAAAATTTTATAGGGCTTAAAGCAAAATACCAAAATAATTAAGAGGAATCACCAGTTCTAGTTATTGAACTATTATCTAGCTATTAAAATAGTATCTAAATATTAAAATGTAAGGCTGCAGAAACTAAAACTGTTTGCTGTGGTAAGAATAAACAGATAAATGAACTATAATGAGGATTTAAATACTGCATATGACCAAGTATTGAAAGTGATAAGAGCGAGGTTATTCACTAGATGTTATCGTGACATGTAACCATCTACTGGGTTCAATTCCTACCTTATTTATTATGTGGTAATATATTATACCTTTATTAATAATAAAAAATAAAACCAGTACAGTGCAAATATGTATAAATACATATACATACATAAATATACTTAGAAGAAAATGGTAAGACAGCTTTTTTTAAAATCTAGGAATGGTAATATCCTTTCTTAGTTTAGTGCAGGTATCTTGAAGCCATAAAGGCAATGATGGTGTGTGCTTGTCTACAAAGAATAAACTCTTTCATATCAAAACTGGGAAATACTGTTTGCAAGTGTATGACAAAGGACTAATGCTACATATACAAAGGGCCCTTACAAGCCAGATATCTCAAAAATCCATTCACAAAAGAGTATTAAACAAGCAACTCACAGGGAAAGTACAGAGGCCCTAAATCTATGAAAAGATTAACAGCCTTACTATTAAATAAGTGTATGTTAAAGAATAAGTTGTCATTTTTATTTCATTAGAGAGGTAAAAATTTAAGAAAAGGTTTTTTTGACTATACAGGTAGAACACATGTATTCTTCATTCTTTGTTTATAAGAGTATAGGTGCTCCTTTTTTGGTAGCAGTTTGGCTATGTTGATGAGAATTTGAAGTAATATGTACATAGCTTTCATTAACTCAGTGGTTCTGCTCCAGAAGTTTGTCTAATAAAAATGTTTGGATAATTATTCTAAAATGTTATTGTTGTTATTTATTTATTTTTTTTGCATTCCTCCTAAATGTAAAACTGTTTGTTTGTAAGTGAAAAAAGCAAGATAGTATAATACCACTTAGGTATAAAGAAGTGTGTGTATTTTTAAAAAATTGTATGTATTAGGTATGCAAGCATATGCATGTATGTGTGTAGGTATGTACAGCAGGCACAGAGAGAGGAGTAACACATCAACACACCAAGCTGGAAACAGTAATTACCTTTGGCAAATGAAATGAAGCATGAGATGGGAAAGAAAGATGTTCACTTTTTTCTTCAAATTTCCTCCCTCGCTTCCTTCCTGTCTCCTTCCTCCTCCCCACCCTTTTTCCTCCCTCCCTCTTATCCCCACCCTTTTCACTCTCTCCCCCCCTCCCTACCCCCTTCCTCCCTCCCTCTCTTCTTCTTCCCTAACCCCCCTCTCCTTCCCTTCCCCCCTCCCCTTCCCTTCCTCCTATTCCCTTCCCTTCCCCCTTTCCATCTCCCCTCTCTTTTCTTCCTTCTCTCTCTTCCCCTCCCCTTCCTCTTTCTTCAGGGTCCTGCTCTGTTGTTGGGGGTTGTGTAGTGGTGTCCTCATAGCTTACTGCAACCTCAACTTCCAAGGCTCAAGTGATCTTCCTTCCTTTGCCTCCCCAGTTCTTCTCTTTTTTTGTAGAGATGGGATTTCACTCTTGCTCAGGCTGGTCTTGGACTTCTGACCTGAAGCAGTCTTCCCTCCCAAAGTGCTGGGATCACAGGTGTAAGCCTCTGTGCCAGCCCTATTTGTTTATTAGAGTCTGTATTATTTAAATAATTTTCAAAAAGAAAACATTTTTTCTAAAAAGTAAAAAAGTAAGGTCCAAGCTTTCTCAAGTAATTCTAATGGAAACTCTTGGTTAAGAACAACAATTATGGGAGGCGCCTGTGGCTCAGTGAGTAGGGTGCTGGCCCCATATACCGAGGGTGGTGGCTTCAAACCCAGCCCTGGCCAACCTGCAACAAAAAAATAGCTGGGCGTTGTGGCGGGTGCCTGTAGTCCCAGCTACTTGGGAGGCTGAGGCAAGAGAATCGCCTAAACCCAGGAGTTGGAAGTTGCTGTAACCTGTGACGCCACAGCACTCTACCAAGGGTGATAAAGTGAGACTCTGTCTCTAAAAAAAAAAAAAGAACAACAATTATATA
The DNA here is from genome assembly GCF_027406575.1 of Nycticebus coucang. Taxonomy (NCBI): domain Eukaryota; kingdom Metazoa; phylum Chordata; class Mammalia; order Primates; family Lorisidae; genus Nycticebus; species Nycticebus coucang. Next base: position 23,722,331 of record NC_069798.1, on the reverse strand, counting down.
TTCCTGATTTTTTTGTACTCCTAGCTCTTGGATCTTGATTACTAGAGAAGTCATTCGATCATTTAGTTTTTGTCATGAGGGGGTTGAAATAGATAATAATAGCTGCCACATACTGAATGCTTTTTTAGATACTTTCCTCAGATGTGTTTGAGCTCCAGTATAATTCTGATCGCTACAGAGAGAGTTTATAATAATCAGTGGTTTATGAACACTTCTTGATATGACTATAATTTGTTGAAATTACTGCATTTAAAGTCAATGTTTTCTGTTTTCAACTTTCCCTGGGGAAAATAATGGCAGCAGAACACATGGAAGGGCATGGTAAGTTCAGCTTGAGAATAGTCGAAAACCTAGAGAAAGTTTTGGTGAAATTGTTGTTGATACTTAACCAGCAACCTTCAGTGCTTTCTCAGTTATTTGAAAAGTGATGACCCTTTCAGCTGAAAGGTTATCCTTATGGATGATGTAAACATGTGGTTTTTGTAGATGCTGTGTTCTAAAGATCAGTTGAAGTATAAACTAATTTGAATTGTACTATTTGCTAAGGTAATAATAACAGGTGAAAAGCTTTATCAGTTGATGTGGTAGTCCTCTTGAACTACATCCAAAATTGAGGATTCCTTTAAATATAGTAAAACTTTACAGAGAACAGTAGTAGGTTAGATTATTTCATTATCTATGGACATTCTGTTTTTCTTTTTGTCCCTGATAGATGGAAATATGCTAATAAATCAGTTTCCACAAGAAATCAGATTGGTATAAATCTGTTTTTTTCTATGTCCTATGTTTTCTGGTTTATCTTTAATCAGTATACCTGTATTGAATTCATAGTTTATATACATTTTTGCTACTTGAGAAGGGATTGCAGTTCTTCAGAGATTTTTTACATGATGCATATCAGATAATTTGGCTTTTATGAAAAGCAAAATATTTCATGGTAGAGAATTATTTGAATGCTTTTTATTTTTAATTGTGTTTATTGCAAGAAAGAATCAAGATTGGTTTACCCTTGATCTGTGCTCTCATATGTTCTAAGCAAACAGTGGATATGCTACATATTAAGAAAGTACATATTTTTTCATGTGTTATCTTTTTACATTTAATTTTGTGAAACTGACTTTTTTTCCTTTAAAACATTCAATAGGATTCTGATCTTCGAAGTGCGCTTCTTTTGGAACAGGCAGCACATTGCTTTATAAACATGAAGAGTCCCATGGTTAGAAAATACGCATTTCATATGATATTGGCAGGCCATCGGTTTAGTAAAGCAGGTCAGGTGAGTGCATTTTCTTTATAATGAGAAGTTGTTATTTGTTAAATTTATTTTTAAATGCATGTTATTTGTTAATTTTTTATGATTTAAAATTAATCTTAAAAACTAAAATTTTGTTCTGAGTTAATGTATTATATTGGTAAAGGAATGAAGTTTGGATATAGACAAATCTGGGTTTAAATTTTGATCTACTCATTTAAAAACTTGACTGTGCTTATGTTTTTGAATGACAGTTTTTTTATTTATCAAATTTGTAATTTTATCCAAATTTTTGTGAGGTTAAACTAAATCGTATATTGGAAGGGCCAAATACACTGTATGCATTCACGTTGGGATGAACTACTTCAGCTCTGATCTGTTGTTTCTAAGTGCTTTAATAATAGTATTGACTAAGTAGTTAATGTGTTAGAAACCTTCTGATTCTTGTCTCTGGAAGCAGTTGGGTTCTGGGATCTGTACTCCAGCCTCGTCCTTATAAGCAGTAGTCAGAGCTTTGCTTTGCTGGAGGCTGGAGCAACAGCAGGTAGCTAGTGATCACTAGACATGTAAATGGAAACGTGGATTGGGGTGTCATCATCTCTGTGTTTCAGAGGCTATACTAGGAGCTGAACATACACCCATAAAATTATTATGGTCTGAAGAAGATTTTAATCTAGCAGAGGAGTATGAGGACTTTTAAAAAATGTTTGTTAATAGGAATTTATATGAACATATTAAATTTTTATAAGTCTATGCTAAGCAAAACTTGCGACTATTTTATACCTTTTTCAAAAAGATGTTTAAAAATTTCATGTAAAAATACTATAATTTTTTAAAAACTAACATTTCAAAATTGGGTTCCTCTATATTTGGAACTTGAGGAAAGTTAGAAAATGTGTGGAATTGTTTTACATTAAATAAAACTTTAAAAAATACTGACAGATAAGCTTTAATATGTTTCATAATAATTGATAAACTCCATAAATTAGAATTCTTCAGGCTTTCAATTTTTTTTCAGCATTAAAAACCATAGTAAGCACTTTTTTCATGGTAGGGGCTGGTGCATCTGAAACATATTAACTCACTGCTTCTCTCTCTTTAAAAGTTTTCTGTTACAAGAATGGCAAAATGTATTAAGCATGAGGTTTCCTTTGCTTGAAAGAAAATATTTGCACCATTAGGAATGGCCATTGTGTCTAACTGAAAATAAGTCATCATTTTTCACATCTTTGTCCACTTTGTGTATGGTTTCCTTTGTAAGAATGTAAATGTTATTGAAACTTGAAACAGCTGCTTGTATTTACCTTCCAAAGTTACAGGTATATTGCTTCTAGGAAATGCCTAGTGAGTTAAAAATGCTGCATTTGTGGTAGGTTGAGCTAGACTTTCTATCTGGCCTCATGATCATCCCTGACTATAGTTACCCTGTGGAGTTAATGATTCAAGGTAGCTGGCTTTGCTTCTTTATGACTACTCTCTACATTCCAAACCTAGGAAATCTCTGTATAGTGCTGGCCAGGAACAGTGGCTCACACCTGTCATCCTAGCACTCTGGGAGGCAAAGGTGGGCAGATTGCTTCAGCTCACGAGTTTGACACCAGCCTGAACGAGCGAGACCCTGTGTCTACTAAAAATAGAAAAACTGAGGCAAGAGGATCTTTTGAGCCCAAGAGCTGGAGGTTGCTGTGAGCTCTGAAGATGCCATGGCACTCTACCTGGGGCGACAGCTTGAGACTCTGTCTCAAAAAAACAAACAAACAAACAAAAAATAGTACAGTATGTGGAAACCTGAGAATATGACTGGAAATAGCAGAACTATTAGAAAAGTCAAAACAATATATGAGGTCAAACAATTAAGTTCGTGAACTCATCCTAGAAAAAGTGCTATATACCTCAATGTTAAATATCACTGGTCACCAGAAGGCCAAGGGGAGTACTTTGAAGGTGACTGTAGTGATATTCAGTAGTGATGTATGTAGCAAATTTTTTTGGATGTGTTCACAAACTTAGTTGTCCACCTCATATATCCTATTAAAGAACAGTCAAGAATAGGATTTTCCTTAGAATAGGCAGAACATACAGAACACATACAGTTCTGACTACGGCTCAGTTGTTTCTGAGAAGCACCAACTTTTCATAACATTGCCATTAAAATTAGGTGTATTGGTAGAGATGAATGAGGAAGAGAGAGATTAGATAGTAATGCCATTTTTCCTGGTCCTTTCTCTCATTCACAGTTCATATTGAATTGGTTATGTTGTCCCAGAAATTTTTTTATAGTGCAGTTTTTCCCATTAAGAATATCAGTTACTAAATGACATTTGAAAAAGAACTGGCATGAAAATTTTTTTTTTTTTTTTTTTTTTTGTAGAGACAGAGTCTCACTTTATGGCCCTCGGTAGAGTGCCGTGGCCTCACATAGCTCACAGCAACCTCCAACTCCTGGGCTTAAGCGATTCTCTTGCCTCAGCCTCCCGAGTAGCTGGGACTACAGGCACCCGCCACAACGCCCGGCTATTTTTTTTTTGATTGCAGTTTGGCCGGGGCCGGGTTTGAACCCGCCACCCTCGGTATATGGGGCCGGTGCCTTACTGACTGAGCCACAGGTGCCGCCCATGGCATGAAAATTTTAAAATCAGTTAAAAATTAGGGAAGTGCTGGGGAAAGGTCATGTGTTTGGACAGTCTGTCTTTTCTGTTCTTAAAAAGACAGACTTTAAAACTTTGTTACTTGTAAATCTTTTTGGGTACTTTTCAAAAAATGTTTAAAAATGCATTGATCCTTGCCCCCTTTTCACTTTGCCAGTTGGACTCATGTCTTTATTGGTCATTCAAGTGGGGCAAAGGAAATACCCTTTTAAAACTCAGGCAAACTGATGTTTGTCTTGTATCCTGTCAAAGGAAACAAATGGAAAAAAAAATGCATTGATCTTGACACTTAGACACATTCAATTGTTCCTAGATATGTCAGTTTCTATATATCTGTATTCCCTTACTAAATGCTAAACGGAGATTAGGGGTGTTTTCCCCCAAGAAATATCACTTAAAACTTACTTTGAAACAATCTCAAACGTCTAGAAAAATTGTAGGTACAGTTCAGAAATTTTTATCTACCCAGGAAATTTGAGAGTTGATTTACTTGGTGCCCTATTACTCCCAAATACTTTAGAACGTATTTCTTATTTTCTAAAAAATAAGAACTTTCTCTTAGGTATAACCATAATACACCCATAACAATCAAGAAATTGGCATAGACACAATGCTGCTGTGTAGTCTTCAGACCCCGTTAATGTTTTAGTGGTCGTCCCATAAATGTCCTTTGTCAAAGGACATAGGATCCTTTGTCCTTTTTTAGTCAAAGGATCCTTTGACTTTGTGACTTCTTCACTTTTGAAGATTATGGACCAGTTGCTTTTGTAAAGTGTCCAGGTTTCTCTGAAATTTTCCTCATGATGAAATTCAAATTGGTTATCTTTGTAGGAATATCACAGAAGAGATAATGTATTCTCATTGCATTTATCAAGTGGCAGTGATTATTTTGATTTCATTATTGCTTAATCAAGAAATCATTTCTTTTAAAAACAACCCACAAAGAAAATTCTGACTGTACCTACTACAAAGTTTGTAACCTCTTTTTTGGAGGATAGTGAGTGGAAGAGTATACTCTCAAGCATTAGTTTAGTGGAGAAAAGCTTTATTTTGGTACCAAATCCTATTTTTAAGATGGACATTGTCTGAGTTCAGAGGGTCTCAGTGATATGTAATTGACACCAAATATCTGCTCATGGATATGAGCAGGGTGTAGCAGTGGGCAAAAGAATGCCAAAGTCTATCACTACCAGTTGTTTAAGAATGTGTATACATATATGAATATATATACAAACTTTAACCATATACTCACATATGCAGTTTTAGCATACACTGGGCATTTCCATTCAGCCCAATGCAGTTGTATAGAGATAACATAACCAATCTCAGTTAAAGCTAACGACCAAGTTTCTAACTTAATCCGTGACTCCATATGTCACTGCTCTGGAAACTCTCAAATGATTCTTCACAAAATCATTGTTCCCGATTTCTTATACTTCTTGCCTTTGGACAAAACAGGTTCTGGCTTGATTCAGGACCTCTTGGTTTTTGAATTGTTCTGTCATTTGTTTTGCTTAATTTTGGCCCTTGTTGAGACTCCTGGTATTAAAAATCAGCCCTCAAATTTGTAATCCTCTTTCCTTTTTCTAAATCATTTGATCCTTTCGATGGAGCATCTTCTTCAGAGTGTGTTCCCCTAGTTGTATAGTTATGGTGGAGTCCAGAGCCAGATAAGGAGAAAAGCTGTCTCCGTTTGATTGGAATTATTTTATATATATATGTGTGTATGTGTAAATATATATATTGTATTGTGTTTATTTACTTATTTACAAACAGCAGGCTGGTCATTTGGTAGGTAGGAAGCACTAGTCTCTGACAGGAGCTGTGAACATGTACTAATGTACTTCTTGGGATTTTATTTTAATGTAAAGATATGGGAAGTATTTTTTGGCTATTATAATGGCTACTACCTACTCTATTAGCTATCTTCTTGGTGGCTGACAGTGAATAACTGCTTTGGTGCTTTTTCTGATTTTTTGGTTTTCTATAGAATGTAGTTTATTTGTATGCTTAACAAAAATTTCCTGTCCCCCCCCCCCATCTTTCCTGTTGTGCATACTACTGTTTTGCACTGCTGAAAAAATGTGGTGGTCTGTATCTCTCTGTGTTTTTAATTGATGTATAATAGGTGTACGTATTTTCAGGTACATGACATAATTTAATATGTTCATATAACTTATAAAGATCAAATCTGTATTTGGAATATCCATTTCCTTAAATATTTGTCTTGTGTTTATGCTACAGCCAGTTGAATTTTTCTCTATTTTGAAATATATAATAGATTATTATATAGTCACCACACTGATCTAACAAAAGGTCTAATTTCTATCAAACTGTATATTTATACCTATTAGTCAACTTCTTTTCATTGCCCCTCCTCTGGTTAGCTACCAGTCTACTCTCTAGCTTCATGAGATTCATTTTTTTAGCTGGCACATATAAATGAGAATGAGAATATATAGTGTTTGTCTTTCTGTGTACCTCTTTGGTATGCTGATGGCATTTATTGACGTAAGTGTTGTAGTCTTATTGCAGTTGTTACAAGATTTTGGTGTTCTTCATGATTTTCTATTCTGAATGTATTTCTTGTATATCATATTGGTATTAATCGGTTACTATTCTTAGTCAGAGTGCATCTTGACACTTGCAGGCAGCATCCTCTGCCATGTCGTGTCCTGGTGGTGTTCACTATCCTGGCCCATTGTTTTATTTGAATGATGTGAGACATAATGATTTGGTGGTCACAGCACTGGCTAGTGATTTGTAGCACGCAGGCAGTCTGGGATCAATATGGCTGGGCCAATATGTGAATTTTTAATAAAGAAAAATAAAGTTGACTTATATGTCATGTAATCTGTACTTTGTGATATACAGCATATATGACCACATAAGTTCAATGCAAGTCTTTGATTGTAGTTAAGAGAAAAAAGTTGATAGAAGTGTCTGTTTTTACTTGATAGGAAAAAATTCTTTGAAAACATCATGCTTCTAATTAAAGTGCTATTGCCTTTTTTTTTTCCATTTTATTAGCAAAATCTGCCCATTTTTGATGTCGAACCCTGCCTTTCTCCAGAAAGAATCTGAGATACATAAAGCCAAGTTGAGAAGTGAACCTCTGAGGTCGATGTTTTTAAGTTGCTCAGAGAAATAGGGAATGGATGTCCAGATAGTCTGGTCTACCTTTCCCGTCCTTAACATTGTCTATTCCATAAAAACACACACTCATACATATACACATACTTTGGATGGCCTGGGAAAATGTATAACATATCATTCCATTTATAACTGTGAAGAGATTATCATAAATGTTAGTTTCATTTTCCTCATCATCTCACTGTATTAGAGAAAGAACCAGTAACTTGATTGTGGGTGTGTGTATGTACTTTTTCCAGTCCAAGAAAAATTTGGATTATTAATACTTTGTTTATTTTCTTACAGAAAAAGCATGCTTTACGTTGCTATTGTCAAGCTATGCAAGTTTATAAAGGAAAAGGCTGGTCGCTTGCAGAAGATCACATTAACTTCACTATTGGGCGCCAGTCCTATACTCTTAGGCAACTGGACAACGCTGTGTCTGCTTTTAGGCATATTTTAATAAATGAAAGTAAACAGTCTGCTGCTCAGCAAGGGGCCTTCCTTAGAGAATATCTTTATGTTTACAAGGTGAATACTTATTTTTAGGAGTAGAAATTAAAATTGTATTTCAACAGAAGCATATTTATTACCATCTTCTAGCAGTCTAATAAATGGTTTTATTAGAATATATGTCACTGTCATAATAAAGTTGTGGTATGCTAGTTTCTTGGTCATAGAATTTTGGCTATACAAAGTAGCTTTATGCCTGTAATCTCAGCACTTTGGGATGCTAAGGCAGGAGGATCACATGAGGCCATGAGTTTAAGACCAGGCTGAGTAACATAACAGGACCCCATCACTACAGAAAATGCAAAAATTAGCCTGGCATGGTGGTATGTGACTAGTCCTAGCTACTTGGGAGTCTGAGGCAGGAAGATTGAGGAGTTCGAGGTTGCAGTGAGCTCTTACGACACACTGCACTCCAGCCTAGGCATAAGAGTAAGATTCCATCTCAAAAACAGAGGAGAACATTTTAGTATTTCGATAAAGGTTTGATTTGTGACTGTTTTGCGAATCTTAAAAAAAGATACCACAATTTTTCTTCATCATGTTTTTACGGGTCATAACCAGTTTTATAATTTGTTTTAAGTGGATTTTCTTAACCATCTTTTGAAGACATACACTCTTTTCCTTATAAAAGATGAGGAAGTATGGATATATGGGAAGTAGACAAACTATTATAGTATAATTTTAGAAAAATTAACAGGAAGAAAGGATATTTCACTGAGATAGGAGGATAGAAAATATAAAGCATTGTTTCATGAAAAGTATGTGAAGTTGTAATTTTTTTCCCAAGGCCTGCCAGTAGTGAATATTATATTCAGCTTGCAGAAAGTAACTATCCTTCTAGACTTTATTAATTTAAAATTATATGAGTTAGACTTTTGGCAAATAGGATGGTGTAATTAGCCACAGGAAGTAAAGTGCATACCAAAATAATATTTGGTAATTTAACTTCCAGAGAACTAGTAAGTTGAGTAACCTTTGGAAGGTTCTCTTGAGGCAGAATAAATGATATCTGAAGTTGTTCAGTTGTAAAATTTTATGACTCTGATGTATTAAATAAAACTAATATATATGTTAATATTCTTGCTTAACATGTTTTTAATACCTTGTGTTCTAAAGAATTGAGGAAACATATAAGAAGAAAATATGATTTTCTGAAAAACTTTTTTTTTTTCTTTTATATTTCTACCAGAATGTAAGTCAGCTCTCACCAGATGGTCCTTTACCACAGCTTCCTTTACCATATATTAACAGTTCAGCAACCCGAGTTTTCTTTGGCCATGACAGACGACCAGCAGATGGTTAGTAAAGTTTTATTTGGCCTAGTTACCCAATGCCTATTTTTTTTTTCTTTTAGTTTTTTACTTTTTCACTTAAAAAATATATAGTTGAAGGTTTAAAAATGAGTAACTCCTATACCACTTCATCTGTTGTCCTGACATCACTACTAAAGTGTTTGTTCCTTCCAGTCTTAGAAGCTAAAGACAATAAAAATAAAACAGTAGCTGTTTTCACATAAAGAATGCTCATAGTATTATAAAATCTGGATAAACATTTTTAATGTTTGTAAGATATTCCAGTCAGTGCATTTGAATGCTTTAACATTTACTTATTGTATAGGTAGATTGTTTTCATCTTTTTAAAATATAAAATAATACTTTGATAATCAGACATCTTTGTGGATAAAATTGTTTTTGTTGTGGAAATTTCCAAATGTAGACAAAAGCAGAGAATGGTTGCCAATGTTCTGCTATTCTCTTGTTGTAATACTTTATAAAAATCTAGGATTATGTCTTTAGGTTTGAGCTCTAGAATAGCAGTACTGGACCAAAAGTATAAATCTATTGGATAAGGTCCTCCATGCAGTTCAACTGTATTTGTAAACATTCTTATATTTGAGCTTAACATATTTTTTCCTTCAGATTTGATTCAGTATTAAACAATATGTACCATGTTTATAGCAGCATTCTTTTTAGTAGCAAAAAAGTTGAACAGGCTGGGCATGGTGGCTCATGCCTCTAATCCTAGCACTCTTGGAAGGCTGAGGCAGGTGGTAGCTTGAGCTCACAGGTTCAGACTAGCCTGAGCAAAAAGCAAGACCCCTTCTCTACTAAAAATAGAAAAACTGAGGCAAGAGAATCACTTGAGCCCAAGAGTTGGAGGTTGCTGTGAGCTATGACATCACAGCACTTCTCCCAGGGTGACAGCTTGAGACTGTCTCAAAAAAAAAGTTGAACAACTAAAATTTCTAATAGAGAATGAATCAGTGTATTGGTATATTTGCATAATGGATTCATGCTGCTTGACGTGAGTGAATTGATTGTACATTTTCACAACATATTGAGTGAGGAAAGTCAGTTACAGTATAAATTTCAAACACAAAAGCCATTCTGCTCATTGTCCATATATATACTTGTGATGAAATAAAAAAATATGGGTGAAAATGATACACTTCAACTTTGAAATACCTCTGGGAAGAAGTGGTGCCAGTGGACACGATGGAGAATTAATAAGAGTGGGGAGGGTTGCAGAGAAGACACCAACTCTATCCGTAATGTTCATTTTATAAAAAATATTTAGGATCATAACGTAAAAGTTGACATTTGTTAAGTTTTAATATATGTGTTTGTTAATCTGCCTGCCTTTTGTGTATGTGTGTATTTAATTGTGATTTTTTTTTTTAAGGTGAAAAGCAAGCAGCTACTCATGTTAGTCTTGATCAAGAATATGATTCTGAATCCTCTCAACAGTGGCGAGAACTTGAGGAACAAGTTGTAGCTGTGGTTAACAAGGGAATAATTCCATCCAATTTTCATCCCACACAATACTGTTTGAACAGTTATTCAGATAACTCAAGATTTCCACTTGCAGTTGTAGAAGGTGATATATGTGAATTTTTATTTATATTTTTTTGTTTATTTGTTATACTTACAGCAAGCACATTAAAGATGATTTATGGTGTGCCACGCGTTACTGGAGGGTGGGATTCAGAAATGAATTAAGAACTCATAATTTGGCTCGGCACCCATCACTCAGTGAGTAGGGTGCCAGCCACATAATGCTGAGGCTGGCGAGTTTGAGCCCGGCCCGGGCCTGCTAAACAACAGTGACAACTGCAACCAAAAAATTGCTGGATATTGTGGTTGAGGCAAGAGAATTGCTTAAGCCCAAGAGTTTGAGATTGCTGTGAGCTGTGACACCATGGCACTCTACCAAGGGTGACATAGTGAGACTCTGTCTCAAAAAAAAAGAACTCATAATTTACTGAGCTGCATTTATAAAACCAAATAAGGGGAGCTCTGATACAGATGTTGGAATATAAAACAGGAAAAAACATTTTTTTTAGTAGTATGGAGAAACTGGGGGAGTCCTCTCCATGAGGTAAATTTTTAATTGAATTCTGAGAAAGTGGACATATAAGGGGTGATAAAGAGTAGTCTAGGGAAAAAACAAATTGTGTTTAGAGAATTGAAAGCTTTGAATAAGGTGTAAGGTTTATTAAAGTTACTAATTTAGGCATTTATTTTTAATAGAACCAATTACAGTGGAAGTGGCTTTTAGAAATCCTTTGAAGGTTCCACTTTTGTTGACTGATTTGTCGTTGCTTTGGAAGTTTCAGCCTAAAGCTTTCAGTGGAAAGGATAATGAAGAAGTTAAAGAACTAGTAAGTTATTAAAAGGTATTTGTAATCCTGTTTCAGTATAACAGATGTACTAATAAAATACCAACGTATTCTGTTCAGTGAGCTATACTTAAACTTTTTGGCTTATTTTTCTTATTCATAATAAAAATCATGACACATGTTTATTGTTAAAAATTGAAAATACAGAATTACATAAGGAATAAGAGTAAAACCATCTCTCCTCCCAGTATTTATAAATAACCACTTAGGCCAGGTGTGTTGGCTCACACCTGTAATCAATCGTAGCACTCTGGGAGGCCAATGTGGGTGGATTGCCTGAGGTCAAGAATTCAAGACCAATCTGAACAAGAGTAAGACCCCCTCCAAAATAGAAAAACTAGCTAGGTATTCTGTGGGCACCTGTAGTCCCAACTACTCTGGAGGCTGAGGCAAGAAGATTGGTTGAGCCCAAGAGTTTGAGGTTGCTGTGAGGTATGGTGCCATGGCACTCTACCCAGGGAGACAGAGTGAGACTCTTAAAAAAAAAAAAAAAGAACCACTTAGTTATTTTGTTGTGTCTTTTCAGGCATTTTTATTTGTACGTTTTCTCCTCATATTTGGGATTCCCTCATACTATGTATGTTGCTTTTTTCTTTTGTTTCAGATGCATTTTCTGGTATCAAAATGTCTTAATATTTCACATTTACATAAATATTCCATCATATAAATGATTCATAAGCTATTCTGTCATTGATAGTTGTTTTAGAAGTTTCCATTTGTTTACTGTAACAGTAATTCTGTGGTGAATATTTTTGTGTAAAGATTATTTCTATAGGGAGCCTTCGTAGATATGAAGTGAGAAGATTTTAGGGAATAAGTATTTTGATGCCCTTTTGGTTTCACAAAGGGTCATTCCAACCAACACCTTGCCAGCAGCATATGTCTGGATATCTTATCCTTGGAAATTAAGACATGTTATTTACAAAAAAGAGTTTGTTTGATAGGTAAAAACTGCCATCTTACTATTTTATTTTGTGTTTCATTGGTTGCTAGTGAAGTTGAACCTGTTATATTTGTATTTCTTCTTTTGTGAATTGTCTATTCACAACCTTAATATATATTTATCTTTCTTTTTGTTTCCTTGTCTGTAATAAGCCCTTTAAGATATTTTTGAAGCAGAAGTAATCTGTATAAACATTTTTGTTATATTTAGCTAATTGTAACAGAAACAAGTTGGACAACACATATTTTTACCCATTAATTTATTATACACCAGTATGTATTATATAGCTTTTACTTTTTCATGCTACCTTGCTAAATGCTACAGTAATGTGGCAAGCAATAATTTTGGAACTGAGAAATATGTCAACATTTTGGTGCTGAAGTGTTTTGACTTTGTAAAGATCGCCTTATTTTATGTCTTGCTGATTACATTATTGAAGGCATTTTAGTGATTTTATTTATTAATTGTTTGGATGATTTAGATTTCTCAGACCCTATTCTAACTTAAATTTTTTTGGTCATTTTTCTAATATCATTTGAATGCCTGGAATGCAGATTCGAAGAGTTACCAACTGTTAAACCCCCCCCAAAATTTTAAAAAACATTTACTTTTTAAGTATATTAGTCTGTTCAATATACTAGATTTAGTTAGAAGTTTAAAGTTAAGTGACATTTTTTACTGTGTATAATGAACTACTTTTTAACGTACAGTTGTGCTTTTTCGTATAAATTTCAGACTCTTTGAAGTTCTTGATGAGCTTCTTCTGGTGATGGACTAAGATGCTGAACTGAAATTTAGGGGGATGTAATTTTTATTTTTTGTGTCAAATAATTTCATGGGTAAATGTAACACAGAGATCACGAGGACCAGGTTTATCTCTAGAATGAACCAGTTTGTCTGTGCTGCTACATGACCAAAGACTAGTCTCTTATCTTACAGATGTCATTGCTTTGGAGGAAACAGGCCTTTCCCCCCCTCTCATTGCTGTTATTGTCTACCTGTCTGTTCTGCATCTCACCTTGGCCACCATTACCTTTTCTATGTATAAATGGCTAATTTGGAAAAAAGATTAGTTGGAGCAAAAATAGAAAAATATGCTCTTATTGCAAAATTAAATTAAATGGCCATTTTGGCCATCATTAACTTTGAGCAGCTGGGTTTTTTTCGTTTGGTTGGAGTTCTATCTTCTTGGTAGCTGTATCTCCTCAGTTGAGCTGGACTAAACAAAATTAAAAAAAATACAGTGTCTTCCACAGTCTGGCTGTTTTCCAGGTGTGAAAATAAAATACTTTGCATAACACTTAGCACATAGTAAGTACTAGTAAATGCTAATTAGCATTACTGTTTCTAAGTATTGGCATATAGGCATGTTAACAATCTGGTATTTTATTCATTAATATATATTTTATGAAATAATTTATTTTTCAGGTTGCAAGTGAACCTGCAATGATTGGAACTGAAGTTATTTCAGAATTCTTAATTAATTGTGAAGAATCAAAAGTGGTAATTGTTTTTATCATTTTCTGTCTTATGCCTTTCCAAAAATAAGCTGAAAACAAATTGAAAAATCAGCTTAATTTATTGTTTTATATTTTGTTTTTTTTAAGAACTAAAATTTGAAAGATAATAAACTAGAATTACTCAGGAGGAAATTAGTAACAAAAGTAGGTTTGCAGTGGTCTTTGATTTATTAATTTCCTAAGAAACCTGGTAAAAAGTTTTTGCTTTCTTTTTAATGTCTGCGTGATAATATTATGTGATATTTATTTGGCCAGAACATTTTTATTTGTATTAAAAGTCTTGTTGGCTGGATGTGGTAGCCTATAATCCTAGCAGTTTGTGAGTCTGAGATGGGAGTATTGCTTGAGGCCAAGACTTCAAGACCAGCCTGGGCAACAGGGTCTTAACAGAAAAATTTTTTTAAAATTAGCTGGGCACAGTGGCATGTACCTATAGTCTGAGCTACTCAGGTGGTTTAGGTAAGAGACTCACTTGAACCTAGGAGTTTGATGTTACATTGAGCTATAATGATGTTAAAGTATTGTTCAGGATCCGGGCCTATAATTGTTGAATGTAGAGATTTTCTTTTGAAGAGGATGCTTTTCAGTAGGAAATACAAGCTGGTTTAGGTCATGAGTATTTATTTGTGCAACATTACAGAATTGAGGTATTGCACTATTGAAGATACTTTGAAAGCATAATTAAGAGTGACTTAAATATCTCCACAGGCAAGACTAAAGCTCTTTCCCCATCACATAGGGGAGCTGCATATTCTGGGAGTTGTTTATAATCTTGGCACTATTCAGGGCTCCATGACAGTAGATGGCATTGGTGCTCTTCCTGGATGTCACACAGGTAAAACTATAGCATTGCTAAACAATTAGAAAACTAATTCTTAAATCATTCCTTAGAATGAACGAAAATGAAGTCTTTTCCAAATAGGTTTAATGTACTTTAGGTAAAGGCATTGAATCATATGTAAGAATGACAAATTTTAATTATTCTACCTCTGCCATAATGTCAAAAACAAACAACTTTATTCTGTTCTTATGTATTTTTTTTTTGATAATTCTTAGGCTTTACCTTATGTATTTTGCAAATTTAGTAAATTCTGATAAAATAAATTCTGACCATTGATTGAGATATCTACTACCAATACAAAACCATCTTATATTCTGTTTTTTGAATATTTCCTTTTTATAAAACATAGAACAAATTAAGAGACCAGTAAGTTCAGGTCATTGAATATTAAACACCTTAAATTCTATCTTTTGTTGTATAAAAAGAGTAGGGTTTTAGTGTTAAGCTAATATTCTTAACTCCCTACAGTATGTCCTATGGTTGTTTGAAGAATAAAACTACAAGACAAATATATTTAACATAATTTGCTTTAAAAAAAATTTAAGGATCCCTTTAAGGTTTAATAGTTCCATGTAATCATTATGTTTAGTTATTTGAGATTAAGTTGACAAGAAGCTAGGAAAGAGTTTTCTGTAAAGGCTCTACTTCTAACCTTTCATTTTAGTAGATAATGTCTTATTTTCTGACAAACTAAGCTAAATACTCATTGACAAATATGAATTTAGCATCTACAAAAACTGATTAATAATATTGGAAAATCTGGGACCACTTGGAAAATATATTGGTTCTTTTAACCTTCAATTTAATATTTCTACTTGTTGGATATTTAGAATAAATCAGTACAAAATTTAAAAAATAAACAAGTAGAATGAATTCATAAGAATTAAAAAAAAATTATAAACAGAAAAATTACACTCAAGTTGAATATGGCGTTCTGCATTTTAATACTATATATTTATTTCTTGGTTGACAAGTACCAGATAAGGTTTATTTGTAAATAATCCTGTTAATTTATTACCTTTTTAAAGCAAGATAACTGAATGTTAAAAGCCTTGTGAACCTTCTCTCCCCCCCCCGCCACTTGTGCATAAGTAGGATCTTTCTAGTACCACAAAGTTATTCTTGTCAGTAAAATATAGCTAATTGTTTCATTGAAGGTACCAAAAATATGCATTAATATCATAATTTATGTGTTATATAACATTAGTGGTAGGAGATTCTAACTATTAAAATCCTGTTTTGTAGGCAACAGTTTTCATGATGTTCTAATGTAGTTCATTATTGTGTAAAATGCTAATAGGCATTTGGATTAAATAAGGTGGGAGAAATGCTATATTATATAGCTGATCTGGGACCATAACAGTAACTTTCAGCACATTAAAGTCTCTGCAGGAAATATAATTGTATACCCTAGCTTTTTTCACACATACATGCACTACATGGAACCTTTTGGGGAAAATCTCACATGAATATTAAATAAATTTAATTTTATGCGTATAATATGTTTTGTTTTCTTTGTGTAGTCTCTTGAGAAGATGTAGTTATTTATATTACAGAAATAATTCAGATTGGTGTATGCACATATATTTGAATAAGAGTAAAAGTAAAAAGTTGACATGTTCATTGTCTTCAATTTTTTTCCCTTTGAAAATCGTTATCCCTTTTCCTGGTTTAAACCAAATTGTTGTTTGATAGCTGTTCTGGCTGGACTTTTTAGTTAAATAGAAGCAGATGGTTAAATATAGGCTTCAGATGACTTCCTATCTTTTTGCAAAGAAAGTAAATCCAAAACAAAGTGAGAAATTAAGCAGCATACCTCAGGTATTGATGAACATGGAATTCAAGTATACTTAATTCTTTGATTAACCATGTTAATAAAAAATTGTCTAGGATTTTTCTAGAAATAGTCTGAAACTTAACAATATTCATATTTTCAAGTTGAATTGATGCAGTTAACATACCAAGTTATTTTAGGGCATTGATTATTTTTTATTTCAGGAAAATATTCCCTAAGTATGTCAGTCCGAGGGAGACAGGATTTAGAAATTCAAGGTCCTCGACTTAACAACACAAAAGAAGAAAAAACATCCGTTAAATATGGTCCTGATCGACGTTTAGATCCCACAATCACTGAAGAAATGCCACTGTTGGAGGTATTTCACTTTTTAAAACTTCCTGAACTTAAATTTATCTACACGGCCAGATGGTATTTTAAATAAATTAATTTTAGAGTTTGAAATTGTTGATACATTGAATTATGCTTTTAAATTATTATTAAGCTAAAGTTAAATAGATCTAAGTCACAAAAGTAAGGCATTCATGCAAATTGGCATTAAGTCACAGCCAGGTTATGAAACATAGCCCTCAAAATATTAATGGAAATTGGGAAAATACTTCTGAAGAACTCTTTGATTATTATTAAAATCATTGGCTCTTTTTTGTAATTTACAAGAATAATATGCAGATGAATGCTTGTAAAAATTAAAGCAATATAGGAGTATATGAATACAAACCAGTAGTCCCTTCCCCTTCTTATCCTACCTTATCCTAATTTCATACCAAATGAACTAAAGGTCTTTTAGTGACAAAAGATAGAACTGGTTCTATGTAGTCTAACCAGAAAAAGAGAAACTGTGGTATTTAGTTGAAGGACAATGGAATATATCGTGGAAAGTCAAGTATTGTAGAATAAGAAATTTCAAAGAAGAGGAAGCTCCAGGAAATTTAGGAGCAAATGTTTTTAAACATTCAGAAAGCATTGCTTTTGAAATGACCCGAGACTAATAACTCCTACTCTTTGTTCCACTTTAAATTCCAAGTTTCTAGAAGAGAAATCTTGCTCACCTTGAGTCAAATTGCTACCTGAGAGGCAGGCCACAGGCTGAGTGAAATATAAGAGTGAACACTGGAACCCTTCTTCCTGCATCAGGTTTTCCTAGGAGGGGAGTTAAAAGCATAGCAACTTACCCCTGAAAAGTGCCAGTGATATTAAATTAGTGTTTATCTTTTTAGACCTTTCATTGTGTACTTATATATAGTTTTAATAATTACAAGCGAAGTTGTATTACACGTATTTTATCCTATGACTTTTTTTTTGTCTGTAATAGCACAAGTCATATATCTATTAATGGGGTGGTTCTAGATTTTGTCATTATAGACAACTCTGCAGTAAATGTTATTATGTATGTATTTTGCCCATGTTCTAAATTAGACTAAACTTTAAAAATGGTGTTACTCAATGAAAGGGTCTATAAATGTTAAATCTTACAATGTACTACAAAATTACCTTCAACAGGGCTGTAGTAATTGGCACTTTTCTTCAGTGAGAGTGTTTCACATCATGGCCATACTGCTGTTTAACTTTTTTCAGATTGGGGACCTTATTTTTATTAACATTTCTCTATTAGAGATCAATTTTCACATGTGTTTGGGCCATATGTTTTCTTTCGCTACATCCAAATTATATCCTGTTTATACTTTTTTAATTGGGTGTTATTTCTCTTTTTCTCATTGAATGATTTCTAGTGCAGTGGCGGTGTAGGTGGTGTGCTCATGAAAATGATGATGAGTGGTCCATTGAGGGGCAGGTATTGCTGAGCTGCATGTATTCTGCCCAGCATTTGTCACTTGCTTAATTATATTGTGTTTATAACGAGTTCTGTAGAGCAAATTAAAAAGTTATGAATTGACCTGACTGCCAATTTCTGGTTGATAAATATTTTATATATATTTTAACTTTGATTTGGTATCTTTTACTATGTTGAGATTTTTAACTTAGATGAAGTCATTTCTGATAGTCTTCTACTTTGTTGCTTCTAGGATTTATATTTACCTACAGAGGCATTCTTAGTTAAAACTTGTACAGTTGTTTTTTTTTTTTTTTATGTTTGTTTTTTAAAGTCAAGAATATACTCTTCTGGGGCCGGGCACTGTGGCCTGTAATCCTAACACTTGGGAAGCCAAGGCAGGTGGATCACATAGCCGTATTAAATTACTTACGGCTTTTCTTGTTCATAATCTGTAAAGTTTGTAAAAGTTTTGACATGTTATTCCTCTTGTTATTGATAGCTGACCTTTAATTTTTAACTCCAGAATCTAACAGAGTAACATTGATCTCTTTTTGTCTCATCATATTTTTAAAATGGAGTTTTCAATTGCCACATGCTCAAGGAGATAGCTAAAAACAATTAGTGAAATGCTTGTAAATCTTTAGTAAAGAAATACAATATCTTAAAGTGTTATTCGTTAGAGGTTCAGAATTTTTAACAGACAATATAATAATATTTTTTCCCTCCAATACAGGTGTTCTTTATACATTTTCCTACAGGGCTTCTGTGTGGAGAAATCCGAAAAGCATATGTAGAATTTGTCAATGTCAGCAAATGTCCTCTTGCTGGATTGAAGGTTGTTTCTAAACGTCCAGAGTTCTTTACTTTTGGTGGTAATACTGCTGTTCTAACACCGCTAAGTCCCTCAGCT
The DNA here is from genome assembly GCF_027406575.1 of Nycticebus coucang. Classification (NCBI taxonomy): domain Eukaryota; kingdom Metazoa; phylum Chordata; class Mammalia; order Primates; family Lorisidae; genus Nycticebus; species Nycticebus coucang. Next base: position 23,703,324 of record NC_069798.1, on the reverse strand, counting down.
TCTGAGAACTGTAGTGCTTACAAGACTGTTGTGACAGATCCTACCTCTATATGTACAGCACTCACGTCATCAGCTTCTTCTGTAGACTTTGGCATTGGCATAGGAAGCCAACCAGAGGTGATTCCTGTTCCCCTTCCTGACTCTGTTCTTCTACCTGGAGCTTCAGTGCAGCTACCAATGTGGTTACGTGGGCCAGATGAAGAAGGTGTCCATGAAATTAACTTTTTGTTTTACTATGAAAGTGTCAAAAAGCAGCCCAAAATACGGTGGGTATTATAAAACTTTTTTGATTTAACCTTTGTTTAATGACTGTACACATGCTCAGATAAACATTTTAATATTTTCCAGCATATATCATTACTAGAAAATTACCCCCTTCCAGATTATGTATGATATTTATATCTGAGGTTGTCTCAAATAGAATTTTGAGTTCTAGGTAGCCAAAAGTAGAATTTTAACTACACAATTTTTTAGTTACTTCTATCTATAAATTTCTTGATTATTTTATACAACCAAGTACTATGGCCACAGTTATCACATTCTGTATTAAAATTAACAAATACGTGAATCACTTATTAAAATAGCATGTCATTTGTATATGAAGACAAACTGCCTGCAATCATCCTAGTCATCCTTTTTAAAGAAAATTATTTTGTTTTACCCACCCTTATCCCTAGAATCTCTGCATATCCCCAAGAATGTATCCCAGAAAATGTATGTACTTGCAGAGTAGATGATTAAGTTGGTGTTATAATAAGTGATCACTGAAGAAATCAAATTTAACTGGCTCATACCAGGATCTGTGACCTATATACCTACTATACAGTAGAATGTTTTATTTGTAGTAGCCCCATTGTCATTTTTTCCAAAATTAACTAGGAGTAATTGTGGTACATTTATTTTATTTAATGGAGTATTTAAAATATCTTATAAAACTGAGAACAAAAGATATTTGTTAATACAATAAATGTTAATTCTCCTTAAAAAGATTATGGGAGAGTCCAAGGTGATAAGGGAAAGCTTCGTGAAGTGTAGTAGAGGAGAAATGAGTTTCCAAGAGAGTAAAGATTTCAGGATTTGAATATCATAGGCGTAGGCAAGAGAGTAGTGGATATTCCAGACTGTAAAAATGAAAAAAGATTACAAGTTAGGAAATGTAAACTGAATGTAGTTAGTTTAGCCACTTCATAAAATTTGTGTAAAAGAAGTAAAGGTGGGCCAGGAGCAGTGGCTATAACCCAAGCAGTCTGGGAGGCCAAGGCAGGAGGATCATTTGAGCTCAGGAATTGGAGACCAGCCTGAGCAAGAGCAAGCCCTCATCTCTACAAAAAATATAAAAATTAGTCAGGCATGGTGGCACGTGCCTGTATTCCCAGCTATTCAGGAGGCCTGAGGTAGGAGGATCACTTGATTCCAGGTGTTTGAAGTTGTGGTGAGCTGTAGTGCGCTCTAGGCTGGGGCAACAGAATTAGACATGGTCTCACAAAAAAAAACAAAAAACCACAAACCAATAAAAGAAGTAAAGGCAATGAAGTATTTGAAGTGTAAAGCTATAGCTATATGGTGAAGAGCTTTGAATTACAGCTTAAAGTTCAAAAAAAAAATTTTTTTCTGGGCGGCACCTGTGGCTCAAAGGAATAAGGCACTGGCCCCATATGCTGCAGGTGGTAGGTTCAAACCCAGTCCCAGCCAAAAACTGCAAAAAAATAAAAAATAAAAAATTTTTTTCTCTCTAGGCCTCAGTTTTGGTGTAAAGTTCAAATTTTATTTGGTAGTCAGTCACGAACTTCAAAACTATCAGAAAAGAGGTATAATCAGAATATTACTATATGAAGATTATTTATATGTGTTATACAGATGAATTTGATGAGTATAGGAAAAACTTAGGGAGACTAATAGTTTCCTTCTAAATTGAGGAGAAAGAATTGAATTAAAGTTCGACCAACTACATTTGTTTTACTTAATGTTGATCTTTGGTCCTGAAAGTGATCAGTCTTTAAAATACTTATTTGGAATTAGAGAATCATAACATAGGGAGAAGCTCTTAGATTAAATTTGCTTTTTTTGTTGTTGTTTGCTTTTTCAGTAACAGAATACTAAGACACACTGCAGTTATTTGTACCAGCCGGTCTTTGAATGTACGAGCCACTGTCTGCAGAAGTAATTCTCTTGAAGATGAAGAAGGCAGAGGAGGCAATATGCTAGTCTTTGTGGATGTGGAAAACACCAATACTGTAAGTTGGCTTAAAATTGAATTTTAATAATAATTAATTTGAAGTATTTTCTTTGTTTTTAGTAATGGGTTGTTTTTCCCTCCACAAAGTAGCATAAGATAGGAATTTTAGGAATATTCTTAATCTTCCTTTAAGCTTTGTGATTTTATCTGTCAGTCTCTTTAAATAAAAGGATCTGCTGATTTAATATGTTAGACATTCTTGTGATAATATAGTCTCATGTACTAGTAATTCAGTCTAAAAGAGATCTCCTAAAAGTCTCATCTATGAGAATAATCTATTGATGTTATTAAATTTATGAGGTTCTAGTATTAGGATTTCACATTCAGTATTAAGATTGTTAATCCCTCACTTAGATATTTCTGATAGTACCATTTTCTTTATATGAGAAATTACCAAAATATTACCGTTTCTGTTTTTTCAGTCTAATATAAAAGTGAATATTCTTGAAGACAGGAATGTGATGATTAAAATAGGACCTTAGTCTCAGATTGATTCAGTTCAGATACTTACTTGAAATGTTACTTATTAATTCACTTTAAACTTGTAGGATATTTAGGGTTAATGTGGTGATACTTTGGTGAGCTTTAAAAAAAAAATCAATATTTAGTAAGAGTAAGAAAATTTTAATTTCAAATTTTTTAAACTCCAAAATATTAAGGGGGTACGAATGTTTTTGTTATATGGATTCCTCTTATAACACTTAAATTGCACCTGAACAATGTTATTGTACCCTGTAGGTAGGTTTTACCCTTCTCCTCCTCCCTCCACCCCCTACCTGTTTGATTTCCAGTGATTTTTACATCTCTCTGTGCTCCCATGTGCTCATTGATCAGCCCCCATAATTTTGAAGTTCTAATTAGCACTTATTCAGGAGAATAAAAAAGATTGTGTGGTATTTAAATAACTCCATGGGCATCGATCATATATTGGGATTCCAGTTTATGAGGGATTTTTTTGTTTGTTTTGCTTGTTTGCCTTAATGGGAATAAGATACCTCAAAAAGATTAAAAGAAAAAAAAAGGAAAATGCCATAGTTTTGACTAAAAGTTTAAAAGTTGTTAATAGCTTTTGCTCTGTTAAATACTAGCAGTAACTCATTATGATAGAATTTAATACCTTAATGCCTTTCAGTATTTTAAAATTTAGTACTGGCTATGCAATATAATAAAAAATACTTCTTGGGGGAGGTGCCTCTGCTCAGTGGATAGGGTGCCGGGCTCATATACCAAGGGTGGCGGGTTTGAACCTGGCCCCTGCCAAACTGCAACAAAAAAATAGCCAGGAATTGTGGCAGGTGCCTATAGTCCCAGCTACTCGGGAGGCTGAGGCAAGAGAATCACCTAAGCCCAAGAGCTAGAGTTTGCTATGAGCTGTGACATCACAGCACTCTACGGAGGGCGATAAAGTGAGATTCTGTCTCTTTAAAAAAAAAAAAAAACTTCTTGGAAAAAATGTTGATTTCTCTGATTTAAGACTGTTTAGAAAGGGCTTTAAGCAACTTAAACTTTTGAAGTGTATTTTATTACTTTATTTCAAAATAAAAATTTTGACTTACATTAATTTATATTGACTTTATTAGCAATATCTCAGTTTTGTTTTCTTTTTTTTTTCTTTTTTTTTTTTTTTTTTTGTGGTTTTTGGCTGGGGCTGGGTTTGAACCCGCCACCTCCGGCATATGGGACCGGCGCCCTACTCCTTGAGCCACAGGTGCCGCCCCTCTGTTTTGTTTTCATTGGCATATTTTAATTTACTGTTTCTAATTCCTGAGAGACTCTTACATCTCTTTTTGACAGAGTGAAGCAGGTGTTAAGGAATTCCATATAGTACAAATATCAAGTAGTAGCAAACACTGGAAGTTACAGAAATCTGTAAATCTCTCTGAAAACAAAGGTTTGTGCCTTTTTTCCTTCATTATTGATTGTGCTGTCTTCATTATTTGATTTTTTTAAAGAATAGCATGAAAATATAAGATTATTAGTTCCTTTCTTAGAATTAACTTTTTAAAGCATAAAATTGTGCCTTCATTAGTTTATAGAACTATATGTCAAATTACCTATTTTGATCCAGTAGAGTTTACCATCTTTTTATTCCCGTCCACATCCTTTCTACTTGCATTTACTTCTTTTTCCTTCTTTTTTCTTTTTCATTTGTAAAATCAATGCCTGAGTACATGATTACTGTCAAATTCAGACAGTACAGAAATATATAAACTATGAAAATTTCTCTTTGTTTCCTTTACCACTGGTATGTGGTTTTTCTGTATATATCCATGCCTATATACTGACTGGCTTTTCTGTGAATTTTCATATTTATATGACCTTCAAACAAAAGAATATGCACGCTTGTGCTACATACTGACAAATAATGTTCCCAAATATTTCTATGAATTTATCATGCTGCGAATAGTATAAAACTGCCTCGTGTTTGTCATACTGAGTTGAAGCTGGCAAAACAACACTTAGTCTTTCTGGAAAATAATTGTATGATATATTTCAAAAAGACATAAAAATGTTTAAACTCTTATATCACTATTGGGGAGTTAAGGAAAAATTTAATATAAATTATGCTATAACTCAAAGACTTTTTTGTGGACCAGAAAATATACTTAAAGTAGCATTTTAAAATGCCTGCAATATTGGAAAAATGTACCACAGCAGAGTATGTCCATATCATAATATTCCTATAAGGCATATATAAGAAAAAATACTGGAAGGAAATGAAATGAACAAATGATAGGGTGGTGTGACTATGGGCTCCCCAGCCTTCAAATTCTGATTTTGCAATTTTTCTCTTTATCTGAAATATTGTTATGTATGAATATATACATGCATGTGCACATATGAACATATTTTTGAGAAAGTTGAATTTTTTCCTTTTTAAGAGTTTAGTGAGATGAATGCAAAGATGTTTTAAATTAAGCATTATGTATTATGAATTCTTTTCCATTTTGACTAAGGAAATCTAAATAATAAATTAGGTTTTCTGTCATAAACTGATAAACATTTTTGAAGTTTCCCTTTTTCTTTCTAGATGCCAAACTTGCTAGTAGGGAGAAGGGAAAGTTTTGCTTCAAAGCATTAAGATGTAAGGAAAAAGAAGGTAATTTCATTTTACTTTCACACTTGATTAAATGGTCATTTTATGTTTTATGCCAATAACACCATTAATTTGTTCTCTCCTGTTTTTTAGCTGCTACACAGACCTCAGAAAAATATACCTTTGCAGATATCATCTTTGGAAATGAACAGGTATGCAAATTAGCACAGTTGTGTTTGATTGACTATTAAAAGTCATAGTTCTTGAATATGTGGCTGTTTTTGCAAAACTCTTTCGTCAGTAATCCCCAAACTCATTGGAGGATGAACATCTCAACTTAATGTTAAGTTTTCCCACCTTCCTTAAATCCCCCAAACAAACCAATAATGCTTATAGACTATGCCATTTTAATTAGTTATTTAAAATTAACTTTCTTTTGAGAATATCACATGAAATAAATAAAGTCCTTAGGATTAAAAAAAGAAAAGCAAGATTCCATGAGGGAAACTTTTTATTAGGGAAAGTGATCACAGTGGACCATACTTCTGATCCACCTTTGGGATTTTCGGCATATTGTATTATGGTTCTGAAACCCAAATAATTTTAATTATTAAGAATCACCTAGAACAGTGATTTCTAAACTAAAAAGATGTACGTGCAAGTCACTAGGGATCTTATAAGTATCCAGGACTTAGAATATTTTATAAAAACACAAACTTCTAAAACTCTGGTTGGTGTTTGGGAATAAGCATTTTTAAACTAACTCTGCAGATAAACTGAAAAGGTGATCTGGGGACCTGCTTTGAAAAATACTGGACATAGTATGTAGAATTTCATGTAATTTTTTCTTTTTCTTTTTTATTAAGTAAGTTTATTCCAGGTTAATGTGAGGGTATAAGCAACCAGGTCAAAATATTTGATTTAGTTAGGTACAGTTTGTCTTATGGTTATATCCCACACACAAAAGGTGTGCTGACCTGCCCATTCAGTGAGAACACCCCAACCTCCCTTCCCTCATTTCCCCTCCCCCAACTTGAATTGAAATGAGTTTTTCTCCTATTTGGGCATGCATTAGATCATCTACTGGCTTCATATTAGTATTGGGTACATTGGATATTTGCTTTTCCATTCTTGTGATACTTTACTAAGAAGAATGTGTTTCAACTCCATTCCATATTATAAAAGATATGAAGTCAATGGGCAGCGCCTGTGGCTCAGTGGGTAGGGTGTTGGCCCCATATACCCAGGGTGGCGGGATCAAACCCAGCCCCAGCTAAAGTACAACAAAAAAATAGCCAGGTGTTGTGGTGGGCGCCTGTAGTCCTAGCTACTCGGGAGGCTGAGACAAGAGAATTGCTTAAGTCCAAGAGCTGGAGATTGCTGTGAGCCGTGACACCACGGCACACTACCGAGGGTGACAAAATGAGACTCTGTCTCTTAAAAAAAAAGAAAAAGATGTGAAGTCACCATCTTTTTTTGTGGTGGAATAGTATTCCATGGTATGCATGCACCACAATTTGTTAATCCATTCCTGAGTTGATGGACATTTAGGTTGTTTCCACATTTGGGGGATTACAATTTGAGCTGCAATAAACAATCTAGTGCAAATGTCCTTGTGGTAAAATGATTTTTTTTTCTTCTGGGTAGATGCCCAGTAGTGGTATTGCAGGGTTGAGTCGGAGATCTAATTTGAGATCTTTGAGGATTCTCCATATTTCTTTCCAGAGAGGCTGCATGAGTTTGCAGTCTCACCAACTGTGTAAAAGTGTTCCCCTTTCTCCACGTCTGCACCAACCTCTGCAGCTTTGGGACTTTGTGATGTGGGCTAATCTTACTGGGGGTAGGTGATACCTCTGGGTGGTTTTGATTTGCATTTCTCTTATGATTAGGGATAATGAGCAATTTTTCATATGTTTCTTGGCCATTCATCTGTCTTCCTTAGAGAAGGCTCTTATTCCTATCTCTTGCCCAGTGATATATGGGATTGTTGGCTCTCTTTTTGTTGATTAATTTGAGTTCTCTATAGATCCTAGTTATCAAGCCTTTGATTCAAATATGCAAATATCTTTTCCCATTCTGTGAACTTTTTTTTTTTTTTTTGGTTTTTTTTTGGGCCAGGGCTGGGTTTGAACCCGCCACCTCTGGCATATGGGACCGGCGCCCTACTCCTTGAGCCACAGGCGCCGCCCTCTTTTCCCATTCTGAAGATTGTCTGTTTACTTTGCAGATGATTTCTTTTTTTTCTTCTTCTCTCTTTTCATTTCATTGTATTTTTTTTTTTTTTTTTTTTTAAGACAGAGTCTTACTCTGTTGCCCAGGCTGGATTCAAACTCCTGGGCTTATGCAGTTCTCCTGCCTCAGTCCCCTTAAGTAGTTGGGATTATAGGCATGCATTACTTGGCTGGTTGGACGATCTCTTCTGTGGGCACTTCTTGGTAATTCTAAGCATCCTTTTATTTTTGTACTTCTCTTACCCTTTATTGTCATCTGACTCCTTCTTTGTGATGATGTTTTTACCACTGTAGGAGCAACTGTTTAGGGATATCTCAGGGCTCCAAAAACCCAGTAATTTCAAAGCATGCATTAGTTTTAGAGATACTGTGCTTCCTGAGTGGTTGAATTTAGTTTTCAAGAATTCAGGGTAGTTATTGTTTTCATTTCTTTTGAAAAGTTAAAAATCCTTAGAAACATTAGCAGAGCCCTTAATTACATTAATGTTATGATTTTTTTTACTGTATTGTCAAATTTTATGTAAGAGCACTGAAGAATGCAGAAACAAAGACATATTTCTCTTTTTATGAATCTAATTGAATACATAGAGCTTACCAAGCACTACAGATTAATGAAAAAGTGGGAATAATGTTTTCTAGAAAACGTTTGCTCATAAGGGGAAAAATGTATATATTTATTAATATTTAATATTTATTAACTTGAAACTTAGCACTTACATAATAATGTAGGAAACTATAAATGTAGTATTTTGAAGTACTATTATGAAGCATAATAGTCGATTAAGGAAAATCGTATAGTCCTGTGTCCTTTTAAAATTATTTTCTTACATTCTTTCTCTCAAGTATAAAAGCCAAATTAACAGTGCCAATAATTCTGGTTACATAACCGTTTCATTAGATATTGCCTAGTGTTCTAAATATTTGAATGAAAAATGCTTCTATTATTTTGTAGTAAAATGTTTCTGTTCAACATTTTTTTCTTTTTTTGAGACAGATTCTTATTTTCTTGCCCCCAGTACAGTGGCATGGCAACCTCAAACTTTTGGGCTCAAGTGATCCTATTGCCTCAGCCTCCCAAGTAGCTGGGAGTACAGGTGCCTGCCACAATACCTGGCTATTTTAGAGACGGGGTCTCACTCTTGCTTAGGCTGGTCTTGAACTCATGAGCTCTAGCAGTCTACCTGCCTCATCTTTTCAACATTTTAGGTTTTAGTTGTTTTCTTAGAGATACCCATTCATTCTCCCTGGATATTTGGATGGTCAAAGTAATGTCCTGAAGTCTAGATTAATTACTTTGGCGTGTCAGCTTTAAGAACTTGGATAATTTGTGTGAAATCTTTTAGTTGTTCGGGTGGCCTCCCTGTATGTGTATGTAACTACATTTACAAGAAATTACTGAATAAGCCTTTTAGGTATATTTAAGTTATAGAAATATAAGTTTTAGTGGAGTATATTTATTTGAAACTAAATGTGAATGATAGAAAATAAGTTTTAACAGAACATATTTAAAAACATTTATATAGACATAATTTTCTTTTCATAGATAATAAGTTCAGCAAGCCCATGTGCAGACTTCTTTTATCGAAGTTTGTCTTCTGAGTTGAAAAAACCACAAGCTCAGTTGTCTGTGTATACAGAGAAACAGTCAACAGAGGACGCTGTGAGATTGATTCAAAAGTGCAATGAGGTGGATTTGAATATTATCATATTATGGAAGGTATGTGTTACTAAATTATTTTAATAAGCCCCACAGATATTGATTCTTAAACTGAAGAATAAATGTATATTACTATTTATACTTTTTCTGCTTTTCAGTTTTGATATAGAGTTGTTTTTATAACTTTTTAAAAACTCTTCCATGATAAGTTTGTTTTTTAGGGTTTTTTGCCTCATAAAAAAATTCATTCAAACTAGATAAATGTCTTCTATGTGTAACTCTTATTTCTTTATGTTACTGAGAATATTGTGGACATAGTATGTTCATAAGCAGGTGGTATTAAACTTTTTATTATGGGCATTTCCAAATACTCTAAAGAAGGAAAAATAGCACCATGAACCTCAAGGTTCCCATTACTCAGTCTCCAGCCTCCATTAATTTCTGATTATTTGTATTTCATATAATCCATTTACCTCTCCTCCCTTTATAGTTTTTATCTTTAATTTGTTTGCTGTATTTTGTTTTTGTTTTTGTTTTTGAGACGGAGCCTCATTATGTTGCTCTCAGTAGAATGCCATGGCATCACAGCTCACAGCAACCTCAAACTCCTGGGCTTAAGCGATTCTCTTGCCTCAGCCTCCCAAATAGCTGGGACTACAGGCGCCCACCACAACACCTGGCTATTTTTTGGTTGTAGTTGTCATTGTTGTTTGGCAGGCCCAGGCCGGATTCTAACCCGCCAGCTCCAGTGTATGTGGCTGGCGCCCTAGCTGCTGAGCTAAAGGCACCACGCCAATAATAATTCTTTAATAATTATTTAATTGTCGGTCTGTATTCAGTTTTCCAGATTATTTAAAAATAGTATTTTATTTTATTTTTTTTAAGACAGAGTCTTACTCCGTCAAATTGGGAAAAATACTATTGTGTTGGCCTGGCTTATTAATAACCCTGGGTCTAAGGCATCCACCTACCTCAACCTCCAGAGTAGCTGAGACTATAGGTACCCACCATAGTGCCCACCTAATTTTTCCATTTTTAGTAGAGATGGGGGTCTCATTCTTGCTCAGGCTGGTTTCAAACTCCTGAGCTCATGGGATCCTCTTGGCTCAACCTCCTAGAGTGCTAGGATTACTGGCATGAGCCACCAGGCCCAGCCAGGTTTCTGATTCTAAGCTTGCTTTCTTTTCTTTTTTTTTGTAGTGACAGAGTCGTGATTCTAAGCTTTTATGAACATTTCAAGCTAATAATGTATAACTGATCTCTAAAAGTGTCCTCTTACAGGACACTTTCTGTAATCAACAAAAGTATCAATGTATTTAAGCATTATTTCATCTAAAACTCAGAAAATCAAAACTTTGGTACACAGTTCAAAGTGAATATCCTTGGACAATTATTTTTAAAAAATAGGTAATACATGCATATGATTCAAAGGGGTATACTATAAAAAATAAGACTCCTCTGTAGTATATAAACTTCAGTTAACTTCAGGGAAGATTCATGGCTAAATGATCTCATTCTGTTCTGCCATGTGTAAACTGGATTTCCTTGTCCCTTAATATAAACCACCCTGCGTTAAATAAGTATGTAATAGAAACTTGGCATTTGTGCCTGTTACTCCATAGGTTCATGCAATGTAACAGTTCATAATAATTCAGACATAAGGTTATAAGTAATATATTCTGTATTCTATACTCATTGTTAAGTCCACAGTAACCTTTTTTAAAGGGAAGATTATCTTTTAAAAAATAGTCTCAACAAATGCCCACTACCATCATTAACCACACAAAGAGGAAAACTAAGATTGTACTGCTACTTGGCTGGAAAATGGAAGTTTGAATAAAGAATGAGGTACTAAGTTTGGTATTGTCTACCAAGGTGGAGAAAGTGACTGGTAGATTTTCTTTAGTGAGAGTTCTAGATAATGTAAAAAATGATTCGTTAAATTGAAGAAAACTTGTAAAGTCATTTGAGTTGTGGAGTAAGATGGACAAGAAGCATTAGACTCTTGAATAAAATACCATTTAAAAGAAAACTAAGAGCTTGGGCAATATTTTTGTGAAAAAATAGTTGGGAAAGGAGCATGATACAACTCCTAATCAATCTTAACCAAAAATAAAGATTTTTTTTTTAAATCTACACCTTATCGCTTAAACCCAGCAGTTTGAAGTTGCGATGACATGTAATTACTTTGCTGCACTCCAGCCTGGGTGACATAGCAAGACCTTATCACTAAAAAGTAAATAAATAAACAAATCTAAGCCTTTGTGTATGGAGAAGGAGACATATGGAATTAGTCATGGTTATGGGCAACTGTTGCACAATGCCATAGGATCATTGGAATGGACATCTGACATGTCTCAGGACCTCATTTGTCAGCTCTCATCCCCTCTTGTGATTAAAGGTCAACTCCTCAGGTGTTTAAATCCTCCTTCCTTTTTGGGTTCTGCAAATATGGACTCCAAACAGGTCCTAGACTATCCTATATTCTAAAGCATTTAAGTACAGACATTGAAAGTAAGCATTTAAAACAGTGGTTCTCAACATTCCTAATGCCTCGATGTGTTTACAAAAGGGTCATGACCCACAGGTTGAGAACCACTGATTTAGAAACTTATAGCGTTTTAATTGAGTAATTTTGTGTCTTTTGAATCTAATAATAGAAATATTAAGCATGTTAAAAAAATTAAGCCTTTGTATTTGCATAATGTTGCAATAACAGTAAATCAGAGCCATTTATAGATTATATTGTCTCTTGGACAGAAGCAATTCAAGAGAAAGAAGAATTAGAAACTGGACAAAGTGGGTTTTTTATTTATTTATTTTATTGAGACAGGATCTCATTTTGTTCACCCTCGGTAGAGTGCTGTGGCGTCATGGCTCACAGCAAACTCAAACTCTTGGTCTCAGGTGATTCTCTTGCCTCAGCCTAGTAGCTGGGACTACAGGCGCCCACCACAATACCCGGCTATTTTTTTTTTTGTTTGTTTAGCAGGCTGCAGGCCGGGTTCAAACCCACTAGCCCTAACCACTGAGCTATGGGCGCCCAGCCTGGAAGAGAGGTTTAGATGTAGATGAAATCAGCTTACCATATTTGAAGAAAAAGCCTTTTTAAAAATATGGTATTTATATTTAATGTCTCCAAGGATATAATATTTCCACATAACAGGATTATGATTGTACTTTCTGATTTTGCTCTGCTATGTGATAACCTAGGGCATTTCAGAAGTAAAAATAAAAGAATAAGCCTTTTGCTTATATATTGGTAGGTTAGCAAAGAGAAAATACGTGTTGTAGCACAGTTCTTTTGAAGTAATTTCTTAGGAATTCTAGAGAAAATTGGAAAAGATTTTAAGATATGTCTCAAATATCCAGGCCAACTGTGTTGTATGAAGCAAGATTTTTTTTTTTGTATGGATATGTTATTGATTGAATGAATTCATAAAAGCAGAAATGCTGACATGTCCGGGAATGTGGATAACTGATAGATATTTGCCATAATATTTCTAATTGAGGATACTGCCAAACAGAGTAACAGTTTTATGCTTTGTATTTTTTAGGCGTATGTTGTGGAAGATAGTAAACAGCTTATTTTGGAAGGTCAGCATCATGTTGTTCTTCGCACTGTAGGAAAAGAAGCCTTTTCATATCCGCAGAAACAGGTAATAACTTAGTTTGCTTTGAGCATATTTTGTGAACTTGTGGGGTTTGTTCATTTGGTTTTGTGGTTTTTTTTCATGCTTTATATTAGTAATTGGGTCAGGGGTTGTTTTATTTCTCTTTTTTTTTTTTTAGAGACAGAGTCTCACTCTGTAATGGAGTACCATGGTGACATCATAGCTTATAGCAACCTCTAACTCTTTGCCTGGCATAGCTGGGAGTACAGGCATGTACTACTATGCTCAGCTAGTTTTTCTATTTTTAGTAGAGATGAGGTCTCACTCTTGCTCAGGTCTCCAACTCCTGAGCTCAAGCTGTCCACCCACCTCAGACTCCCAGAGTGCTAGGATTACAGGTGTGAGTCACTGCGCTTGGCCTGGGTTAGAGGTTGTTGACCAAAGACTGATCAGAAGGAGAAATGGATAGCACATAGATTCATTTTAAAATTCATTAGCACCTTTAGAAGTCTATTAACATGCATTTATGATCTTGGGGTTTCCTAAGATATGTTCCATATTTAATGGGGTTTCCTAAGATATGTTCCATATTTAATCTAGTATTCATAGCTGGGAAAAGAATCTACGTGAGAACAAGGAGTCTCTGAGTCTATAACACTGTATTTCTTTTGTAGAGTGCCCTGACGTCAGCTCACAGCAACCTCTAACTCTTGGGCTTAAGCTGTTCTCTTGCCTCCGCCTCCCAAGTAGCTGGGACTACAGGCGCCTCCCACAACGCCTGGCTGTTTTTAGAGATGGGGTCTCGATCTAGTTCAGGCTGGTCTAGAACTTGTGAGCTCAGGTGATCCACCTATCTTGGCCTCCCAGAGTGCTGGGATTACAGGCATGAGCCACCACGTCCAGCGTGTATTTTCTTATTTGTTATAACAGGACATCATTGCAGAACTCCAGGAGGCGTATCATAGAATATAAAAGGTGGTCTCTGGGATTGTGCTATTGCTGCTAATAGCATTTAATATGCTTTCTTATTTTTCCTAAAACATTTAATCTTACCAAAAAAGAAGCATAGTGTATATGAACAAAATTTAGTCTGATAATTTAAATAGTGACTCTGTATTATGTATTTAAATAAGGGATCTTAATTTTCCAGGTCCCCTCCCATTATTTTTGACAGGGATACTAAAGTGGTAATTTGTCCTATTGTCAGTAATGGATCATTTGACTAAGGTGGTACCATATTTTTCCACAGTGAAGTTACAATTTTCCTTTCATAACAATAGGCAGTTTTGGGAGAGGTAATTTTATACTATGTGAATGGCTGTTTTTTATCAAACTTAGGTCTACTAGTTTTAGCATCCACTGGTGACTCTGTAACGCTAATCAGTTTTTAATTTGATGTTTACACAATGGTAATTTTTCTTTAGGTTTAGTGTAGATAACAAACTTAACACCAAGGCCAGGAGTGGTGCTTATGCCTGTAATCCTAGCACTCTGAGAAGGCGGGGCAGGAGGATTGCTTGAGCTCAAGAGTTCAAGGCTAGCCGAGGAAGACTGACCCATCTCTACTAAAATTAGCCTCAACTAAAATTAGCTGGGCAGTGTGGCATGCCCCTCTAGTCTTAGCTACTCAGGCAGCTGAGGCAAGGCTGACGCATAGGGCAGCAGAGTGAGACTGTCTCAAAAAAAACCCCAAAAACAAAACAAAAACAGGCTCAGCGCCTATGGCTCAAGCAGCAAGATGCCAGCCACATACACCTGAGCTGGCGGGTTCTAATCTAGCCCGGGCCGCCAAACAACAATGACCGCTGCAACCAAAAAAATAGCCGGGCATTGTGCCTATAGTCCTAGCTACTTTGGAGGCAGAGGCAGAATCACTTAAGTCCAAGAGTTGGAGGTTGCTATGCTGTGATGCCATAGCACTCTACCCCGGGCGACAGCTTGAGGCTCTGTCTCAAAAAACAAAACAAAAACAGTGTACCCCAAATCTATCCTTATTTTAAGAAAATCATTTTTCTCCTTTCAGTTAATATAAAAATCCTGAGCATTAATCCTGAATATCATAAACGTTTGATGATTTGGAATATCACAGACAGTGGCAAGACAACATTTGGAAAATGAAACAGCTGGGCACAGTGGCTCATACCTGTAGTGCTAACACTCTGGGAGGCTGAGGTCAGAGGATTGTTTGAGATCCAGTATTCGAGACCACCCTGAGCATGAGCAAGATCCTACCTATCTCTACAAAAAATAGAAAAATTAGCCAGGCATGGTGGCACACATCTATAGTCCCAGTTGCTTGAGAGACTGAAACAGGAGGATCACTTGAATCCAGGAGTTTGAGGTTACAGTGAACTGATGACACCACTATACTCTAGTCCTCTACCAGAGTGACAGAGTGAGATTTTGTCTCAAGAAAAGGAAGAAAATGAACCAAAGTGGACTTTACTCTTGTTATTTTCCCATTTTACATACTATATATAGCATATCCCTTGTATTTCTCTGTGTGTTATTTTTGAAGTATTTTATATTCTTTTTCTTTTTTTTTTTTTTGGTTTTTTATTTTATTTTATTTTATTTGGCTTTTTAATTTTATTTCGTTGCTCATTTTTTATTTCTTTACTTTTTTTTTTTTTTGTTAAGACAGGGTCCCACCCTATGCCCCTGAGCAGAGTGCAGTGGGCGTGGTAGCTCACCGCAACCTCAGACTCCGGCTGAGGACACCCCGCTGCCTCAGCCTCCGCTGGGATTACAGGCTCTTGCTGTGGCGCCCGGCTGGGTTTTTCTGTTTTTTTCATGAGTCAGGGTCTCACTGTCGCTCAGGCGAGTCTCGAACTCCTGAGCTCAAGCAATTCTCCCTCCTCAGCCTCCCACAGTGCGGGGATTACAGGCGTGAGCCACCATGCCCGGCTGAAGTATTTTATATTCTTTTCATGTGATTAGCTAAGGTTGGGAGATAACAGCAATTTTATCATATTTTTAGTAATAGATTTGGAGCCCCCAAACTTTCAGATTGATGGTCAAGCTCACATTACTTTATGAAGCTCAGCTTACTACTCATTTATGAAACAAGAATAACAGGGCTTTATGCTTTGCCTCTCTTGTGGAATTCACAAAATAGAGTCAAATCCTTGTTGGAAAACTACCAACTGGCATTGATGGTGAAAATACTTGTTGCTACTCTCCTTAACTGGTAGAGAAGAAAACTCTTCAAAATATTCTCTAACATAAATTAGCTTCTGGTTGTACGTATCTTCTTAAGACCGCTGTTTTGGGGCGGTGTGGGCCAAATATGCTGGAGGTGGAAGGTTCAAACCCAGCTCCTGCCAAAAACTGCAAAAAAAAAAAAAAAAGACCACTGTTTTGTTTACATGTTTCCCTCCTGACTGGTAGTGCATAGAAATTTATTCAGTATAACTTCAAAGTCTCAAACAATAATTGGTATTTTTTGATAGCTTGAGTATATTTAAACAATGATACATTTTTTTAAATAACATAAATACAGAAAATTAAATAACTCATTAAATTTTTACAAATTGAAGAAAACATAATCCAGGATCAAGGTCAAGAAATCGAATCTAGGCCAGGTGCAATAGCTCATGCCTCTTTAGTAAAGAGTGAAACTCCGTCTTTACTAAAAATTGAAAAATTTAGCCTGGTGTTGTTGTGGGAGACTGTAGTCCCAGCTACTTAGGAGGCTGAGGCAGGTGAAAGTAGGAGTTTGAGGTTTCTATGAGCTAGGCTCAGATGTCATAGTACTCTATCTAGCCCATCTCCAAAAAAGTAGTCTAACACCCCAGAAATTCTGCTTCTAGTCACAATCTCCTTCCAGGGTCAACCTCTCATCATTTCTCTCTGATTTATAAGTCAAAAGCAAAACTGCTTGTAATCTAAGCAGTCTGGGAGGCTGAGGCCTGTGGGTATATTGCTTGAGCTCAGGAGTTCAAGACCAGGCTGAGCAAGAGCAAGGCCTTGCCTCTAAAAAGTAGCCAGGTATTGTCCTGGACACCTGTAGTCACAGCTACTCTGGAGGCTGAGGCAGGAAGATCACTTGAGCCCAAGAGTTTGAGGTGATTGTAAGCTATGACACCACTGCACTCTACTCAGGGTGACAAAGTGAGACTGCGTCTCAAAAAAACAAAAACAAAGAAAACAACAAACAAAACTCCTTTTTATGAATTTATAGAAATAGAGTCATATGCCAGACGTGGTGGCTCATGCCTATAATCCCGGCACTTTGGGAGGCTGAGGTGGGTGGATTGCCTGAGCTCACAGGTTCAAGACCATCCTGAACAAGACCCCGTCTCTAAAAAATAGCTGGGCAGTGGCAGGTGCCTACAGTCGCAGCTACTTGGGAGGCTAAGGCAAGAAGATTGCTTGAGCCCAAGAGTTTGAGGTTACTGTGAGCTGTGATGCCACGCACTCTACCCAGAGCAACAAAGTGAGACTCCATCTCAAAAAAAAAAAAAAAAAAAGGAAGAAATAGAGTCCTTTGTATGTATGCTTATTTTATTATTTAGTCACAATATATATGCTTATCTTCTTTCATTCAGCTTCCATATTGTAAAATTTATCTATATTGTTTGATAGTCTTATAGTTTTTTGATTTGCAGTAGACATTTCAGCTTAAAACTTACCAACCATTCTCCAGTAAAAGGAAACAAGATTCCTGAAAATGATTGATTTCCAAGCTAGGGCAGGAAAAATGGAAGATGAGCTGGAAAATTTTATGGTGATCTGTATTATTTCATGATAATTTTTAGTTTTAAAATTATCTGAAAGAGGCTCGGCGCCTGTAGCTCAAGCAGCTAGGGCACCAGCCACATACACCAGAGCTGGTGGGTTAGAATCCAACCCAGGCCTGCCAAACAACAATGACAACTACAACCAAAAAATAGCCGGGTGTTGTGGTGGGCACCTGTAGTCCCAGCTACTTGGGAGGCTGAGGCAAGAGAATTGCTTAAGCCCAAGAGTTCGAGGTTGCTGTGAGCTGTAATGCCATGATGGCACTCTACTGAGGGCAACAAAGGAGACTCTGTTTCTAAAAAAAAAAACAAAAAAAATTGTCTGAAAGAAAATACAACTCTTTTTTCTTTTCTTTTTTTTTTTTTTTTTTTTTTTTGAGGTAAGCATCTCAGTTGCCCTGGGTAGAATGCTATGGCTCACAGCATTCTCAAACTCTTGGGCTCAAGCTATCTTCTTTCCTCAGCCTTCCAAGTAGCTGGGACTACAGGCCTATGCCACCAGGCCCAGCCAATTTTTCTATTTTTAGTAGGGATAGGGTCTCACTCTTGCTCAGGCTGGTCTTGAACTCCTGAGTTCAAGCAGTCCACTTGCATCAGCCTCCCAGGGTCTTAGGATTACTGGTGTGACCCTCCATGCCCGGCCAGAACTCTCTTGGTTAAGGGTTTATAATTTGTTAATTTTCTTATTGCTCAGTCCATTCCCCAGATAGGCTTATTTATTGAAGTTGAATTTATCTGTTTTATTTACTACTTTGCTTCAACCTTTTAGACAGTGCTAGTATGTAAGTACGAGTTATTAAATTAATTCTACTGCTTTAAGAAACCAAAAATGTTTTAACCGGACATGAGTGGCTCAGTAATATTAATAGTTTGCATACTAACAGGTAGTACACAGTAAGTTTTAAGATTGCAAGTTTCAGCATTGCATTTCAGTGAGCCCCATGTGTTTTAATTTTTGTTTTACCTTATAAAGGATAATTACAGAGAATGCTATATAGAAAATTATTTTACTGATGTAACAATAAAATGAAATATTTATGAACTATTCCCTACATGTTGGCCACATCTTTGTAGAAAAATTTGCAATGAATATTTTGTAAATAAAGGTACACTTAGCTATAATTTCCCATTTCCCCTATGTATAGTGACTTGAAGGGTGACCTTTGGGACAACTAGTAGTTTAATAAACTACAGGTCTTATAAGAATCTGCTAATTTGATTGTATTGTAGATTCATACTCTACTCATAAGTTTTAAATGTGAGATATAGAGTCTTACTCTGTGGCCTGGGCTAGAGTGCCATGGCCTCATCCTCACTGACAGCAACCATAACCTCCTGGGCTCAAGCAGTCCTCCTACCTCAGCCTCCCAAGCAGGTAGGACTAAAGGCGTGCTTTACTATAGCACACCCTGCTAATTTTACTATTTTTGGTAGAGATGGCTCTCACTCCTGCCCAGGCTGCACTTGAACTCCTAAGCTGAAGTGATCCTCCTGCCCTGGCCTCCCAAGATGCTAGGATTATAGGCATAAGCCACCATGGCTGGCCATTCAAATTTTATTTTATTTTATTTATTTTATTATTAAAAGAAATGTGCAAGGTTACAAAGAGAGCATGTTCAGTCTTATACAAATTGAATTCAACCTGAGAGAAAATAGAGTTTGAGTATCCCTTCTCTGAAATACCAGAAGTTTTTTGGATTTTGTTTTTTTCAGATTTTGGAATATCTGCACCATATACTTACATGCTGAGCATCCTTAATTTGAAAATCTGAAATCTGAAATTCTCCAGTAAGGCTTTCCTTTTAGTGTGTGTCAGCACTCAGAAAGTTTCGCGTTTTAGAACGTTATTTTACATTTTCAGATTTAGGATGTTAAACCCAGATAAGTAAAGAAACTGTCCAGCAGAAGGGGAGTTGGTTAGATATAAAATCACAGAATAAACGAAGATATTGCCAATACTCAACCCAAGCATTATCCCAGGATAGGTGGGCTCTGCCGACCCAAATTATTGTTTGATGTACTTGTAGTTCTGGCTGCATTGTGGAGGGAATCAGCCTGATAGTCAGCATTTATGTTTCTGACTAAATTTCCTTCATCTGATTTCATGCTTGGCAAATGGTTATGTGAAACTTTGGTTTCCAGAGTAACCTACCAATAGAAAGACTGTACACACTGGTCAGATTTTTGGCAAATTATATTTATCATTATACCTTATTACATTGGCTTTATACTTTCATCCGCATTAACCGTAATGATTTAACATCTCAATGTAACTCAACTCTGAGAAAATGAGATTAAATGTGCGAGTAGATAAACCCAAATGATAAACCCTGGACAAAGATAAAATCACCAAGGTAAATGTCACATTTTGAGGCCTCCTGAAAGGCAGACAACTAACCCATCCAAGACAGGCATATACTAAGACTGCTTGTGTACCAACAGAGTACTATTCTTACGTTTCAATCTTTAATTGGCCAAACTAAATTTGTTTTAAGTCTGATATAGTTTATTCTATATAAATTTTTAAAATTACTTTTAGCTACAGAATAGGAAATAAAGCACTAGGGAATGAAGTAATCCATACAAGTAATAAATAATAATAATACAGGGTGAACATAAAGTTCATAGGCATTTTAAAGTAGCTTAATAGAAAATTGCATACAAACTTTATGTCCACCTTGTATATACTATTTATTGGGTGTTTGGTATTTGTCAAGTGTTGGTTCGGATCAGTACTTGCCATAACAACTCTGTGAATTGTAGGTGGACATCCTCATGATCTAAAACCTCTGTTTAGGCAACAGCAGGTATAAGATCATCATTTTAAATCATGTGGTTAGAAGAAGAAATATTTGATTCTCAAAGCAGTATACTACAATAATTAAATGTGCTCAGACTCAAATAGAACTGGTATTTGCATATAACCCTTGCTACTTAAAAAGATTTCCTACAATTCTTTTTAATATTTCTGAATTAATTTTTTTCATTTTTAAAATGAAAAAGATCTCCTACAACCTTTTTAATATTTCTGAGTTAATTTTTTTCATTTTTAAAATGAAGATACTTCACTTACCTCACCAATGTAAAAGCTAAAAAGCTATTACAACATTCTATCAGACACTTTCTTCCTCTGGTTCTCCCTTAATCATATAACTATTTTGTTTTATAAATTGGGTTTATCTTCTTTATTTTTTTAAAACAATTTTATTACAAAAAGTATTATTTTATTATAAAAGTATTATTTTATTACAAAAAAATCACACAAGTGAGTAAAAAGCAAATTACTGGTTTTCTCTTCCTCTCCTCTTTTAGGGTCACTTTATAGAGTTACCCACACTAAAGTTTCTTTTCTATTTTTCCACAAATACTCCATACTTATGCAAATATAAGCGTGGGAATACTGTATATATTTTTAAGGTACTATTAAACTCTACTTGGTCACTGAATGATATTTTTGGTCAATTTTCATTAATTTGTGCATAATAATAGTTTGAAATATTTTGCTTTGTACACATTTTGTAGGATAGATTTTCAGAAATGAAATCATTGGCCACGTGATTTAATATGCTGTGTGTTACCACTTACTAGGTTATAAACTTTTTGTTTGTGTTTTTTAAAAGGTATCTTTGTTTTACCTGTGGGACCATGATGCACTAGGATATTACTTGAATATAGTTTGGTTAATTTGTTACTTCACTTGTCAGTGGGATGAATCTGAAGCCAGTGCCACAGTTTTTATTTTTCTTTCTAACAAATTTAGTTCCTTCTTTTGCAGCTGTATAGGTCAGGGGTCATCAGACTTATTTCTGAAAAGGGCCAGAGTTTTGGACTTTGCTGGCCAGACTATCTCTGTCATAATTACTCACCTTTGTCACTGGCATCCAAAAGCAGCCAGAGATAGTATGTAAGCAAATGGATATGACTGTGCTTCAATAAAATGTTCTTTACAAAAACAGGAGGCAGGCTGGATTTGGCCCAGGGGCTATAGTTTGCTGATTCCTAGTATAGATCAAATCAAACTTCTCCTGGGTGGTGAGGAAAATGGAGAAAAAATAACCAAAAAAGAAAATAAGAGTAGAAATGTTTCTCTGTTTTTATTTAGATGATGAGATTAATATTTATTGAAATACTTGTAATATAAATAAATGCCTGATACCAGCTATATTAAAATTTTTACATGCATAAATTGACCTTTAGCTAATGTAGTTGAAGCACTGAAACCCAGCTATATATTTTTGAAAAAAATTTTAAGGCAATTTTAGATGTTTAACTATTAAAACAGATGCTATACAATTGAATGTCTGCAGTCCTAAGTCCTAAGCACTATTACCAGATGACAATCATAACCTTTGAAGTTATTGTTGTTATGAACTCCTTTTTACATTAAAGGAAATTAAGTTTTCAAGTATTAAGTAACTTATTCAAGACCACAGAGCTAGTATGTTAAGTTGTTGGAATTCAAATAATCTAGAACATGATTTCTTGATCCTGTTGCAAGAAATTGCAAGTGACAGCAACTATTAGTTTAGATAGCAGTGATAGCAGTTTTTGCAAGTGACAGCAACTATTAGTTTAGATAGCAGCGGAAAAAGTATTGTTCATGCTTTAGATTATCTTTTCTGGTTTTATTCATTGATTTTGTTTGTACAAACTTTTTAAATAAGCTTTTTAAATAAATGGTTTTTAATATTTAATAAGTTTGTTTTTTATTGTCACTTTTTTTTTTTTTAAGACTAATTCTCACTCTGTTATCCTGGTTAGAGCACCCTGGTGTCATCATAGTTCACAGCAACTTCAAACTCTTGGGATCAAGAGTTTGAGCCTCAGCCTCAAAAGTAGCTGAGACTTATAGGCACCCGCCACAACACCCAGCTAGTTTTTCCATTTTTAATAGAGATGGGGTATTACTCTTGCTCAAACTGGTCTTGAAGTCCTGAGCTTGTGCATTCCACTGCCTCGGCCTCCTAGAGTGCTAGGATTACAGGTATAAGCCATCACGCCCGGCCTTCTTGTCACATTTTTTTTTTCTTTCTTTTCTCAGGAGCCACCAGAAATGGAACTGTTAAAATTTTTCAGGCCAGAGAACACTACAGTTTCCTCACGACCATCAGTAGAGCAGCTTTCTAATCTGATTAAAACAAGTCTTCACTACCCAGAATCATTTAATCATCCATTTCATCAAAAAAGGTTTGAGCTTTAATTTTGTTTAAATGTTTAAATAACACACACCTACATTTACTTATTTAGGCGGTGGTATTAACCCAAATATTGAAGGAGAAATTTAGGTAATTTTGAGTCTATAAAAATTACTGTAAGTAATTTAACCTTTACTGTGATTATCATATATTTTGTAGCTGTGATTAGAAATGGATATTAAGCCACCTGTGAGTTTCCAAAAGTTTCTTATTAAGAAGGAGCTAGTTTATCATTAAGTCAAAAACAAGGAACAAAACTATATGATTTTGCTAAGTCCTAAATCTGGTGACCTTTCAAAAGGTTGCCCGTTTGCAGTCTCTATACAAGAAAAGATGGCAAAAAACTTATTAGAACTAGTCTGTAAATTATACTTGAAGGTAAGAATTTTGGTGGAAGTCACCTTGTTTAGGGGTGGGGATAGGATGGAACAGTACAAAAAGAGAACGGTGACCTGCAGAACCGTGATATCTGAGAGAGCTAAGGGAAAAGGAGCTCGTGAAGGATACTGATGGAAAAGGGGCAAAGAATTACTATGAAAAAACCAGTACGAAGAAAGTAAGTAGTATCTCAAATGTTGAGTGAGAACAGTTCCAGAGAAATGGTTAACAGTTCAATGCTGCAAAAATTGTTTTCTTACTAGGTAAGACATGTTTGTGGTCTTGAGGGAAAGGATGGTATACAGGGAAAGTTAACTAAATCCTTAATAGATGGAAAGATACACATGCTAAAGAATGACAGGATTGTGTTTGGGCTAAAGAAGGTACTTCTTATCTTACTTTTGAAACAGGGAATAAAGAACGTAGGAAGAAATTTTACTAAGTTTATACTTGTTAAAGGGCCTCTATTTTAGGACATGTTTTTTAAGAGCAAGTTTTTCTATCATCTCTAAATTACTTTTGAGTAATTATGGGTAGAGAATTTGAAGAAAGTGAAATTTTAGGATAATTACTGAAAAGAATGAGAAGATGCTGGCTGAGGATGCACAGGAGTGCTGGGCAAAATTAAGAGCTTAACAGAGACTTAAGATCAAAATGCTTTTTGCTGGAATGAAGATAATGAGTTTCTCCTGAGTTTCAGGAGACATTCAGATATTCACATTTCTTCCTCTATGAAGCATTTAGATAAGGCATGGGGATTTGACATTTGAGGATCAGATGGGAGCAGAACACCATTAAGTTCCTGGGTTTTAACTTTGGGGTATGAATTATGCTTCTGGAATTTAAGTTAATGAGATACTTCAAACTGGAAACCTACCCAGTAGTCTTCTTTGTCCCTCTTGGCATGTGACTAGTGGTGTAGCACCTGCACAACCTAGAAATATGTTTTTAAATTCATCTTGGTTTTTATTTAGTGAAATCTGTGTTATTTACAATATGGTTTAGAAAATATAATAGAACCTCCATGGTTGACCACTTATTTAAGTTGACTTAATTGTCATAAATCAGACATGCACCGTGTGTATATTTCTCAATAAGAGAATACAAATTTTCCGAAAGCATGAAATACATTATTTGAGCAGAATTTAAAACTTAACTTTGTGTGAGGTTATAAGATTTAAGATTTTTTCTTCCTCACTATCTCTTTGTTAGTAAAATATTTAGTTTGGTACCAAAGTAATTGCAGTTTTGGACCATGAATTTTAAATCATGATAAATAGGCTCAGACACACCTTTGTAAATCAAAATAGCCATTACAATCCACACATTGTTGCCAATGAGAAATAAGTTTGTTTCTTTCTATATCATAAAAATTTATGTTTTAGCATTTGATGAACATTTGGAAAAACATTTTCTGCATCCTGCTGGTTGTGGAAGCATTTTCCCTGCAAAAAGTTGTCAAAATGTTTGAAGAAGTGGTAGTCAGTTGGCGAGAGGGCACATGAAGGTGGTGGATGAGGCCAAATTTCGTAGCCCAGTTTGTTTAATTTTTGAAGCATTGGTTGTGCCATGTGCAGTCTGGCGGTGTTGTGAAGGATCAGGCCCTCTCTGTCGACCAGTGCTGGCTGCAGGTGTTGCAGTTTTCGTTGCATCTCATCGATTTGCTGAGCAGACCTCTCAGATGTAATGCTTTCTCTGGGATTCAGAAAGCTATAGTGGATCAGACTGGCAGCAGGCACCAAACAGTGACCATGACCTTTTCTGGTGAAAGTTTGACTTTGGGAAGTGCTTTGGAGGTTCCTGTTAGTCCAGCAACTGAGCTGGTCGTTGCTGATTGTGTCATATGAAATCCACTTTTTGTCACATGTCACAATCCAGTTGTGAAATTGTTTGTTGTGTAGAATAAGAGAAGACAACACTTGAAAACTAGAATTTTCCATCAGCTCATGAGGCACCTATTTATGAAGCTTTTTTACCTTTTCAGTTTGCTTCAAATGCTGAATGACTGTAGAATGGTCAATAATTAGTTCTTTGGGGACAGCACCTGTGGCTCAAAGGAGTAGGGTGCCGGCCTCATATGCCAGATGTGGCGGGTTCAAACCCAGCCCCGGCCAAAAACTGCAAAAAAAAAGAAAAAAAATTAGTTCTTTGCAACTTCTCATGTAGTTGTCAGAGGATCAGCTTCAGTGACTTACTCTCATTTGGTCGTTGTCAACTTCCAGTGACCAGCCACTGTGCTCTTCATCTTCAAAGCTCTCGTCTCCTTTGTAAAACTTTTGAACCACAGCCAGGCACACTGGCTCACACCTGGAATCCCAGCACTCTGAGAGGCCGAGGCAGGTGGATGGCTTGAGCTCACGAGTTTGAGACCAGCCTGAGCAAGAGTGAGACTGGATGTCTACTAAAAATAGAAAAAAAAAAAAAAAAAAACTAGGCTGACATTGTGGTGGGTGCCTATAGTCCCAGCTACTCGGAAGGCTGAGGCAAGAGCATTGCTTGAGCCCAAGAGTTTGAGGTTGCTTTGAGTCATGATGCCACAGCATTCTACCCAGGGTGATAAAGTGAGACTCTGTCTCAAAAAAAAAAAGAAAAAAAAAAAATTTTTTTTTTTTTTTTCTTGACTCACCGCTGCACTGTTTGTTTGTTAGCAGTTCCTGGGCCAAATGCCTTGTTGATGTTGGGAGTTGTCTTCACTGGTTTATGACCCATTTTGAACTCAAAGAAGAAAATAACTCGAGGCAGGCGCCTGTGGCTCAAAGGAGTAGGACGTTGGCCCCTATACCAGAGGTGGTGGGTTCAAACTGGCCCTGGCCAAAAACTGCAAAAAAAAAAAAAAGAAAAGAACTCAAATTTACTTTTTGTCAAACTTCATTTTCATAGTCCAAAATAATTATAAAATGAACATCAAATAATAAATCATTAGCAAAGAAACATAAAGAGAAAAATGCACATTAAAATGATGTATAACATAACCACATTTATTTAAGAATGTATTCTAGTATCAGATGGTAAATTTCAACAATGCAAAAACTGTCATTACTTTTGCACCAACCTAAATAGATGTAACCAGGCATCATTTATGCATATGGGTTCATTTCTTATATTCTTGATGTGAAATCTATAACATCTTGTTCACATGTTTTCACTGTCTTTCCCTTTTTCTGTGGCTAACACAATATCAGAAACCAGCCTGGCATACCTGAGCATGAGTCACTTGAAAGAGATTTCCTCATAACTTGTTATCATAGAAACTTGTCTCCAAAACATGCAAATTTGATAGAAAACCAAATGTCAATCTGGGCCAAGTTCTCAAAATTAATTGTTAATAAAGACAGCATAAGTTGTTGGCATTTTCATGATTTACTTTTTCTTCATTAATCTTTTTAAGTTGAGATTATTTTGGCAAATCATCTAAAAACACTTCAGTTGGCCGGGCTCAGTGGCTCACACCTAAACTTCTAGCACTCTGGGAGGCTGAGATGAGTGGATTGCCTGAGCTTACAGGTTTGAGACTAGTCTGAGCCAGAGTGAGACCCTGTCTCTAACAATAGCTGCCTGTTATGGTGGGCACCTGTAGTCCCAGCTACTCGAGAGGCTGAGACAAGAGAATTGCTTGTGCCCTAGAGCTGGAGGTTGCTGTGAGCTATGACACCACAGTACCCTACTAAAGGTGACAAAGTGAGACTCTGTCTAAAAAACAAACAAACAAAAAAACCTTATTTTTTTAAAGATTAATCATAGTAAATGGTAATATTGATTTTTGTATTGAATATATCTGATGTTTAGTACTGAGTTATTAATATATTTTTTTATTTACAAAATAATTTTTCTTGAGTGATGGGGAATTTGATATTTTTCTTTCTTGAATTTGATTGCTTTTAAGGAGCTTATGTCCTCTGTTAGTATAACATGTTATATTCAAGAAAATTGTTTTTAAGAAGGAAGAAATACACAGTTAACTGTTTTATTTTTCTTCTGTAGCCTTTGTTTAGTACCAGTGACCCTTTTACTTTCTAATTGTTCTAAGGCTGATGTAGACGTAATAGTTGATCTTCGGCATAAAACAACAAGGTAAAGTTTATTTTATAGTTTGTTTAATGTGATTTGAGAGCAGTTTAATATTTTGAAATCATGCAAATAATTGCCTAACATGATAAGAAAGTTAACTCAAGATGCCCTGATTTTTTGTTTGATGTTGCAGAAGGCTTACAGAATTATTAGAGAGGTATTAAATATTAAAAGGTTTGTTTCTGATTATAGAATAATAATTAAGAAAAAGAAAAACATCCAGGTTCATACTCCCACATCAGCTACTCTTAGAGCCAGGTGCTTTTTTGGAATTCAGAAATTTTTAAATTTTTAGAAAAACAGTATAAAGCATCTAGTGAATATCATTATATAACAGCCCAAACAGGATACAGGACAGTTCACTGAAATTCATACACATTATATATATGATTATGTGTGTCAGTAATTAATTAACCAAGGCTTTATTGATAGGGACCTGGGTTATTTTCCATTTTTCAGTATTTTAAATAGTTTCAATATTATAAGCATTCTTGTATACATATTTATTTCATATATGGATAAGCAAGGGGTTAAATACTCAGGTTTGAAATCAAATTACATTATTTACTATCTTTTGTTGTGAATATTAAATGAGATAATCCACTGTTAGTTATCATTGTGCCCAGGAAGTAGTAACTGTTAATAAATGTGAGCTACTGTATAGTATGGTAATAGTAATGGTACTGTTATTAATAAACAACTGGTTTCATAAAATACTTTCTAGAAATAGAATTGCTTGATGAAAGGGATATATTGATGGGACTTTGGAAAGAAACTATAAAGAAAAAGTTCTGCAACTTACTCTTTTCTCTTCCCTTAGTCCAGAAGCACTGGAAATCCATGGCTCATTCACGTGGCTTGGACAAACGCAATATAAACTTCAGCTGAGAAGCCAGGAGATTCACAGTTTGCAGCTGAAAGCGTGCTTTGTTCATACTGGTGTTTATAACCTTGGGACTCCGAGGGTATTTGCCAAGTTATCAGACCAAGTTACAGTGTTTGAAACAAGTCAGCAGAACTCAATGCCTGCCCTGATCATCATCAATAACGTGTGACAACTTGCACATTTGTACTGAAATCCACAAGAATCAGTTTAGTTTTGCGGAATGGGTTTTACAGCAGTATTTGAAATAACCTAACTTGTTAATGGAGGTTGTTGGTATCTGATCACTGCAAAATCCTTTGACTTGTCATTTTATTGATGATGCAAAGCATGTTGGACTGAGAATACTTACATTCTTTTTTTATATTTCTTTAAATCCTGGTAATAATTTACATGCTTATAATACAGAGTTTTGACATGCCCCATGTACCTTATTAAGCCCCATCTTCAAAAACAACGTCTAAGTCTGCTGTTACAATTTGTCAGTGGTATACAAATATTAAGAGATGATTTTGAGGAAGGAAAAGCCTTGTTGGCGATACTCCTGTTAAACCATTAGTCTATAAATCCAGCTTTACTGTGAAATTCTAGAGTGTTAAAAACCAATTCTCCTGTCCTGTTTCACATGGTTCTCTAAAATCGGCTTTGAACTTTGGTTATAGAGTCTTCATATTTCAGTATCTGGTTGTCCCTAAGGCTTATACATAACTTTGTAAAAAGAAAAAATTTTTCTGACGCTTTAAATATAGTTTTGAAAGGAGTTTGACTTTTTTTCCCTCATTCATCTCAGTATAGAGTGCACTATTTCACAATAAGATTTTTGTCATTAAAATTATCATATTCTTTATTATATAACTTTTAATAATTGAGTTGATCTGTTTAAAATATAAATCTACTCAAGTTAATTAAAAATAAGCTTTTCAAAAATGTATTATATTTATAACAAATGTACTGTAAATAGAATAAAGACATACTATTCACTGTATAGATTTATTAGGTTCTTTTTTTAAAACCTGGTTTTCTGAGGACTTAATATATTCTTTATTTAAAATGAAAGCTAACCATATTATTATAACAAGTACTAGCCCAATTTCCTGAGAAAGCTTTATTGTCATTGTTTCCAAAAATGAAATATAGTCTTTGTTCTTAAAATTTTGATGGCCTTGTTACACGTGAGCAAATGAATTTTGTCTTTAAATGTGTCGCGTCTGATGCCTGGCTACAAAAGTGGATAATTCATTTACATCCTAGTAGAAGGGAAAAATGAAAGCTCATTGAACCTGTTGTAAATAACTGTGTTACAAATTCTTATGCAGCTTATGACAGATTAGGCAATTTAATCTTTCTACTGAAGAAGTAAAAAGTCTGAAAAAAATATAAAAAACATATTCCTAAAAACCAAGTTGTTAGCAATATAGTCAGTTATTAGTGGAACAATAGAGCTGAGGCCAATACTGTTTGGAAGTATTTTGCCTTGTGAGTGTTTTATTTGCTCATTTAGTAAGAAGCAACTCAGTGGCAGAGCCTTGCATTTGACATACTTTTAAAACAAGAAGTATAGGTCAGGAGAAGTATAAATTGAAGCAAGGATAGAAAAAAGGTGGAAAATAGACATAAGGTAAGGGAACTACTGGATTTAGTAAGAAAGTCCTATGTTTACCTCTCCTCTTTCTATGACTTTACAAGTAGACATCAGGTTACAGGTTCAGTTGTTACCAGACAAAGGGGTCCAGCAGAGTGTCATCATCGGCAATATGCAGAGACGGGGATAGGTCCACCGAACTTTGTCAGAAGGCTGGGGTTCTGGAGAACGGTGTGAGTAGCCTCTCTAAGACTGTTATGATCTTCCATTTCTAATATTGTAGTTTTATACATTTAAATTCAAAGTGAAGGCCATGTTAACCCTTGTATTAAACAATAATCAGTAGCAACCATGACCCATAGTAAACAATCAGTATAACTCATGACTGAGAGGTTATTCCAAGATGTGAACAAAAGGAAACAGTCCAGATTCTGTGTGGGCAATATGGCCTTTCTTGATTTGGGTGTGAGTGGGCTGAGTCACAAAGTCAGCACGTGGGTTAAGGCAGGGTCAGAATATAAGGAGGTGGGGTGGCTGGGGACTCATTCCTTTATGGGCGGGACTTGTGCACTTGTTTTCTGTGTCCCTGTGCTATCATCCCGTTTTTTTAGTCTCATATAAGGAGGCGGAGTGATGGACATGGTGTGTCTTTGACAGCTTCCTGCAGGTTGAGAGTTGGTGTGGGCTACCTATACAGGAAAAAAAGGGAGGGAGAAGGGGTGGTGTTCACAGGAACACTCTTGGGTCTTTAGTCTGAACTAGTTGATATCTGTGTAGGGTGAGGATATGAGCGGTTGTTTTTTGGGTGACTGGTCAATAAATCAGGAGATGAGGCAGAGGACTACTGGTCCGAAACAGAATGAGAAAGATCATACTTAGTGGCCCTAATATAGGAAGTAACCAAGGAGGCTAGGAATCGAATAAAGACTAGGTATTAGATGATTCAAGATTTGTCTCTTTGATTCGTTCTCGAAGTTCTTTTACTTTCCTTGTGATTATTCTTGACTGGTTGACAAAGAAACAGCATTCTTCTCCCAGAAAAATGCATATGCCTCCTTTTTCTGCTGTAAGCAAATCTACGGCTCGGTGATTTTGGAGGACTACTGCAGCTAAAGAATTTTTTTTTTTTTTTGAGACAGAGTTTCACTGTGTCTCCCTCAGTAGAGTGTGATGGCATCACAGCTCACAGCAACCTAAAACTCTTGGGCTCAAGCAATTCTTTTGCCTCAGCCTCCCAAGTAGCCTGGACTACAGGCACCTGCTGCAACACCCAGCTATTTTTTTGTTGTAGTTGTTTAGCTGGGCACGGCTGGGTTTGAACCCGTCACCCTCAGTGTATGTGGCTGGCACCATAACCACTGTGCTATGGGTGCTGAGCCACAGCTAAAGAATTAATTTGGGATTGTAGGGTGACTAAAGAGTCTGCTACCCTTTTCCATATCTTCATTGAGTTCTAGGGAGAGTTGGTGATAAAGGTGAGTTGATGTCTATTGTAAAGAGTACAGGGAGAAGGGCGACTCTTTTTGTCTGGAAGTAGGGGGATGCATTAGGGCCTGAGTTAGGGAGGAGTCATTCACAAAAGAGACCTGGGGGGCGGTGAGGAAAACTTGGGTGCAAAGACCAGAGTGGTGGTGTTCAGGCACCAATAGATGGAGTGGCCGCAGAGGAAAAATATTCCCAGAGGGGCACAGGAGGAATTATAGAAGGGAAAAGTTGAATTGAGGGAACATAGGTCAGGTTTTATAAAGCCTACAGTTTCCTGTACTGGTGATATTGAAGCAGGTTAAATTAGGGGAAGTTATGGGTAAAAAGCTTGTAGTTATGGGGCCAAAAGGAGGTGTGTTATTTTCTTCTGGAATGTGTCAGGTACAGGTATGGGATTGAAAATACATCCAGCATCCTGAGGGTGAGAGGAGAGAGTTCAGGGCAGCTGAGAAGGAGGTGTCTAGAAACTGGGGAATAAGGGAGTGTTGTATGTCTTGCAAGACAGTGAGGTCTTCTGAGTTGGAAGTTTTTCTGTAGGACACAGCTTTATTTGGGATCAGTGGATCCAAACTCGGAGGTCCAAAAGGCAAACAGCCATGTGGGTGCTACAGAGAATGGTGCGAAGGCCTGTCTAGTGAGGGGATAGCTTCCTGCGGGACAAGGGAGATTTGAGGAAAACTTGTCCTGCCAGTTGGTCTCTGACTGTCTCTGCTGAGGGTTGGGGTAAGACCTGGTTTATTGTTTTTCCAAGGTCGTCCCTGGTTTTCTGGAGGATAGGAAAATAATTTCCTATGATGAAGTCTGGAAGGATTCCAGGGCATAGAATAATAGTTGTGCCGTACATTATTTCAAAAGGGCAGTAAAAGAGGGGTTTGCAAGGGGTAGAGTGAAGGTGGAGTAAAACGATGGGGAGGAGCTTAATCCAGTCTTGTTTGTGTTGGAGTACTAATTTGGTGAGATGTTATTTAAGGATGATCATTCATTCTACTTTCCTTGATGATTGGGGCCTGTAAGGCACATGTAAGCAACACTGGACTCCTAGGGCTTATGAGGTTTGGGAGGTGATCTGGCTAATAAAAAGTGGGCCACTGTGGCTCTGAATGGAGTTGGGGAGGCTGAATCTAGGACTAATGTGGTGGAGGAGGGTGGAGACAACTTCGTGGGTTTTCTTGCCTGTTGTGGGGAAGACTTTGACTCACCCTGTGAAGGTATTGACCCAACCTAGAAGAAGTTTAAATTTTTGTACAGGAGGCATGTCCTGAAGTCAATCTGTCAGTCTTGTCTGGAGGTTTGGCCCTTTCTCCCTGATGTGTGGGAAAAGGGGGTGTTTTTATGACTCCCTGGGGTGAGACCCAGGTGTAGATTCTGCAAGACTGGGTTATCTGTTGTAAAAGGGAAGACAGTCATGGGTGAGAAAGGAGTGGAGAAAGAAGGGTATACAGAGGCCTGAAGCCAACATGAAGGCTATTGTGGAGGGAAAAGAGTATATTTTGTGCTTGGGAGGAAAGAAGGATAAATTTTCTCTGTTGAAGGAACCATCCTCCCCTTGTGGGAAGGTGCTGGTAATTGTCCTGTTCTTCAGATGCATATATTGAAGAGAATTTATCAAAGGACAATTACTAGCTTTCTGGGGTGGGGTGGGGTGAAAGGGCGTTGAGCTGCCTGTTTGGCTTCTATATCGGCTTTTTGGTTGCCTTTGGAAATGGGATCTGTTTTATTCTGGTGGCCTTTACAGTGGATAATGGCTACTTCCTTTGGGAGAGTGGTTGCATTCAGGAGGTTTTTAATGTGCGGCATTGATAATAGAGGAGCCTTGGGTGGTAATGAATCCTCTTTCTTGCCGTATGGCTGCATGGTAATAGATTATGTGGAAAGTGTATTTAGAATCTGTATATATGTTAATGGAATGTGAGTTGTAAGGCTTTAGTGATGGCTAAGAGTTCTGCCTGTTGTGAGGAGGTGCTGAGGGGCAGAGTAGTAGAGGTGATAATGCGGGAAGAAGACACAATGGCAAAGCCTGCCTTAGTGAGTGGGTGTTGGGCTTAGAAGAACTGTCAATAAACCAGGTGTCTTCAGGGTTAGGAGATGTTGGGAAAAGGGTGTAATGTTACCCTGACTAAAGGCCAGCAATCATGGAATGAGTTCTCAAAAGTATGAGGATCATGTGAGTGGAGGGCAGCATTTAATTGGAGATGAGGGGTTATATGCAGGGCCAGGGAGAAAGTGAAGGTTAGGGTCTTCTGTAAAGAGGATTAGGAGCTGGAGTAAACAAGATGTACAAAGTAAAGATGATAAGTGTTGGTGTTTTAAAAGGAAGGGATGGAATGTCATGAGGGGTAAGTAGATATGTGAGGGCATGGCAGGTAAGTTTCTGGGCCTCTGGGAAAAGGAGGGATGTGGCTGCCACCACTCAGAGGCAAGGGGGCCAGTCTAGGGCTGTGAATCCTGTCTGTTTTGAGAGGAAAGCTATTGGGAGGTGATTATTGTGAAGTTTCTATGTTAGGACCTCTACTACACATCTTTGGTGTTCTGATACTGAGAAGTAAAATGGATAGCTGGGGTCAGGGAGATGGAGGGAGAGTGCTCGGGACAGAGAGCATTATAGGGAGAGGAAGGAACTTGACAAAAGCTGGTGCACATCTAGGAGGATGGTTGGGGGACCTTTAGCACCAGTGTATAGACATTTAGCCAAGCCTGTAAAATTGGAATCTAGGCTCTAAAATATCCTAGAACCCCCAGGAAGGATAGGAGGTCATTTTTTTGTTTGGGGAAGGGTAAGAAAGAGATGGCCTGAATGTGGTCAGGAGGGATGAGTTTTTCTTGTTCCTTCAAGAAGATGCCAAGGTATCAGACGGAGGGAAAGGTTAACTGGGCTTTGGAAAGAGACAGTCTATACCCCTTGGTGGCAAGGAAAGAGAGTAAGTGAATGGAGTCTTTCCGGGAAGCAGTAGAGGAGGAGCCGTATAAGAGAAGGTCATCTACATACTGAAGACCTGTGGAATTTTTCAGTAAAGTTAACTGCTAGAGCTTGGCTGAAGTGCCTGACCAAAGTACTGAGAACTGTCTCTAAATCCTTGTGGGAGAACTGGCCCGGTAAGTTGTTGGCTGGTGGGGTTGGGAGAGCTCATGGATGGGGATGGTTAAACAGGCATCTTTGAGATCTAAAACTGTATAATGGGAGGTATTGGAAAGAATGGTAGATAGGAGGTTGTAGGGATTAGGGACTACTGGGTGAATGGACTAAACTAATATAAGTCTTGCACTTACAGACAGGAACCATTGGATTTTTTTTTTTTTTTTTTGAGACAGAGTCTCACTATGTCATCCTCAGCAGAGGGCCGTGGCGTTGTAACTCACAGCAACCTCAAACTCTTGGGCTTCATTGATTCTCATGCCTCAGCCTCCCAAGTAGCTCACCCCACTATTTTTTAGCTGTTGTTGCAGTTGTCGTTTAGCTGGCCTGGGCCAGATTCTAACCTGCCAGCTTTGGTGTATGTGGCTGCACTGTCACCACTGTGCTATGGGTGTGAAGCCAAGAACCGTCGGATTTTTTTACAGGAAAGATGGGAGTATTGTAGGGGGAGTTAGGTTTGAGAATACTGGGGGACAGGAGTTTGAGGATGAGAGGTTTAATGCCCTTGAGGGCCGCTGTGTGGATTGGGTATTGTTTAAGGGAAGGATATGAATGTTGGGGTCAGAGGGCAATGAGACTGGGTGAATGATGGGAGACTATAGAAGGAAGGGAGGTATCCCACATGATACCTATGGGGAGGTCAGATTGAAAGAATGGAGGGATTAGAGAGGAGTAGGATGGGTAGTGAGAGGTGGGAGCCAACAGGAGTTGCTTGTAATTTTGTGAGCATATATCTGCCTAATAAGGAAATCCTACATGAAGGAATGATAATGAATGTGAAAAAGAGTGTCCAGAAAATGAGCACCACAAGGGTAGGGTAGCGTGAGGGCATAGCAAATTGCCATCAATACCCAGCACCAACATCTTAGTTTGTTATAAAAGACCCTTGTAGGAGGGTAGGGTGCAGTAGGTGGTCCCAGGATCAATGAGAAAGATTGGCTTAGCTTCCCCTGTTATTACCCTGCATTCCGTCTTAGTGATGGTCCAAGGGGCCTCCCGCACTTCCAGGACTGTCAGTCTTCCACTACCAAGCCCAAGAGAATTCAGCAAGGTTGGGGAATTCAGCAAGGTCCTGGGAGTGACTGTGGATTGGATCCTCAGAAGGACCTGGGTGTCCCGACCCGCAGGACAGCAACGGGGATGCAGGAACCACCTAAAGGAGAAAAACAAGGGGCGCGAGAAAGGGAAACAAGACAGTTTTCTGATCAAGTCTCAAACTTTATTGAAAAACTTGTGCCTTATAAGCATTACGGGGAAGGAGGGTGTGTCTTGTTGGGAGGTTCAGAGGATTTGTCAACTAGGGATTGGCTAAAATAAGCAAGATGGGGCATAAGGTGATTGGTTGGCTAGTTGCCGGGTAAAGTTACCGGGTAAAGGTGAAACTGTTTTTTTCTTAAAGAGGAAGTAAGGCCGAGCTGTGCCTTATATGGCTTCCGACACCTGGGCAGTCCGACTTCTAGTGAGGACCTCCACAGGCTGGACAGGGCTTGGGGGAAGGGTTTGGATTTGAGTACTCCCTCGCCCAGTGGCAAGTTTTTCCAAACTTAAAGCATGGTCCCCGGGGGAGGTTTTCTTTTTTCAGACTGTCCTTGGAGTTTTGAGAAGTAGTTGGGGCTTGTCTAATGGCAAAAACCAATAAATGGAGCTGAGAGGCACTGCCACTTAGAGGCGTCTTCTTGATTATTGAAGACCTTGAAGGCTAGGTTGATGAGATCTTGCTGGGGGCTCTGAGGGCACTGGGGAAATTTTTGGAGTTTTTTCCAGATGTTGGGTGCAGACTGGGAGATAAAATGCATGTTGGTAATGAGCCTGCCCTCGTTGCTCTCCAGTGATAGGGTGGTATACTGGGGATAGGGTGGGGTGTGGGGGGCTTTGTTAAGACAGGCTGTAAACTGAGCAGGATTTTCATTGTTTCTGGGTGATTTCTTTCAGTTTGTCATAATTGACAGCCTTATGGGCTGCTTTTTAAAATTCCTCTTGGAGACACTGGACGATGTGGTTATGGAGGCAGACTCCAGGAGCGTTGGCTTGGTAATTCCAATTGGGGTCTTCCTGGGGAATAGCTCTAGCGCCCTCCAGCAGAGTTTGGTCTATTCTCCGTAGATCTTTGGTGTGGACCTGGGCTTGGGTCCAGACCTGGCTCCCTCTCCTCCCAAGTTAGGGTAGAGGTGAGGATGACATATAAATCATGCCAGGTCAGATCATATAACTGAGTTAGGTATCTGAACTCTTGAGACTATTTTGTGGGGTCTGTAGAGAACAACCCTAGTTTCTGACTTATGTGGAACAGGTCTGAGAAAGAAAAGGGGATGTGAACCCTGATGAACCCCTGCAACTTCTTGGAGGGGGTACAGAGGTTGTGGTGGTCTGGAAGTGGAAGTGGAAGGTCTGAAGGTGTGGCCAGATCCAGTATGTTGTGGGGAAGTTGAGTCTGCTGTCTTTCCTTTCCTGCCCGTGGGCAGCGGAAGGCAGGTGGGGAGTGGTGGAGAGAGGGAAGATGGGAGGAATTCTGTGGGTTGGGGGGAGGCTGGAGGGCAGAAGGAGGAGGGTTGTCTGCTGGGTCAAAGGAAGACAGAGGAGAGTTGGGCTCAGGGGGTTCGAGGTATGCCACTTTGGCCTACGCAACAAAAATTTGAGAAGATTCGTAAGATGAACACAAGGAATGTTTCAGAGAAGAAGGAAGGCCTGGATGTACGGGACTTCCTACCATTTGCCCAATCCCTGATAGTAATTGTCGAGGTCAGTGAGGATTGAAAGGTGCCATTTTCAGGCCATTGTGAGCCATTGTCTATCTAGTTTGTACATAGGCCAAGCAATATTACAGAAAAAGATGAATCATTTAGGTTTAAGGTTGAGATAAAGGTGCAGAGGCTTGAGGTGAGTTAAGAGTCAGCTTAAAGGTAAAAAGAAGGAATGTGTGACTGAGAAGACCCCATATCAGAAACTGGAGGTAGAAAATAGATGAGGTTAAAGCAAGGATGAAAAGAGAACTTACGAGGAAGAGGAGGAAGAGGTGGCTGAGGCTGGGGCCCAGGAGGTTACCAGGTGTCCCTTGATGGACTTTTAACCAGCCCAAAAAGAGTGGTTCAATGCCTAGTCCCTGGGTGTCCCCATGCACTAGGCATTGGAAGTGAGTCTGACTCACTGGGGTTAGTCTGTGACCGGTGCCAGATTTAGGAAGCATGGACTGTCAGAGTTTTCAGCCCAGAAATGGAGGAAGAGGGAGAGAGGAGTTGGAGTGGAGAAAGGAAAGAGAAGTCGAAAGGCTCAGAGAGGGGCTATAGACAAATGCTCACCTCATGGATTCTGGGGTGTGGGAGGGAAGGGAGGGTCAGAGGAGTCCTGTTTCCCTTCATCTTGTGGGAACAAGAGTCCGTCTAGTTGGGAAGGGTCTGACAGGGTGTATCTCAGCTCCCTGAGTGGGCTTCTCCCCATCCCAGGTTTTCAGCACCAAAAATAAAGAGATTATTCCAAGATGTGAACAAAAGGAAATAGCGTCCAGGTTCTGCGTGGGCAACATGGCCTTTATTTACTTAGGTGCAAGTGGGTGGGCTGAGTTCATAAAGGAAGTCAGCTTGTGGGTTAAGGCAGGATGGGAATATAAGGGTCTGGCAGTTGGGGTTGGTGCACTTGTTTCTTTCTGGGCAGGACTTGTGCACTTGTTTCTGTGTCCCTGTGCTCGGTTCTATTTGGGGCAGGTCCCTGCACTCGGCCCTGTCAATGATCCAAAACATTTCAATTCAAAAGTTAATTTCCTAAATCAATCCACCCAAACTACTCAAGATAGACATCTTCAAGGTGAGAGGTAAATTTACAGAACAGTAAGAAGGGGAGATGGGGTGAAGGTCAGGCAGGACCTAAACAGACCAGACCAGCTATGTCATGGCTGCCCTAGCCTGACAGACCCCATCTTATTCTCATTATATGTGCGTGCTTTCACAATAAGCTCGTTAAATTCCAAGCAACATACATAAAAAGAAACTTTTATCCAGATGCATCATAATGAATCTGCTAAGAGCTCCAGACAAAGGGAAAAACAATCTTGAATCCAGTGGACCACATTCACTTTAACAGTAACAATAATTGGCTCAGTGCCTGTAGCTCAGTGGCTAAAGTGCCAGGCACAGACACCAGAACTGGTGGGTTCAAATCCAGCCCAGGCCTGCCAAACAATGACAACTACAACCAAAAAATAGCCGGGTATCATGGCGGGCACCTGTCCTCAGCTACTAGGGAGGCTGAGGCAAGAGACTTGCATAAGCCCAAGAGTTTGAGGTTGCTGTGAGCTGTGACACCATGGCACTCTACTAAGGGTGACATAGTGAGACTCTGTCTAAAAAAACAAAAAAACCCACAGTAACAATAATTAACTGAGAAGATAGTGGAATATCTTCAAAAGTTTCATACAGCTGAGCCAGAGTTCCAAATTCAGTGAGAATACCCTTTAGGAAATGGAAATGAAAAAGAAAAAGAAACTTTCAAATAAAATCAGAGTTTACTTCTAAGTGACCCTAGGATTATGGCAGCTGTCTAAACCAATCCATTCA
This sequence comes from Nycticebus coucang, assembly GCF_027406575.1. Lineage (NCBI taxonomy): Eukaryota > Metazoa > Chordata > Mammalia > Primates > Lorisidae > Nycticebus > Nycticebus coucang. The sequence goes on along the minus strand of NC_069798.1, from coordinate 23,664,536 downwards.
TTCTCCAAAAAAGCATACAGATCAACAATAACAGCAATGAAACCGCACCCAGCTCATACTTCTAGCATAACTAGAAAGAGTACAACTAATTACAAATTTTATGTAAATGGAAAATTCAGCACTTAATTGTGACAGGCCATCACAAGCTTCTACAGCAAGACTTAGTAGAGAGTGGCAATGAACAAGACAGGAATCCAAAAAGACTGGAAAAGAGGTAGGAAAACAGTGCTGAAGAATGAGCTGAATCCCTCTGAAAGAGACCATATGCTGTAAATATGAAAGTACTTAACCAAGGGATCCGGTAGATGTGAGCAGTGGTGGCAGACAAGGCATTTGAGGCTTTGGAGGAAGACCTTGTGGGAGCAGCAAGGAATGGTCCATTCCTCCTGAAGACAAGAAAATGTCCCTGAACGGGAATTACCGTATAGATGGGCAATGTAGAAGACTGAATATTTTGAGGATTTTGTAGGACCTGGCATTTTTCCATTTAAGATTCACACCCTTGGGCCTGATTTTTTCAGGAAACTCCATTAAAATGCAAATACCTGTACGTATCAAAATAGTGCATCCTGGTGAATCTTTAAAATGTAAGATTTGCCAGGCAGCTTGTAAGAAGAGAGCTTTAAGTGGGTAGAACACAAAAAAAATGCTTAGCAGGCTGTGAGGAGTGCTGATGGAAGAAGCAGGAGTGGGGTCAGGAGTCTGCAGGAGGAAGTGACGGGATGCTAACAAAAAACTTGGCCTATTTCATAATTTTGCTTAAGATCAACACTATTTGATAATTTTCCATTGCTTATTCCCAGGATTATTGGACTATAGATTTAATACTTCCAGCAGGAAGGGGTACTTCTAAGAATTGAGTTTCATGCAAAAGTGAAAAATGGGTGGTCCTTTTTTGCATGTGAATGGCGTGTCAGTTTAATAAACATTCCATCAGAATATGTTAAAAAATTTTAAATCTGTGGCTCAGTGCCTGTAGCTCAAGCAGCTAAGGCGCCAGCCACATACACCAGAGCTGGTGGGTTTGAATCCAACTTGGGCCTGTCAAACAACAATGACAACTACAACCAAAAAATAGCCAGGCATTTTGTTGGGTACCTGTAGTCCCAGCTACTTGGGAGGCTGAGGCAAGAGAATCACTTAAGCCCAGGAGTTGGAGGTTGCTGTGAGCTGTGATGCCACAACACTCTACCCAGGGCGATAGCATGAGGCTCTGTCTCAAAAAAAAATTTTTTTTTAAATCTGGCTGAGCATGGTGGCTCATGCCTGTAATATTAGCACTCTAGGAGGCCAAAGTGGGTGGATTGCTTGAGCTCAGGAATTTGAGACCAGCCTGAGCAAGAGCAAGGCTGTCTCTGCTAAAAAACAAACAAACAGAAAAGAAAACTAGCTGAGCATCATGGTAGGCACCTATAGTCCCAGCTACTTGGGAAGTTGAGGAAAGAGGATCTCTTCAGCCCAAGAGACTGAGATTGCTGTGAGCTCTGATGATGCCACAGGCACTTACCCAGGGTGACAGAGTGAGACTGTCTCAAAAACAAGGTGGGGGAGGGGACAGAACCTCCAGCAAGGGAAGGAGGCCCAAGTGGCAGCCCATGCGGTCTTCTGTCTAAGGCAGTGTTTTTCGACTTTTAAAAAAATCTCACAGCACTCTCGAACCTATAGTTAAACTTCCATGGCACACTTAAATTATGTTGATCAAGAAAGAGTAAAAAAAAAAAAAAAAAAGAATATACTTATGGTGCTTTGAATTTCTTTGGAAAATCATTTAGTTAATGATCTTTAAAAATTTTTCACGGCATGGCCGGGCGCTGTTAGTTGTCCATCAAAGTGGTTCCATGGTAATGTCTGACCCAGGAGGAGGTCAGCATAAAATGGGACTCCAAACCATAACCAAAGCCTTTTTGTTAAAGTTGGGGTTACTTAATATTTAATATTTAGTCAGGTCATACATAGTTCATCAGCAGATCTTGGAGGCCTAGAGAATCAAAACCTTTTTGCCAGGACAAGATGATGGCTGGTTCTTGTCTATGGTGAATGTATCTTGCTCTGTAAACCTGTATCTTGCTCTTGCTGCGTAAACCTATCTTTCTCTTCCTCAATAAGCTTTGTTTCATGCTTGGCTTGTTTTTGGTGAGTCTGGTCATTCTTCTGCCATGAGCACACCAAGAACCAAGAACACTGGCAACTGCCTGAATCTTGACAATGTCTTCCCAGACCGGAAGTCAGCAACCGTTTTTCTCTAAAATATCAGGTAATAAATATCTTAGGCATTGGGGGGTGGGGGAGTTGCATCATATCTGTTGGAAATAGTCTTCTTTTTTCTGCAGCACAAAACCCACCGCAATATGTAAATGATGGCATGACTATGTTTTCCTTACTAATACTAGTTTTTGTAAATAGAGTTATGTTAGCATTAAAATGAGTAATACTGAGGGATGCTCAAGGGTCAAAGTCAGAACTTGAACCTTGGAGTTAAAGGACAGAAATTTAGCAAGTAACCTGGCAGATTAGAGCTGCACCAAGAGAGAAGGTTGAAGAATGCACATCAACCCTGCTGAGGTGAGCTGCGACCCAAGGATACAAACAAAAGGTACAAAATCCATCACCAAGTGGACAGGAGTCCCCCTCCTCCATGAGAACGGCTTGGAGCACCCCATAAATAAATGAGCAGAGTTCAAAAGTCCTCCCATTATACTCCACGGCAGAGACCCTCTAAAAACTGGACCTACTTCCCCTACTAGGGTGCCATGGTGCTCTCCTGCCGGGCATAAAACTGTATAAGACTCTACCTGCAATTCTGAGCTCCCAGTACTCCCCTCCATTCTCACTCTGAGGTCTGGAGGCCTGTCCCCCAGGAGTGCAGATTCTTGGCGTTTTCTCAAGAGGTGTGAACAGGGCCTGGACTGCTGCTGATCAGTGCTGATTCTGGGGCATGGGAGTGAGGAGAGGATGGTCGGCTGAGGGGGATCCACACAGGAGTGGCGGTGCCCTGAGGCACAGAGCAGAAGCTGTTTTTAGCAAAAATAGGGCTCACCCCGGGATATTCCAGAGTCATGCCCCCTGTCTCTGGGCAACCAGAGGAGGCTGGGCATCTTCTCAGGTGGCAACCACCAGTGCAACAGATCTGGGATGGAAATGCAGGCCCTGTGAGAAAAGGGTTTGCCTGAGGCAGTACTGGCCTGGGTGGAGCGTGGGGACTAGAAAACGCATGTGCAGTGCCGACAGACTCCCAGGGCAGGGCTGACCCAGAGAACCGCTTTACTGAGCCTAAAACACACCTGGTCCTCAGGGGATCATCAGCCTATACAAAGGAGAGCAGGAGGCTAGGACTGACAGCTAACCATGCTGCTAAAACAAACTACTGGGCAACAACAAAGATAGGGCCTGAGGCGCAGGTTCTGTGAACTCAAAACAGCTTCTCTTCTGCAGGGGAATTTAGCTGGGATAGAAACAAATTCCGCAAAGTTGTTCTGTTCTGTCAGTAACATCAATCAGGAGCGGGGCTGAAACTGAGTGAACAGCTCCAGCCTCCATCAAGCGCCCAAGGTTGTCAGGCCTCACCCCACCCCCGCCAGATATTGGCAGAGAGCAGTGGCCTGGCTGAGGAGACATACCCTGTTTCCCCGAAAATAAGACAGTGTCTTATTTTAAGGTGTGCTCCCAAAGATGCGCTAGGTCTTATTGTCAGGGGACGTCTTATCTTTCCTGTAAGTAGGTCTTATTTTTGGAGGATGTCTTATTTTCGGGAAACGGGGTAGATCTCCTTGTGATTCAGGCAGGTGCAAACCCCTGGAGTATCTGCTCATTGGAGGCAGCTGGGTCACAGCCCAGTGGGGTTATCAGTGACTGGGTGTGACAGAGATGCAAGGTGAGGTATAAACCTTCCCAGACTAATCTATTTGCTGGGTGGGTCCTTCTGACTTCACAGAGCACTGGAGCAAGTCATATTTGAGTTGTCAGGAGACCCCTGAGATCTAGTTGCCAGAGACCTTTTAAACTCTCCCACCTGAGACAGCTACTGACTGAGACAATAGATTTGGACCTTTTGAACTGAGCCAATCACCTGAGGACTATCCAAGTGGTGCCCTGGGTGTGTGCTTGTAGGAAGGTTTGATTTTTCCTTTCCAATTGTTGCCTGTGGGGGGCGGAGTGACTTAATTGCTGGTATTTCTCCACAGCTGAGACTTCAACCCAGAGTAACTGTTTCACTAAGGTTGGATAGACACCAGCTGAAAACAAGACAGAGCCACTTAACCCCACCACACCAAGCAGGTCCCCAGTTTCTCAGCCGTAGCACTGTATGGGTACTTGGCAAAGCTCCAGAGGAAAAGATATATACACCAGTCTCAGCTTTTGGGCAAAGGGCTGGTTAATCACTACTCCTGGAGCCCTGAACCCAACTTTTCTTTATCCATTCATCTAGTCAAATGGTGTAAAATAATCATGGGGCAGAATCAGTGGAAAAACTCTGGTAACATGAATAACCAGAGTAGATCAAACCCCCCAAGGAAAGATATGGCAGATGTCACTGAAGACCCTTTCATAAACAGATGGCCAAGATGTCAGAAATTGAATTCAGAATTTGGATTTCAAACAAGATTAATACAATGGGGGAAAAGTTGGAATTAGAAATTCGAGGAGCAATTCAAAAGTTGCTCAAGAATTTAAAGACAAAACCACCAAAGATTTTGACACATTGAAGCAAGAATTTGCAGCCCTCAAAGATCTGAAAAATACAGTAGAATCCCTCAGTAACAGAGTGGAGCAAGAAGCAAGAAAGGATTTCTGACATTGAAGACAAAGTTTTTGAACGCTCCCAAACTCCCAAAGAGGAAGAGAAATGGAGAGCAAAAACAGATCATTCATTCAGAGAGCACTGGGGTAATTCAAAGAAGGCTAATATCCACCTCATTGGAATTCTTGAAAGTGATAAAGTGGCTTTGCAGGGCACAGAGGCTCTTCTCCATGAAATTATGAAAGAGAATTTTCCAGACATGCCTAGAGATTCTGACATTCACATAGCGGACAGTTTCAGAACCCCAGCATGACTCAACCTGAATAAGACATCCCCCAGGCTCATCACAATTAACTTCACTAAAGTTAATATGACAGAGAAAATTCTGAAAGCAGCCAGACTTAAGAAAATCATAACCTACAAAGGGAAGAATATTAGAATGACTGCAGATCTCTCTGCTGAAACCTTTAAAGCCAGAAGAGGGTGGTCATCGACTTTTAATCTCCTAAAACAAAATAACTATTGACCTTGGATCCTGTATCCAGCTAAACTGAGTTTCATTTATGATGGAGAAATTAAATACTTTAATGACATTCATATGTTGAAGAAATTTGCCATAACCAAACCAGCTCTTCAGGATATTCTCAGACCTACCCTCCATAATGACCAGCCCAATCCTCTACCACAAAAGTAAATTCACTCAGAAACTTTTGATCAAACTCCAACTTCCACAGTGGCGAAAGGATTAAAAATGTACACTGGACTTTCGAAAAACTTGATAGCCAAAATTTTACCATACTTATCAATATTCTCCATTAATGTGAATGGCTTAAACTGTCCTCTAAAGAGGCACAGGTTGGCTGACTGGATACAGAAACTCAGGCCAGATATTTGCTGTATACAAGAAGCTCATACTACCTTAAAATATAAATATAGACTCAGGATGAAAGGATGGTCATCCATATTTCAGGCAAATGGAAATCAGAAAAAAAGCAGATGTTGCAATTCTATTTGCAGATACAATAGGCTTTAAACCAACAAAAGGAAGGATAAGAATGGTCACTTCACATTTGTTAAGGGTAATACTCAATACGATGAGATTTCAATTATTAATACCCTGTTTCCCCGAAAATAAGACAGTATCGTATTTTAAGGTGTGCTCCCAAAGATGTGCTATGTCTTATTTTCAGGGGACATCTTATCTTTCCTGTAAGTAGGTCTTAGTTTTGGGGAAACAGGGTATTTATGCACCCAACCAGAATGAGCCTCTATTTATAAGAGAAACTCTAACAGACACGAGCAACTTGATTTCCTCCAGCTCCATAATATTCAGAGATTTTAACACTCCTTTGGCAGTGTTGGATAGATACTCAAATAAGAAGCTGAGCAGGGCAGCGGCTGTGGCTCAGTCAGTAAGACACCGGCCCCATATACCGAGAGTGGCAGGTTCAAACCTGGCCCTGGCTGAACTGCAACCAAAAAATAGCTGGACATTGTGGTGGGCGCCTGTAGTCCCAGCTACTCGGGAGGCTGAGGCAGGAGAATCGCTTAAGCCCAGGAGTTGGAGGTTGCTGTGAGCTGTGTGATGCCATGGCACTCTACCGAGGGCCGTAAAGTGAGACTCTGTCTCTACAAAAAAAAAAAAAAGAAGAAGCTGAGCAAAGAAATTTTAGATTTAAAGCTAACCATCCAACATTTGGATTTAACAGACATCTACAGAACATTTCAACCCAACAAAACTGAATACACATACCTCTCATCAGCCCACGGAACATACTCCAAAATCGATCACATCTTAAGTCGTAAGTCTAACCTCAGTAAATTTAAAGGAATAGAAATTACTCCTTGCATCCTCTCAGATCACCATGGCATACAAGTTGAACTCAGTAACAACAGAAATCTGCATACACATACAAAAACATGGAAGTTTCAACCTTATGCTGAATGATACATGGGTCAGAGATGAGATTAAGAAGGAAATTGCCAAAATTTGGGAACAAAACAACAATGAAGACACGAATTATCAGAACATCTGGGATACCACAAAGGCAGTCCTAAGAGGGAAATTTATAGCACTGGAAGGGAAGGAGAGGAAGTTAACAACTTAATGGGACATTCAAGCAACTTGAAAAGGAAGAACATTCCAATCCCAAACCCAGTAGAAGAAAAATAACCAAAATTAGAGCAGAATTAAATAAAATTGAAAACAAAAGAATTATACAACAGATCAATAATTCAAAAAGTAGATTTTTCAAAAAGGTTAGATAAACCTTTGGCTAACCTAACCAGGAAAAAAAGGAGTAAAATCTCTAATTTCATCGATCAGAAATGACAGAGACGAAATAACAACAGAATGCTCAGAAATTCAAAAAAAAAATCCTTAATAAATATATATATATATATATATATATATTGGTTTTAACAATGGTTAATATTTTACTATATTTTCCAATATGTTTTGTTTTGGGTGAAGTATTTTAGAGTAAGTGACAGACAAATGACATTTTATTTGCCAATGCATCTGCATGCTTCTTTAAAAAAAAAAAATCACATTTCTTACAAAAGGCCAATGTTATTGCCATTTCTAACAAGATTTATAGTCATGACTCAATTTCATCTAATATCCTGTTTATATTCAAAATTCCCCAATTATCTCCAAAACATCTTATGCAAGTTCAAAGTAGGGTCTAATAAATAATCACACATTTCAATAATTGGATATTATGTCTCGAGTCTCTATCTTTTAATAGTTTTATTGATGTATAATTGATAAACAAAAAAACTGAAAAAAAAAAAAAAAAAGCCCAAACCAAAAAACTGTCTATGGGTATATGGCCCACTACCGGGGTAGAGAACACACCTACAAACTGGACTTTAACCTTACAAACATGAACTATGGGATCTAACAGTTTGCACTCCCACATTAATCTGAAATTAGAAAATCCTGCGCATGAGGAAAGTACACAGTCTGATGAGTTTTGATATACGTGTACCCTCACAAATTGATCACCACAATCAAAGTTATAAACATATCTATCATATCCAGAATTTTTCTCATGATCTCCTGCTCTTGCTGTGGTAAGAACACAGAACATGAGATTTACTTTCTTAAATATTTTTTAATATGAAATACAGTGTTGTTAATAGCCATCTCTAGAACTCGTCTTTCATCACTAAAACTTTGCACCATGGAACAATGCATCATTTCTTTCTCTACCACCTCCAGCAACAGCCTTATGCTTCCTATCTCCCAATTCCCTTTCCTTTTCTTGACATTGACTTGGTAGGGGTGGGGGAAGCAGGGCAGTTGTTCAGCAGAACATCCCATATTCTGGATGTTTCTTACTATTTCTTTGTAGTGTTATTTCTTCTGTTGCTTTGCCCTTCTAGGTTTTCTGTAAATTAGAAGTTATTTGAAGGCTCTATTAGGTTCTGATTCAGCATTTTGTACAAATACTTCACAGTGCATTTCACCCGGGGTCACATCATGGCAGACTGTCCCCCTTTTAGGGATGGTGAGCAAGCTTAGGGGGCAGCAGCCTGCCTTTTCCATCATATAAACAGACTTTCCTTCTGTGACCAGGAAGTAATCTGTGGGGGAGGCAGCCTGTGAATATCTGCATTTACTTCAGCATCTCTCTCTTTTTTTTTTTTATTGTTAAATCATAGCTGTGTACATTAGTGCAATCAAGGGGTACAATGTGCTGGTTTCATATACAATCTGAAATATTCTCATCAAGCTGTTCAACATAGTCTTCATGGCATTTTCTTAGTTATTGTATGTAGACATTTGTATTCTGTATTTATTAAGTTTCACCTGTACCCATTCTAAGATGCACCGTAGGTGTGGCCCAACCCATTACCCTTCCTCCACCCTAACCTCCCCACTCCCTTCCCCTTCCTTGGCCCTTTCCTCATAGTCTTGTGCTGTAGTTGGGTTATAGCCTTCATGTGAAAGCTATAATTTAGCTTCATAGTAGGGCTGAGTACATTGGATACTTTTTCTTCCATTCCTGAGATACTTTGCTAAGAAGAATATGTTCCAGTTCCATCCATGTAAGCATGAAAAAAGTAAAGTCTCCATCTTTCTATAAGGCTGCATAATATTCCATGGTATACATGTACCACAATTTGCTAGTCCATTCGTGGGTCGATGGGCATTTGGGCTTCTTCTATGACTTAGCAATTGTGAATTGGGCTATAATAAACATTCTGGTACAGATGTCTTTGTTATATTGTGATTTTTGGTCTTCTGGGTATAAACCTAGTTAAAGGAATTATAGGATTGAATGGCAGGTCTATTTTTAGATCTCTAAGTATTCTCCAAACATCCTTCCAGAAGGAACATATTAGTGTGCATTCCCACCAGCGGTGTACAAGTGCGCCCTTTCCTCCACATCCACACCAACATCTCTGGTTTGGGGATTTTGTTATGTGGACTACTCTTACTGGGGTTAGGTGATATCTCAAAGTTGTTTTGATTTGCATTTCTCTGATGATTAAGGATGATGAGCTTTTTCTCATGTATCTGTAGATCGTGTGTCTGTCTTCTTTAGAGAATTTTCTCTTCAAGTGCTTTGCCCACCCTGAGATGGGATCACTTGTTCTTTTCTTGCTAATACGTTTGAGTTCTCTGTGGATTCTGGTTATTAAACCTTTATAGGAGGTATAACCTGCAAATATTTTCTCCCATTCTGAGGGCTGTCTGCTTGCTTTACTTACTATGTTCTTGGCTGTGCAGAAGCTTTTTAGTTTGATCGGGTCCCAGTGATATATTTTTGATACTGCTTCAAATGCCTGGGGAGTCCTCCTCATAAAATATTCACCGAGGCCTATTCCATCAAGAGTTTTCCCTGCACTTTCTTCAAGTATTTTTATAGTTTAATGCCCTAAGTTTAAATCTTTTATCCAGTGAGAGTCTATCTTAGTTAATGGTGAAAGGTGTGGATCCCAGTTTCAGTCTTTTCCCCACTGAATGTTTTTAATTGGCTTGTCAAAGATCAAATAACGGTAAGTAGCTGGATTCATCTCTTGGTTCTCTATTCTGTTCCAGACATCTACTTCTCTATTTTTGTGCCTGTACCATGCTGTTTTGATCACTATGGATTTATAGTACAGTCTCAGGTCTGGTAGCGTGATTCCTCCTGCTGTGTTTTTATTGCTGAGTAATGTTTTGGCTATTCGAGGTTTTTTCTGATTCCATATAAAAGGAAGTATTACTTTTCAAGATCTTTAAAATATGACAATGGAGCTTTGATAGGAATTGCATTAAAATTATATATTGCTTTGGGTAGTATAGACATTTTTTTTTTTTTTTTTTTTGTAGAGACAGAGTCTCACTTTCTGGCCCTCGGTAGAGTGCCATGGCATCACACAGCTCACAGCAACCTTCAACTCCTGGGCTTAAGCGATTCTCTTGCCTCAGCCTCCCGAGTAGCTGGGACTACAGGCGCCTGCCACAACGCCCAGCTATTTTTTGGTTGCAGTTCAGCTGGGGCCGGGTTTGAACCCGCCACCCTCGGTATATGGGGCCGGCACCTTACCGACTGAGCCACAGGCACCGCCCCCTAGTATAGACATTTTAATGATGTTGATTCTTCCCAGCCATGGGCATGGTATGCTTATCCATTTGTTAACATTTTTAGCTATTTCTTTTCTCATAGTTTCATAGCTCTCTTTGTAGAGATCTTTCACGTCCTTCGTTAGGTATACTCCCAAATATTTCATCTTTTTTGGCACTACTGTGAAAGGAATAGAGTCCTTGAATGTTTTTTCGGCTTGGTTATTGTTGGTATATATAACGGCTACAGATTTAAGGGTGTTTATTTTGTAGCCTGAGATATTGCTGTATTCCTTGATCACTTCTAAAAGTTTTGTAGTAGAATCCCTAGTGTTTTCCAGATATATGATCATGTCATCTGCGAAGAGTGAAAGTTTGATCTCTTCTGACCCTATGTGGATACCCTTGATCGTCTTTTCTTTTCTAATTGCAATGGCTAAAACTTCCATTACAATGTTAAAGATCAATGGAGACAATGGGCAAACTTGCCTGGTTCCTGATCTAAGTGGAAATGATTTCCATTTAACTCCATTCAATACGATATTGGCTGTGGGTTTGCTGTAGATGGCCTCTATTAGTTTAAGAAATGTCCCTTCTATACCCATTTTCTTAAGTGTTCTGATCATGAAGTTATGCTGGATATTATCAAAAGCTTTTTCTGCATCAATTGAGAGACTCATATGGTCTTTATTTTTTAGTTTGTTTATGTGCTGAATTACATTTATAGATTTACGTATATTGAACCAGCCTTGAGACCCTAGGATAAATCCCAGTTGGTCATGGTGTATAATTTTTTTGATGTGTAGTTGGATTCTATTCATTAGGATTGTATTGAATATTTTTGCATCAATATTCATTAGTGATATTGCTCTATAATTTTTTTTACTTGTTGGGTATTTCCCTGGTTTGGGGATCAAGGTGATGTTTGCTTCGTAGAAATATGTTCAGTATTATTCCTTCTTTTTATATATTTTGGATGAGGTTTAGTAATATGGGTACTAATTCTTCTTTAAAGGTTTGGTAAATTCTGACGTAAAGCTATCTGGTCCTAGGCTTTTCTTTTTAGGGAGATTTTGTACAGTTGATGCTATTTCAAAACTTGATATAGACCTGTTCAACATTTCCACTTCATTCTGGCTAAGTCTTGCTAGGTGGCATACTTCCAGGTATTGGTTGATTTCTTTCAGATTTTCATGTTTCTGAGAGTAGAGTTTCTTGTAGTATTCGTTAAGGATTTTTTGAATTTCTGAGGCGTCTGTTATTATTTCATCGTTACCATTTCTCATTGATAAAATTAGGGATTTTACTCTTTTTTTCCTGATTAGGTTGGCCAAAGGTTTATCTATTTTATTGATCTTTTCAAAAAAGCAACTTTTGGATTTATTGATCTGTTGTATAATTCTTTTGTTTTCAATTTTATTTAATTCTACTGATTTTGGTTATTTCTTTTCTTCTTCTGGGTTTGGGGTTGGAATGTTCTTTGTTCTCCAGTTGCTTGAGATGTCCCATTAAGTTATTAACTTCCTCTTTTTCCATTTTCTTGAGCAAGGCTTGCAGTGCTATTATTTTCCCTCCTAGGACTGCCTTTGCAGTACCAGAGGTTCTGATAATTCATGTCTTCATTGTTGTTTTGTTCCAAAACTTTGGTGATTTCCTTCATAATCTCGTCTATAACCCATCTATCCTTCAGCATAAGGTTGTTTAGCTTCCATGATTTGTATGGGTATGCAGGTTCCTGTTGTTATTGAGTTCAATTTTTGTTCCATGATGGTCTGAGAATATGCAAGGAATAATTTCTATTTTTTAAAATTTTCTGAGATTAGATTTGTGGCCTAGGATGTGGTCAATTTTAGAGTATGTTCCATGAGCTGATGAGAAGAATGTGTATTCAGTTTTGTTGGGATGAAATGTTCTGTGGATGTCTGTTAAGCCTAGATGTTGAATGGTTAAGTTTAAATCTAAGATTTCTTTGCTTAGCTTCTTTTTGGAGGATCTATCCAGCACTGCTAAAGGGGTGTTAAAATCTCCAACTACTATGGAACTGGAGGAAATCAAGTTGCTCATGTCTGTGTAGAGTTTCTCTTATAAATTGAGGTGCATTCTGGTTGGGTGCATAAATATTAATAATTGAAATCTCATCATATTGAATATTACCTTTAACAAATATGAAGTGTCCATCCTTATCCTTCCTTATTTTGGTTGGTTTAAAGCCTATTGCATCTGTGAATAGGATTGCAATGCCTGCTTTTTTCTGCTTTCCATTTGCCTGGAGTATAGATGACCATCCCTTACCTTGAGTTTATATTTGTTTTTTAATGTAAGATGTAAGATGAGATTCTTGTATGCAGCTGTTGTCGCGCAGCTCTTATGGTGATCCAGGCAGGAGCCAATCGCAGTCACGGTGCAGCTCTTATGAAGGTCTGTGCCTACTTCAGCAACTCTTAATGCTCATTATCTCACACGTGGGTAGCTCCTGTTCAGTTCCCTCCCAAAACACACTGCAGGCTATGTCCTCAAACACCTGGGTAGCCAGGTATCAGTGGAGAATGGAGACTGACCAGGAATCAACAGAGAATGAAGACTGACTAGAAATCAGCTCACTACCACACAGTTGCAGAAGACACCAAGGGGCTGTTTTTTAGTGTGGGTCAGGAGTATGAGGTATCCTTAGGGTCAGGGTGTGGGTGAAGTATTTCTCCTTATACCAACTGCAATCCAATTCACTCAGAACACTGTTCACAGCTTAACCCAACAACATGGCACTCAGGGCCTTCTTGTAAAAGAAGTTCACTGAAGACAAGGCTAAAACCTTCCCAACCCCAATTACTCCCCCCATGTCCTTATAAGAGTTGGCACTTCCATCTAGCAGAAAGTAGTTCTAAGAAAATCCTGCATCCCTATTCCTTAAAATGTAGGGCATTGAGGGAATGGAATTCTCATCCTCAATGAATATTACAAGAAACTTTATTCTCAGAAATATGAAAATCTGAAGAAAATTGACCAAAACTTGGAAGCATGTCACCTTCCAAGACTTAGCCAGAATCAAGTGGAAATGTTGAACAGGCCTATATCAAGTTCTGAAATAGCATCAATCATACAAAATCTCCCTAAAAAGAAAAGCCCAGGACCAGATGGCTTAACATCAGAATTCTACCAAACCTTAAAAGAAGAACTAGTATCTATATTACTCAACCTCTTCCAAAATATAGAAAAAGAAGGAATACTACTCAACAAGTTTCATGAAGCAAACATCACACTCAACCCCAAACAAGGAAAAGACCCAACAAGAAAAGTATAGACCAATATCACTAATGAATATAGATGCAAAAATATTCAACAAGATCCTAACAAATAGAATCCAGCAGCACATCAAACAAATTATACATCATGACCAAGTCGGTTTTATCCCAGGATCTCAAGGCTGGTTCAACATACGTAAATCTATAAATATAATTCAGCACATAAACAAGTTAAAAAACAAAGCCTATATAATTCTCTCAATTGATGCAGAAAAAGCTTTTGATAATATCCAGAATAGCTTCATGATCAGAACACTAAAGAAAATTGATACAGAAAGGACATTTCTTAAACTGATACCAGTCATCTACAGCAAACCCACAGCCAATGTTGTATTGAATGGAGTGAAATTGAAATCATTTCCACTCAGATCAGGAACCAGGAAAGGTTGAACGTTGTCTCCCTTGCTCTTTAACATTGTAATGGAAGTTTTAGCCATCGCAATTAGCGAAGAAAAGGTGATCAAGGGTATCCATATAGGGTCAGAAGAATCACACTTTCGCTGTTCACAGATGATATGATTGTATATCTGGAAAACACCAGGGATTCTACTACAAAACTCTTCGAAGTGATCAAGGAATACAGCAGTATCTCAGGTTACAAAATCAACATTCAGAAATCGGTAGCCTTCATATATACCAACAATAGTCAAGCTGAAAAACAGTCAAGGACTCTACTCCATTCACAGTAGTGCCAAAGAAGATGAAATATTTGGGAGTTTATCTAACAAAGGATGTGAGAGATCTCTATAAACACAACTATGAAACTTTAAGAAAAGAAATAGCTAAAAATGTTAACAAATGGAAAAACATACCATGCTCATGGCTGGGAAGAATCAACATTATTAAAATGTCCATATTACCCAAAGCAATATACAATTTTAATGCAATCCCTATTAAAGCTCCTGTCATACTTTAAAGATCTTGAAAAAATAATACTTCATTTTATATAAAATCAGAAAAAACCTCAAGTAGCCAAGACATTCCTCAGAAATAAAAACAAAGCAAGAGGAATCATGCTACCAGACCTCAGACTATACTATAAATCAATAGTGATCAAAACAGCATGGTAATGGCACAAAAACAGAGAGGTAGATGTATGGAACAGAATAGAGAACCAAGAGATGAACCCACCCACTTACAATTATTTGACCTTTGACAAGCCAGTTAAAAACATTCAGTGGGGAAAAGATTTCCTATTTAAGAAATGGTGCTGGGTGAACTGCCTGGCAACCTGTAGAAGACTGAAACTGGACCCACATCTTTCACCATTAACTAAGATAGACTGTCACTGGATTAAAGATTTAAACTTAAGAAATGAAACTATAAAAATACTAGAAGAAAGTGCAAGGAAAAGTCTTGAAGAAATGAGTCTGGGAGAATATTTTATGAGGAGGACCCCCCCGGGCAATTGAAGCAGCTTCAAAAATACACTACTGGGACCTGATCAAGCTAAAAACCTTTTGCACAGCCAAGAACACAGTAAATAAAGCAAGCAAACAGCCCTCAGAATGGGAGAAGATATTTGCAGGTTATGTCTCTGACAAAGGTTTAATAACCAGAATCCACAGAGAACTAAAATGTATAAGCAAAAAAAGAACAAGTGATCCCATCTCAGGCTGGGCAAGGGACTTGAAGAGAAACTTCTCTGAAGGAGATAGTCGCCCGGCCTACAGACATATGAAAAAATGTTCATCGTCCTTAATCATCAGAGAAATGCAAATCAAGACTACTTTGAGATATCATCTAACTCCAGTAAGATTAGCCCATATCACAAAATTCCAAGACCAGAGATGTTGGCGTGGATGTGGAGAAAAGGGAATACTTCTACACTGCCAGTGGGAATGCAAATTAATACATTCCTTTTGGAAAGATGTTTGGAGAACACTTAGAGATCTAAAAATAGATCTGCCATTCAATCCTATAATTCCTATACTAGATTTATACCCAGAAGACCAAAAATCACATTATAACAAAGATATTTGTACCAGAATGTTTATTGCAGCCCAATTCATAATTGCTAAGTCATGGAAAATGCCCAAGTGCCCATCTATCCATGAAAGGATAAGCAAATAGTGGTACATGTATATCATGGAATATTACGCAGCCTTAAAGAAAGATGGAGACTTTACCTCTTTTGTGTTTACTTGAACATATTCTTCTTAGTAAAGTATCTCAAGAATGGAAGAAAAAGTATCCAATGTACTCAGCCCTACTATGAAACTAATTTATGGCTTTCATATGAAAGCTATAACCCAGTTGTAACCTAAGACTATGGGGAAGGGGGGAGGGAGAGGATGGGCAGATGGAGGGTGATTGGTGGGATTACACCTACAGTGCCTCTAACAAGGGTACATGTGAAACTTACTAAATGTTGAATATAAATGTCTTAACACAATAACTAAGAAAATGCCAGGAAGGGTATGTTAACCAGTGTGATGAAAGTATGTCAAATGGTCTATAAAACCAGTGTATGGTGCCCCATGATCGCATTAATGTACTCAGCTATGATTTATTTTAAAAAAAAAAGAGTAATATTAAGAGTGCATTTTATGAACATGAGCAATACCAAAAACTAAAGATGACGGGAGAGGACAGAGCCTTCCTTTCTGTGGAAGGTTTTGCTAAAACCTAGCTAGTGATGCCAGAAACCAACTATATCCACTAGAGGTCAGTGGAAGAGCACTTTTGCATCTGTGCTGTCTAAACATTGGCCTCTAAAATGTGGAAATATTGACCTCTGGAAGAGCTGCACCGGGACCCGCCATCGGCACCCTCCCATCTCTGGAAGTGCTGCATCAGGACCGTGATCAGCACCCTCCTGCACCTCCGTAAGAGCTGCACCCGCCCAGCCCCAGTAAGAGCTGCACCTAGACCCATTACCCCGCCCACCGGTCCTCCCCATGCACTGACCAGGAACTCTGGGAGCTGCATTCTCCCTCCTGTACCCTCCCTGCCACCAGACTGCCCGTTCATCTGGCCAGGGACTCTGGTAGCCACTTGCCCTCCAGAGCCCTCCCTGCCTCTGCCTGGAGCCCTTCTCCTGGACAGAGACTGCTGGAGCCTTGGGCCATCTGTGCCCAAGTCACTGGGTGCCAGGCACTCCCAGAACTGTGTGCACCAACCCCCGCACTGTTGCTGAATCTGGGTGTGTCACACTCCGGAGCTGTTCCCACAACCAGAACTCCCTGGCTGGGGCAGCCCTAGAAGAGCTACACAGGGTCACTCCCTACAAAGATCCAGCAACAATAGAGTGATCCCCCTGGTGTCTAATCTCGGAGAGACACCACCCCAACTCTGAGGACAGCCAGAGGCAACAGTGAAAAACAATCATGAGATGAAATCAAAGGAAAATCTCTGGCAATATGAATAATCAAAGTAGATCAACTCCCCCAAGGAACAATGGGGTAGACACAACAAACAAATAGATCCCATGCACAAACAAATAGCTGAGATGTCAGAAATGTAATTCAAATAAGCAAATAAGATCAAATTAGAATTCCAAGCAGTAACCCAAAACATATCTCAAGAATTCAATGAATTCAAAGACCAAATGACCAAAGATTTTCACACATTGAGACAAGAAGTTGCAGCCCTCAAAGATCTGAGAAACACAGTAGAATCCCTCAGTAACAGAATGGAGCAAGCAGAAGAAAGGATTTATGACATTGAAGACAAAGCTTTCGAATGCTCCCAAACTCTCAAAGAGGAAGAGAAATGGAGGGCAAAAACAGATCACACTCTCAGAGAGCTCTGGGATAATTAGAAGAAAACCAATATTCGTCTTATAGGGATCCCCAAAAGTGATGAAGTGGCTTCACAAGGCACAGAGTCTCTTCTCCATGAGACTATGAAGGAGAACTTTCCATACATGCCAAGAGATTCTGAAATTCAGATAGCAGACTGTTTCAGACTCCAGCACGACTCAACCTGAATAAGACATCCCCCAGACACATCATAATCAATTTCACTAAAGTTAATATGAAGGAGAAAATTCTGAAAGCAGCCAGACAAAAGAAAACCATCACCTAAAAGGGGAAGAATATTAGAATAACTGCAAATCTCTCTGCTAAAACCTTTCAAGCTAGAAGAGGATGGTCATTGACTTTTAATCTCCTAAAACAAAATAACTTTCAACCCAGGATCCTGTACCCAGCTAAACTGAGTTTCATTTATGATGGAGAAATTAAATATTTTAATGACATTCACATGTTGAAGAAATTTGCTACAACTAAACCACCTCTCTAGGATATTCTCAGACCTATTCTCCAAAAAGACCAGCATAATCATCCACCACAAAAGTGAACCCACCCAGAAAATTTAGATCAAATTCCAACTTCCACAGTAGCAAAAGAATTAAAAATGTCCACCGGATTCTCTAAAGGCTTATCAATATTCTCAATTAATGTGAATGGTTTAAATTGTCCTCTAAAAAGGCACAGGTTGGCTGACTGGATACAAAAACTCAAGCCAGATATCTGCTGCATACAAGAATCTCATCCTACCTTAAAAGACAAATATAGACTCAAGGTGAAGGGATGGTCATCTATACTCCAGGCAAATGGAAAGCAGAAAAAAGCAGGCATTGCAATCCTAATACCATATGCACGTGAGGAACCACAAGAATGATTTCCCAAAGTCACAGCAATAGTGGATTTTTTTTTTTTTTTTTTGTGGCTTTTGGCTGGGGCTAGGTTTGAACCCGCCACCTCCAGCATATGGGACCAGCACCCTACTCCTTGAGCCACAGGCACCGCCCAGGCATTGCAATCCTATTTGCAGATGCAATAGGCTTTAAACCAACCAAAATAAGGAAGGATAAGGATGGACAGTTCATATTTGTTAAAGGTAATATTCAATATGATAAGATTTCAATTATCAATATTTATGCAACCAACCAGAATGCACCTCAATTTATAAGAGAAACTCTAACAGACATGAGCAACTTGATTTCCTCCAGTTCCATCGTAGTTGGAGATTTTAACACCCCTTTAGCAGTGCTGGATAGATCCTCCAAAAAGAAGCTAAGCAAAGAAATCTTAAATTTAAACCTAACCATTCAACATCTGGACTTAACAGACATCTACAGAACATTTCACCCCAACAAAACTGAATATATATTCTTCTCATCAGCCCACGGAACATACTCCAAAATCAACCACATCCTAGGCCACAAATCTAACCAGAAAATTTAAAGAATAGAAATTATTCCTTGCATCTTCTCAAACCATTGTGCAATAAAAGTTAAACTCAATAACATCATACCCATACAAGAACTTGGAAGCTAAATAACCTTAGGCTGAAGGATAGATGGGTTATAGATAAGATTAAGAAGGAAATCACCAAATTTTTGGAACAAAACAACAATGAAGACATGAATTATCAGAATCTCTGGTACTGCAAAGGCAGTCCTAAGAGGGAAATTTATAGCACTGCAAGCCTTCCTCAAGAAAACGGAAAGAGAGGAAGTTAACAACTTAATGGGACATCTCAAGCAACTGGAGAATGAAGAACATTCCAACCCCAAACCCAGCAGAAGTAAAGAAATAACCAAAATCATAGCAGAATTAAATGTGATTGAAAACAAAAGAATTATACAACAGATCGATATATCCAAAAGTTGGTTTTTTGAAAAGGTCAATAAAATAGATAAACCTTTGGCCAACCTAACCAGAAAAAAAAAAAGAGTAAAATCTCTAATTTTGTCAATCAGAAATGGTGAAGATAAAATAACAACAGACCCCTCAGAAATTCAAACAATCCTTAACGAATAATACAAGAAACTCTACTCTCAGAAATATGAAAATCTGAAAGAAATCAATAAATACTTGTAAGTACACCACCTACCAAGACTTAGCCAGAACAAAGTGGAAATGTTGAACAGGCCCATATCAAGTTCTGAAATAGCATCAACTATACAAAATCTCCCTAAAAAGAAAAGCCCAGGACCACATGGCTTTACATCAGAATTTTACCAAACCTTTAAAGAAGAACTAGTACCTATATTACTATACCTCTTCCAAAATATAGAAAAAGAAGGAACTCTACCCAACACATTCTACGAAGCAAACATCGCCTTGATCCCTAAACCAGGGAAAGACCCATCAAGAAAAGAAAATTATAGACCAATATCAATATCAATATCACTAATGAATATTGATGCAATAATACTCAATAAGATCCTAACAAACAGAATCCAACGACACATCAAAAAAATTATACACCATGACCAAGTGGGATTTATCCTAGGGTCTCAAGGCTGGTTCAATATACGTAAATCTATAAATGTAATTCAGCACATAAACAAACTAAAAAATAAAGACCATATGATTCTCTCAATTGATGGAGAAAAAGCTTTTGATAATATCCAGCATCACTTCATGATCAGAACACTTAAGAAAATGAGTATAGAAGGGACATTCCTTAAACTAATAGAGGCCATCTACAGCAAACCCACAGCCAATATCGTATTGAATGGAGTTAAATGGAAATCATTTCCACTTAGATCAGGAACCAGGCAAGTTTGCCCATTGTCTCCATTGATCTTTAACATTGTAATGGAAGTTTTAGCCATTGCAATTAGAAAAGAAAAGACGATCAAGGGTATCCACATAGGGTCAGAAGAGATCAAACTTTCACTCTTCACAGATGACATTATCATATATCTGGAAAACACTAGGGATTCTACTACAAAACTTTTAGAAGTGATCAAGGAATACAGCAATATCTCAAGATACAAAATCAACACCCATAAATCTGTAGCCTTTATATATACCAAAAATAACCAAGCCGAAAAAACAGTCAAGGACTCTGTTCCTTTCACAGTAGTGCTAAAGAAGATGAAATATTTGGGAGTTTATCTAACAAAGGACGTGAAAGATCTCTATAAAGAAAACTATGAACCTTTAAGAAAAGAAATAGCTGAAGATGTTAACAAATGGATAAACATACCATGCCCATGCCTGGGAAGAATCAACATCATTAAAATGTCTATACTACCCAAAGCAATATACAATTTCTTTTTTTTTGTAGAGACAGAGTCTCTCTGTACCACCCTCGGGTAGAGGCCGTGGCATCACACGGCTCACAGCAACCTCTAACTCTTGGGCTTATGAGATTCTCTTGCCTCAGCCTCCCAAGCAGCTGGGACTACAGGCGCCCACCACAACGCCCGGCTATTTTTTGTTGTTGTTGTTGCAGTTTGGCCGGGGCTGGGTTTGAACCCGCCACCCTTGGCATATGGGGCCGGTGCCCTACTCACTGAGCCACAGGTGCTGCCCAGCAATATACAATTTTAATGCAATCCTTATTAAAGCTCCAGTGTCATACTTTAAAGATCTTGAAAAAATAATACTTCGTTTTATATGGAATCAGAAAAAACCTCGAATAGCCAAAACATTACTCAGAAATAAAAACAAAGCAGGAGGAATCATGCTAGCAGACCTGAGACTGTACTATAAATTGATAGTGATCAAAACAGCATGGTATTGGCACAAAAACAGAGAAGTAGATGTCTGGAACAGAATAGAGAACCAAGAGATGAATCCAGCTACTTACCGTTATTTGATCTTTGACAAGCCAATTAAAAACATTCAGTGGGGAAAAGATTCCCTATTTAACAAATGGTGCTGGGTGAACTGGCTGGTGATCTATAAAAGACTGAAACTGGATCCACACCTTTCACCATTAACTAAGATAGACTCTCACTGGATAAAAAATTTAAACTTAAGACATGAAACTGTAAAAATACTTGAAGAACGTGCAGGGAAAACTCTTGAAGGAATCAGCCTGGGTGAATATTTTATGAGGAGGACTCCCCAGGCAATTGAAGTAGTATCAAAAATACATTACTGAGACCTGATCAAACTAAAAAGTTTCTGCACAGCTAAGAACATAGTAAGTAAAGCAAGCAGACAGCCCTCAGAATGGGAGAAAATATTTGCAGGTTATACCTCCTATAAAGGTTTAATAACCAGAATCCACGGAGATGTCAAATGTATTAGCAAGAAAAAAACAAGTGATCCCATCTCAGGGTGGGCCAGGGACTTGAATAGAAACTTCTCTAAAGAAGGCAGATGCATGATCTACAGACACATTAAAGAAAGTTAATCATACTTAATCATCAGAGAAATGCAAATCAAAACTACTTTGGGATATCACCTAACCCCAGTAAGAGTAGCCCACATAACAAAATCCCAAAACCAGAGATGTTGGTGTGGATGTGGAGAAAAGGGCATACTGCTACACTGCTGGTGGGAATGCACACTAATACGTTCCTTTTGGAAGTATTTTTGGAGAATACTTAGAGATCTAAAAATAGACCTGCCATTCGATCCTATAATTCCTTTACTAGGTATATACGCAGAAGACCAAAAATCACAATGTAACAAAGACATCTGTACCAGAATGTTTATTGTAGCCCAATTCATAATTGCTAAGTCATAGAAGAAGCCCAAATGCCCATCGACCCACAAGTGGGCTAGCAAATTGTGGTATATGTATACCATGGAATATTATGCAGCCTTAAAGAAAGATGGAGACTTTACGTCTTTCATGTTTACATGGATGGAACTGGAACATATTCTTCTTAGCAAAGTATCTCAGGAATGGAAGAAAAAGTATCAAATGTACTCAGCTCTACTATGAAGCTAAATTATAGCTTTCACACGAAGGCTATAACCCAACTATAGCCCAAGACTATGAGGAAAGGGCCAAGGGAGGGGAAGGGAGGGGGGAGGTTTTGGTGGAGGGTGGGTAATGGGTGGGGCCACATCTACGGTGCATCCTAATGTACACAGCTATGATTTAACAATAAAAATAAATAAAAAAAAAGAAAGATGGAGACTTTATCTCTTTCATGCTTACATGAATGGAGCTGGAACATATTCTTCTTAGCAAAGTATCTCAAGAATGGAAGAAAAAGTATCCAATGTACTCAGCCCTACTATGAAGCTAATTTATAGCTTTCATATGAAGGCTATAACCCAACCATAGCACAAGAATATGGGGAAACGGCCAATGGAGGGGGAAGGGAAGAGGGAAGTCAGGGTGGAGGGAGGGTAATGGGTGGGGCCACACCTACGGTGCATCTTAGAATGGGTACAAGCAAAACCTACTAAATGCAGAATACAAATGTCTACATACAATAACCAAGAAAATGCCATGAAGGCTACGTTGAACAGTTTGATGAGAATATTTCAGGTTGTATATGAAACCAGCAGATTGTACCCCTTGATTGCACAAATGTACACAGCTATGATTTAACAATAAAATAAATAAATAAATAAATAAATAATTTTTTTAAAAAATGTGGAAATATTCATGATGTAAGGTAACACAAATAAAACTGGCTCAAGAAGGTGGCTTATAAAGGAGATTTTGACTAGGAATAGGAAGGCATTCTGGGAAAGAGTAGAGGAAATGAATGGTAAATAAAGCTTGTCTTGTTATACAGGTAAGTCTTTAGGGGGGTAAGGGTTGTTTCTGGGAATAGCTCTCTTCCTGGTATGGAGACACCTTTTATAATGGGAACTGCCTTTATTAAATGTAAATATAATTTACAGAAGGGAAATTTTATATTTTTAAGCAGTTAGGGAGAGGTACAGAATTTTCTTGCATCTGCTGGTTCTCGTTGCCTTTAACTCAAAATAATCCTTATGACAAAGTGGCATATTGGGGGTGTCATGTCCTAGCAACTTTAAATTACAAAATCAATATTAGGATTGAAAAAGCAGCAACATCAACCCCAGAAACCAGGAATTGGAAACCTTCTCTAAAAGCAACAAAGCTATTGTCTTGTGCAGGTTGGGGGAAGAAGGACAAATTGCCACATTCTAGATCGTCCTGCTCAGAGAAATCACTGGAAGGCATAGAGTGACAGTGTGGGACATCAGTATCAGAAAAGCTAAGAAGGGAGGGAGGCTGGTATGAAAATAGGGTGCCAGGGAGCATGGAGACCCAGGGATAGAGTCTACTCCTGGGTGGATGGTGTTCGGTTTGAGGGTGGGCCTCTTCCCCCACACAGAGGAAGAAGAGGAAGATGTGAGGGAGCAGGGCACCCATTGGTTTGTTGGGCACTTAACATGGCAGCCCTATGGTGGAGAGATGGAGGGAGTACCATCTGTCCTGCGATCTCTTTAGGGACAGAGCTGCCAACTGTGGCCAAGTACTCCCTATGCAGAATACAGGTGGGTCCAAGATTAGTGGGGGCAGCAGGTTGAGTTGTAATGAGATCTCTCTTCAAGTTGCAGACTGCTGATTCCTTGTTTTATCTTAATATGGCAGATAGCAGAGACAAGCAAGGTCTCTCATAACTCTTATGAGGTCACTTATCCCGTTTGTGAGGGCCATGCCCTTATGATCCAATTGCCTTCCGAACGTTCTACCTCCTAATACAGTTTTATTAGGGGTTAGGGTTTCAACATGTGAACTCTGGGGAGACATAAACACGCAGTCTACAACAAAACTCCAAGCCAACATTGATAGGTTGGTTGGAGGAATTCCAAAAACAGAGCACACATAGGCCACTCCATTTTGAGCATGAGGCACCCCATCTTGCCTCTTCAGTGGACCTCTGCTGAAACCACCCCTTCTGGGACGCAGCTATGAGAATAAGAAATGAGAGGACACAATGGCTCCTGGACAGGCTAACCCACAAATGAATAGAACAGTCTCAGTGACAAGCCAGCTGGAAGTGAATCTGGCACAAGTCGCTAGTACACCAAAGTAACACCCTCCTCCTCCTGGCCTACATTTTAAAACCTTTAAAAGTGAAGCACTCTTGCTTTGGGGGGCTGATGCCGCTAGCGTCTCAGCATGCCTTCACTAAGGGCCAAATTAACTTTAGCTATTGCATTATATCGGGCTTTGTGACTTGATTGAGTTGACGGCTTTCTTACATTTTGAAGGCCCATATGGAGAAGGGGATCAAAGAGGTTTTCCCTTATGAGTTCCCAGCTCTCCTCTTTTTCAGCAGTGAATTGATTCTGGACACTTGGATCACCCCATTTCTCTGTTTCACCCCCATTGCATCCACATCAGCTCCCTATTCTGATTTTGGGTGAGTGTTTCCCTTCCAGACTTTTCTGACTGGGTTCTCTTGTTGATCCTATCTGCTAAATTGCCCAGAGAGATTCACCAAAAATCCATCATTGGTCAAGAGGTGCCCCAAAGCCAGGTGTCTGGCTTTGACTGATTTGGCATCATAGGGATGCCTGACTTGTGAGCCAGTTGCCATTCTGCACAAACAGGAAAGTCAGGGTTGCCCATCTATTTCCTCCTCTGCTTCTGTTACATCTCCCTGGGTCACCCTCATGGGCAATGTCCTATCTTCTATTCCAAGGACTATCCTTCTGGGATGTCTTCTTAAAACTCTTAAGACTCTAAGTCTTTCTCTAGACATCCACCCCAAGCAGCTTGTTTTCTACTGTAATACTGGTTGGCCACGATATAAATTAGGCAATCAGTCACAATGGCCAGAGAATGGGACAGTTGACTTTGACATTCTTAGTGACCTTGGCAATTTTTGTCAGTGAAACAGAAAGTAGTCTGAGGTCCCTACATCCAAGCCTTTTTTACACGCATGTCACAACCATCCCTGTGATCCTTGCTCCCTATCTCAAGGTCTCTAATAATTTTATACCCCAAAGCCATCCAACACATCTGACCCATTTGACCCCAACTGTTTTGATCCCGCCAATCATAGGCCACCTATCCCTCTTCATCCTCCTTCTCCCTCAGCTCCTCCTTCTCCATATGATCCTCCATCTTCCACAAAAACTCCCCTTGAAGCTACCCACTCTCCTGACCTCTCTCCCTCACAGATTTGAACACCAGCAAATCTTCCTCCCCAGCTCCTGTCCTCCCACTTTGGGAAGTGAGTGGGATGGAGGGAATAGTCAGTCCAGTCCATGTTCCCTTGTCTCTGTCTGACTTGTCATATATTCACAAGAGATTTAACACCATTTCCTTAGATCCTACTTCCTACATCAAGGAATTTCAAATACCTGACCCAATCTGATCAATTAATTTGGTAAGACATCTACATTATTCTTTCTTCCACCCTATCTGCAGAAGAGAAAAACCAGGTCTAGCAATATGCTGCATCCCATACAGACAATGAACATAGGCCAACCCCACCTGAGCCAGCTGGGCCACCTGCAGTCCCCAGAAAAGATCCTAATTGGGATTTCAGGCATGACCAGGTATAAGGTAGAAAAAATTGGGACTGTGTGGTTGTCTGCCTTATAGATGGGTTAAGAAAAGCAGCTCAACGCCAGGCACAGTAGCTCGGGTAGCTGGGTGTTGTGGCGGGCGCCTGTGGTCCCAACTACTTGGGAGGCTCAGGCAAGAGACTCACTTAAGCCCAAGAGTTGGAGGTTGCTGTGAGCTGTGATGCTACGGCACTCTACCCAGGGAAACAGCTTGAGGCTCTGTCTCAAAAAAAAAAAAAAAAAAGAGTTTGAGACCAGCTTGAGCAAAAGCAAGACTCTGTCTCTACTAAAACTCTACTAAAACTAGAAAAATTGAGGCCAGAGGATTGCTTGAGCCCAAGTTGGAGGTTGCTGTGAGCTATGACAACATGGCACTCTACCCAGGGCAAAAGCTTGAGACTCTGTCTCAAAAAAACAAAAAGAAAAGGAAAGAAAAAGACAGAAAGACAGTTCATGAGGCTGTCAATTATGAAAAACTTAAAGAAGTCACCAGGAACCAACAAAAAACCCAACCTTGTTCCTTTTCAGAGATGCTTTACAGAGATGTACCACCCTTCACTGCAGCCTACAGGCCCTCCCGGGAAGTTGGACTGTGGTCAGGCCCCCATTCCCTTCCAAGTGGGAAGAGACCCCCTCATCCCCCACCTAACCTCCTGGACCTGGCTGCAGAAGACTGAAGTTGCCTGAGGATGACTGCTCCAGCAACCATTACTACTGCCAAGCCTTGGGCAACCTTGATGGAGGCAGGTAGGCCAATTTCTTTTTTTCTTTCTTTCTTTTTTTTTTCTTCACTCTTTTGATTGTTTCCTCTGTTGTTCAGAAGCTTTTCAGCTTGATGAAATCTCATTTGTCTATTTTTGCTTTTGTTTTTGTTACCTATGCTTTTTTTTTATTTTTATTGTTGGGGATTCATTGAGGGTACGATAAAACAGATTACACTGATTGCATTTGTTAGGCAAAGTCCCTCTTGCAATTGTATCTTGCCCCCAAAAGGTGTGGCACACACCAAGGCCCCACCTCCTTCCCTCCTTCCCTCTCTCTGCTCTTCATTTCTCCACCCCTCTCTCCTTCTTTCTCTCTCTGCTTCCCCCTTCCCCCACCCCCACCATGACCTTAATTGTCATTAATTGTCCTCATATCAAAATTGAGTATATAGGATTCATGCTTCTCCATTCTTGTGATGCTTTACTAAGAATAATGTTTTCCGGGCGGCGCCTGTGGCTCAGTGGGTAAAACGCCAGCCCCATATACTGAGGGTGGTGGGTTCAAACCCAGCCCCAGCCAAATTGCCATAACAAAAAAAATAGCCAGGAATCGTGGCAGGTGCCTGTAATCCCAGCTACTTGGGAGGCTGAGGCAAGAGAATTGCCTAAGCCCAAGGATTTGGAGGTTTCTGTGAGCTGTGACAGACACCATGGCTCTCTACCGAGGGTTAATAAGTGAAACCCTGTCTCAAAAAAAAAAAAAAAAAGAATAATTTCTCTACTTCCATCCAAGTTAATACAAAGGATGTAAAGTCTCCATTTTTTAAATGGCTGAATAGTATTCCATGGTGTACATATACCACAGCTTGTTAATCCAGTCCTGGGTTGGTGGGCATTTAGGCTGTTTCCACATTTTGGCGATTGTAAATTGAGCTGCAATAAACAGTCTAGTGCAAGTGTCCTTATGATAAAAGGATTTTTTTCTTTCTGGGTAGATGCCCAGTAATGGGATTGCAGGATCAAATGGGAGGTCTAGCTTGAGCGCTTTGAGGTTTCTCCATACTTCCTTCCAAAAAAGTTGTACTAGTTTGCAGTCCCACCAGCAGTGTAAAAGTGTTCCCTTCTCTCCACATCCACACCAGCATCTGCAGTTTTGAGATTTTGTGATGTGGGCCATTCTCACTGGGGTAAGATGGTATCTCAGGGTGGTTTTGATTTGCATTTCTCTAATAGATAGAGATGATGAACATTTTTTCATGTGTTTGTTAGCCATTCATCTGTCTTCCTTAGAGAATTTTCCATTCATGTCTCTTGCCCATTGATATATGGGATTGTTGGCTTTTTTCATGTGGATTAATTTGAGTTCTTTATAGATCCTAGTTATCAAGCTTTTGTCTGATTTAAAACGTGCAAATATCCTTTCCCATTGTGTGGGCTGTCTATTTGCTTTGGTTGTTGTCTCCTTAGCTGTACAGAAGCTTTTCAGTTTAATGAAGTCCCATTTGTTTATTTTTGTTGTTGCATTGCTATGGCAGTCTTCTTCATGAAGTCTTTACCCAGGCCAATATCTTCCAGTGTTTTTCCTATGCTTTCTTGGAGGATTTTTATTGTTTCATGCCTTAAGTTTAAGTCCTTTATCCATCTTGAATCAATTTTTGTGAGTGGGGAAAGGTGTGGGTCCAGTTTCAGTCTTTTACATGTAGAAATCCAGTTCTCCCAACACCATTTATTGAATAGGGAATTTTTCCCCCAAGGTATGTTCTTGTTTGGTTTATCAAAGATTAGGTGGTTGTAAAATGTTAGTTTCATTTCTTGGTTTTCAATTCGATTCCAAGTGTCTATGTCTCTGTTTTTGTGCCAGTACCATGCTGTCTTGAGCACTATGGCTTTGTAGTACAGACTAAAATCTGGTATGCTGATGCCCCCAGCTTTATTTTTGTTACTAAGAACTGCCTTAGCTATACGGGGTTTTTTCCGGTTCCATACAAAACGCAGAATCATTTTTTCCAAATCTTGAAAGTACGATGTAGGTACTTTGATAGGAATGGCATTGAATAGGTAGATTGCTTTGGGAAGTATAGACATTTTAACAATGTTGATTCTTCCCATCCATGAGCATGGTATGTTCTTCCATTTGTTAATATCCTCTGCTATTTCCTTTCTGAGGATTTCATAGTTTTCTTTATAGAGGTCCTTCACCTCCTTCGTTAGGTATATTCCTAGGTATTTCATTTTCTTTGAAACTATGGTGAAGGGAGTTGTGTCCTTAATTAGCTTCTCATCTTGACTGTTATTGGTGTACACAAAGGCTACTGACTTGTGGACATTGATTTTATATCCTGAAACATTACTGTATTTTTTGATGACTTCTAGGAGTCTTGTGGTTGAGTCTTTGGGGTTCTCTAAGTTTAAGATCATGTCGTCAGCAAAGAGGGAGAGTTTGACCTCTTCTGCTCCCATTTGGATTCCCTTTATTTCCTTGTCTTGCCTAATTGTATTGGCTAGAACTTCCAGCACTACGTTGAATAGTAAAGGTGACAGAGGACAACCTTGTCTGGTTCCAGTTCTAAGAGGAAAAGCTTTCGGTTTTACTCCATTCAGTAAAATATTGGCTGTGGGTTTGTCATAGATAGCTTCAATCAGTTTTAGAAATGTGCCATCCATGCCTATACTCTTCAGTGTTCTCATTAGAAAAGGATGCTGGATTTTATCAAATGCTTTTTCTGCATCTATTGAGAGGATCATGTGATCTTTATTTTTGCCTCTGTTAATATGGTGGATAACGTTTATAGACTTGTGTATGTTAAACCAGCCTTGCATCCCTGGGATGAAGCCTACTTGATCATGATGAATGACTTTTTTGATGATAAGCTGTAATCTATTGGCTAGGATTTTGTTGAGAATTTTTGCGTCTATGTTCATGAGTGAGATTGGTCTGAAATTCTCCTTTTTTTTTTTTTTTTTTTGTAGAGACAGAGTCTCACTTTATGGCCCTCGGTAGAGTGCCGTGGCCTCACACAGCTCACACCAACCTCCAACTCCTGGGCTTAAGCGATTCTCCTGCCTCAGCCTCCCGAGTAGCTGGGACTACAGGCGCCCGCCACAACGCCCAGCTATTTTTTGGTTGCAGTTCAGCCAGGGCTGGGTTTGAACCTTCCACCCTCGGTATATGGGGCCAGCGCCTTACTGACTGAGCCACAGGCGCCGCCCTGAAATTCTCCTTTTTGTTTGGGTCTTTTCCTGGTTTTGGTATCCCCAGACTCACGGTGCCCAGATGCAAGGAAGCTGTTACTCACCTGCCATCTTGCTCCGCCTCCCATTTTTTAAAAATCTTGAAAGTATGATGTTGGTATCTTAATAGGAATGGCATTGAATAGGTAGATTGCTTTGGGAAGTATAGACATTTTAGCAATGTTGATTCTTCCCAGCCATGAGCATGGTATGTTCTTCCATTTGTTAAAGTCTTCTGCTATTTCCTTTTTGAGGATTTCATAATTTTCTTTATAGAGGTCCTTCACCTCCTTTGTTAGGTATATTCCTAGGTATTTCACTTTCTTTGACACTATGATGAAGGGAGTTGTGTCCTTAATTAGCTTCTCATCTTGACTGTTATTAGCGTATACAAAGGCTACTGACCTGTGGACATTGATTCTATATCCTGAGACATTACTGTAGTTTTTGAGACTTCCAGGAGTCTTGTGGTTGAGTCTTTGGGGTTCTCTAAGTTTAAGATCATGTCGTCAGCAAAGAGGGAGAGTTTGACCTCCTCTGCTCCCATTTAGATTCCCTTTATTTCCTTGTCTTGCCTAATTGTATTGGCTAGAACTTCCAGCACTATGTTGAATAGTAAAGGTGACAGAGGACAACCTTGTCTGGTTCCAGTTCTAAGAGGAAAAGCTTTCAGTTTTACTCCATTCAGTAAAATATTAGCTGTGGGTTTGTCATAGATAGTTTCTATCAGTTTCAGAAATGTGCCACCTATGCCTCTCAGTGTTCCAACTAGAACACTGAACTCCTCAGTGTTCTATTTGGAAAAGGATGCTGGATTTTATTGAATGCTTTTTCTGCATCTATTGAAAGGATCATATGGTCTTTATTTTTGCCTCTGTTAATATGGTAGATAATGTTTATGGACTTGTGTGTGTTAAACCAGCCTTGCATCCCTGGGATGAAACCTAGTTGATCATGATGTATAAGCTGTAATCTATTGGCTAGAATTTTGTTGAGAATTTTTGCATCTATATTCATGAGTGAAATTGGTCTGAAATTCTCCTTTTTACTTGGGTCTTTTCCTGGTTTTGGTATCAGAGTGATATTTGCTTTATAGAACATGTTGGGGAAGATGTCTTCCTCCTCAATTTTTTGGAATAATTTCTGCAGTACAGGAATAAGCTCTTCCTTGAAGGTTTGATAAATTCTGGTGTGAAGCCATCTGGACCAGGGCATTTTTTTTGTTGGAAACTTTTTTATTGTTTCTTTAATCTCAGTGGTTGAAATTGGTCTGTTCAGGAGCCCTATTTCTTCTTGGCTAAGTCTAGGGAGAGGGTGTGATTCCAAATATTGATCCATTTCCTTCACATTGTCAAATTTCTGGGCATAGAGTTTCTTGTAGTATTCAGAGATCATCTCTCGTATCTCTTTGGGATCAGTTTTTATTCCCCTTTATCATTTCTGATTGAGGTTACTAAAGATTTTACTTTTCTATTTCTAGTTAGTCTGGCCAAAGGTTTATCTATTTTATTTATTTTTTTCAAAAAACCAACTCCTTGTTTCATTAATTTTCTGAATGATTCTTTTGTTTTCAATTTCATTGATCTCTGATTAATTTTGGATATTTCTTTTCTTCTGCTGGGTTTAGGCTTAGATTGTTCTTCTTTTTCCAATTCCATAAGATGGCTTGTGAGATTGTTGATGTGCTCTCTTTCTGTTTTTCAAATGTAGGCATCTAAAGTGATAAATTTTCCTCTCAAAACTGCTTTTGCAGTATCCCACAGGTTTTGGTAGCTTGTGTCTTCATTGTTGTTATGCTCAAGGAAGTTAATGATTTCCTGTTTTATTTCTTCCTTCACCCATCTGTTATTCAACAGAAGATTGTTTTGTTTCCATGCCTTTGGGTGGGGTCGAGCATTTTTGTTAGAGTTGAGTTCCACCTTTAGTGCCTTATGGTCTGAGAAGATACAAGGTAAAATTTCAATTCTTTTGATTCTGTTGATATTTGTTTTGTGTCCCAGGATATGATCAATTTTGGAGAATGTTCCATGGGGTGATGAGAAGAATGTATATTCTTTATCTTTGGGATGGAGTGTTCTATATGCGTCTATCAAGCACAGTTGTTCTAGGGTCTCATTTAAGTCTCTTATATCCTTGTTTAATTTCTGTTTAGAGGATCTGTCCAGCTCTGTAAGAGGAGTGTTAAGGTCCCCCGTTATTGTGGTATTATCAGATATCATATTGCTCAGACTGAGTAAGGTCTGTTTCAAGAATCTGGGAGCATTTAAATTGGGTGCATAGATATTTAGAATTGAAATGTCTTCTTGTTGTATTTTTCCCTTGACCAATATAAAGTGACCATCTTTGTCTTTTTTGACTTTAGTTGCTTTAATTCCACATGTATCTGAAAATAAGATTGCAACTCCTCTTTTCTTCTGAATTCCATTTGCCTGAAAAATTGTCTTCCAACCCTTGACTCGGAGCTTTAATTTGTCTTTTGAAGCCAAGTGTGTTTCCTGCAGACAGCAAATGGATAGCTTGTGTTTTTTAATCCAGTCAGCCAGTCTACACCTCTTCAGTGGGGAATTCAAGCCATTAACATTTATTGAGATAATTATAAGTGTGGTAGTCTTTTATTCATCTTATTTTGTGAGAGTCCATTGCTTAGTTTTATCTTTTGCATTATTGTGCAAGTTAGGTTCTGTCCTTTAGTTCTGAGTTCTTACTTTGCTGCTGATCCATTGTGATGGTCAGTGTGTAGAACAGGTTGAACTATTTCCTGTAGAGCTGGTCTTGTTGTGGCAAATTTCCTCAATGTTTGTATATCAGTAAATGATTTGATTTCTCTGTCAATTTTAAAGCTTAGCTTAGCAGGATATAGAATTCTGAGCTGGAAACTGTTTTGTTTAAGTAGATTAAAGGTAGATGACCATTGTCTTCTTGCTTGGAAAGTTTCATTAGAGAAGTCTGCGGTCACTCTGATCGATTTGCCCCTGTAGATCAACTGGCGCTTACTCCTGGCAGCTTGCAGAATCTTTTCTTTTGTCTTGACTTTGAATGGGTTCATCACAATGTGTCTTGGAGAAGCTCAGTTAGAGTTGAGGCAACCTGGGGTCAGATATCCCTCTGAAAGGAATGTGTCAGAATCTTTGGTGATACTTGGGAAATTTTCATTTATAATATTCTCTAGTATGGCTTCCATTCCTCTGGGGCATTCTTCTTGTCCTTTTGGGATTCCTATAAGTGGTATGTTGGAATGCTTCATAAAGTCCCATAATTCTGTCAGTGAATGTTTTGCTTTCTCTCTCTTCTTTTCTGCCTCTTTAACTATCTGAGTTATCTCAAGAACTTTGTCCTCTACCCCTGAGATTCTTTCTTCTGCATGGTCTAACCTGTTGTTGATACTTACTGTTGTATAATTAAGTTCCCTAATTGACTGCTTCAGTTCCTTCAGCTCTGCCATATCCTTTCCATATTCTTCATATTGTTCATCTTTTATTTGATTCTGTTTTTGGATTTCCTTTTGGTTATTTCCCACTTTATCATCAGTTTCCTTCATTGTTTCCATCATTTCCTTCATTGTTTTCATAATGTGTATTCTAAATTCCCTTTATGTCATTCCTAACATTTCTTTATAGTTGGAATCCTCTGCAGTAGCTACCTCATGGTCCCTTTGAGGGGTTGCTCTGGACTGGTTCTTCATGTTGCCAGGAGTTTTCTGCTGATTTTCCTCATGACTGATTTCTTTTATCTGTTTCCTTGCCCTAATTTTCCTTTCATTTCCTCTTGCTCTTTAAGTTGCTGTGCCTGTGGACTAGGGTTTCAATGATTCCTTTTGGTACAGGAGCAGAAGGGTGAGAAGGTTGAAGAGCAAGAAGGGATAAAAGAAAGAAAAAAAAGAAAGAAAGAAGGCAGGAAAAAAAGAGAGAAAGAAAGGAGAGGGGGTGGGTAAAAGGGAATATTGACAAAGAGAAGAGAGGCACAGAAAGAGGGAGACAGAGCAATATAGCTGTACAGTAGGGTACTTTGACACAACCTTAAAAAAACCCAACCTCTGGGGGTGCCGGGTTGGGTGGTTTCCTTGAAGGTCAGAAGTTCTTTGCTAGCCTGATTGGAGAGACACGGTACTCCACCTCCACCAAGTAGAGAGGAAAGACAAAAATAGTATAAATCAAACCAAAATAAGCAAACAGAAAACTTTTACGGGATTAGATTGGGGGAAAACCAAATAATACAGGTGGAAATACTAGCAAAAATGAAGTTCTAATTATTGAAAAAGGCAACAATGGGAAATTGTATTTAAACTAGGAAAATGGAGAAAGAAAAGAAAGAAAAGAAAAGAAAAGAAAAATCTATATGGAAAAGGTTGAAGTTAAAAAACAAAACAATAACAATGACAAGAAAAAACAAAACAAAAAAAAGCAGTATATATCTCGTTGAATATTGTCTGGGCAACAAGTGATCTTCTGGGGTATGAGATGTTAATCATAATGCTGATATGACTAGAGGCCTCTGCTGATTTCTCAAACCCCGCAGGGTGGAGACCCTAAATCTCTCTTCAGCCCTCTTAGAAGGCACTTTAAACTTCTAAGTTTGGCTAAGCAGAAGCTTTCCCAGAAAAGCACTTGTCGCTGGGATCACTGCTGAAGTGGCTATCCACTTACTCAGTGTGCTAAAACCGGTCTCACTCTACCCCTGAGGGTTAAGGCTATAAGGCAGCTCAGTCCCCCCCCCCCCTTAGGCTGCTCAGTCACTAGATTACTAGCTCCCACCTGATCCTTGCTCTGCGACCCTGGGGGTGGAGTTTGCTGGGGCAGTTGTCTCACAATGGCTCTGTGCAGCCCACAGCCAAACACTATTAGCTCTGTCCAGCTCAGTAGCTCAGTCTTGGGCCCTAGACAACGCCCAAAGTTCTCTGCACTCCTGCCCAAGCTCTCCCAAGGCAGTTCAACTGAATGCCAAGTCCAAAAACACCAAAATAGCTCACAGGTAAGACCTTTCCAGTTTGCAGTCTCACTGCAGCTGTACTTACAGCTGCTGGCAGGATTAGACTGAAGGAACACATGCAACCACTTGCCAGTTTTCCACTGCTTTTGTCCTCTTCTTGGGGTCCAGAATTCTCTCCCTGACTCCCTTAAACTGACAACCACTGGAACAGAGAAGCAATCCCAAGGAAGCGGGCCCGTGCTGTCCTCACGAAGCTCACCCTGCTCACTGTGCTGAAATGTTGTGTGTCTGGTTTTCTCTCTGTCTGTGGAAATAGTCTCCTATGCAATTTAGTAACAAACTATAGAAATGATCCCTGAAAATACCATCTTTTCTTTTCTTATTGATACTGGGGCTACCTATTCTGCCCTCCCAGAATACAGAGACCCCACTCAAACATCAGGAGTCTTCACTGTGGGAGCTGACAGACTTATCTCCTAACCCATTGCTACACCATCCTTATGCTGTCTTCTAGATAATGTTTCATTTCAACACTCCTTTATAGTTGTACCATCCTGTCCAACACCCCTTTTAGGCTGGGTTATCTGAACAAAACTATGAACTACAATTTTATCGGGCCACCAGGAGTCCATATCATCTCCTAACTGCTGTTTTTTCCTCCTTTTACTCCAGCCTTTAGACACATCTCTGGACATACCTCTTCCCTACCCCCTACCTACTGAGCAAGTTAACCCCAACATTTGGGATACAGGAACACCTTTCACTGCTCCCACCACTCTCCCTTTCAGATCAAACTTAAAGACCATTTATACTTTCCTTCACTAAAACAATACCCAATTTCCCCGACTACCCAACAGAGACTAAAACCCATTATTATCCACCTCCTGTCCAAACGCCTCCTGTGACCCACCAATCCTCCATATATACCGCTATCCTCCCTGTCAGAAAATCCAACGAATCTTACAGATTAGTACAGAATCATAAATCAAAATGTCTAGCCCATATACCTGGTAGTCCCCAACACTTATACTCTCTTTTCCCTTATTTCCCCAGATACCACCCACTTTACAGTACTGGATCTAAAAGATGCTTTTTACCATCCCCCTACACCCTGACTCCCAGGACTTATTTGTTTTCACCTGGACTGAACTTTCTCGCCAACTTATCTGGACCATACTGCCCCAGGGGATCAGTGACAACCCTCACTTTTTTGGACAAGCTCTAGCATCTGATTTACAACAAGTAAGCCTAAAACTGTCTACTCTCCTCCAATATGTTAATGACATCCTCCTCTGTAGTGTATCTAAAGAATTTTCTCATACCCACACTGTTTACCTCCTTAACTTTTTGGCTAGCAAAGGGTACAGGGTATCCCCCCAAAAGGCACAATGGTCATCCTTTTCTGTCACTTAACTTGGCCTTGTTCTCACACTGGCCACTCAGGGAATCACCCCCCACTGCTTTTCTCTGATTGCTTCTATTCCCCTCCAAGATGCAAAAGAAACCCTACTGTTCTTTTTAGGTTTAGTGGGCTACTTCCATTTCTGGATTCCAACTTCACCCTACTTGCCAAACCTTTATATCTAACCATGAAAGGTAACTTGACTGAAACCTTAGATCCAACTATTCTCTCAGAACTCCTTTTCCTTCCTTACAGCATGCCTTCTTGTCAACCCCAACCTTGTCTTTTCCTAACTCTATTAAGCCCTTTATCCTTTACACTGATGAAAGACAGGGCATAGCAAGTGGTCTATTATGACAGGAGTGTAGATGCTCTTTACAGGTCATCATCTACCTTTCAAAACAATTACCTTATGGGGCAGAGATTTATTAGCTCAAAGACATACCTGTATCACCACTAGGCCAAGTCTTTCATTTTCTTTTCTTTTCTTTCTTTTTTGAGGCAGAGTCTCAAGCTGTTGCCCTGGGTAGAGTGCCATGGCATCATAGCTCACAGCAACCTCTAACTCAGGTTCAAGTGACCCTCTTGCCTCAGTTTTTCTATTTTAGTAGAGATAGGGTCTTGCTTTTTCTCAGACTGGTCTCAAACCTGTGAGCTCAAACAATCCACCCGCCTCAGCCTCCCAGAGCACTAGGATTACTGGCATGAGCCACTGCACCTGGCCATGGGCCAAGTTTTTCTTAACAGCTGCTAATGTAGAACTGCTCAAACTTCAATGGAAACGTGGGCCCCTTTTGAGAAGATTAGTGGCCATTGAAAAGGAGAAAAACGTTAAAATACCCAACAATTGGTTGAAGAATAATTGAAAGCAAACCACATAGAGCCTTCAGTAAGTGCTTAGAACAATTCTACTTTTTGCATTCCAAAAAATCTGGCAAATTGAGGTTAATTCATGGTATTAGGTTAGTTAATGTTCACACATGTTAATGTTTCAATGAGAGCTACACAACCAGGATTCCCTAAACCTGCTTTAATTCCCCAATATTATTGTTTGGCAGTAATTGATTTGAAAGACTGCTTTTTAAATATTTCTTTACATTCATCTGATAAGGAAAAGTTTGCCCTTTCTGTTCCTAGTATTAATTGTGGAGAACCAATGGAATGTCACCAATTGTAAGTTTTACCCCAAAGCAGGATCAACAGTCCCAATATTTGCCAGTTGTATGTGGCAAAAGCTTTAAAACCAGCTTGTACTAAATTCCCTTTGGCTTTAATATACCATTATATGTATGATATTTTAATAGCACAGAAGGATAAAGTTATTCTTTCCCAAATATTAGATGAATCTATAACACAAGCAGGTCTTCAGATAGCCCCAGAGAAAATTCAGACTCAAAGCCTTGGCAATATTGTAGGAACTCACATCCTTCTGCCACAGTGAGTCGCTGTACTTTTCAGAGAAAATTACACTTAATGATTTACAAAGGTTGCTGAGTCACATCAACTGGCCATGCCCTTCAAGGGGTATTCCTACTCATGCTTTAACTTTTTAATACTTTAAAAGGAGACCTGGCTCTTGATTCTTTGCAAGTATTATCCCCAGAAGCTAGCAAGAACTTTCATATATAGCATAGTTAATTGGAAAGAGATAACTTACTCAAATTAAGGAAGGAAAATCAATTATTCTTTTTATATTTAACACTCTTTATACTTTGACAGGACTTTTATGTCAATTCAGTCCCCAGCTAGGAATTATTGAGTGGTTGTTTTTAACCTCACCATCCTAAAAAGAAAATTTTCACAAAACTTGGCCAAAGATTTTTGTTCATTTACTAAGGGCAGAAGAGGTGTCAGCAATTAACTGGATATGAACCTCACATTATAAATCCTGAGACTGACAAGGACAATTTCATGGCAGCTTGGAGCCATAATGAGATTTTATAAATCTCTCTTTTAAATTCTACTGGAGAATTACAATTTTCTAACCACTCCCCCCCAAAAAAATTTATGGGGACTTCAATTACTCTCCATCATTCAACTTAACCTCATTTCTTTTATACCTATAAAAGGGATTTTTACTGTGTTTACAGATGGTTCTGGTAAAAGTGGAACAGGAGTTGCAGTTGTCACTTGGAGAAAATTAATGGATTGGAAACATATTGTTACCACTGGACCCTCCTCTACTCAATATGTAGAATTAGCAGTTCCAGAGTACTGCCCACCATCCACCAGGCCCTTGACATCACTTGGGAAAGTGTCAATGTCTTGTCAACCAAGCAAGGGATGCCATGGAAAACACTGGAAGACCCCCTATTGTTGAGAATATCTTGCTCACTTTATTGGCAAGTATTACTTCAAATTCTATTCACACTGACCAGGTATTTTCTATGCTATTTTTCTTTTTCTTATGTTCCACTCCAGTAAGTGCTTCTGATTTATATTAGGCCCACCTGCTTGAGCCAGCTTTATTTTCCTCAGTGACATGGGAGGATCACAAACGTCCCTTATCATCCAATGATACTGATGTTACCAGTGGATCATGGCTCCCAACTTCTGGTCCTTTATGGGATTACCATTCCAAATCTTGTGATAGTGGAATGTAGGTCAGTGGTTGGCATAAATTACAACAAAATTGGTCTTTTTTAACTGAAGATTTACCTTTATGTTTAGAAAAATCAATAATGAGTAATTCCACTTATTGTTTTCCTTTTAAACTACAATGGTATATGACTTACATCCATCATAAATTTTCTTATATTGAGGGTGTCAAACATTAGACATCTGTAAGAGCAATAGGAATTGATGAGTATTTAATTCATGGGCACCAACACCCTAGACTTTCAGTACCTCTTTGTAACAGCCACCAACCACATGACCATGACCTCCCACAATTTTTATGGAATTATTATTCATCCCAAAATTTTACTCAAGTTACACAATTATTGGACATCAGAAAGCTGGGGGCCTCATAAATTATTTATGCAAGGATCTAATATTAGGTGGGAATTTGCTTTGCCTTTTTATTACCCTGCAGCTAGCCCTAGTTGGAAACCCAGGCTGACAGTTCCATTATTTTTAATACATAAATTCCTTCCCCATAGTTCTTTTTCACCTTTAAAAAGAGAAATGTAGAAAGCAGCATTACCTTTTTCCTCACGGATTATATGTCAAGGCCATTATGTTAAATTTGATAACCAACCTAAGCACTGAATTGCTAATGATTCTTATGCCTAAAGTCATGATTTTTACTTCCCAACCATATATATTTGCTTTGGCTTCCCAACCAGCTTTCTCCAAGTAGTTAAAATTCCTTTTTTGCAAATATTTCATTTCAATGTAATGTTTATGGCCATCAAGACTTAATCTTCTTCTCTTATTTTGCTACTTCACTATTCATCACATTACTGTTCATTGCTTTTAATTATACTTACATGTCCTCCATTTGCCTGGTTCCATTCCTTTCTTCATATTTTATCACAAGAATTATCATGGTATCTTCATTTTCCAATTAATTTTCTTTGCGATCTAGGCCATTTAATACAAGAGTTTCTCTTTCAAGATTCTTTTATACATTTTTATCTTGAAGAAATAGGATTCTGTGTCTTCTGTTTATTTCTCCTTCTTCATTCCATGTTATCTGTAGATTGAGTACACTCAACATCATGTCACTTTTACACTCAACATCATGTCACTTTTATTTCTCCTCATTCTCTTACCTCATTTGTCCTTTTCTTTGACCTTAATAGCCTTGACCTTACAATTAACAGCCCAACTCCACAATTTGTCAGACTGCCTTCTTTGCACTAGCAGCAACCAAGCATTCAAGGCATTACCCATTCCATTTCAATTTTGGAGAACAACAAATTTTTCTTTCATCCCATCCATCAACCCACCCAGCTGCATGCAATCTCTTACTCTCACAGATTCAGGATATCTCATATCTACCCCAGCCCCCTATTCATGTATTCATAGTCCCCCAAAGGATCATCTCACAACCTATACTTACCCAAGCCAATCTTGTTTTTTTTTTTTTTGAGACAGTCTCACTTTGTCACCCTTGGTAGAGTGCTGTGGTGTCACAGCAAACTCAAACTCAAACTTGGGCTCAAGTGATTCTCTTGCTTCAGCCTCCCGAGTAGCTGGAACTACAGATGCCTACCACAACACCTGGCTATTTTTAGAGACAAGGTCTTGCTCTGGCTCAGGCTGGTCTTGAACTGGTGAGCTCAGGCAATCTACCCACCTCAGCCTCCCAGAGTGCTAAGATTACAGATGTGAGCCACCATGCCTGGCCTCCAAGCCAATCTTTTGCTTTGAAAGCTACTCTTCCTTTGATGGTCCCTTTGTAGGAAATCCCTCTAGCCAATTCTGTAATCACACCATCATCATTTATCCTTTGTCCAGACAAGAAGTAGCTTTCTTTATTAACAACAGCCTGATAATAGTAGACATCACCCAACAAAACCTACACCTCAGCTACTAAGTACAAGAACCCAAATGGAATAGTCCCCCCTCAGTCAATGTCCACCTACTACCAGGAATGCACAACCACTCTCCTGACCAACTGTCCTCCTTTCTTCTTCTTACCTAAAAAAATCCACTGATGACTGCACATAGCTTCTCACCTTACAAACAATTCCATGAGACCTCACCTTTCTCCTCCTTCTATAGATCTTCTCCTTGAACCCAATGAAAAAGACCCTTTCATCTCCATTCTCCAAGCAGTAGCTATAACAGCCCCAGACGTCCCATCAACATAAGACTCTCCAACTCACCCCCTCTTGGGTCACTCATAGAACTAGCCCCCCTAGTGCTGGCAACCAGTAACAAAGGGCATTCCCTGCACAGCAGGAACCATAATAACTAGTCTCTCACTTCCTCCTACCCAGGGAATATATTTTCTCTATAATAACTCAATCTTCCTAGTCTTTTCCCCACTATGGAAAGGATGCTGAACCCTAGTCCTCCTAACTCCATCAATTTTCCAAAGATGCTCTGAATTAGAATCCCCCCCCTTCCTACACTTAAAAGAGGGCAGCAGCAGTCATAGCCAGTATGTAGTTGATCCTCCCAGCCACCTCCAGACTTCTAGTCGGAAGTCCAGTATTATATCTACAGCAAGAGATATCCAAAGTGACATATGAAGCCTCACAAAGTCTAATGCAATCTGTTCAGCATCTCACAGTTAAGCTTAACTCTTTAGCTCAAGTCACCCTCCAAAACAGACAGGCCCTTGAC
Source organism: Nycticebus coucang (assembly GCF_027406575.1). NCBI lineage: Eukaryota > Metazoa > Chordata > Mammalia > Primates > Lorisidae > Nycticebus > Nycticebus coucang. The sequence goes on along the minus strand of NC_069798.1, from coordinate 23,623,229 downwards.
CGCCTTATCAATAGTCATGGAGGCACCTGCACCTTCCTCGAAGAAGAGTGGTAGTATGAGTAAGACAGGGCAAATTCAAAACAGTTTAAATAGAGTAAAATAAATATAATTTGTCAACATGAACAAAAATTCTAAAACTAAAACTAAAAGACATTCTTAATCCCCTTTCTAATTTCCATTGCTTCATTATTATTGATTGTGGTATTTGCCCCCTTACTCTTGCTTCTTCCAAAATGCCATTCAAACAGTAACCAACAGAGCTATTGGCCATTTTTTTCTCTTCTAGATGCAAGATCCATGAAGAGCAGTCACACCAGGCCAACCTCCATCTCCTCCCAGACCCCCTCAACACTTTCTTGAGGAGTCCATGACAACCCCTCTACAGTGAGAAGCAGCCTAAGAGATGTCACCCCCCTTCCTACAATAATAAAAGAAAAGAATCTGGGATGATAGGTTGTTTGGAGGAACTCCAAAAAAAAAAAAAAAAAAAAAAAAAGCAAGCATAGGCCACTCCATTCTGAGGATAAAGCACTTCATTGTGGTCATTGAGTGACCTCTGCTGAAACCACTTCCTTCTGGGACCCAGCTAGGAGGAACAAAAAACTACTGGACATAATGGCTCCAGGAGATGTTAAACCACAAACAAACAGAACCATCTCAGGGGAAAGCCAGGTAGAGTGGGTACAGTACCTGATAATAGTTGTTTGTATACCAAAGTAACACCCTCCCCTCCTCCCCTACCTAAAATCTTTAGAAGAGAAGCTCTATGGGGCTGATGCTTATTGAGTCTCAGCCTGCCTTCACTGAGGCACCAAATAAACTTTAGCTATTACCCTACATCTGGCTTTGTGACTTGATTGAGTTGACCATTCCCTTAAAAATATGAGTTTATTGTGACTGCTATTTAAATACATGTTTTGAAAAGTGTTTGCTTTATAGCTAGGCATTTGCTGGGAGCCTATAGTCCTCGCTACTCAAGAGGTTGAGACAGAGGATTGCTCAAGCCCAAGAATTTGAGGTTGCTGTGAGCTATGACACCATGGGACTCTATCCAAGTCCACAGAATGAGACTCTGTCTCAAAAAGAAAAAGAAAAAAAAGAAAAATTGAAAAAGAAAAATGTTTGCTCCTCTCATTGTAGAGGGGCTGTCATGTTGCTTTTTGGACTATATTTCTGGAAGCTTATAGGAGAACCTGGTGATGGTTATTGCTTCTGGACTAGAAGTAGAAAGGAGATATCCTTTTTACTATACATTCTTTCTCAATATTTACATTCCAAACTATGCAAATATCTTTATTTTAAAAATTCAATTAAAATAATTAAAAATAGCTCAGGCACAGTGGCTCATGCCTGTAATCCTAGCACTCAGGGAGGTTTGAGACATAGGTTTGAGATCATAGGTTTGAGACAAGCCTAAAAATAGCCAGGTGTTGTGGCGGGTGCCTGTAGTCCCAGTTAGTTGGGAGGCTGAGGCAAGAGAATCACTTGAGCCCAAGAGTTGGAGGTTGCTGTGAGCTATGATATCACTGCACTTTACTGAGGGCAACAAAGTAAGACTCTGTCTCAAAAAAAAAAAAAAAAACATCAAAACCAAACAAACGAAAAATTAAAGATATGTGGAAAACTATAAAAACTCCAGAAGAATGTGTGAAAAAAACTCTTAACAATATCAATCTTGGGAGAGAATTTATGAAGAAGATCCCAATAACAAAAATAAATAAGTGAGACCTGATAGAGGTACAAAGTTTCTTCACATCTAAGGACATAATCAACAAAACAAAGAGACAACCTCTAGAATGGGAGAAGGTATTTGCAGGCTACAAATCTGAGAAAGGGCTAATAATCAGAAGCTATAAAGAACAACAAGAAATCAACAACAATAAAAAAGAGCAAACAACCCCATTAAAATCTGGGCAAGAGACATGAACAGAATCTTTTCTCGAGAGGACAAATGACCAACAAACTCATGAAACAGTCCTTTCATTATCTCTAATTATTAGAGAAATGCAAATCAAAACCACTGTGAGATATCACCTAGCCCCAGTGAGAGCTCACATCTCAAGATCCCAAAGCAGCAGATGCTGATGTGGGTATGGCGAGAAGGGAACACTCCTGCACTGTTGGTGGGATGGGAAACTAGTACAACCTTTATGGAAAGAAGTATGGAGAATCCTCAAAGGGCTAAACGTAGATCTTCTGCTTGATCCTGCAATCCCATTAAAAGGTGGCTACCCAAAAGAAAAAAGGTCATTTTACCATAAGGCTATATGCACTCAAATGTTTATAGCAGCCCAGTTTACAATAGCAAAGATGTGGAAACACTGGCTCGGCGCCTGTGGCTCAAGTGGCTAAGGTGCCAGCCACATACACCTGAGCTGGCGGGTTCGAATCCAGCCCTGGCCCACCAAACAACAATGGTGGCTGCAACTAAAAAATAGCCGGGCATAATAGCCGGGGGTTGTGGCGGCCACCTGTGGTCCCAGCTACTTGGGAGGCGGAGGCAGGAGAATCGCTTGAGCCCAGGAGTTGGAGGTTGCTGTGAACTGTGATGCCACGACCCTCTAACCAGGGCGACAGCTTGAGGCTCTGTCTCAAAAAAAAAAAAAAAAAAAGATGTGGAAAACACTCCACGTGCCTTTCAGCACATCAGTGGATTAGTAAACTATAAGTATTTACCATGGAATACTATTCAGCCATAAAAAGACAGAGATTCTTTCTCACAACTTGGATAGATTTGGAGAATATTCTCCTGAGTAAAGTATCACAAGAATGGAAAAACAGCATCACATGGAAATATCACAAGAATGGAAAAAGCCTCACATGTACTCAATACTAACTTGAAACTTGTAGATTAACAACAATGTGCTCACATGAGACAAAAATTCAAATTCAAGGGGAAGGGGGATCACAGGTTCCTCCCCAGGGGAACATTGTGTGGGTGTAGGGTACACTTCCTGGGTGAAAGACCCAAATACAACTTGAACTTTACCTTACAAATAAAACAATGTAACCTAATTGTATGTGACTCTGTATTTCTGAAATTATAAAAATTAAAAAATTAAAAAATATTAAACATAAATAGCTTTCACTTTAAATGCTACCCTAGGTATTTTAATTAGGCAAATATCAGAATGAAATTATGAATTTATATATTTAATAACATAAAATTCAGTTTTTAGGTTTCTTCAGAAATTTTGACATTTTTGTGAATATAATGATAGAATTTAGAATTATCTCCTGAATGAATGCATAGTATCAATATTGTTGTTGTTGACAATTACTACAACTTTCATATTAACTAAATTAGTAATAATTTAGTTTTTGACTCTAAATGACACTTGTAAATCCATTCTCCCTAATAACAAGGAACTGAAATATTCTCAGTGGTGACATCACTCATGTTAAAATCATGGACAAAGCATGGCCTATTTCTTCATATAGTGCCCAAGAATTTCACTCTCTGAGGCACCAAGAACCCAAACTGTGTTTTTTTTTAAACATTAAGCTGGTACCAGCCACACTCTGTTTAACAGAAGCTTGAAGGCTTGTGGCACCGCACAGTAGCAACTGGAAGCTGAACAGCAGACATCTGGGTTTCCAAGCCCTTCGGTGACCTTGTCATTGAGCATCATTGCCCACTGACCTACTTTCTCACAGGCCCTGCCTCACTCTCTGACTCCAGCAGCTCACTCTGTCTTTTGGACTGCCTCCTGAAATGCAAAATGTGTATCTGAAAGTAGCTGTTCTTTGCAAAGAGTGGGTTCCATAGGATGACTAAGAGAAAAATCATTTCTTTTCCCCTCCCCCTTCCCAATATACACACCCAAACCCACCCAGGCCCATTCAGTGAAAGGTTAGATGCTTTAAGCTCTTTGATCGACCTTCTCCAATCACTTTAAATCTCAGGAACAGCTCCAATGTCAATGATTACAATTTCCAAGCGGTTTCATAACCAGCATTCTGAATTTCATAAAATTTGCTTCTCTACTGGGAAGCCTTTCGTTGGGGAGGAAAGTAGCCAGCTTCTCCCTTTTTCAATTATAACTAAAAATAGAATTCTATTTCATGTAATTGGTTCAAAGTTAGAAGCCTTTGGTGGAATTACATGTATGCAAACAGATTTCATTCACATACTTTAGAAAAACAGAATGATTTTGTAGATGAATTATGCTTAAAATTTAGGGTTATGTAGGTCTTGTACTTCATTTTCTCCCATATATCACTTGGTTTTAGTAATGGAGAAGAGGCTGGGTGGCGCCTGTGGCTCAGTGGGTAGGGTTCCAGCCCCATATACCGAGGGTGGCGGGTTTGAACCCCGCCCTGGCCAAACTGCAACAAAAAATAGCTGGGCCGGGTGGCACCTGTGACCCAAAGGAATGGGGCGCTGGCCCCATATACTGAGGGTGGCAGGCTCGAACCCGGCCTTTGCCAAACTGCAACAACCAAAAAAAAAACAAGCAAAAATAGCTGGGCCTTGTGGCAGGTGCCTGTAGTCCCAGCTACTCAGGAGGCTTAGGTAAGAGAATCACTTGAGCCCAAGAATTGGAGGTTGCTGTGAGCTGTGACGCCATTGCATTCTACTGCGGGTGATAAAATGAGACCCTGTCTCTAAAAAAATTAGAAGTAATAAAAAAAAAATAATGGAGAAGAGGCACGAACTGGCACTCAACTGTTTACTGGAAAATCAATGGTGTGTGCTTTTCCTTCCCGTCTCAATACACCTGGCTGCCTCTGAATCTTTCCAGAATTTGGAAAGAGTACTAAGCAGGAAAAGCAAGGGTGTAGCTGGGCTCAGTGGCTCATGCCTGTAATCCTAACACTCTGTGAGGTGGAAGACCCTGGCATTGTGGCGAGCACCTGTGATCCCAGCTACTTGGGAGGCTAAGACAAGAGAATTGCTTGAGCCCAAGAGTTGGAGGTTGCTGTGAGCTATGATAGAACAGCACTCTAACAAGGGCAACAAAGTGAGACTCTGTCTCAAAAAAAAAAAAAAAAAGAAAAGAAAAGAAAAAAAAAGAACCAGTACTCAAACCTTGCTGTACATAAATAATTCATTCTGGAGAGAAACCCTATGAATGTCAATGAAGTCGCTTAAGGAAATTTCACCCCAAAATATGATTCCTTGGTATAAAAAATATTTTAAGTTAAAAGACCATTTTTGATCAGAAAGTACTTGTCTCTCCTTTATAAAACCTGAGTAACCTAATTTAGTATCAGAAAAGGCTACTGACTTATTGTATATGAATAGACCTGTCCCTTAGGTCATTTGAGGCGTGAGCTGGTCTCTCAGATTAATCTCCATTTCAGTGTGTTTCCACACATCCACACATCCCCTCTAGCAACCACTTGCTCCAGGTTTGCTTTTCACTCTTACCCCTCCCTTCTAAAAGGCATCTTTAAAAATCACTAATCTTCACTGAGACTTTGGGTTATCATTCTTGTCATTGATTTTTTAGAAATAAACCTTTCTCATATTAAAAATTAAAAAAAAAGAAAAGAAAAAAGAAAAGCAAGGGTGTATAGAAAGGTGTTACCTCACTGGTTCTGTGATAATCTGGCCTTGATGATCTCTGTTCATTTTGATCTTGGCAGTTGTTTCCTTTTTGTTTGTTTGGTTTTTTTTTTCCAATGACTCTTATCATTGAACATCATTTCTCACTGACCTACAAAATGGAAAAAGAAAAACACTTCCTTGGGTGGTGATTTATGATTGTCTGTCTGCCTGTCTCTCTCTCATTCTCCCTATTCCCTCTTGTTGAACCTTTTTTAAATCTAGCTGGGCAATGGCTTTCTCTTGTCCATGACTCACATCTAGAACTTAGTCCTGACAAACGTGAATGCAGACTAATTCCAATGCAGTCCCTCTCTTAGCTCTTCAGCAGAGGAACTAGTCAGATCTTTCTTTCTTTCTTCCTTCCTTCCTTCCTTCCTTCCTTCCTTCCTTCCTTCCTTCCTTCCTTCCTTCCTTCCTTCCTTCCTTCCTTCCTTCCTTCCTTTTATTCTTTCTGTTTTTTTTTTTTTTTTTGAGACAGAGTCTCACTTTGTCACCCTTGGTAGAGTGCTGTGACATCATATCTCATAGCAACCTCTAACTCTTGGGCTCAAGTGATTCTCTTGCCTCAGCCTCCTCAGTAGCTGGACTACAGGTGTCCTCCACAATACCTGGCTATTTTTTAGAGATGGGATCTCACTCTTGTGTAGGGTGGGGTCTCAAATCTGAGAGCTTAGGGCTCGACTCTCAAGTGGCTAGGACTACTGGCACCTGCCACAACACGTGGGTAGGTCTTCTATTTTAGACGGGGTCTTGCTCATGTTCAGGCTGGTCTGGAACTTGTCAGCTCAAGCAATCCACCTGTCTTGGCCTCCCAGAGTGCTAGGATTACAGGTATGAGTCACCACCCCTGGCTCATATGTAATTTCTTGATATTAGGGATTTTTAGCAGCTGCAGGTTTGGCATTTATGTTCTCTCCAATCTTCATCAGACTAAGGCCAAACTATCCTCAAAGTTCCACTGACCTTTCTTTAGGCCTCTGAATGTCACCTTGTTTATGCCCTTGAGGTAGATGTTGAGTTAACTGGTGTTGATTGACTTCTTTATGAATCTTTCATGGGCTGTTTACGATATCACTTTGGGATAGGAATGTAGTTTTCACCTTTGTGGGTTTTTTTTTTTTTTTTTTTTGCAGTTTTTGGCTGGGGCTGGGTTTGAACCCACCACCTCCGGTATATGGGGTTGGTGCCTTACTCCTTGAGCCACAGGCACTGCCCTTCACTTTTGTTTTATTCTTGGACTTTTGGGACATGAGAAAATATGGAAGACAGAATTCCATTTTAACAAACCACTACATTTTTTTACACAACACTGTAGGTCTTTTTGTGTCATTAATACTACATATTGGTAATTTTGAAAAGGCAATGAAACCAAACTGACTTATCGAGGTTTTTGTTGTTCTTTTCTTGAGGTATATTCTACTCTATTTGTTTCCATTTTATTTTTCTCCCCTTTTCCCCTTATTCATCCCAGTATTCCTGCCTTTTCAGCAGTATCTTGTTTGTGCTAGTTCCAATATAATTTTTTATTTGTTTTCTGCTTATATTTTTATTTTTTACTTTTTTCATGTCATTCTTATCATCTTGTCTCTATGATCTTATAACTCTGCCTTGTACTCTTGTTATGTAGAGGGCATTGATTCCTTAAGTGTTTATTTGTTAACTTTTACGGTATATCTTTGGTTACATATTCTGTCAGCTCCACAGCAACATCTTTCAATTTCTTCTTTTTTTCTTGTATTTTTTTTTATTTTTATCTTAATCTGATTTCTAAATGTATTTTTATTTATTACTTTTTTTTTTTTTTGGCCAGGGCTGGGTTCCAGCCCACCACCTCCAGTATATGGGGCCGGTGCCCTACTCCTTGAGCCACAGGTGCCACCCTCTAAATGTATTTTTAAAAGGAGTTCCTTGAACACCATTTGCAAGAGAATTGTATATATTTGGTACATTCAGTAATTTTTCTCATTATTAAGGGTTTTATATACAGGAGTAATTTTAGCCTTTGCTATTTTTTAGCCATGCAAAATTGACAGGTGTAGAAGTCACCACTCAATGTTTTGCCTCCACCATGCCTCATTGCAAGATTTTTTTTTTTTAACCAAAATGGCTCGTCAGTATAATTTCTTGTTCAGTCCTGCTTTCTCTGTTTTTCCCAGATTCGCACTCAAACAAGGGAGACCCTCCTCTCGTCTGTCATGACACACTTCTGTTTTCTTCCTCTAGTTTCCTTTTTTGTTGTTGTTGCAGTTCAGTTGGGGCCGGGTTTGAACCCACCAACCTTGGTATATGGGGCCGGCGCCTTGCTGACTAAGCCACTGCGCCACCCTAGTTTCCTTTTAAACTTACTTTTCTTTATTCAACTCTTAGAAGTTAGGCCTAATTGTTTGTTTAAGGGCAGGCTAGTTTAGGCACTAAAAATGAGCACTAGTTTCTACTCTTACTCCTTTATATTTTCATGGAAGTTTAGAATAATAAGTATGGAAAATCATAAAGAAAGTACCTTTTCTTCTGAGTTTTTGGGATGCATAAACACTTGAGAATTAACTGTGCTCAGAGACCAGATAAGTTAATAAAGAAGAGAGAAAAGACACAGCAGCATCACGGAAAAAAGATTACAGCATAACAAGATAAACGAATTTTTACAACATTCTTATACAATAAGTGAAAGCAATTGTATAAGTTATTCTTTAGAAAGCTATTCTATTATGAACAACAGAATTGCAGACTCAGGAAAGTTAATTAAAATGGAAGAACTGTCTCTTAGTATAAAATGAATCACAGCTGGGGGAGATTCAAAACTCTTCATTAAGTATAATATCGTATTTCACATTAATGTACCGAGGCAAACAGAAAATGAATAACTGCAACTCAGGTACAATTTGCAAAATAAATTACTATTGTTACCACAATAATGAGTATAACATAATAATGTCTACGCTCTTATTCACAGGAGCTTGGAAGTGGATACTTTATCTAAACACTCGTTAGCCTATTATAATCATTTACAAATTTAAAGTTTAGATTTAGCATGTAGGAACTTGGAAGTGGATCTTTTCACAAACACACATTTAATCGTTATAATTCTTTTTTTTTTTTTTGAGACAAGAGTCTCACTATGTCGCCCTTGGTAGAGTGTTGTGGTGTCACAGCTCACAACAACCTCAAACTCTTGGGCTTAAGCGATTCTCTTGCTTCAGCCTCCCAAGTAGCTGGGACTACAGCCGCCCGCCACAATGCCCAGATATTTTTTATTGTCATTGTTGTTTAGCTGGCCCGGGCCAGGTTCAAACCCGCCACCCTCAGTGTATATGGCTGGCCCTGTAACCACTGTGCTACAGGTGCCGAGCTGCACTTATAATTGTTTTTAATGGCAAGCTTAGATCTACCATTTCAAATGTGATGATCAATCACAAATTAATATCTCAACCATGATCTCTCTATGAACTTTAGTCCTGGACATCACCACTTACATGTTGTATAGATATTTGAACTCAAAGTGCTCTGAGCAGTCCCATTTTCCCCAACCCTGATATTGCAACCAACTTACTTTCTTTTTTTTTTTGCAGTTTTTGGCCAGGGCTGGGCTTGAAGCCGCCACCTCCGGCATAGGGGCCAGCGCCCTACTCCTTTGAGCTACAGGTGCTGCCCAACTTTCTTATGTCAGTACGTATCCCTGCCATTCAGCCAAGCTCCAAAGCTACTCCACCTTCCATTTAGTTTCCAATTACAGAGTATCCTAAGTAGAAATATAATCCATTACATCTGTTCCCTTGTTTGAACCCTATTTTCTTTTCATTTCTTTTCTTGTTGTTGTTTTGTTTTGTTTTTGAGACAGGAGTTTGCTACATTGCTAGGGCTTGAATGCCATGTTGTCAGCATAGCTCAGTGTAACCTCCCAAGATTCTGGGCCGGGCAGTGCCTATGGCTCAGTGGGTAGGGCGCCAGCCCCATATATGGAGGGTGGCAGGTTCAAACCCTTCCCTGGCCAGCTAAAACAGCAGTGGCAACTGTAACAAAAAATAGCTGGGCATCGTGGTGGGCACCTGTAGTCTCAGCTACTCGAGAGGCTGAGGCAAGAGAATCACTTAAGCCCAAGAGTTGGAGGTTACTGTGAGCTGTGATGCCATAGCACTCTACCGAGAGTGACAGACTAAGACTGTGTCTCAAAAAAAAAAAAAAAAAGATTCTAGGCCAAAGCAATCCTCCTGCCTCAGCCTCCCAAGTAGCTGGGATGACAGGCATTTGCCATCACACACAGCTAATTGTTTGTAGAAATGAGGTAACACTATCGGTCTAGAGAAATTAGAAAAATTAGCTGGGTGTAGTGGCAAGCGCCTGTAGGCCCAACTTCTCAGAAGTCTAAGGCTGAGGCAGGAGGATCACTTGAGGCCAGGAGTTTGAGGTTGCTGTGAGCTATGCTGACACCACTGTACTCTACTCAAGGTGACAGAGACTCAGTCTCCAAAAAAAAGAAAAAAAGAAAGAAAAAAAGGAGAAAACATTTTTAGAATGCAACTCATTTGGAAAATTATCCTTAGGATATAATCTTAAAGGAAAAAAAAGTTTTGTATCATGAAATTGTTAGGATTGCTATGAATAGCCTTAGAAGTCATATTTATACCCTCTGGTATAGCATCATACACAGAAACTGTGCTGGACATTTATTTCTTGGTATTATGCTATGAATGCTCCTAAGTAGAAATTCTTTACAGATAAAAACTATTGTTCTGCTTTCTGTATGTCCTCAAATGACTGATAAACCCATTCTTGGGTTCCAAATAGTCACAGAAACTTCCTATTTGGGGAGGCTGACACCTGGTTCATAGTTTTTTATTTTCTTTTTCTTATTCACCATTTTGGCTTTGCAAACATTCAGAATATTCTAAATTTAGTGTAACTATATAAGATGGTGTGATGTTATAGAGGATTTTTTCCTCTTGCCAGGGAACATAGCTTTACTTTTAGTCTCTTATTCATGAAAGAAATATCACAACTCTCATATTTTGTACTATTTTAAATTCTTTCCGTTTTTTTCTTGGTGGAATGACATAAGATAGGAAGGTACGATTTTAAAGAGAAAAGCTGACTTTAATTAAAAACTAAACTGAATCTCTGAATTTTATGTTAATATATATGTATATATATATATATATATATATATGTATTTTTTTTTTTTTGCTTTATTTTGAGACAGAGTCTTACTCCAGTCTCAAACTTTAGGGCTCCTGAGTTCCTCTTACTTCAAACTCCCAAGTAGGCGGAACAACAAGCACCTGCAATAATGCCCAGCTATTTTTCTATTTTTAGTAGAGACCAGGTCTTGCTCTTACTGAGGCTAGTCTTGAACACCTGAGCTCAAGGAACCCAGAATGCTAGGATTACAGGCATGAGCCACCATGCCCGGCCTGTTTTTGTTTTTGTTTTGTTTTGTTTTTTGAGACATGGTATGGCTCTGTCATCCAAGGTAGAATGCAGTAGTACAATCATAGCTCACTGCAGCCTGGAAATCCTAGCTCAGGGGATCAGCCTCACTTCCTAAGTAGCTGACACTATAGCTGCATGTCAGCATACTTGTCTAATTTCTTAAATTTATTGTAGAGATGGGCGTCTCACTATGTTGCCCAGGCTGGCCTCAAACTCCTGGCCTTAAGTGATCCTTCTGTGTCAGCCTCCCAAAGTGCTGGGATTACAGATTGGAGCCATCATGCCTGGCCAGGTAAAATATTTCTAATTTCTTTCAGTAGCATTAGGAATTAAAGTTATATTTCCTCCACTTGTGACTTAGAAAATGACATATGTATGTGAGATCCCCTTTGTAATTTGTGGCATTAAAATACATGTATGACTATATTTAGTGATTCAGAGAAGTAGCTAGTTTGAAAATTAAAATTATTTTCAGTGATCAAAGCAATGTATCTATTTGGATGGAACTCATGATAAAGTTTTACACAAAGGGGAGCTATCTAATTTGTTGATTTAAGCTCAAATTTTGATCTTTTAAATCTTCTCAAAGTATATAATCTACTGTTGCATCTTTAAATGCTAAGATTTGAGCCCAGGTATTGCTAGATCATGCCTGGCTGCCAATCCCAAGTGTCTTCATGAAGCGCTATTTACCTTGTCTGGTTCACTGATTTCAAGGGTTTGTTCTAAAGCCTTAAATTCTGGCCAGTCTAAGTGGCTCACACCTATACTCTTAGCACTCTGGGAGGCCAAGGCAGGTGGATAGCTTGAGCTCACGAGTTCGAGACCAACCTGAGCAAAACCGAGACCCCCATCCTACTAAAAATAGAAAAACTGAGGCAAGGCTCGGTGCCTGTAGCACAGGTGGTTACGGTGTCAGCCACATACACCAAGGTTGGCAGGTTTGAATCAAGCCTGGGTCAGCTAAACTACAATGACAACTGTAACAAAAAATAGCTGGACGTTGTGGCGGGTGCCTGTAGTCCCCGCTACTTGGGAGGCTGAGACAAGAGAATTGCTTAAGCCCAAGAGCTGGAGGTTGCTGTGAGCTGTGATGCCTTGGCACTCTACTGAGGGCAACATAGTGAGACTTTGTCTCAAAAAACAGACAGACAAATAAATAAATAAACAAAAAAAAAAAACTGAAGCAAGAGGATCACCTGAGCCGAAGAGTTGGAGGTTGCTGTGAGCTAGGATGCCACAGCACTGTATCCAGGGCAATAGCTTGAGACTCTGTCTCAAAATGAATAAATAAATAAATCCTTAGATTCTCAGAAATTTGACTTTGACAGAAAACCAGGAAGAGATTTATTACTTGCATAGACTGAGGTATGTGCCTGTACACAGACCAATTTATCAGAGATATTGCTTTTTATAAATCCTTAAACAGGTATACATTACACCTTTGCCTCAGTTTCTATCAGCTGAACTCATGATCAGAAGCCTTTTCTATGGCCCTGAAAAGGCATTCACTTCCAAAAATCCTTTTATCTTTTTCTTTTCAAAGAAATAAAAATAGTGAATGTAGTCTCAGCTCATTGGGAGGCTAAGGCAAGAGGATCACGGAGGAGGAGGGGAGCTTGATTGAACTCTTGGGCCCAAGAGTTTGAGGTTGCTGTGAGCTGTGATGCCACGGCACTTTACCAAAGGCAACAAAGTAAGACTCTGTATTAATTTAAAAAGAAAGAAAGAAAGATCTATAATGCATGCTTATGGGAAATAAGGCATGGAGGTTGACAGAATTAACCATATTGTTAACATCTTTAATATAATATAGTTGTTACAGTGAGAACTCATGGGCTGAGAAGGAATTCTTGACACAATGTTTAGGTTAGAAAGAAGAAAAAAGTTTATTTTTCCTTTGCAAGAGAGAGGAAAGAGCACAACACAAAGAATGAAGTGCCAGTATTGAGGGTGTTTTTCTTGGGATAAAAGGAAGGAGAAATAAATTAGTTATTGCTCCCAGCTGATAGCAGAAGGCAGCTGCATTTGTTTTTTTCTTTTACTTTTTTTCTATTCACTGTGAGGCTGACTGATTTATCAGTTTCCTTGAAATGTGGTCTGGCTGATGGAGGAGGGAGCTCACACTCCTCTGTCTACTTGGGAACTCTTCAAGTGCTATTAAAACAAATTGTCAAAGGCAACAAGTTAAGCCATAGGTGGTTAATTAATCAAAGGGTATATGTGTACTGTGATCTTTTTCTTCAAAGGGGCAATTTGGTGCTGTGAGTTTTCTCACCCCTGCCCCCCACCCCCACCCATTCTGGTAGATAGTTTATTTTTCTCTGTTAGATAATGTATTAGTTTTGCCATCCGTTTTATTTGAAGTTTGTGTCTAGGAGACTTGGTGATATTCTCCTGAAAGATAAAAAGATTATGTTCATTAATGGGTGGCATTTTCTTTTCTGTACTATTTATGTAGATTAGGAAGGGAAGCAAAGTGAAGCATCTATCACCACAATGTAGAAGGCTGTGTTTGTGAGTAACATGTATTCACTGACTACATATGCTAGTTAACATAGGCCTTTTGCAAGGAAATAGCCATGTGCCAGGAAGTGAGAAGTTTCAATACACTTTATCTTTATTGGCAAATGAAGTTAGTAGTCCATCTTATCAGGCATTCAGCAATGACTCCTTCAAAGGGGAACAGAGATTTTAAAGAATTGCTTAGCTTAGAGAAGTGTGTAGTTCTCTACAGAGTGACATAATAGACACTGGAGAGTCAGGAGAGGGAGCATGGGAGGGGAATGAGGGAATGAAAAGTTACCAATTGGGCACCATGTGCACTATTCAGATGATGGGCACACCTCTTGCAACACAGCATGAGGAGGGAGAGTTGACCTGAGTGGAAATGGTGAGAAGTGGAGAAATAAAGTCAAGAAAGGCAGGAGATGAGAGATAGGATGGCATCAGGAGAACTGACAGCTGACGGCTGCAGCCAGCACCTGAACCATTGAAACAGCTTTATTTATACAGTGTCTTAACAAGGTTGCACAGGAGGTAGAGATCAACCTTAAAGAGGAAAAACTGTGTGCTTGCTGATAACAAAGAAAGTAAAAGAAAGTATGCATGGGCTATGTGACTTCTGGCAGGTGAAAAGAATATTGTCAAAGGAGGAGAAGTGGTTGGGGGTCACTCCCTGAACATTTCCCAGGCTGCGGGGGCCCAGCCAGCCTGCTCCCTCCACACACCTACAACCCAGATTTTTCTACCATACAACATGGCCATGTAACAAAGCTCTGCTTGTACCTCCTAAATCTATTGAAATAAAAACAATTTAAAAACTCAAAATACATGATAAGGTTAAGGAGACAGAATTAATTTAGTTAAATTCACTTATTACAGTATATTTATTATGTATATTATATTATTACAGTATATTATATATATTATATTTATGTATTTATTATTCTACATTAATAGTTAAATATACAGCAATGCATTTATGTTAAATTCCCAAATATGTTGGTAAAATCATTTTCCAAAAAATATGTCCTGGCCTTCTGAATAGATTTGTGATTTGCCACATGTCCTCATTGGGGCTCAGACCACAAAACCCCACAGGGTGGCACCTTGGTGTGCTGAGCACTTTCAACTGAAGGAGACTGGAGGCCTCAGAAATAAGGTCTTTCAAGCTGGGCGAGGTGATTTATGCCTGTAATCCTGGTACTCAAGGAGGCTGAGACGGGTGGATGGCTTGAGCTCAGGAGTTGAAGACCAGACTGAGCAAGAGTGAGACCCCATCTCTACTAAAACTAGGAAAACTAGCCAGGCATCATGGTGGGTGCCTGTAGTCCCAGCTATTTGGGAAGTTGAGGCAAGAGGATTGCTTGAGCTCAGGAGTTTGTGGTTGCTGTGTGTTATAATTACACCACCCCACTCCCCCTGTTTTGTGGTTGCTGTGTGTTATAATTACACCACCCCACTCCCCACAGGGTGACACAGTGAAACTTGGCCTCAAAAAAAAAAAAAGAAAGAAAGAAACAAGGTCTTTTTGATCTCTTCTTGCCCTCCTGTCTCTGCCTCCTTTTCTCCCCCAAGGAAAGGCATAAAAACCAGAATTTTTTTCCCCCAAGGTGGGTCATAGAAACTAAAACTCTTCTTTTTTTTTTTTGTTTTTTTGGCCAGGGCTAAGTTTGAACCCGCCACCTCCGGCATATGGAACCGGTGCCCTACTCCTTGAGCCACAGGCACTGCCCAAAACTAAAACTCTTCTTGTTGCCAGATGAAGAGGGTCTAACAGCCTGTCACTATCAGCCAATATGTAGAGACAGGGATATGTCCACCAAACTTTGTCAGAAGGCTGGGATTTTGGAGAACAGTGAGAATAGCTTCCCCATGACTGTTCTGTTCTTCCATTTCTGAAATTACAATTTTATATATTTAAGTTTAAAGTGAAAACCATGTTAACCCTTATTTTAAACAATAATCAGCAGAATCTGTGACCCATAGTAAACAATAATTAGTATAACCCATGAACTAAAACATTTTAATTTAAAACTTAGGCTCCTAAGTTAATCCACCTAAACTACTCAACATAGGCATCTTTAGGTTGGGAGCTAAATTTATAAAACAGAGTAAGAATGGGTGGCTCGGTGTCCGTAGCTCAGTGGTTAGGGTACTGGGATGCAGACACCAGGGCTGGTGGGTTGGAACCTGGCGTGGGCCTGCTAAACAACAATGACAACAACAAAAAAATAGCTGGGCGTTGTGGTGGGCATCTGTCATCCCAGCTACTTGGGAGAATGAGGCAAGAGAATCACTTTAGCCCAAGAGTTTAAGGTTGCTGTGAACTGTGATGCCACAGCACTCTACTGAGGGTGACACAATGAGACTCTGCCAAAAAAAGAAGAAGAAGAAAAGAAGGAGGAGGAGGAGGAGAATGGGAGACAGGGGGTGAAGGTCAGGCAGGACTTAAACCGACCAGACCAGCTGTTCACATCTACCCTAGCCCGACAGACTCCATCTTATTATCACCATATGTGCTTTCACTCTTCCAAAGAAAGCCAAAAAACCTAGAAAGGAAACTCTCTCCCTTCTGCGTTGAAGACCCTCATGTAACAAGTGTCTTCTCTTATGCCCAGAGAAAAGGAATGCCACACAGTTAGGCTACAGAGGATCTGAACAGACAGGCCTCTCTACCTGTCCCCCTCAGACCATTAGATCACGCCTTTGTCCAGTCACATTTCTACATGGCTGTCCATTCCATATCCAACCTAAGCAGCGTAAATGTAGTTTCCCTGGGTCTTTTTGGGTCTCCATTTCTGAAGGTTCCCATATCATGGAAATTTTAATTAAATACATTTGTTATGTTTTTTTCTTGTTAACTTGTCTTTTCTTATGGGACTATTGGCTGTGACCCTTAAGATGAGTAAGGAGAGCCATCACCCCCTTCCCACCTCTACATCCCCAACTACTCATTAAAAAAAAGTCTTTCTGGTTGTTTCATTTAGTCATTTTTCTTGGCAGTGGGGACTTATATATTGTGATAGATTTTAATAGTTTTCTTTTGAAAGGATACCTTTGGTTTCCCTATCCCAGAGAACTCTGACAACGTTGATTTGCTGACAAAATGGGGGTGGAAAATCACACAATTTTTGAGAAGTAATGTTCTGCTATCCTTTGACTGGAGCTTGCTAACCTTCTGATTGTTCCCCTATTTCTTCTTCTTATTATTATTCTTCCTTCTTCTTCCTTCTTCCTTCTTCCTCCTCATCCTCCTCCTTCTTCTTCTTCTTCCTTTTTTCAGAGAGCAGTCATTTTGACTTTATTTTGCATTTCATGTATTATTATTACTATTTTTGAGACAAAGTCTCACTTTGTTGCCCTTAGTAGAGTGCTCTGGCATCAAAGCTCACAGCAACCTCAAACCCTTGGGCTCTGGTGATTCTCTTGTCTCAGCCTCCCAGGTCTCTGGGACTCCAGGCACCTGCTACAACACCTGGCTATTTTTTTTTGAGATGAGTTCTCACTCTGGCTCAGGCTGGTCTTGAATCAGTGAATTCAGGCAATCCACCCACCTTGGCCTCCCAGAGTGCTAGGATTACAGGCATGAGCCACGGCACCCGGCCTGTTTTAAAATTAGTTGTTGTTATGTTTTTGATGAAGTAAACCTGAACTGTATCTGTCACAGGTCACACTCTAGTCTTATATTTCAAGGTGTTATCCTCTCATTGTACTTCCTGGAATTTATCTGTATTGAGCAATAAGCCACTGATAATATGTCAAGGAATCTTTGCTATTTGGAAAATTTTTCAGTAATTACATTAATTAATTTTTATATTCTAATGCCTAACATTAAATACTTAAATATTTTAGTTTTATCCAAGTAGGCTTACAGACCAGTTAGAGCTAAATGTATTCATTTACATTTGTTCTAGTAAAAAACAACAAAATGCTGAGAATGAAAATAGATGCATTAGACTGCATTGGGGTTGCTATAGAAATTATTCATTTTATTTTATATATTTTATTTTACATATATAAATTAAAACATGTAAGGTAAATTGCTTGAGTCCAAGATGTTGAGGTTGCTATGAGCTATGACGCCACAGCACCCTACCAAGGGTGACAAAGTGAGACCTTGTCTCCAAAAAATAAAAAAATAAAAAATAAGGTATTTATTTATTTATTTATTTTGAGACAGAGTTTCACTTTATCACCCCCGGTAGAGTGCCACGGTGTCATAGTGAAGGAAAGTACTACCAAATCCAAAAAGGGGGGGGGGACCAGATATGTGGCAGCACCCCTCGCCCCCTACCATAAGAATGTGACCTTTTGTAACTGTCTTAGAAAATAGCCCTGAGCTGAAGCAGATAACCGGTAACTGGTTCTGAAAGAAAAAAGCTAAGCAAATGTTTAACTGCTGATCTTAAGACAGATGAGTAATGAACAAGAGTTCTTCTTATCTGGAAAAGCCCCTATGTCTGCTACCCCTCCCTAAAGACCCTGCTATGTCTGCTACCCCTCCCTAAAACCCCTGCTATGTGCTGCCCCTCCCTACTTTATGGTTTTTGCCTTTATAAACTTGTAAAACCTGCTGTTCAGGGCTTGACTCCTCAGCTCCTAAAAGAGTTGTGACTCAAGCCCCAGCATGCTGGAATAAAATCCTCTTGCTATTTGCATCAAGCGCCGTCTCTTGTGGTTGATTGCGGTCGTCAGAGCTCAGGGCAGAGTGGGGGGTCCTGCCCCAAGTCTTTCATTTGGGGGCTCGTCCGGGATTTGATGACCACCCCTCACCTGCAGAGTCGACCTTGGAGGTAAGAAAGGGGTACCCCGAAAACTGTCTGGTCTGTGTCTTCAGTCCTTTGTTTGACTTTGTGTGCGCGCTTTCGGTTTTGCAGCCATTCGGCACCTCGTGAGAGTGGCCGGACAGTGGTCGGTAGATGTGCCCGGAGGACCACAGGCTGAAATCCTGGGGGACGCACCAGGAACTGAGGAGAACCAGGGACGCCTGGTTGTCTCCTGCTGTAAGGGCACTGATCGAGTCCAGTTGTTCGATCAAAAATTACGGGAAATGCGCCCGTCTGATTCTGTTGTAGGCTTGTGAGGGACCAAGTGTGGTAGGTAGGTCCTTGTATCTGTAATATTTCTGTTATTCCTGTTATTTGTGTTTCTGACATATCTACTGACGATGGGACAGACTGTGACAACCCCTCTGAGTTTGACTCTATATCATTGGACTGAAGTGAAGAGAAGAGGTCGTGACCTGTCAGTAGAGGTTAAAAAAGGCCCATGGCAGACTTTCTGCTCCTCGGAGTGGCCCACTTTTAATGTCGGCTGGCCCTCAGGAGGAACCTTTGACTTATCTCTTATTTTTACTATCAAAGAGATTGTTTTTCAGAGAGGACTGGGAGCCCATCTGGATTAACAACCTTACATCATAGTCTGGCAGGACCTGGTGCAGAATCCACCCCCCTGGGTTCGGCCGTGGACTGCCACATCCAGGCCCCCGTCTAATTCTCGGGTGCTCGCTGTCCAATCTTCCGGTTCCAGAAAAGGGGGCGACAGCTCGGACCCCCCCCAAGAAGATCTACCCGGAAATTCAGACTGATCATCTTCTCCTCGACCCTCCACCCCCTCCTCCCCCATACCCTCCCGCCTTGGCTCCTGTCGGGGGGCAGGGAGGACCAGCATCACCGGATCCGGCGATTGCCCCCTCTGCACCCCCGGGGGAACCTTCACTGGGGCCCGCACAAGCTACCAGGAGTCACCGCTGGGGAGGAATGTCTCCCGACACTACTGTTGCCCTGCCCCTGAGGGCATACGGCCCCCTGCTGGTGGCAACAGATGAGGGACCACCTCCTCTCCAGCCCCTCCAATACTGGCCATTTTCTTCCGCAGACCTGTATAACTGGAAAACTAATCACCCCCCTTTTTTCAGAAGACCCCCAACGCCTGACTGGGCTGGTAGAGTCCCTGATGTTCTCTCATCAGCCCACATGGGATGACTGCCAGCAGCTCATACAGACTCTCTTCACTACTGAAGAGAGGGAGAGGATTTTACTAGAAGCTAGGAAGAATGTACTCGGGGCGGACAGGCGTCCTACCCAGCTCCCCAACATCATCGAGGCTGCCTTTCCCCTCTCCAGACCTGACTGGGACTTCAACACGGCAGAAGGTAGGGAGCGACTGACAGTCTATCGCCAGGCTCTAGTGGCTGGCCTCCGTGGGGTGGCAAGACGCCCCACTAATTTGGCTAAGGTAAGAGAAGTAATACAGGGGGCCACGGAACCCCCCTCAGTGTTTCTTGAGTGCCTAATGGAAGCTTTTAGGCGCTACACCCCATTTGACCCTGCCTCTGAAGGACAGAGGGCTTCCGTGGCTATGACTTTCATAGGGCAGTCAGCTGTAGACATTAAAAGAAAGCTGCAGAGGATTGAAGGATTGCAGGACTATACCTTGCAGGATTTAGTTAAGGAAGCTGAGAAAGTATACCATAAAAGAGAAACTGAGGAAGAAAAAGAGCAGAGAAAGGAGAAAGAGAGAGAGGAAAAGGAAAATAAGAGAGACTGAAGACAGGAGAAAAACTTAACATGGATTTTGGCCGCAGTAGTAGGGGAGAAGAGCCAAGAACAGACCCAAGGTAGAAGTAAGAAGTCAGGTAGCCTGGGCAACCGCGTCCCGTTAGATAAGGATCAATGTGCCTACTGTAAGGAGAAGGGGCACTGGGCCTGGGAATGTCCTAAAAAAGGAAGAAAGTACTGGCCTTAGAGGAAGAAGAAGATTAGCGGGGACGGGGCTCGGAACCCCTCCCCGAGCCAGGGTAATACTTAAGGTGGAGGGGAAGCCAGTTGAGTTCCTAGTAGACACCGGAGCTCAACACTCAGTCCTACTCGAACCATCAGGACCCGTCTCCAAGAAAAAATCCTGGGTTGTAGGGGCCACAGGGCATCAGCAGTACTCATGGACTACCCGAAGATCAGTAGATCTGGGAGTGGGACGGGTAACCCACTCGTTCTTAATTATCCCTGAGTGTCCTGTGCCCCTCCTTGGGAGAGATTTACTCACCAAAATGGAAGCCCAGATCACTTTCACTCCTGATGGCCCAGAGGTAATCCAGAATAAGAGAGTAACAGCCCTGACCATGCGTTTGGAGGATGAACATAGACTCTTTGAAAAGCAACAGGAGAAAGGGACTAGTCTCATACATGACTGGCTAGAAAAATATCCCGGGGCATGGGCCGAAACTGCTGGAATGGGACTGGCCACAGAAAGGCTGCCTATAGTCATAGAACTCAAAGCTACTTCCACTCCTGTGGCAATGCGCCAGTATCCTATGACTAGGGAAGCTCGGGAAGGGATTAGGCCTCACATTCAGCATCTCCTACAGCTGGGCATACTAGTAAAGTGCCAGTCACCATGGAACACCCCCTTATTACCCGTCAAGAAACCCGGCACAGGAGACTATCGCCCTGTGCAGGACTTGAGAGAAGTAAACAAGCAGGCACAAGACATCCACCCCACCGTGCCTAACCCTTATAATCTGTTAAGCTCTCTCCCTCCGGACCATATCTGGTACACTGTCCTGGATTTGAAGGATGCCTTCTTCTGCCTCCGACTACACTCCTCTAGCCAGAACATCTTCGCATTTGAATGGAGAGACCCGGACTCTGGAATGACGGGGCAATTGACATGGACCCGACTTCCACAGGGGTTCAAGAACTCCCCAACCATCTTTGATGAAGCCCTCCACCAAGACCTAGCTCACTTTCGCGCCAGCCACCCTCAGGTAACGCTCCTACAATATGTAGATGACTTACTACTAGCTGGAACGACAAAGGAAGAGTGCCATCGGGGCACAGAACTGTTACTGGAAGAGCTAGCCCGCTTAGGATATCGAGCCTCCGCCAAGAAAGCCCAGATCTGCCAGAAAGAGGTAACGTACCTGGGTTACACCCTAAGAGGAGGGCAGAGATGGTTAACAGAAGCCAGGAAGCATACTGTGACTCAGATTCCAGTTCCCCGCTCGCCCCGCCAGGTGCGAGAATTCTTAGGGACTGCGGGGTTCTGCCGCTTATGGATACCGGGGTTTGCTACTCTGGCAGCCCCCCTCTACCCTTTGACCAAGGCACTCCCTTCGAGTGGGGTGCCAGCCAACAGCGGGCCTTTGACAACATTAAAAAGGCATTATTATCAGCCCCGGCCCTGGCTCTACCAGATGTAACAAAGCCCTTTGTCCTATAGTAGATGAGAAGAGAGGAGTGGCCCGAGGGGTGCTGACGCAGCCTTTAGGGCCATGGAAAAGACCGGTAGCATACCTCTCCAAGAAATTAGACCCCATCGCTGGTGGTTGGCCAGCCTGTCTGAGGTCTGTGGCGGCAGTGGCGGTACTGGTAAAAGATGCAGACAAATTGACTATGGGGCAGAAGTTGACAGTCATTGCCCCCCATGCCTTAGAAAGCATCATCAGACAGCCCCCTGACCGGTGGCTGTCCAGTGCCCGCATGACACACTACCAAAGTCTCCTATTAAATGGAGACAGAGTCCAGTTTGGCCCGCCTGTCATCCTCAACCTGGCTACCCTACTACCTGATACCTCTCTCCGGGAGGATGTATTACACACATGCCAAGAAGTACTGGCTGAGGAGACTGGAACTCGGAGGGACCTCTGTGATCAGCCCCTGCCGGATGCCCAATTGACCTGGTTCACTGATGGGAGCAGCTCCATAATAGAAAGTAAAAAGGTGGCCAGGGCGGCGGTGGTGGATGATAAGCAGACCATCTGGGCAAGTAGTCTGGCTGAAGGGACGTCAGCCCAGCTGGTCGCCTTGACCCAGGCCTTACATTTGGCAGAAGGAAAAAAAGTTAACATATACACTGATAGCAGGTATGCTTTTGCTACAGCCCATGTCCATGGGGCCATTTACAGACAGCGAGGACTGCTGACTTCAGCAGGAAAAGAAATTAAACACAGGGAAGAAATCCTAAGTCTACTAGAGGCTGTTCACCTCCCTAAGAGAGTGGCCATAATCCACTGCCCTGGACATCAGAAAGGGGGGTCCAGAGTTGCCGAGGGAAACCAAAGAGCCGACCGTGAAGCTAAGCTAGCGGCTCAAGGACTCAACATCCTACCGCTATATGAAAACACTTTAAGGCCTAGCCTTAAAGAAATAGCACCCCCCCTTATCAAAAACTTTAAATATTCAGAGCGGGATCTCGAGAGGATGGACAGATTAGGCCTCCACCTAGAATCCCCAGAGGGGATCCGAGAAACCCCAGAAGGGAAAAACATCCTTCCTGAAGAGCAGGCAATCACCTTTCTCAGGCAACTTCATAAATTAACCCATCTGGGCCCCAAGCATCTGAAAACCATTGTTCAGTCCTCTCCATACTATATTATAGAATTAAGTAAGCTCGTTGATGCAGCTGTAAAAGAGTGCAGACCTTGCCAATTAGTAAACACCCAGCCTAGCACACTACCTCAGGGAAAACGACTCCGAGGGGATCGCCCTAGAAGCTACTGGGAAACAGATTTTACTGAGATTAAGCCGGCTAAGTATGGATACAAGTACTTGCTAGTGTTCATAGACACTTTCTCAGGATGGGTCGAAGCTTTTCCTACAAAGAGGGAGACTGCTCAAGTTGTGGCCAAAATAATATTAGAAGAGATTTTTCCAAGATTTGGGCTACCCAAAGTAATCGGATCCGACAACGGTCCCGCTTTCGTTGCCCAGGTTAGTCAGGGTTTGGCCAAAATCCTGGGGCTTGAATGGAAATCACATTGTGCTTATCGGCCCCAGAGCTCAGGGCAGGTAGAGAGGATGAATAGAACCCTAAAAGAGGCCATAACTAAATTATCCTTAGAGACTGGCATTACTGACTGGACAGTCCTCCTTCCCTTTGCCCTGTTCCGTGTGCGCAACACCCCTAGTACTCTCAAGCTGACCCCCTTTGAAATCCTACATGGAGTTCACCCCCCACTCGTTGCCATGCAGCACCTCCCTTCCCCAGAATCTTACTCCTCTCAATCTCTATACACCAGATTAAAAGCCCTTGAAACTGTGCAAAAGGAAGTGTGGAGCCGGCTGATCGAAGCCTACAAGCCCAGAGATCTGCAAATACCTCACCAGTTCCAGGTTGGAGATTCGGTGTACATCCGGTGCCACCGAACAGCCAACCTTGAACCATGGTGGAAAGGACCATAGCCAGAAGTTCCATGATTAGAACTTCCCAAAAAACAAATGGGGAATGAAGGAAAGTACTACCAAATCCAAAAGGGGGGGGGGGACCAGATATGTGGCAGCACCCCTCGCCCCCTACCATAAGAATGTGACCTTTTGTAACTGTCCTAGAAAATAGCCCCGAGCTGAAGCAGATAACCAGTAACTGGTTCTGAAAGAAAAAAGCTAAGCAAATGTTTAACTGCTGATCTTAAGACAGATGAGTAATGAACCAGAGTTCTTCTTATCTGGAAAAGCCCCTATGTCTGCTACCCCTCCCTAAAGCCCCTGCTATGTCTGCTGCCCCTCCCTACTTTATGGTTTTTGCCTTTATAAACTTGTAAAACCTGCTGTTCAGGGCTTGACTCCTCAGCTCCTAAGAGAGTTGTGAGTCAAGCCCCAGCATGCTGGAATAAAATCCTCTTGCTATTTGCATCAAGCGCCGTCTCTTGCGGTTGATTGGGGTCGTCAGAGCTCAGGGCAGAGTGGGGGGTCCTGTCCCAAGTCTTTCAATAGCTATAGCTGACAGCAACCTCAGACTCCTGGTCTCAAGTGATTCTCTTGCCTCAGCCTCCAAGTAGCTGGGATTATAGTTAGGTGCTTACCACAACTCAGGGCTATTTATTTTTGTTTTTTAGAGGCAGGATCTCTGTAGCTCAGGCTGGTCTTGAACTACTGAGCTCACAGCAATCCGCCTCCTCAGCCTCCCAGAGTGTTAGGATTACAGGTGGGAGGCACTGTGCCCGGCCATGAGGTGTTTAATACAGATCTTACTACATATTAAACTCTTAATGCCCGGTAGCTATTTTTTATTAGCCTATTACTGTTATGGAATGATACCTAGAATTACATGTCCAAGATCATACAAGTTGTCAGTAGCCAGCCCAGTCTGGAATTCAGATCTGCTGATCCCAGTCCTTGTGATTTCCCCCTCACTGTGTGATGACTTTCTATGGCTACTGCGGCAAGTCCTAGCTCCACCTACTGAGAAAATTAGGTTGTGAAGCTGGCGCCAACCAGGCCTGAGTGGAGGCTCAGGGCTCCAGGCCCACTCTTCCACAGAGCAAATGGACAAACAGAAAAGACCATGATTAGTCCAGTATTTGACTTTTATTGTTGTGAGTACCAGGGCATTCTCTCCCAGGAGGCCAGGACAGCTCTCTGGGCACGTGGAAGGTTTGAGAACTGTCCCTCTCATGGTCTCTAGACATCGAGAGGGCGGGCTTACTTTGTTCAGAGCTCATCCCTGTGACTTACAAGGACACAGAGCCAGGATTTTTTTGATGACTGGTGTTCTTTCTGGGAATGTCCTTCTTCCTGAGAGCATGTTGCACATCCCACTGGGTGAATCACATGACTTCTGATTCCTATAACCTCATGCTCCAAAATTTCATGTAAGTGGTGTAGGACTTGGCCAGGATTGAGGATTTTGATTTGATTAGAAAGTAGTATAACCCAACAGATGGAGGGGAAGTATTCTAAAGTAATTAGTTGAGATAGCAGACGCTACAAAAGGAAAGTCATTATGCAAATAAAGGGCCATTAAATGCCAGTCTTCCTAGCTTAGATAAGGTCAGAACCTGCATTAGACCCACATTTTATCTCATTCTGACTGAGCTATCCTATTAAATGAGGCTAACCGATTTTTTTTTTTTAACCAAGACTAGCAGATGATTTCTGATGCAAATGATGTTCATGTATTCTGCTTTGGTTTCCTTTCAGTAACTCTCTTCTCAACTTTACAAAGTTTTCCCCTACATTTTCAGGTCCAGCAGACTAAAGAAAATGAGCAAGAAAAAGAATTTTGAAAAGTCCATTTCCCACCAATTTTACGTCTCATTAGCTGTAATGAGTGTTTGTAGAGTAAAAGTATATTATTTGGCTTCACCAGCTAGCAGTGCAAATTGTGATCAATAGCTGTTATTCCTCCTCTCCTCACAGTCTTCTCTTCCCAGAACCCTCCAGGTTATGGGTAACTTGCCTGAGGACACCTTGCTGAAAGAAGAAAGCAGAAAATGTCATTCTTTGGTCTAGTTATTACCTAAATGAAAAAATCCCAAGATAAATAAAGAGTGTCTGCATCCCAGAGGATGAAGGGACTGAATGATGCCATTGTGAAGTTTCTCTGTATTTTCCCTGTCACACTCCAAGCACACCCTGTGAAGAGCAGCACAGAATCAGGAGGAATCAGAGGAAGGCTTTCAAGAAAGTCGGAAAGAAATGATAAGAGGAGGCCTGACAAGAAAGGGGGGATGATCTGGTGAGGCAAACGTCTTGTTTGGATGGACAGTCTCAGAAGGAAAATGTCTTTGACTTGGAAGCTGGAGATCTAGCTGGGTGCTAGATCAGTGCTGCCATTCACTAGGGTTACCAGAATTTCTTTCCACAGTAGGTCTTTGGGCTGGGTGATTCAAAGAATGAACCCAGGGACCACAAGTCAGTGGTAAGTTAGGATTTGTTAGACAGAAAGGAATGCAGGAGTAAAAAGCACCAGAGCTTTTGGAAGAGGGAAAGCCCCGAGTCTGAAGTCTCTGCATGGGTCCTTTGTCTAGGGCAGTGGTTCTCAACCTTCCTAATGTTGTGGCCCTTTAATACAGTTCCTGTGGGTCGCAATCCACAGGTTGAGAACCACTGGTCTAGGGAGATATATATCTATATCTATATATACATATACACATAGTCTTGAGAATTATATTTGACCAGGACTTGGAAAGTATAAAAACACCTTTTCGAAGTTAATGAGTGTATTAACAAATGAATAGATACAGTCCCTCCCACTAGGGGCAAGGTTAATGAATGTATTAGGTCTTCGCAGTTTTTGCCTCAGGGAAGGGATTAGAGTGTGTGCTTCCCTGCTCAAGGTGGAACCACCCAAAGCCTTTCAGGCTGCTTTGTTCATGGCCTTGCTAGATACCAGAGGGTGTGGCCTAGAAAGGGCAGCCTGTTTGTGCCTAGAGATGGGGGTCTGATTTCTGAGCTCATCCAGGCCTAGAGGATGGGGGGAGTCCCTGTCCAGCCCTGAGAGGGGGAACCCTGTATCACTAACACTGGGATCTTGCCTCAGTTTCCTCTCAGCAAAGAGAGCATAACAACACTGTTTTCACCCCCTCATAAGTGGCTGAAGCAATGAGAGGCATTTGGGATCCTCTGTAAACTAGAAAGCAGAATCTAAATGAACAGGAGGTCTCAGGCTGAGGTGGGAGCTCCCTGTGGGATTAGGAAGTAGCTCTCCTGTGCAATCTTCTCTTGTTTTCTAGCCTACATCCCTGCTGTTCCATAAATTGGAGCTTTCCAGAAAAATACTCTCTAGCGACTGAGTTTCTCAGATTCAATGTTTCTTCTTCCTGAGCCCCGATGAACCATCTCTCACCCATTTATTGCCTTCATGTACACAAAGTCCTCCTCTCACCTGCTCTGTCTCCAGCTATGTTCCTAGCAAGGATGAAGCTAGTTTCATTTTTTGTCCAATCAAGCATAAGTTGCTCTTCTGCTTTCTTCTTATATATGGCCTGGGAGGAAGTCTATCCTCAGGTAACCTTGAATGTATGAGTTGCACCTTGTTGTATTGTAATTTATAAGTTATCATGCAGGGAGCAATACTGTATTTCCTTAAAATTTATTTGGAGACACTTCACAGTCACATCCATATACCTACCTGCATCTTTAGAAGGAAGAACTTTCAAGAAAGGAGGGGTTTTAAGACTAAAGTTACTGTTGACTTTTGCTGTTGTCCTGTCTGAGCCACAAGACTTTGTGAGTGTGAGGGGTCTTGCCCCAAGAGGAATGTGTGTTTCCACTGTCAGTTGTCCTGAGGTAGAACAGGGTGGGGGAGGACATCCTCTGGGGTACAGGTGGGTCTGTACTCAATTTGTGGAGATGCCTAGAGAGTCCCAGAGAGTAAGGCTTGCCCCTGATATGTGGAAGTCTGTTGCTAGCTTGCCAGGAACTCGTGAGGTTAGGTTTAGCAGCAGTTATGAGAGTCTCTGCATCATTTTCCGTATTTCTATTTTTCTATCATTTTTTTTTTTTGAGACAGAGTCTCACTCTGTTGCCCTAGGTAGAGTGCTGTGGCATCATAGCTCACAGTAATCTCAAACTCTTAGGCTCAAGAGGTCCTCTTGTCTGAGCCTCCCAAGCAGCTGGAACTACAGTCACCTGCCACAATGCCCAGCTGGAGACAGGGTCTAATTTTAGTAGTGATGAGTTCTTGCTCTTGCTCAGGCTGATCTCAAACTCCTGAGCTTAAGGGATCTTCCCTCTCTTTGGCCTCCCAGAGTGCTACAATTGCAGGTGTGAGCCACCATACCTGGCCCTTTCCTATAAATTAATAAAAAAACACTGGTTGGTCTCAATTGTCCTGTGGGGAATTACTAACAATAGTATCCCCAAACTGAGGACAAAGCGGAAGCATCAGAGGAACAGCTGTCTCCCCCAGATGGATGTTTGACCAAGATCACCGGGGTTGTGGGTTTAGAAGAAACTGAGGGGCCTGTGGTGTAGCTCTCTCAAGGCAAGGCCTAGAGAAACTTCCACAGCTAACTGCAAGGCACTCCGAAGGAAGCAGGCCAGTAGGTTTTGAGTGAAAATAAATTGAATGGGCAGAGAATATGTAAGCCTGTTTTGTAGTCACAGGCCCATGTCAATGGCAGCATTGAGTTATAGCAATGTCTTTCAATACTCTCTACTTTTCTTTTTTCTAAAACCATGCTTACCAGATGAACTTTAAAAAGTAATTTAAGGGGTGGCGCCTGTGGCTCAAAGGGGTAGGGTACCAGCCCCATATGCCGGAGGTGGTGGGTTCAAACCCAGCCCTGGCCAAAAACTGCAAAAAAAAAAAAAAAAAAGTAATTTAGGGGCAGCTCTCGTAGCTCAGTGAGTAGAGTGCTGGCCACATACAGCCATGCTGGTGGG
The DNA here is from genome assembly GCF_027406575.1 of Nycticebus coucang. Lineage (NCBI taxonomy): Eukaryota > Metazoa > Chordata > Mammalia > Primates > Lorisidae > Nycticebus > Nycticebus coucang. The sequence goes on along the minus strand of NC_069798.1, from coordinate 23,594,639 downwards.
TTCGAACTAGTCCAGGCCAGCTAAACAACGATAGGTATATAAAAAATAGCTGAGTGTTGTGGCAGGTGCCTGTAGTTCCAGCTACTCGGGAGGCTAAAGCAAGAGAATCACTTAAACCCAAGAGTTTGAGGTTGCTGTGAACTGTGATGCCAAGGCACCCTACGGAGGGTGACATAGGGAGACTCTGTCTCAAAAAAATAAAAAATAAAAAGTAATTTAGTTTCCAAAACATTTGCCATCAGGGGAGAGAAGGCGCTGCTAGTGATAGTATGCCTTTCAGTTCTCCTGGAGGCTTTACTTTGTTTTGCAAATGAACTAAATATACTCTTCTGGTCTATACAGGAACCTGGCATGAATTTGGTGAATACAAGTCAGTCTCTAAGGTAGCCATTAACTCAATCAAATGACGAAACTGGATGTAAAGCAACAGCTAAAGTTTACTTAGCGCCTCGAGGAAGGTGGTATGAGACTTAATAGGCATCATCCCGGAAAAGCAAGAGCGCTCCTCTTGTAAAGGTTTAAGGTAGGGTAGGAGGGGGTGGGTGTCACTGTGGTGTGCTAGCAACTGTTGTCAGGTACAGTTCCAGCAGGCTTTCCGCTAAGACCTTTGGGTTCTAGCTGGCTTCCCACTGAGATCATTCTGTTCATTTGTGGTTTAGTCTCTCCTGGAGCCATTGACTCAGCTGCTTTTTTGTTCCTTCTGGCTTGGTCCCAGAAGGTGGGGGTACTTTCAGCAGAGGTCATTGAATGGCCAAGATGGAGCACCCTATGCTCAAAATGGAGTGCCTATGCTTGCTGTTTTTGGAATTCTTCCAACCAACCTATCATCCCAGAATCTTAGTTCACCTTTTTTTTTTTTTTTGTGGTTTTTGGCCAGGGCTAGGTTTGAACCCACCACCTCCGGCATATGGGACCGGCGCCCTACTCCTTGAGCCACAGGCGCCACCCTCATCCCAGAATCTTTTACTGTTGTGAGAAGGGGGTCAATGTCTCTCAGGCTGCTTCTTGATGCAGAGAGGCTGTCATGGACTCCTCAAGAAAGATTGAGGAGGTATGGGAGGAAGTGGAGGTTGGTTAGGGGTGGCTGCTCTTCGAGGGTCTTGCTCTGAAACTAGCCAACAGCTCTGTTGATTATTGTTTGAATGGTATTTTGTAAGAAGCATATAAATAGTCTGAAGAGTAGGGGCAAATGCCACAGTCAATAATAAAGAGGCCAGGGGGAAAAAAAAAAAGAGGCTGGGGGATAAGAAAGGGCATTAAGTTATGGGAGCCTTCAGAAATGGAGGCCTAAAAAGACCCAGAAAAAACTACATTTATGCTGCTTAGGTTGGATGAAGAATGGATAACCATGTAATAAGAAAATGAAAGGTTACGAAGCCAAAGAGTTTCAACACCAAATGAAAGGTTATGGAGCCAAAGAGGAAAGATTATTCTGAGGCATGAGATGAAAGGAAAACAGAGACCCAGTTTGTGAATTAAAATGGCTTTATTTTACCTGGTTGCAGGTGGAGAGGGATCTCCAACCGGGAGGAAATCCAAAGGTCAGAAGGTGAGGGTTGGTACATTCCTTTTCCTGGGCTGGATATCTGTTGTAAGGGTGGGGGTGTCCCATTTACCTTTCCTAAGTGGGACGTTGGTGGGTGGGGTAGGGGGTTGAACCATTCACCTCGCTTAGGTAGGACATCCAGTGGGAGAGGGGAGAGGGTTGATTCTTTTAGATGGGTCCACCCTAGTTGGGTGGGGGTTTGACTCTATCATTCCAGTCTTTTAATTCTATTATAAGGAGGAGGGATGGTGGGCATGGTAACTCTTTGACTACTTCCTGTGGGGGGAGGGGCGGAGTGGATTTCCTGTAAAGACAATGGGATGGGGAGGGGAATGGGGTGAAGGAGTGGTGTTTGCAGGAACTCTTTGGCTTTTTTAGTCTGAGCTAGTTGGCGTCCAGTAGGCAAGGATATAAGGAGTTTGTGGGTGACTGGTTAATAAATTGAGATGTGAGGCGGAGGGATACTGGTTCAAAACTAAGAATGAGAAAAAAAAAACATCATTAGTGACCTTATTAGACAATAACCAAGAGGAAGATGGACAGTGAAAGGTGGGAGCCAGTTGAATTTGCCAGGGGCACCAGCCATCATGAGAAGACCTCTGATACCCATTACTGAGATCTCTGGACATTTTTAGACAATTTTTACAAGGTGGCAGCATGGATGAAGTTGTGCCTGTGTTTGTTAAAAAAGAGAAAAGATCAGCTTGGCGCCTGTGGCTCAAGCAGCTAAGGCTCCAGCCACATACACCTGAGCTGGCAGGTTCGAATCCAGCCCAGGCCCGCCAAACAACAATGACAGCTGCAACCAAAAAATGGCTGGGCACTGTGGCAGGTGCCTGTAGTCCCAGCTACTTGAGAGGCAGAGGCACGAGAATCACTTGAGCCCAGGAGTTGGAGGTTGCTATGAGCTGTGATGCCACGGCACTCTACCCTGGGCGACAGCTTGAGGCTCTGTCTCAAAAAAAAAAAAAAAAAAATTGAGTTTGAGGTTGCTGTGAGTTATGATACCATGCCCTCTACCTACGCAGGGCCACAGAGTGAGATTCTGTCTCAAGAAAATAAACAAGCAAACATAGTGAAGAAGTTAGACTGTCTAAAAAAGGGGGGACGGGTGCAACTAGAGGTAATACAGAGAATGAGAGAGAGAGACAGGCAGACAGATAACCATAAACAGCCACCCAAGGAGGTTTTGCCCAGGTTTGGGCAACTTCAGATGAGAGATCTCCCATCCCTGGGATCTCTCAAGAATCCACAAAACATTCTCTGATAGAGTCAGCTTGAAACAACTGCCAAGATCAAAATGCACAGAGACGATCAAGGCCAGATTATCAGAGAACCAGTGAGGTCACATCTTCCTATACACCCTTGCTTTTCCAGCTTAGTACTCTTACCACATTCTGGAAAGATTCGGAGGCAGCCAGGTGTATTGAGACAGGAAGGAAAAGCACACACCATTGATTTTCCAGTAAACAGTTGAGTGCCAGTTCGTGCCTCTTCTCCATTATTAAAACCAAGGGATATAAGGGAGAAAATGAGGTGGAGGGCTTACATAACTCTCAATTTTAAGCATAATTCATCTACGAAATCATTCTGTTTTTCTAAAGCAGCAGTTCTCAACCTGTGGGTCGCGACCCCTTTTTAACAATGAAAATACATTGCAGCATTACAAAGATTGAAAACCACCGTTCTAATGTATGTGAATGAAATTTGTTTGCATACATGTAATTCCACCAAAGGCTTCTAACTTTGAACCAATTACATGAAATAGAATTCTATTTCTAGTTATAATTGAAAAGGGAGAAGTTGGTTACTTTCCTCCCTGACTGAAGCTTCCCAGTAGAGAAGCAAACCTTACAAAATTCAAAATGCTGGTTATGAAACTGCATGGAAATTGTAATTATCTAAATTGGAGCTGTTCCTGAGATTTAAAGTGATTGGAGAAGGTCGATCAAAGAGCTTAAAGCATCTAACATTTCACTGAATGGGCCTGGGTGGGTTTGGGTGTGTATATTGGGAAGGGGGAGGGGAAAAGAAATGATTTTTCTCTTAGTCATCCTATGGAACCCACTCTTTGCAAAGAACAGCTACTTTCAGATACACATTTTGCATTTCAGGAGGCAGTCCAAAAGACAGAGTGAGCTGCTGGAGTCAGATAGTGAGGTAGGGCCTGTGAGAAAGTAGGTCAGTGGGCAATGATGCTCAATGACAAGGTTACCGAAGGGCTTGGAAACCCAGGTGTCCGCTGTTCAGCTTCCAGTTGCTACTGTGCGGTGCCACAAGCCTTCAAGCTTCTGTTAAACAGAGTGTGGCTGGTACCAGCTTAATGTTTAAAAAAAAACACAGTTTGGGTTCTTGGTGCCTCAGAGAGTGAAATTCTTGGGCACTATATGAAGAAATAGGCCATGCTTTGTCCATGATTTTAACATGAGTGATGTCACCACTGAGAATATTTCACTTCCTTGTTATTAGGGAGAATGATTTAAAAGTGTCATTTAGAGTCAAAAACTAAATTATTACTAATCTAGTTAATATGAAAGTTGCAGTAATTGCCAACAGCAACAGATAAATATTGAAACTATGTGTTTGGTTGACAATTGTAACAGTCAAGATGAGAAGCTAATTAAGGACACAACTCCCTTCACCATAGTTTCAAAGAAAATGAAATACCTAGGAATACACCTAATGAAGGAGGTGAAGGACCTCTATAAAGAAAACTATGAAATCCTCAGAAAGGAAATAGCAGAGGATATTAACAAATTCTTCCCATCCGTAAACATACCATGCTCACGGATGGGAAGAATCAACATTGTTAAAATGTCTGTACTTCCCAAAGCAATCTACCTATTCAATGCCATTCCTATCAAAATACCAACATTGTACTTTCAAGATTTGGAAAAAATGATTCTGCGTTTTGTATGGAACCGGAAAAAACCCCATATAGCTAAGGCAGTTCTCTGTAACAAAAATAAAGCTGGGGGCATCAGCATACCAGATTTTAGTCTGTACTACAAAGCCATAGTGCTCAAGACAGCATGGTACTGGCACAAAAACAGAGACATAGACACTTGGAATCGAATTGAAAACCAAGAAATGAAACTAACAATTTACAACCACCTAATCTTTGATAAGCCAAACAAGAACATACCTTGGGGGAAAGACTCCCTATTCAATAAATGGTGTTGGGAGAACTGGATGTCTACATGTAAAAGACTGAAACTGAACCCACACCTTTCCCCACTCACAAAAATTGATTCAAGATGGATAAAGGACTTAAACTTAAGGCATGAAACAATAAAAATCCTCCAAGAAAGCATAGGAAAAACACTGGAAGATATTGGCCTGGGGAAAGACTTCATGAAGAAGACTGCCATGGCAATTGCAACAACAACAAAAATAAACAAATGAGACTTCATTAAACTGAAAAGCTTCTGTACAGCTAAGGAGACAATAACCAAAGCAAAGAGACAACCTACACAATGGGAAAGGATATTTGCATATTTTCAATCAGACAAAAGCTTGATAACTAGGATCTATAGAGAACTCAAATTAATCCACATGAAAAAAGCCAACAATCCCTTATATCAATGGGCAAGAGACATGAATAGAACTTTCTCTAAAGACGACAGATGAATGGCTAACAAACACATGAAAAAATGTTCATCATCTCTATATATTAGAGAAATGCAAATCAAAACAACCCTGAGATATCATCTAACCCCAGTGAGAATGGCCCACATCACAAAATCTCAAAACTGCAGATGCTGGAGTGGATGTGGAGAGAAGGGAACACTTCTACACAGCTAGTGGGACTGCAAACTAGTACAACCTTTCTGGAAGGAAGTATGGAGAAACCTCAAAGCACTCAAGCTAGACCTCCCATTTGATCCTGCAATCCCATTACTGGGCATCTACCCACAAGGAAAGAAATCCTTTTATCATAAGGACACTTGTACTAGACCGTTTATTGCAGCTCAATTTACAATCGCCAAAATGTGGAAACAGCCTAAATGCCCACCAACCCAGGAATGGATTAACAAGCTGTGGTATATGTATACCATGGAATACTATTCAGCCATTAAAAAAAATGGGGACTTTACATCCTTCGTATTAACCTGGATGGAAGTGGAAGACATTATTCTTAGTAAAGCATCACAAGAATGGAGAAGCATGAATCATATGTACTCAATTTTGATATGAGGACAATTCATGACAATTATGGTTATGGGGGGGAAGCAGAAAGAGGGAAGGAGGGAGGGGGGTGGGGCCTTGGTGTGTGTCACACTTTATGGGGTCAAGACATGATTGCAAGAGGGACTTTACCTAACAATTGCAACCAGTGTAACCTCAAATTGTACTCTCAATGAACCCCCAACAATAAAAAAAAAAAAAAATTCTATCAAAATTTCCAAAGAACCCTAGAAAATGAATTTTTTTATTAAGTAAATAAATTCATAACTTCATTCTCATATTTGCCTAATTAAAATACCTGGGGTATAACTTTAAATGAAAGCTATTTATCTTTAATTTTTTTTAGTGTTTTAATTTTTCTAATTTCAGGTCAATATGGGGTCACATACAATTAGGTTACATTGTTTCATTTGTAAGGAAAAGTTTAAGTTGTAATTGGGTCTCTCACCCAGAAAGTTTATGGTACACCCACGCAATGTTCCCCTGGAGAGAAACCTGTGATCCCCCTTTTTCCTTCTTGAATTTGAGTTTTTGTCTCATGTGAGCAGGTTGTTGTTAATCTACAAGTTTCAAATTAGTATTGAGTACCAGTGAGGCTTGTTTTTCCATTCTTGTGATACTTCACTGAGGAGAACATTGCTCAAACTATCCAAGTTGTGACAAAGGATACAAAAGCTCCATCTTTTTTATAGCTGAATAGTATTCCATGGCATATACTTATGTCACAGTTAACTAATTCATTCACGTGTTGAAAGGCACTTTGGTTCTTTACGACCTTTGCCGTTGTAAATTGGGCTGCTATAAACATTTGAGTCCATATATCCTTATGGTAAAATGACCTTTTTTTCTTCGGGGTAGATACCTTAGTAATGGGATTTCAGGATTAAATGGAAAATCTATTTTTAATCCTTTGAGGACTCTCCATACTTCTTTCCATAAAGGTTGTACTAGTTCCTTTAGTACAACCAACAGTCAGGAGTATTTCCTTCTGAAATGTGGGTATTTCCTTCATACCCACATCAGCATCTGCTGCTTGGGACCACAGGCTGTGGTCCATTCTCACTGGGGTTAGGTGATAACTCAAAGTGGTTTTGATTTGTATTTCTCTAATAATTAGAGATAATGAGAAGATTTTTTCATGTGTTTGTTGGCCATTTATCTGTCCTCAAGAGAAAAGATTGTGTTTGTGTCTCTTGCCCAGATTTTAATGGGGTTGTTTGCTCTTTTTTGTTCTTGTTATTTGCTTGAGTTCCTTGTAGATTCTGATTATCAGCCCTTTGTTGGATTTGTAGCCTGCAGACATCTTCTTCCATGCTGGAGCTTGTCTCTTGCTTTGTTGATTGTAGCCTTAGTTGTGGAGGAGCTGTGTTAACTCTATGGGATCCCATTTATTTATTTTCATTATCATTGCAGTTGTCTTTAGGAGCTTCTTCATAAATTCTCTCCCAAGACTGATATCATTAAAGGCTTTTCACACACTTTCTTCTGGAGTTTTTATAAATTTGCATTTTATGTTTATATGTTTTATCCACCATGAGTTAATTTTTATAAGTGGTAAAAGATGAGGGTCTGGTTTTAGCCTTTTACATGAGGCTAACCAGTTCTCCCAACAGCATTTATTAAATGGGAATTTTTTTCTGCATATCTCTAGTTATTTTAATTTGATTTTTAAAATAAAGATATTTGCATAGTTTGGAATGTAAGTAGTAAAAAGAATGTGTAGTAAAAAGAAACTCTCCTTTCCACTTCTGTCCCCAAATCATCAACTTTCTAGTCCAGAGGCAATCACCATCACCAGGTTCTCCCATAAGCTTCTAGAAATATAGTTTAAAATGCAAACTTTTTTTTTTTTTTTTTTTTGAGGCAGAGTCTCACTTTGTTGCCTTTGGTACAGTACCATGATATCATAGCTCACAGCAACCTCAAACTCTTGGGCTCAAGTTTTTCTATTTTAAGTAGAGAATGAGTCTCGCTTTTGCTCAGGCCTCCGCCTCCCAGAGTCCTAGGATTACAGGTGAGAGCCACCGTGCCCTTCAAACATTTTTCTTGTTTTCTTTTTGAGACAGAGTCTCACCTATTGCCCTGGGTAGAGTGCCAGGGCATCATAGCCCACAGCAATCTCAAATTCTTGGGCTTGAGCAATCCTCTTGCTTCAGCCTCCAGAGTAGCTGGGACTATAGGCACCTTCTAAATGACCAGCTAAAAAGCAAACTTCTTTCAAAACATGTATTTGAATAGCAGCCACAATAAACTCAATCAAGTCATGATTAAGTAGAGCAATAATAGTTATTTTGATGCCTCGGTAAAGGCAGACTGAGACTCAATAGGCATCAGACCCAAAGAGCAAGAGTGAGTTTCTTTTATTTTTTTTTATTTATTTTTTTTCTTCTCTGTACATTATATATTTCATAAAAAATTTTAAGTGACTCAAAATTATGCAAAAGCTATTTTAAATCATCTTCTTGGTCTGGCACAGATGCTCACACCTGGAATCCCAATACTTTGGAAGGCCAAAGCAGAAGAATCACTTGAGTTCAAAGATACAGCGAGCTATGATCTGGCCACTGCACTCCAGCCTGGGTGACGGACCAAGACCTCATCTGAGGCTCTCACTGCAGTCTCCCGCCGCGCCAGCACCCGAGCTACACCCCACTTCCGGGGTCAAGTCGCGGCGGGGGAGCCTGCGACCGCTCCAGGGCAAGTTAAGGTTCCGCCCCCATCCAAGCCTCGCCTCCACTTCTCGGCTACATTTGGAACCCGGGCTACATCCGGGTCGCGGCGCGTCACTGAGCAGCCGTGCGTCACTCCAAGAGTGAGTCTCTTTTAAAGTTCAGGTAGGGTAGGAGGAGGAGGGTGCCACTTTGGTGTACTAGTGACTGTTGCCAGGCATGGGTCCAACTGCCTTCCTGCTTTGACTGTTCTGTACCTTTGAAGTTTTGTTATGGGGTGAGAAAAGACCACCAGACAAGTAATCTTCAAAATGCCAATAAGTAGCCTTTATTTAGACCGGCCAGCTAGCTGTCTTCACAAGTCTCTGAGAAATCAGGGGAGAGCAGCCCTGACCAGGGTTAATGCACAGATTTTATAGGTTGGATGACGCAGCAAGCAAGTGGCAGGACTCCCCGACCGGCACCTACTCCACAAGGCACATGTACGGCACTTGCGGTTACTTGGTTAAGCAAAATAATAGCTAGCTACAAAGACATTTTTAACGTCAATGGGGTCAGCATGACCTTATCCTGCCTGGGTGTGTACCAGGAAATCAGCAAGGCCTTATCTTGTGCGTGTTCTTCGAGGCTTCATCCCGTGTGTCCCCTGCTCAGCCTCCCCTCCCATCCCTGTTTCCTGGGGAAGAGGGATGGGGGAGCTGGGCCCCTGGTCCACCAGGCCACCATCTCATTCCCTACTCCTGATTTGGGGGGACTGCAAATCTTTGATTAAACTTTTACTTCTTCTTCATTCTCACATATGTCCTCAGAGGAGTAGAATGAGGGGTTCTGCAAGAGTGGCAGGAGAGCAGTTAACCAGGGGGCCAGTTGAATAGGGTTTCAATTTGCTGGCTGGCTTCTAACCTTTTCTCTGTCTTGAATCCTTTTTCATTTCCCCTTTTGAGACTTCAATATATTTTAATTTGGGGTCTCAATATCAGCTTCCTTCTGCAGGTGCTGATATTAATTACTTTTCAGCACGTAGATTTTAGGGACTGTGACTCCTCTTGGTTTCTCTAGTCAGGCCTTAATAGTACCGTGGTGGTGGGCAAATATACAGATGGGTTTTCACTTTTATCTGTGTGATATCCTCCCACCCCTTTCCCAAAGTTCAGTTCAAAGTCCAATTAAGACAAGTCCCTCAAGGAGTTTCCTCAGGCTTCAGCCATACGTTGACCAGCCAGCTTCCAGTATGTGGCTGGCGCAGGGCATGTTGGATGTCTTAAAAATTACGTTTATTTCCCAAGGGGCAGTGAAGCTCTATTCAGCCAGCTGTGATGACTCCAGGTGAGGATTCTCCTCATCCTCACTGCCATGTGTGTGGCATATTGTTCTTTCTACCTTGGTTTGAGGGGGAACGGGTTTTGATCTTGGATTTAGACTTGGTTCCCTTGATTCTCCAGAGAGAATGAAAGTACAGACACAAAAGACTAAACAGAACACAGTTAATTACCCAAGTGGAGATCTTTCTTGCTACTCTTTGTAGGGTTTTTGTCTATTTAATTTAGTCTCTTTCAGTTCTTTTGGGAGCCCCTGCTAAGTTGCAGAGGGTTGGCGGAGGCTTCTTTGAACAATACCAGTGGCAAGGCCTATATCTAATTAAGCTTTGCTTCCTGGCAGTTTACTGATCCCTGTTCTTATGGCCCTGTTCATGCACTTTACTGTGTCCAAGCTTCGAGGGCTATAAGTTACATGTAGTTTCCAGGTGATACCCAAAGCTTTAGTTATTATTTGCACTATTTCTGTTATGAAGGCTAGTCCATTGTCAAATTTAAACCAAAGTAGCAACCTAAACTATGAGATGATTTCTCTGGGCAACACTTAGACACAGCAGATAATATTCAATACTGCACAATTTTTTTTTAGTGTAGCCAACAGGTGACTTTTGTTGAGTCTTAAGGCTTCAGGGTAAATATAACTACTGTATATAATTCTATATTTATTTTTTGCCAGTTCCTTAGTCCTATTTAATAGATTAGTTTAGTAAAACAGTTATGTCTTATTTTATGAGTTGACAGTACAGACAAGGCTGGGATTTAATATGGGTGGGCCACAGCCTCTTGTCTTCTTTTTTTTTTTTTTAGGTTATTTTATTTCTATTTTTATTTTTTTGCAGTTTTTGGTGAGGGCTGGGTTTGAACCCACCACCTCCAGCATATGGGGCCAGCACCCTACCCCTTTGAGCCACAGGCACTGCCCCTCCTCTTGTCTTCTTGATTTCCCCTTCCACCAAAGACTTACAGCAGAGCTAACTCAGTTGCCAAGATAAACTGTACGTTCGGTATACTGGGTTTGATTATTTGCATAAAGTGCAATAAGAATAATTACTAGGTATCTAGGCCCTCCTTCCCTTTAAAATTGGCTTTGCTGGAACCTTTCATAAGGAATCTCAGGTTAAAACTCAAAAGCCTTCCACCAGCCCAGGTTTCATCTTATCATTAGATACCTGTATGAGTTAGGTAAATTCCTCTTCTCTTGAGGTTCTCGAGCACATTTTGATTCCCAGACCTGTTAGAAAGTGACCTTTGTTACTTATCACAGATCAGGAAACATTATTGATGGGTATCTGGCCAGTTTTTCCAAAGGGCTTTTTTTATTGGTCTTACAAAGTCAACCTTGATTCCTTAATGCAGTATGGACACCTCTGGAAATTCTATTCCAGCCAAAGCCTTGGTTAAATAACCAGTATCTTCATTATGTTCTATAGAACAAAACAGATGCTTATTGAACTTATGCAAATAACTGTATTGTCAGAAATTAAGAATACTTACAAATGCTTTCAAATTCTGGAGAAATCAAGGAGACATAAAAAAAATACATGTTTTAAATTCTGCGCATAAGTACATACATTGCTTGAAAAGCTACAAATAGCTCAAAAGAAAGAAAATGGGTTTTTTGACTTCTGGAAAACAGAACATAGAAAGAATCAACAATATTTCAAACAAAAAGTCATAACAAATTAGCCCAGTTCCATGTAACTGATTTCTGTTCTATTTGAAGCTAGGTTAGCAGTACTCATAGACATGTTAACCTTCCAACGAAAGTTCTAAAAGTCTGCTTTTAGTCTGAAGGTACACAATTCCCAAAGACATCAGGAATTTGTCAGTTACAAAAAACATTTTCCTTTTTTGTTTTTTTTTAAGATGAATTAAAATTATTACTGACAATATGTGTTAGGACAGACCAAAGTCTTATATGGTAGGACAGACCAATGCTTTATAAATTGGAATATACATATAACCATAATACACACAAAATTAATTACCATTTCATATTTGACAATGTTTCCTATACATTTTTAATAACCCAAATAAGTCTAATTTGTTTTTCTCAGGTTCAGAATCTGCCAGCCTTGATGCATGTGGCCAGTGTCACAACAACTGTGCTACAGGCACCAAGCCCCAAATTTAGAGTTTTGATTTTGGAAAGTTTGTCAAATATCAAAGGCTTAAAACATTTGTTCAAACAAGATTACAAGCCAAAATATTTTTTTTTTTTTAGAGACAGAGTCTCACTTTATGGCCCTCGGTAGAGTGCCGTGGCATCACACAGCTCACAGCAACCTCCAACTCCTGGGCTTAAGCGATTCTCTTGCCTCAGCCTCCCGAGTAGCTGGGACTACAGGCGCCTGCCACAACGCCCAGCTATTTTTTGGTTGCAGTTCGGCAGGGGCCGGGTTTGAACCCACCACCCTCGGTATATGGGGCCGGCGCCTTACCGACCGAGCCACAGGCGCGGCCCACAAGCCAAAATATTTTAAATGAAATACATAGTCAACTGGATCACATGTAAACTTGTTCACAAAATCTCTTTTATGAGCTTCTTTTAACCTGCACAGACAATCTACAAACATTCTAAATCTTCTTTAACTTTTGCCCTGCCTTTCACTTTCTTAAATAACAATTCTGTTTCAGGACAAATTTATCATATAATATTCTTTCCTTACACAATGACATTTTTCTTTCTATCTAATTTCTGTTACTCCCCAAAATTCACTTTTCACAAAACAGCGTCACAGTTAACCATTCATTCGTCAAACTGATAATTAGAAGGTTTAAAAAGCAAGAATTTTTTTCTTTAACAAAGACTCAATTTTTCCAACAACTTAAATGACCAAATTATTACATTTTCCAAATAAGAGACTTTTTTGAAATATAACATTGATACAGAATTTTCCAACTCAGGGCTAGACAGGGAATCCTTATTTTTCAGGCTCAGGTAAGTTCAGAAATCAGATTTCCATCTCTAGACACAAACACATTGCAGGCCATACCCTTTGAGCCTTAGCAAGGTTACAAATAAAGCAGTCCCAAACATTTTGGATGACTCCACCCGGACTATGGAGCACACACCCTAATTCCTTTCCCAGATAAAATTGCAAAGACTTAATAACCTTGCCCAAAGTGCGGGCTGTATTCATTCATTCATTAGAATACCCAGTTTGTAAAAGTATGTTTCCATTTATCAAGTTCTGGACATTTTTGGAGGAGGCAAGACAGGGGTGACCCTGCCTAGACTGAAGATTTTTGTTCCATTCCTACACTATTCTGCCCAAATGTAGGAACGGGGAGTGGCCCTTGTCCAGGTATTGTTCAAGGAAGAGAATCAGGGCTGTTTTGGCTAAGGGCCACAACAAGGAAGCAATAGCTAAACCCTGCAAAGTGCCCACTTGCCACCCAGGAGCTGTGTCCTGAGTGTGAGGCAAGTGGTGGGGTCGAGGTGGATACACTGGCCGAGGACCATCCCAAAGGGGGAGATAGAGGCAATGAGATGGGAAAGTCAGGTGTCCATCAAAAGGAGTGGACAAGTCTCCATAGGCAGTGAAAAGAATCAAAACTCCTCTTACTATGTCTGAATTTCTAGCCAGTCATCATTGCTGTTGCCGCTGACAACCCTGTTGCCTGCATACGCGAGAATGAAGCCTTACAGGAAATGTGATTGGATGACAAAATAAATGTACTGACAAGTCAACAGGGTGGGAATTTTGGACCCACCAGGGGATAATATTATTATAAAAATCTACCAAATTACTTTCTCTTGACTGATGGCAACCAAGAGTACCACAATCGGGCAAATGCCAAGCATGAGAATCCTGAAAGGAAAGACAGTCAAGTAACAACACTTGATAGTGGAGAATAGAAGGGACAAGTTGCCGGGGTCTTTATGTGGTTCAAGAGTGTCTTCACTTCCTGTAATAGAGACCTTCCTAGACTAGGAAAAAGAGAGGCGCCCACGTTGAGGGCTAGTAGCTCTTATGGAAGAGTCCTCCCCAGATGACAGAAAAAGGAGGGGCCCAAAGCCCAGTGATGATGGATTAGAACTAGCTGGGAAAAATACTCCAGATGGGGACAGAAGCATGAACAAACTCACCCTAAAGAGATAAAAACAAGTCAGGGCCACACGCCCTCCAGTGGACCAGTCCAGAGGGGCAGCGCTACCAAGCCCAATACCCATAATAAGGATGAAGAAACTAATGATTGCCAGGCCGAAGGCGCACCAGGCGGTGAGGGGCGTAGGACAAACATAAGAGCAAGTAGCTAAAAAAGGCGGTCTCAGAAGGAGCAAAGTTTGAAGGGTCCCTTGAAGGAAAAGATCTGCAATCCACTCCCAAATGTCTTCAGGACTGTTTGTTTCAGGTTGAGACCAATCCTCCAATAAACACTGAACAAATGACATAAAACAACAAGATGGACACAGGCCTGACATGAACGATGTCTAATAGTCCACATTAACTCTCACACTCCCGTACTCTCAAAAGCAGAACCAGAACACACTCTGATATGCTTTTTAACAGACCTGTGGGTGATCTAATACCCCGGGGGTTGATTGGATCCCCGCTTTCATTCCAATGGTGTTTCTGGTGATGGGTGTTAACACACATTTCTGGGAGCCCATGACAGGCCAATAGGACTCCCCACTGGTCGGGTCCTTCTACTGACACACGCCTCTGAGAGGTTCTGACAGGCCAATAGCCTGGCAACCTGGAGTCCCTCGGAGGTTCCTAAGGGCTCTAGCCTGGGTGACAGATTGAGTCTTTGTCTCAAAAATAAATAAATAAATGTAAAAAATACTCTTCCTTTCCTTTCCTTTTCTTTCTTTCTCATTTCTCAGGCAGAGTCTCACTCTATTACCCTGGGTAGAGTTTGGTGGCATCACATCTCATAGCAACCTCAGACTCTTGGGCTTGAGCAATCTTCTTGCCTCAGCCTCCTAAGTAGCTGGGACTATAGATGTGTGCCGCTGTGCTTAGCTAGTATACACACACACACACACATATATATATATAAACACACACACAAATATATTTATATATATAAGGCCCCATATAAGGCTCACTTTCCCAAGGTGAGCCCTCTCTATTGATGTCACTTCCCCACACCTTTCCTTATGGCCTTAAGTATCATGAGTGTCTCTTGCACATGATGACTCACACCCCTGGAATCTATCCCCCACTTCCCTGCTCACCCCTACTATTACCCTGAATGACTGTATTGACTATAAAACCCCACGCCCTGAGCTCTCCTCCTCATGACCACCTCCAGCAGACCAACCAAATGCCTCCTCCCTTCTCCAGCATTTTCAGCTCACAGGTCTCTGGCAGCTCCACACACTAGTTTTGCAGGCCTTCAATCTTGAATACCTCTTAAGGGCCACTTTCCCTTCTCCAACACTACGGAGCTGAGTGTTTCTAGAGAAAAATCTGTAAGTCTTTAGATTACTACAACAATTAATCTATTTTCTATAACCTCATTTGGGCATCATTGGAAATTCATTTTGCCTTCCTCTCTCACCGGTTTCCATGTGCCAAGCACTTTTCAAAACACATTTAGGAAACTGAAAAAAAAAATTATAGCGAATACCATATACATACCACATGGGTACTACATTTAGATTCTACCAAAATTCTACCAAATTCTATTCATCAAGTTATTTTTCTCTGTATTGCAAAGTAAATGGAAGACATAGGTATACTTTCCCCTAAATACTTCAGCACACCTATTATTAGTTGAAGTTTTCTTTTTGTTTTATTTTTCGTTTAGGTAAAATAAAATGCACACATCTTAAGGGTGCACGCGCTGATTTTTGGCAAATGCATACACCTGTGTAACCAATTCCAATTGAGCTGTAGGACACAGTCACCACCTTAGAAAGTCTCCTCACATCTCAACTCATCAATCACTGTGTCCATTCCCCCACAGGCAACCACTGTAGATTGGTTTGGGCTGTTCTAGAACTTCATATGAATGGAATCAGATACTCTCTGGGGCAAAGCTTCTTTCCCTTGCCTTAATGGTTTTGAGATTCCTGCAGGTATTCCTTGCATGTATTAATAGCTTTACTAGTGGTAAAGCTCAAGTGCAGTGATTCTCAGTCAAGAACAATTTTCCTCCCAGGGCACATTTAACATTGTCTGAAGGCATCTTTGGTTATCACAACGTAGGGGTTTCTTTTGTTTGTTTTTTTTGAGTGAAGTTGGCAGGATCATACCTCACTGTAACCTCAAATTCCTGACCTCAAGCAATCCTCCTGCCTCAGCCTCCTGAGTAGCTGGGACAATAGACACCCACTACCATGCCTGGGTGACTTTTTTGTTTTTCATAGAGATGGAGTCTCACTGTATTGCCCAGGCTAGTGCCAAACATTCTATAATATACAGGACAGCACAGGAAAGTTCTCCCCCCACCAACTTTACTACAAAGAATTACCCAGCTCCAAATAGCAGTAGTGAGATCAAGAAATCCTGTTCTAGCCAGGTAAGAAATATTATTTATATCTTTCCATCCAATCAGTATCTTCTGCTAGCTATTATTTATCAACTAAGGCACTAAATAGAAGTCTTTGCTGAGTTTTAGTCTTCTTGGGATTTTTTTACATTAAAAAAAGCCAATATTTTAACCAAAACAATTTTTTTGTAATGGTGGAAAATTGAAGCAGTAGCGGACTCAGGTAGGAGGAGATTTGGTATGGGTCTTTCCTGGGATTCATCAAATTGTGTTGCATTCAGACTTGAAAAACACAGGCTGGGCCAAAACTATATTGGCCTCTAAGGATGGCCAGGGGT
This sequence comes from Nycticebus coucang, assembly GCF_027406575.1. NCBI lineage: Eukaryota > Metazoa > Chordata > Mammalia > Primates > Lorisidae > Nycticebus > Nycticebus coucang. The sequence goes on along the minus strand of NC_069798.1, from coordinate 23,578,135 downwards.
GATTAGAAGCTTCTACTTTCTTTTTTCTTCTTTTCTAATATCCCTCCAAGGATGGGGATCAACTGAAGTGGCCACTTGGTTGAGAGAAGCTCTGGATGTTTTGCAGTTTCCTATGTTCACTGTCAGAGCAATGTTCCAAGAACAGACGGAAGCTGGTTGGGGGTTGAGTAGAAATGGCAGGTACTTTAAAATGTTCTGTTGCATTTTTAAAACAAAAGCCGATGACTATAATGCAGAGAAAATGAGATTCATAGAAATGTATGGGAGCAAAGTTACATTAAGTGTCTCATAAATTTAATGACTATTGTTTTGAACTTCCTGATGGATTTTTAGTATAGAGATTGCCATGAGGCTGAATTTCTTGTTCCAAAGAGAGCCGTGTTTAGCATTCCTATAGCTCCCAGGCACTCCTGAAAGTGAGATGAAAAACACAGGAGAACATTGCTCCTAAAAATCAGCTGCTGTGAAGCTCTCCATTTACAAGGTGATTATTATCCTCACTCATGTTGAGTTTTTATCATTTTAACTATTTTTAACCATTTATTTAACTATTTTAACTCGTTTTAAACTTTAATAAAATTTTTTTGTTTTAAACTTTAATAATTTTTTTAAATCACTATAAGTTAAAGTGTAAACACATAACATAATGATATCTGAAATATATTCACATTGTTAAAAAATGACTTCCCTAATCCTAGCACCATGGGAGGTGGAAATCCAGGCTGAGGTCGGGGGTGGTGGGGGTGGGGGTGGGGTGGGGGGGGATTGCTTGAGCTCAGGAGTTAGAGACCAGGCTACAAGATCCTATCTCTATAAAAAAAAAAAAAAAAAAAGAGTGAAACCCTATCTCTACAAAAAAACACAAAACAAAACTAGCTGGGTGTTGTGTTGGGTGCCTGTAGTCCCAGCTACTTGGGAGGCTGAGGCAAGAGAATTGCTGAAGCCCAAGAGTTTAAGGTTGCTGTGAGCTGTGACGCCATAGCACTCCACCAAGGGCGACAGAGCGAGACTGTGTCTCAAAAAAAAAATCACTTCCTTAAAAATGTCCTTCATAAGTCTAAGTTCTGTTAGCAGGTGCCCTTCAGTCCCTATTTTCTTTCTTTCTTCTAAAGAAACTTCTAACAGGAGCCAAAGGATCACTATTGTTTCCTTTCATTATAAATCCTCTTGAGTCAAATATATTCTTTTTGAGACAGAGTCTCACTGTCACTCTGGGTAGAAAGGTGTGGCATTACAGCTTATAGCAACCTCAAACTCTTGAGCTCAAGAGATTCACTTGCCTCAGCATCCCAAGTAGCTGGGACTATAGGCGTCCACCACCAAACTGGCTAAAAAAAAAAAAAAATATATATATATATATATTATTTTTTTTTTAGATAGAATCTCACTTTGTCACCCTCGATAGAGTGCTGTGGCATCACACAGCTCACAGCAATCTCCAACTCCTGGGCTTAAGTGATTCTCCTGCCTCAAGTTGGTGGGACTACAGTTGCCCGTCACAATGCCTGGCTATTTTTTGTTGCAGTTTGGCCAGGGCCAGGTTCGAACCCACCCCCCTCGGTATATGGGGGGGCCACAGGTGCCGCCTACATTGCTATATTTTTAGAAACAAGGTCTCACTCTTGCTCAGTCTGGTCTTAAACTCCTGAGCTCAAGCAGTCCATGGACTCAGTCCCTCAGAGTGCTAGGATTACAGGCGTGAGCCACAGTATCCGGCCCAAATATATTCATTTTTGTCACAGTTAGCTTCTTACTCTGAGCAGTCCAGATGGTATTTTCCTCACACGGTCTTTCAGAAATGCCAGGGCCGGTCATGAGTTCCAGGTGAGAATGCTGTCTCTCTGTTACACGTTAGTGTTGTATTTGCTTATTAGGGCTGCTGTGACAAAATGTCACAACTGGGTGGCTTAAATAACCAAAATTTGTTGTCTCAGAGCTTTGGAGGCTGAAAGTTGGAGGTCAGGACGTTGTCCGCGTTCGTCCCTCTGAAGACTAGAGGGAAGAGCCACTTCGCTGCCGCTCCTCTTGCCCTGTCTCCATGTTCTCACGGCTGCTCCTGGTGTCCGTGTGGACATTCTCCAAATGTCCCCTCTATCGAAGGCCATCAATCAAATTAGATTGGGCCCAACTTAGGGGTTTTGTTTTAACTTGATTGACCTCTATAAAG